>NC_080409.1:34516250-35205000 GCF_030265065.1 Corythoichthys intestinalis | reverse complement strand
GATGCGAAAAGTCGGCCGGTGTGGTAACCTTGGGTCCTCTGAAAGCAGTGGACTTTTAAGGTGGGCTTTGTTGCAGCAATTCTAAGGTGAGTGATTTTTTTCCACTAAAATGCTCTTAACAAAGCAAAAACTTCAATGGTTTTGTCAATAGGAAAGGGTATTAATGTAGCGATGATTCAGCCTGGATTTTTAAAAGAATATTTACAATTTTTTTTAGGTATTAAGTTAATTTAATGCCCTTCTGACATTAGTAAAAAAAAACCAAGCCGTTTGAAAATCAGTTGAAAATTAAGGACTTTATAGTTATTTCAAAGTACACACTGCATTGGCCATAATGTTATGTATATTAAATGGCACTGACACAAAATGGGCGACAAGTGATAACGCCTTCAGGAATGGCTCACAGCGTGCATTAAGCGTCAATGAAAATGAAATGCCTATTGTAGAAATGTCCCAAAATCTAAACGAATGGAAATCAACAGGCAGTGAACCAAAGTCCACAGGAATCCAAGGAGTCCCATGCAATTCTTCCCAGAAATTGCATTTTTTACAAAGTTGCTGTCGGTCGTAAGCATTCAGTTCAGTCCCACTTCGGAATCCAGCGGCGATCCAATCAAAAGCCGAGTTAAGCGTGTACCGCTCGCCAATTGGCCTAGACGTATCAAGGCCCATCCCCCTCACGCCTGATGGATGTCGCGTCCGCTCCGCTGAGTCCACTGCGCCCGCCGCTCATCATTCGACGATCGGCAGTCGGGGCGACTGGCTACTCGAGGCACTCGCTTCTGGTTGCAGCCATGGACGAGATGGAGGAAGAGCTCAAGTGCCCCGTGTGCGGCTCCTTCTTCCGCGAGCCTATCATCCTGCCCTGCTCGCACAACATTTGCCTGGCGTGCGCTCGCAACATTTTAGTGCAGACGCCCGACACCGAGTCCCCGCCTAGTAGCCGAGCCTCCGGGTCCGACTACGACTACCTGGACCTGGATAAGATGAGCCTATACAGCGAAGCGGACAGCGGTTACGGCTCGTACGGGGGTTTCGTCAGCCTGCCCACCACGCCGTGCCAAAAGTCCCCCAACGGTGTGCGGGTGTTCCCCCCAGGTCCGGCGCCGGCAGCCCCTCCGCAGCCCAAGCACCACCACCAGCAGCAGCAGCAGCAGCAGCAGCCCTCGTCGCAAGCCGGCTGCCTGGCGCCCATCCCCCGTAACTCGTGCATTACGTGCCCGCAGTGCCACCGCAGCCTAGTGTTGGACGAGCGGGGTCTCCGCGGCTTCCCCCGGAACAGGGTGCTGGAGGGCGTCGTGGAACGCTACCGCCAGGGCCGGGCGGCCGCCCTTAAGTGTCAACTGTGCGAAAGGAGCCCCCGGGAGGCCACCGTCATGTGCGAGCAGTGCGACGTCTCATACTGCGAGCCGTGCCGGATGCGATGCCACCCGCCCCGCGGCCCTCTGGCCAAGCACCGGCTGCTACCGCCAGCCCAGGGCCGGGTAGGTCCCGGGCGCCGCGCCGCCCCGCGCAAAACCTCTACCTGCACGGAACACGAACTGGAAAACCTCAGCATGTACTGCGTGCAGTGCAAAACACCCGTGTGCTACCAGTGCCTGGAGGAGGGCAAGCACGGTACGCACGAAGTCAAGGCGCTTGGGGCCATGTGGAAGCTGCACAAGGTAGGGCAAGGCAATTAATGTAGTTTGAATGTTGCGTTTTCCCAAAAACAACATTTGTTCACTGCCACTGTGGGCTATCCAATCCAATGCATGATAATTCCCTGTCAGCCTTCCCACTTCTGATGGATTGGACGTCAATCGCCGTCAATGGCAGTAAACAAATGACAGGTGACTATTTTTGGTAGGCCTAATTAAAAAAAAAAAAAAAAAAAAAGAATGAATAAATAAATATATATATATATACACATACATATATGGCGGGAAACACTCAGGTGACTTGAAGTTCCGCTGTGAGACCCCCAATTTGGCCAACTTTCAAAATTGTCCGATATGCATGTGTGATAAATCATTGTAAAGCTTAAAATCTCGATTTTCTGGGGGAAGAAAATTTTGAACAGGAAGGGCATTTAAAAAATAATAATAATAAAGTTAAACAGCAAAACCCGAGGTGAGAGCACGCGACAGAAGAATTCCAGACGCCATGAATTTAACGAGATATTACTGCGTGCTTACCTTTTTTTGATCCAAAAACTCGATGTAGCATGTATCACCGAGTGTCAAGACACAGCTGTGAATGGCCTTAGCTGGATTTTTGGGGGATTTTATGGGTGAAACATGGTAATATAACAAGGGTCGCGATGCAGAAATTGCAGACATCATGGAGTGGTCGAGGTTTTCTTTTTCATATGTTTAGCCTTTTTTTTTTTCTTTTCAATTTTTCTTGTTTGGATCGATTATTTATCATCTAACATATCGGAGAAAATGCAACAATAACAAAAAAAAATACAATTAAGTGGTTCTAAGGTAGATATACGTGACTTTTTTACAGACACCATTTTTTTCCATTGTGACATAATTTGTTTAAAAGTTTAAAAAATGCGAGTGAATAATTTTTTTAAGTTTTTTTTTTTTTTTTTTTTTACGAAATATTAGGCATCAATTAATGATTCTAAGCTAAAAATGACAGACAATTTGAATAATATAATTATAAAAAAATAATTACCTTTGTTTTATGGCTGGGTTGAAACAAAAGCGGTTGCGCGATGGCTGAAAACTGGGGTTTCCAGGGTAAAACGGACAAATTAAAAATAGTTTGGGGGCCTAATGTGCCATGAATCTGCTATGGCAGCATACAAACATGTTGTTCTATCAAACACAACAGTTGTTTTGGCTTAAAATACAGCAGTTTATTTTAAAGAGGGTTGCAAGAGCAGAAAATGCTTTTTCAGTCTTGTCTGTGTTTTCCGCCATATATATATCTATATATCTATATACATACACATAAAATATACCGTAATTTCCAGAATATAAGCCACTACTTTTTTCCCCTTCATTTTGAATCCTGCGGCTAGTAGTCCAGTGCGGCTTATTTGTTGATTTATTTTGGTTAATTGGTAACACTTTATTTGACAGCGGCGTCATAATTATGACATGGCACTATCATGGACATTACTGAATTCTTATGACAGATGTCATTAGGTGTCATCCGGCAAATTATGTCACTACCTCCATTTATGTCCAGCTCAGATCTTTTACATCCATTCAAAAGTTAGATAATTTGCCAGATAACACTAAATGGACATCTGTTATACAGTAAGCATTCATTAATGCTCATGACAGTGTCATGTCATAATTATGATTCTCTAATGACAGTCTTATGGCGTACCTATCAAATAAAGTGTTACCAAATACCATAACTAGCAATTAATGAAACAACTGGAACAATAACTGAAGAAATAATTAGCACAGAACATGAATTTTTATTGTTATTTACATCTATAGCGCTGCAATGCATGATAGGAGGCAAGTTGGACAACAACAGTGTTGACAGGAGGTGGCAGCAGAGGTTGACTGTCTCCCCCAAGGCAGCAGTGATGGCCAAATGAAGCTTCTTGAAGCAATGAAGCTTTGCAGCCAATTGGTTCAAAGCTTCATAGTAGTTCATTTGGTCTTATGACAGTCATATGATGCCGCTGTCAAATAAAGGGTTACCGGTTAATAACTTAAATATCTCATAATATAGTGCGAAAATTACGGTGTGTATGAAGACCTGGCATCCACATATGTGGACATCAATTGATTGACTGTAATTGGGAACACAGTTTGAATAGGCTGTGTGCATCTGTTGTTCATTTGTACCACCCCTTTTGAAATTATTTAATGTTTTTTCAATTACAGGTCATAAGAATGCTAGAAACGGTATGATATCTGCATTTGGAGAGGGGTGTAAACTTTTTTGCTTGGGCTGTACCTGTGATAACTGCGCGGGCCAGCGCCATGGCAACCAAAAAGCTCTCTCCATCTTTTTAATATTCCCTTCTACCTCGTTGTGGTCACGTACTTGCCAGCCTGCCCGCCCTGGATACATGATGGGGAGCGAGCGCATTGTTGCATTTTTGTTGGCTGTATCTACCGCTTGAGGTGTCTTTATCAGATGTGACATACATATGGCCGTCATGCTCACTTACATTGGAGCCAATTACAAGTTACCGCCTCATTTCATTTCATTTTCATTGTTTTTTTCCCCCCCTCCTTTTAGACTCCAAGTAGGATTTAGTTAAGATATTTATTTCAATTTAAGGAAGCATCTATTTTTTTTCTCCTGGTGCATGCCTCAGCTAATTTCATTTTATCAAATGTTTACTCCTCCCCATAGGTAAAATCATTGTAAATGTTTGTAAGATAAATGATAAAAATTTGGGACAATAAGGTCAAAGATCACAGAGGTCAAAAAATGAATTTCGCAATCACTTGTTTCATGCGTAAATGGAGTGCCCACTCTATCAAATATGGCGATGCTTTGAATTTGGCTGCTGAGGCGGAAGCCTGCTCTCTCTCTCATCGCCCTCTTAGTTATTTTTTTTTTTGTAAATTTTATATTTTGAGAGTGACCTTTGAAGCAGCTTGTTCTAGATTTGATCTCAATATATCTCATACGCACTTACATCTGAGCCAATGACATGTTACTGCCTCAAAAGTATTTTATTTTAATAACATTTATTGCTAACAATTAACTTAATGTAACACATCACCTAAATATTGAACACAAATACTGTCACAAGAAACAAAATGAATGAATGAATAAACAAAGACATAATAATTATCTTCTCAAACATTAAAAAAATTAATAAGAGAATATTTACCGTTGTTTTTAATTTATATATATATATATTAGGGCTGTCAAATGATAAAATTTTTTAATCGAGTTAATTACAGCTTAAAAATTAATAAATCGTAATTAATCGCAATTAATCGCAATTCAAACCATCTATAAAATATGCCATATTTTTCTGTAAATTATTGTTGGAATGGAAAGATAAGACACAAGATGGATATATACATTCAACATACGGTACATAAGGACTCTATTTGTTTATTATAACAATAAATCAACAAGATGGCATTAACATTATTAACATTCTGTTAAAGCGATCCATGGATAGAAAGACTAGTACTTTTTTAAAGGAAAATGTTAGTACAAGTTATAGAAATTTTATATTAAAACCCCTCTTAATGTTTTCGTTTTAATAAAATTTGTGAAATTTTCAATCAAAAAATAAACTAACAGCCCGCCATTGTTGATGTCAATAATTACATACACAATGCTCATGGGTGCTGAAGCCTATAAAATCAGTCGCACTCAAGCGCCAGCAGAGGGTGGCAAAACTCCATAAAACACAATTAACAAGTGAGCGTTTCACTGTACCGTCATTTGAATCTGTCTGAGCGGGGCATCTGCGTTAATTGCGTCAAATATTTTAACATGATTAATTTAAAAAATTAATTAACGCCCGTTAACGCAATAATTTTGACAGCCCTAATATATATATATTTTTCATAAACAAGTTTATTTTTTAAAGATAATGGAAATCCCAGACATTTTACAGTTTTTTTCTTTATTAAAAAAAGGGGGCACTTTAAAAAAATAATAATAATAAATTATAGGTCAACATGGGCTCAATAAGTAATCAACTATTAAAAAGTTGTCAATTAATTGACGATTAGTTGAATAATCGTGGCAGCTCTAAAGCTGACAATGACTCAGTTTTGCTATTATCATTACACTCGTTATTAGTTCATTGGGGATTTGGCAGCTACACAGTTGTGCATTATTAATGCTACAAGTGATGAATTATGAATGTATCATCTTGTTAAACAGTCTGCTTGAATGTTTTTCCTAAAAAGTAGTCAAATACTGACAAGTTAAACTGAGAAAATTGGACCATGTCCAAAACGCATTCCGACGAGACGAAAATACAATGTCGCTGCTCGCTGGAGTGAGAGTGCTTCCCACCAGGTCACGTAACCTCAGCTGCACATACGTACATGAAACCCCGCAACACCCACCCCAAAAGTGCCCAAACAGGATTTTTTTGTGTGGGATTTCCTGTCACATGAGCTTTTCATCTCCTTCGACAATCAAGCACACAACAGCATGGATGATCCAAATGAATAGATAATGACTCATTTTGTTGTTGTAATCGAAGTTGTCATAATTCCTGTTTTTCATTTTAAAATGTAATTTTTTTGGAAAAATCAGTAACTTACTAATCGATCAGTAACTTATTGGCTGCCACTGACTGTGATAGACATCCAATACATTTGGACTGGAAGATCACTGTGAGCCTTTCTCAGTTGAAAACAATATTTTTTACATATTCATTTATATTTTTGAAAACGGTATTTTGATAGTCAATCTATCCATCCATCCATACATACATGCATCCATCCATTTTCTCCCTCTTATCCTAGGTCAGTTCAACAATTTATATCTCCCGATTAGCTGACTGATTAGCTCGTTAATACTCTAACTTACTTCCAAAACTATGTGTCGAGACATAGACTTCATAATGTATTGACAGGACACGGGGCACGCCGATAAATAGGGGGCCTGCATTGTTAGCGGGGTCGTCAAAGCTGACCGAGTAGAATCACAGACAAAAAGCTTTTTTCGTTGAAAATTCTTGTGAATAAATGCTTAAATCCCCGAATTCTTGATAGATATGGATGTAAAACAGTCTCGATTTTTGTTTAAAAGCAAAAAAAACGTACAGTTGGTATTTATTTTATGTAAATATGTCGAAGAACAGTGCTAGTCTGTTAGTGAATGTAGCTAGCGGCCGCCTTATGTAAACAGCTTTTCCAGTGAAAATTTTTGTGAATAAATGCTTAAATCCCCAAATTCTTTACAGATACGGACGTAAAACAGTCTCGATTCTTGGTTAAAAGCAAGAAAAAATGTGCACTTAGCATTTATTTTACGTAAATATGTCGTAGTACAATGCTAGTCTGTTGGTAAATGTAGCTAGCGGCCGCTTTATGTCAACAGAGCTTTTCCGGTGAAAACTCTACTGAATAAATGCTTAAATCCCTGAATTCTTTATAGATATGGATGTAAAATAATCTCGAATCTTGGTTAAAAGCTAAAAAAAAAGTGCAGTTGGCATTAATTTTACGTAAATATGTTGAAGTAAATGCTAGTCTCTTAGTGAATGTAGCTAGCAGCCGCCTTATGTAAACAGAGCTTTTCCGGTGAAAATTCTTGTGAATAAATGCTTAAATCCCCGAATTCTTTACAGATATGGACGTAAAACAGTCTCGATTCTTGGTTAAAAGCAAAAAAATAATGTGCAGTTGGCATTTTTTTACGTAACTACGTCGAAGTACAATGCTAGTCTTTTACTGAATGTAGTTAGCGGCCGCCTTATGTAAACAGAGCTTTTCCGGTGAAAATTCGTGTGAATAAATGCTTGAATCCCTGAATTTTTTATAGATATGGACGTAAAACAGTCTCGATTCTTGGTTAAAAGCAAAAAAAAAAACAAAAAAAAAAAAAAACGTACAGTTAGCTTTTATTTTACGTAAATATGTCGAAGTATAATAATGTAGCTAGCGGCCGCTTTATGTAAACAGAGCTTTTCCGATGAAAATTCTTGTGAATAAATGATTAAATCCCCAAAATTTTTATAGATATGTATGTAAAACAGTCTCGATTCTTGGTTAAAAGCAACAACAACAAAAAAACATGCAGTTGGCATTTATTTTACTGGAATAGGTTGAAGTACAATGCTAGTCTGTCAGTGAATATAGCTAGCGGCCTCCTGATGTAAACAAAGCTTTTCCGGTGAAAATTCTTGTGAATAAATGCTTAAATCTTCCAATTCTTTATAGATATGGACGTAAAACAGTCTTGATTCTTGGTTAAAAACAAAAAAACATGCAGATGGCATTTATTTTACGTAAATGTGTCGAAGTACAATTCTAGTCTGTTACTGAAGGTAGCTAGCAGCCGCCTTATATAAACAGAGCTATTCCGGTGAAAGTTCTTGTGAATAAATGCTTAAATCCCCAAATTCTTTAGAGATAGGGACATAAAACAGTCTCGAATTCTTGGTTAAAAGCAAAAAAAAAAACATGCAGCTAGCATTTATTTTACGTAAATATTGTTAACTATGATGCCAGTGCAGTAGCGGCTAATTTCTCCCATTGATTTTTTTTTTCACAATGTTTCAAAATGTATCCATGGTACAAAATATATAATAATTACTTTGAATCCTGTAACAAATCACCCCTAAGACAATCCTTCCTGTTTGTATGCGGTACAGCTTTCGTACTTTTTCAACAGAAATCCGGCGTTAGATCGCTGCGTTTGTGAATAGCTCCTCTTGATATGGGCGACCTCCTACTTGAATGCGAGGTGCAGTGCATGACCGATCTGACCCGTCAATACCATTATTAAGTCTATGGTTGAGAAATATTGGAATACGTATAAATATCATGCAACCTGTATCATTGTTTTCCGAGATGTTCGTAAATATCTTACATTGATTAATTACAAAGATAATTATATGTTTTCATCCAGGACCACAGAAATTAGATTTGCAGTTGTTTTTTTTTAAATTTGGAAAAAAAAGATAAATATAATTATTCTTTATATTTAGTTTTTAAAATTACAACAATCATAACTGAAAAAGAACATTTGTAGGTTTGTTTTACATTTTAGCTTTAAAAAGCATTAAACCATATAATTTAAAAAAATGAAGAAAAATGGATGAATGAAAAATATTTACTCATAGACTTGATTAACTATTAACTTCTTCACTACCAAACATCATATCACAAGACATCCCTTTCTTTGAAGTGCCACAGAATATGGTGTTTACACTTAAGAATGATTATATTCCCATCACTCATCATTAAGAACATTTGTTTCTACTCTTTTTTTGTTTGTTAGTTATGAGCAGTTGAACATCATGAACAAAATTGTTATATGTCTTTGTAATGAATAAGAGCCTCAGAAAGAATATTCGGACAATTTTTCTGTCAACAATAACAACTAAACGATGACTCAACTATCAAAATGAATTGCAGTCGCCCTTCGAAGCAGGAAGAACAGAGGTACTTTCACTGAAGTACTGCCTTTGTTGTGCTGTGTCGACATAGGGTCAGCTGTCTCAGGCACTCAACGGGCTGTCGGAGCGAGCTGGTGAAGCCAAAGAGTTTTTGGTGCAGCTCAGAAACACCGTGCAGCACATTCAGGTAACACTTACGCCTCAGAATTGCTAATCCTGCTGTCATTCTGTCTACTGGACTGTATCATTATTTTAAAAAAAAATTATTTTTAATGTAATTTTAACCCCTATTTAAAAAAAACACACACACATAAACACATTTTAGGAATTTTTATTTCTTGTTTTGAGAAGTGTTTTTTAGACCAAGTCATTCTACAAAAGTTAGTAGAACATTTGTTTAGGAAATGCTATCTAAATTCCTAAAATGCATTGTTACTCATAAAGATCCAGGAACTTTAATTCCTATTTAACAAACAGTTCGTGTCGTCAAGAGGTTTAACGAACAATCAATTCTTGTTTAGGGAACTGTTCCAAATATATGGAGGAGAACGGGGTTGGTAGTCACACGGGTTGGTTGTCACAGTTGCTAAAACTTGACTACCAGAGAGAGGGGTTATCTGTATTGAAATGATCAGAATTTCGCCCGCCCCCACCATAATCTACAGCAGGGGTCCCCATCTGCCGGGCCGCGGACCGGTACCGGTCCGTGGCGTATTTGCTCCCGGGCCGCACGGAAATAATAATTTATTAACGACCGCATTCTGGCTGAATTAACCCTGTGCCCCTGCTTAACACACCAATATCCCTGTCTACTCTATATATAATACTACAGGATAGATCAGAATATCGTCATAGAAATCCATTGATTGGACTGCTAGCAGTACATCTTGTTTTGTGTATATAATATATCTATGTGCGCTTCTCCTTGATAATAACGTATTACTAGGCCGCGGCCGCAGCACAATTGTTCCCGGAAATAATTAGCCCCCACACGAGCAAAGATGACTGGAAAACAGACATCTTTGGAGATATTTTTTACGGCGAAAAGGGCACCTGACGAGCCAGAAGATGAGCCACGAACTGCGAAGGAGTGGATTCGTGACCTGTTTGTGAATAAACCAAGTGATTCGAGCATGTCTGTGCAACAGGACGATCAGCTTGTAGAGATCGCAAATGACGGCGAACTTAAACGTACATTTGAGACAACAGTTCTATCGAGGTTCTGGATTAAAATCATTCCGGAATATCCTGACATCGCTACGAGAGCACTGAAAACCTTGCTACAATTTCCAACATCGTATCTTTGTGAAGCGGGCTTCTTAATCAATGCTTAACGACAAGGCGAAGTCGTGTGCAGTTGTTGTGTGCAGCTAACATGGCAAGATGTATCTGAGGAGAACTTTTCTACATGTTCTTCCATGATCAAACGTGATTTAATATCCCTTTCTTTAAAGAAAGTTTGTAGTGTTTACTTTGGAATCGCTGCATTGGCGGCCTTGTTTAACGTTACGTGCATGCGCAGAACCACATCGTTGCAATTTTTGATGGGTTGCAAAATTTGTCAGAACACCGGTCCGTGAAAAAAAGACCCAAATAACACCGGTCCGTGGTGCCATAAAGGTTGGGGAACCCTGATCTACAGTACATTGTCTTTTATGGAGAGTGCCACATCAGTTTGAGGTATGAGGCAATACATATTTTAAGGTCATTTCAAAATGTTAAAGTCTTCACTATTCTTTTGACTGGCTTTTACACAATAGGTTTCTAGTTATGGAAGTGTAAAATATACAGGACAAAGCTTGATTCATATTCTCTCGCTAGCCGGTCTCTTGCTAATTTTGAGCCAAAAACAGGAGTTTGGGTTGGTTGTCACAATTTGGATGGTGATGGGATGGGGTGGGGTTGGTGATCCTGTCAGCAGTTCAAAAGATTTTTACTGTGTCTTTTTTGGGCACAGTGAAATTGTTTTCCGACAGCTCTCAGATGCCTATGTCGTATAATTAGATAAAATTAAGACACACACAGTTTAAGATACTAAAGCACAAAAGTGGTGAGTGTAGTCAGCAGGAGGTGGACCACATTCACTCTGTATACAGTGCTGGCCAAAAGTATTGGCACCCCTGCAATTCTGTCAGATAATGCTCAATTTCTCAAAGAAAATGATTGCAATTGCAAATGCTTTGGTAGTATTGTATTCATTGATTTTGCATGCAATGAAAAAACACAAAAGAGAATGGGAAAAAAATTCAATCATTATCATTTTACACAAAACTGAACTGAAAATGGGCCGGACAATAGTATTGGCACCCTTTTAAAAAATCATGTAATGCCTCTGTAATTTGTGTAATTAATAGCACCTGTTACTTACCTGTGGCACATAAGAGGTGATTGCAATAAATAAATAACACGTGCAGCCAGTTAAAATGGATTAAAGTTGAGTCAACCTCTGTCCTGTGTCCTTGTGTGTACCACATTGAGCATAGAGAAAAGAAAGAAGACCAAAAAACTGTCTGAGAACTTGAGAAGCAAAATTGTGAGGAAGCATGGGCAATCTCAAGGCTACAAGTCCATCTCCAAAGAGCTGAATGTTCCTGTGTCTGCTGCGCTCATTGTCATCAATAAGTGTAAAGCCCATGGCACTGTGGCTAACCTCCCTAGATGTGGAAGGAAAACAAAATTGAATAGAGATTATAACGAAACAATGTGCAGATGGTGGATAAATAACCTTGACTAACAGGCAAACGAGTTCAAGCTGTCCTGCAGTCTGAGGGTACAACAGTGTCAACCCGTACTATCCGTCGGCGTCTTAATGAAAAGAGACTATGGTAGGATACCCAGGAAGACCCCAGTTCTGACCCAGAAACATAAAAAAGGCAGGCTAGAGTTTGCCAAAACTTACCTGAAAAAGCCAAAAATGTTTTGGAAGAATGTTCTCCGGTCAGATGAGACAAAGTAGAGCTTTTTGGGGAAATGCATCAACATAGAGTTTACAGGAAAAAAATCGAGGCCTTCAAAGAAAAGAACAGGGTCCCCACAGTGAAACATGGCGGAGGTTCCCTGATGTTTTGGGGTTGCTTTGCTGCCTCTGGCACTGGACTGCTTGACCGTGCGCATGCCATTACGAAGTCTGAAGACTACCAACAAATTTTGCAGTATAATGTAGGGCCCAGTGTGAGAAAGCTGGGTCTCCCTCAGAGGTCATGGGTATTCCAGCAGGACAATGACCCAAAACACACTTCAAAAAGAACTAGAAAAAGGTTTGAGAGAAAGCACTGGAGACTTCTAAAGTGGCCAGCAGTGAGTCCAGACATGAATCCCATAGAACACCTGTGGAGAGATCTGAAAATGGCAGTTTGGAGAAGGCACCTATCAAATCCCAGAGACCTGAAGCAGTTGGCCAAAGAAAAATGGTCTAAAATTCCAGAAGAGCATTTTAAGAAACTCAGTGATGGATACCGGAAGCGGTTGTTCGCAGTTATTTTGTCTAAAAGTTGTGCTCCCAAGTATTAGTCTGAGGGTGCCAATACTTTTGTCTGGCCCATTTTTGGAGTTTTGTGTAAAATGATCATGATTTAATTTTTTTTTTCATTTTCTTTTGTGTTTTTTTCATTGTGAGCAAAATAAATGCAGATATTACTACCAAAGCATTTGTAATTGTAATCATTTTCAGGGACAAATTGAACATTATCTGACAGAATTGCCGGGGTGCCAATACTTTTGGCCAGCACTGTTGTTTGGTAAAACAGTATTTCGTTTTCAAGACTGCCTATTTGCTAACATCACTTTGTTTCAGAAAGTGAGTAGCTATCTATTTGACAAGATGATGTTCATTTCGGGACTAGGCATGTGCCAGTATGATATTCTGACGGTATGATAACCTCAAGCCAAAATATCACGGTTTCATGGTATTGCAATCACAGCTCTGAAGTATGTTACTTTGAGATATCTGTGTTTTATAACAAAACAAAAAAAATTCCATTGAACAGGATTTTTATTTTTCAAAACAGCAAATTGGAACATCAGTATAATGTTAAGTTAAAAAATATACAGTATATATACTGTATTCCAAATAGAATTGAAATAAATGCATTCCTTTAGGTGTACCTAAACCCACAGCCACAGCTCAACATAATTACCATCAAAACAAAAATAATTGAATTATTTTCCATAAAAAGCACGCGTGTATGACTCGTATCATTTTTACATTATACACACACCCTCTTTCTTAACATAGACAGTTGCCGGAGAGAAAAAAAACACATGTTTTACCACCGCTAGACACACCAAACACGCTGGAGTTAACTCTCATAGCCGGTGGGAAATGTCCATGACAGTGTTTACTAGAGATATCCTGATCGATCGGGATGCCGATCGATCGGGTCCGATCACGTCATTTTCAAAGAATCGGAATCGGCCAAAAAATATCGGACATACCTTTTTTAAATATATATATATATATATATATATATATATATGTATTTTAATTAAATTGTTTTCTAATTGTATTTAACGTTACGGATATAATATGTTACACTCATCCAGAGTCTTTAGTTCAGGCTTAAGATAGGGTTATCAAATTTATCCTGATAACGGCGGTAATTAATTTTTAAAAAAATGTATCACGTTAAAATATTTAATGCAATTAATGCATGCGCTGCATGACCCACTCACGCATTGTCGCGCGCAATCTGTGATGGCACCGTTTTACCTACAGTATACAGAGAGCTAAAGGGCAGCATAAAATGAGTAGAGTGAATTTTGGCAGCCTTAGGAGCGTTCTTTTAATTGGCTAAAGCCTTACAATCCCTCCCCCTACGATTAGAAATATCGTGGGAAGCAATGTGGGAAAGCAAGGTAGCAATTGATCTTTTTCTTAACAGCCTATGTTATTTCCCAACGCAGAGAAGATATATCAATTGGTAGCACCATGCACAGTCATGGTTGCTAAAGGAGTCTTACATCCACCCATCATGCATTTGGGCATGACCACAGTATCATTTACTGAAAGCTCAACAAATACACTAGATTCAATATTTAGTCGCAGTATACAAAGTCACAAGTCTCTCTATCCGTGGATCCCTCTCACGGAAAGAATGTTAATAATGTAAATGCCATCTTGAGGATTTATTGTCATAATAAACAAATACAGTACTTTTGTACTGTATGTTGAATGTATATATTCGTCCGAGTTTTATTCATTTTTTCTTAATGCATTGCTAAAATGTATATGATCGGGAAAAATTATCGGGAATGATCGGGATCGGATCGGGAGCAAAAAAACATGATCGGAACAACCCTAGTGTTTACTAACCTTTAATTTTGTAAAATTGCGAAATCATATTGGAGGTATTGCCTCCTCGGCAGCCACCCTCCGCAGACATGTTTTACATGTCTGTTGGCCCTCCTCTAATCAACGGCAGTCTGTAATTTTTTTTGTAGCGGAAGTATTCCCATACCAGCGATTTGGTTTTGTTCGATGTAGCACAGCTGACTCACTGACACCGAGCAACAACCGGTCGGGGAGGGTTGAGCCTTGGAGCTGCAAGCGAGGGATTTCTCCCTGCATTTTTGGGATACAAAAAATAGCTAATACCGTAGGGACTGTATGACGGAAATTTTTTGCGGTTTTGTAACCTTGACGTTTTCATACCATGGTATACCTTGAAACCAGTAATTGGCACATGTCTATTCCGAACTCAATCTAATTTTGTGTTGAATACCTCGTAATGAGTTCTTGATGTTCTGGTTTTTTGATGCAATATTAATAATAATATATGATATAATAATAACAGTAACGTTATAACGTATTCTCTTTCATGGTTTTTATTAGAACTTTTAGTTGTCTATCATCTAGGGCACAATAATTCAAGTTCAAATGCAAAATGTTGCTCTAAGATTTTTTTGGGGGGGGGTTAACGATTTTCTTTCCAAATAACTTTTTTACTTGTGTTTTGCATTTGTATCATCAGGAGAATGGCGTGGAGTTCGAAGCGTGTCTGGTGGCGCAGTGCGACGCCCTCATCGACGCGCTGAACCGACGCAAAGCTCAGCTACTGGCTTGCATCAACAAGGAGCACGAACACAAGCTCAAGGTAAAGGCTCGCATGCGCACGCAAAAATGGCGGACGTACTATCATGAGGTGCTCACATGGGACGGGGGATGGCAAAAAAATTGCAGAATGGGGCATCTGTTAGGATATCCAGTTCGGATTAGCCCCAGAATTCACAACTTTGAACTAAAATTAAAAATTCTCATTCAGTTA
Organism: Corythoichthys intestinalis; assembly: GCF_030265065.1. Taxonomy (NCBI): domain Eukaryota; kingdom Metazoa; phylum Chordata; class Actinopteri; order Syngnathiformes; family Syngnathidae; genus Corythoichthys; species Corythoichthys intestinalis. The sequence goes on along the minus strand of NC_080409.1, from coordinate 35,189,721 downwards.
TGGGCACGAGTCTAATTCTTTATTTCATATATTAATATTAATATTTTGAGTTTTTCATACGATTTGTATTTTTTGCCAAATACTTTTGTACTTTGCAAATTTACTTTTGTCAAACTTATTTGTATTTCATTGCTAATGCATAAGGATTTGAGATTTTTTTTTCCCAAATGTATTTGCTTAACCCTTCAATGCCAGCAATATGAAGCAATTGTCAGAGAATCACAAAATTTGAAAAATAAGGTCTTAATTAGGGTTGTTCCGATCATGTTTTTTTGCTCCCGATCCGATCATTTTAGTTTGAGTATCTGCCGATCGTGATATTTCCCGATCCGATTGCTTTTTTTTTTTTTTCTCCCGATTCAATTACAATCATTCCCGATAAATTTTCCCGGTCATATACATTTTGGCAATGCATTAAGAAAAAAATGAATAAAACTCAGACGAATATATACATTCAACATACAGTACATAAGTACTGTATTTGTTTATTATGACAATAAATCCTCAAGATGGCATTTACATTATTAACATTCTTTCTGTGAGAGGGATCCACGGATAGAAAGACTTGTGACTTTGTATATTGTGACTAAATATTGCCATCTAGTGTATTTGTTGAGCTTTCAATAAATGATACTGTAGGCATGCCCAAATGCATGATGGGAAGTGGAACCATGACTGCGCGTAGTGCTACCAATTGATATATCTTCTCTGCGTTGGGAAATAACATAAGGTGTTAAGAAAAACATCAATTGCTACCTTGCTTCCCCACATTGGTTCCCATGATATTTCTAATCGTGGGAAGAGGGATTGTAAGGTTTTAGCCAATTAAAAAAAGGCTCAAAGGCCGCCATAATTCACTCTACTCATTTTACGCTGCCTTTTATCTCTCTTTATAGGTAAAACGGCGTCATTACAGATTGAGCGCGACAATGCGTGAGTGGATCATGCAGCGCATGCATTAATTGCGTTAAATATTTTAACGTGATACATTTTTTAAAAAATTAATTACCGCTGTTATCAGGATAAATTTGATAACCCTACCTTAAGCCTAAACTAAAGACTCTGGATGAGTGTAACATATTATGTCTGTAACGTTCAATACAATTAGAAAACAATTTAATTTAAAAAAATATATGTATTAAAAAAAGGCATGTCCGATATTTTTTTGCCAATTCCAATACTGTGGGATGCCGATCGATCGGGACATCTCTAATATTTTGTTCTTATTCTTACATTTTACACAGGGAATATTTTCATTTACAGTTAAAGATATTTTATTATCATGTTAAAATCCTCCCAAATGCATGTCAACGTAGCTTTTTTTCCATCAAAGGATGCCACACAGTGAAAAACATACCCTGCATGATTATTGCATGCGGAGTGTGATCACGCTGATTTGCCAAACATTTTGTCTTCACACCGCTCGTAATGTGTTTGGTGGGAGGCACGCGTTAGTGTTTCCAATTTCATGCTTGGACACCGACGAGAATCAATGTTTGGCACGTGTAGGTGTTGTCAGCGAGCATATCAAAATCAATATATAGTACACGAAAGGCTATACAGCCAACACTAACTCAGATACCATCCACACTTTTCTGCACGTGTGTGCGCGCCTGTTTGTATGTCTGGAAGTGGGCCGGCCCATCTGCCAATGTCCAGATTAGCCAGATTGCTCAAGTCTTCTCCTACAGCACACACACATCTTTAAACCATACACGAGCCTGCATGTTTGTTGCTAGTATTCTGATTAAATGCACTCAAAATGTGTGGCTGTTTTTTTTGTTTATTATGGCCAGCTGAGATAGTGCTCCTATTTGAACAAGTTGTCAGAAAATAGTTGTAATTCTTCATATTCTTTCATTGTGTTTCAGGGTTCCACTGGCATGCCACTTAAAGCAACAATAGGCAACTTTTCAACCTTCATAAAATATTTTCATAAAATTTGTGATAATATTTCGACTGACAACTAGTTGGATGACACCTCTTTTATATCTTGAGGGTGTCTGTATCTCTTTCACCGACACTAGCATAGACTACATAATGTATTGACGGGACACCGGGCCGATTAATAGGGTGCCTGCATTGTTGGCGTTGCCGTCAACGCTGACCAAGTGGAATCACAGACAAAGAGCTTTTTTTCGTTAAAAATTCTTGTGAGTAAAGGCATAAATCCCTGAATTCTTTATAGATACAGTGGGGCAAATAAGTATTTGGTCAACCACTAACTGTGCAAGTTCTCCCACTTGAAAATATTAAAGAGGCCTGTAATTGTCAACATGGGTAAACCTCAACCATGAGAGACAGAATGTGGAAAAAAAACAGAAAATCACATTGTTTGATTTTTAAAGAATTTATTTGCAAATCATTGTGGAAAATACCAAAAGTTCATCTCAATACATTGTTATGTACCCTTTGTTGGCAATATCAGAGGCGAAACGTTTTCTGTAACTCTTCTCAAGCTTTTCACACACTGTTGCTGGTATTTTGGCCCATTCCTCCATGCAGATCTCCTCTAGAGCAGTGATGTTTTGGGGCTGTCATTGGGCAACACGGACTTTCAAGTCCCTCCACAGATTTGGGTTGAGATCTGGAGACTGGCTAGGACACTCCAGGTTCTTGAAATGCTTCTTATGAAGCACTGTGTGTTTGGGATCATTGTCATGCTGAAAGACCCAGCCACGTCTCATCTTCAACGCCCTTCCTGATGGAAGGAGATTTTTACTCAAAATCTCTTGATACATGGCCCCATTCATTCTTTCCTTTACACTGATCAGTCGTCCTGGTCCGTTTGCAGAAAAACAGCCCCAAAGCATGATGTTTCCACCCCCATGCTTCACAGTGGGTATGGTGTTCTTCAGATGCAATTCAGTATTCTTTCTCCTCCAAACACGAGAACCTGTGTTTCTACCAAAAAGTTCTATTTTGGTTTCATCTGACCATAACACATTCTTCCAGTCCTCTTCTGGATCATCCAAATGCTCTCTAGCGAACCGCAGACGGGCCTGGAGGTGTACTTTCTTCAGCAGGGGGACACGTCTGGCAGTGCAGGATTTGAGTACCTGGCGGCGCATTGTGTTACTGATAGTAGCCTTTGTTACTGTGGTCCCAGCTCTCTGTAGGTCATTCACTAGGTCCCCCCGTGTGGTTCTGGGATTTTTGCTCACCGTTCTTGTTATCATTTTGACGACACGGGGTGAGATCTTGCATGGAGCCCCAGATCGAGGGAGATTATCAGTGGTCTTGTATGTCTTCCATTTTCTAATAATTCCTCCCACAGTTGATATCTTTACACCAAGTGTTTTACCTATTGCAGATTCAGTCTTCCCAGCCTAGTGCAGGTCTACAATTTTGTCTCTGGTGTCCTTTGACAGCTCGTTGGTCTTGGCCATAGTGGAGTTTGGAGTGTGACTGACTGAGATTGTGGACAGGTGTCTTTTATACCGATAATGAGTTAAAACAGGTGCCATTAATACAGGTAACGAGTGGAGCCTCGTTAGAAGAAGTTAGACCTCTTTGACAGCCAGAAATCTTGCTTGTTTGTAGGTGACCAAATACTTATTTTCCACTCTAATTTGGAAATAAATTCTTTTAAAATCAAACAATGTGATTTTCGTTTTTTTTTTCCCCCATATTCTCTCTCATGATTGAGGTTTACCCATGTTGACAATTACAGGCCTCTCTAATCTTTTCAAGTAGGAGAACTTGCACAATTGGTGGTTGCCTAAATACTTATTTGCCCCACTGTACTGTATAGAAAATAATTTTGGAACATTTATGATTTGTGTTGTGCTGCGAGATTTTTTGCAACGTAAAAACGTGCCGTGAGTCAAAAAGGTTGAAAAACACTGCCATAGCAAACACCCATCGCAAGCATGTCAGCTGTCCTTCCTCCTCTAAGCCGCAGCAGTGTTTCTTTTCGGTAGCCGAAGTACTCCCATACTAGCGACTTTGTCATTTACGAGGGGAGCAAAAGCTCAGGTGCAGTGTCACCGATAGACAGGACAGAACACCAACCGGAGGGCGAGAGGCGAGCGCTGCCGCTCCAAGCCACGGATTTCTCGCTGCATTTTTTCGACATAAAAAATCGCTAATACCGGACTACGGTAAAGGAAAATTTTAGCGGTTTTGAAACCGTGTCGTTTCCATACCACGGTAAACCTTGAAACCGGTAACCGGCACATGCCTACTTGAAACGCGTGGCCATTTTGCATTAGGGGCAAATGAGGTGGTGGCCCACTCAATCTGGCAATCTGTCCTTTTAGTGAAAGAAAAAAACAGCATAGTGGCTGGTGTATGCCCGGTGTATCTCCTCAAATTCTGCCCAGCAACAAGTAATGAAGGACTCATGAGATGGAAAAGAAATGTGTGTCACAACACTTGTTTAGGTTGTCATCCTCCATGTTTCCTTTGCAGGATTTTGCCTCCTCTCGGCCCCCTCGTAGCCACGACCGGGTTACTGTTACCTAGCAACCCCATGGTCCAGCTCTATTCTGACTGTGTGTGTGTGTTCCACTTCACTCTATTTTCCATAAGAAAGCTCTACGGACAGTATCAAGCCTCCTCCGGCATAATGCAAAAACTGTTTACGCATTCCCGGACGTGAAACTGTCGCCTGACTTGACAGTTTTTAGGGCCTCTCACAATGGTTATACAGTAGCGCCTGGATTGGCGATCACGTTTGCAGGTCAAAACAGAATTCCCTAACGCAGGGTTGTCAAACTCATCTTTGACGTGGGACACATCGTCCTTCGGAAGGCTGACACAATCAGAATCACAATCGCAATTGATAACTATTTTGATAGTTGATGAATCATGGAGACTTAGTTGCTATGAAAATCTTTTTGGAGCCTCTTATTTGCAAATATTCTCTTTCTTTCTTTCTTGAAAAAACAATATATATGTATATATATATATATATATATATATACACACACACACATTCTTTTTTTCTTTTTTAACATAGTTTTTTTTTTTAATTAAAAGAGGCCAAAAAAAATTCTCTTTGTCTAATTTAAAAATATATATTTTTCAGTTTCTTTTGTTTTTTATTTATATATATATTTAAAGAGAGAAACAAAAAAGTTATTTAATTTAAAATATTCTCTTATTTATCTATTTATTTGTATTCATTCTTATTTACTCCAATGTAGCACTTTAAAACTCATCGTTTATAGACCTTCAGGTTTATCATTCTCCATTACTCAGTAGCTGGACAGAAAAAGTGGAAAAAATTGCAAATCTTCTCTTTCTTTTATGTGTTTTTTAATATATATATTTTTTAATTACCTCTTCAGACCCGCATTTTTTTCTGCTGGGCAAACAAAAAAAATCTGCGCTGATTTTTACTCTACTCAAACACCAGAACAAAGTGCAATTTTTTGGTCAGGGATATTTCATGCTTTTATTGGTTATTATTAATGTTAATGTGTTTTTAATGAGAAATGGGCACTTTACGTTATCCTTTTTGAAGTTGCGTTTGGTCAGCCATTTTGAAAGAGCCAAAATAGCAAAGAGGGCGTGCCAAATCTCATGATTTCATTTCAATGGGTAAAGTTTCATCCGATCATATCCCGGAAGTGGCAATAGCAACTAAATTCAGTGTGTTTATTGTTTTAGAGATGCGAACGCGTCATGTCCTTCAGCAGCATGCTTAGGTCTGAAAGGGTTAAAAAACACAAAAAGAAACAAAAAGTATCTTATTATTTTTTTCATTAATTTTTTTAAAAACTGTAAATATTCTTATTATTGTAATCCTCAATGTTTGAGGACAAAATACATTTTATTTTAGTGAGATCCATGATTTTACTTTCGTGGGCCACGCAAAATCATAGGACAGGCCGGTTTTGGCTGCTGGGCGGCAAGTTTGCACTTGTGCCCTAACTAAACAAAAAATTGTTTCCAGGTTGTCCGTGACCAGATCTCTCATTGCACGGTGAAGTTGCGGCAAACAACGGGTCTGATGGAGTACTGCCTGGAGGTGATCAAAGAGAATGACCCGAGCGGCTTCCTCCAGGTGAGAGGTTTGATTTACCGTGGTGACCGCTCTCTGACAAACTCTCCCGGCGTGGCGTTTGTCAGATCTCGGACGCGTTGATCCGGAGGGTGCTGATGACTGAAAGCCAGTGGGGCAAAGGGACATTGACGGCAAGGACGACCAGCGACTTTGACCTGACGCTGGATAGCGCACCGCTCCTGCAAACCATCCACCAGTTGGACTTTGTGCAGATGAAAGGTATGGCCTCTGTTGGTCCGGATGCTTAATAGCAGTGGTTCTCAAAGTGTGGTTCGCGGGTTCCATTTAGTGCATAGTTGCCAAACACAAAGCTAGATCTGGCCCGCCACATCATTCCGTGTGGCCGGGGAAAGTAAATTTTGTGCATCGAATTCATGTTTCTTGCAAAAAATGACTGACTGGTTGCCATCGACGGGGATAGACATCTAATCCGTTTGAACTGGGACGGCTGGCAGTCCAGAATCTGTTTGAGAACGACTACATTCTCATCCTCAGTGCCTTCAGCTCCAATGCTGCAGCTTGAAGAATGCTGCACAGAAAACAACAGCGCCACGTTGTCATGGAAACAGCCACCGCTCTCCACAATCGCCGCCGATGGATACATCTTGGAGCTGGACGACGGCGAGGGCGGACACTTCAGGGTAGGCAAATTAAGATATAAATGCTGAAATTCTTTCAACACTGTTGCTAACCACAAAAAGCAGCACCTACTCAGGCGCTTGGTTCAATTAAAGTTCTTCATCGTAATGACGGAAATAGAGGGCTTAGTGCTATTATTCTTCGTAGAGAAGCCCTATGAATAATTTCGCAATTATTTGTTATTGTAATTTGTTACAGAGTTCCTTTCTTGTCATATTTTCTGTGTACTATATTAGGTTTGATGTGCTAAAAAAATAAATAAATAGAAAAAAACACAAAAAGCACATACAAAAACCTGGAAAAAAAAAAACCCAGAAAGAAATCACAAAAAAAAAAACACCAAAAAAAAAAAAAAACCTCAAGCACCATGGAAAGTCTTGAAAAAAGAAAATACTTGGAAAATGCGAAAAACTTCAAGGCAAATAAAATGTAAAAGCACCAAAAAAGAAATTCCATCAAACTGTGGAAAAAATTGCCAAAGCAACAACGACAACAACAACAAAAGAAAACACACAAAGACCAAACCCTCGCCCAAAAAATTTTGCAAAACCAGATAAAACTGCAAAAAACAGACAAAAATCCGAATAGAAACAGAAAAAAATTGCAAACAATCACAAAAATGGATCATTTCTTGATTTGCTCATATTTCTCAGTATTTTTAAAAAGGATTTTATTATTTATTATCTTTTGTCCTTTCTTCAAATATTTTTTTCTGTACTATTTGGTTATATTTTCGAGTATTTTAAAATGTAAAAATAATATCCTTTTCTAACTAATGCGTTTTCTTATAGTTATTTACCAAATGTTTGTGTTTGTCCCTTGAATATTTCATACATCTATTTATATCAAAACTAGGGCTGTCAAAATTATCGCGTTAACGGGCGGTAATTAACTTTTTCAATTAATCACGTTAAAATATTTGACGCAATTAACGCACATGCCCCGCTCAAACAGATTAAAATGACAGCACAGTGTCATGTCCACTTGTTACTTGTGTTTTTTGGTGTTTTGTCGCCCTCTGCTGGTGCTTGGGTGCGACTGATTTTATGGGTTTCAGCACAATGAGCATTGTGTAATTATTGACATCAACAATGGCGAGCTACTAGTTTATTTTTTGATTGAAAATTTTACAAATTTTATTAAAACAAAAACATTAAGAGGGGTTTTAATATAAAATTTCTATAACTTGTACTAACATTTATCTTTTAAGAACTACAAGTCTTTCTATCCATGGATCGCTTTAACAGAATGTTAATGTTAATGCCATGTTTTGATTTATTGTTATAATAAACAAATACACTACTTATGTACAGTATGTTGAATGTATATAGCTGCCTTGTGTCTTATCTTTCCATTCCAACAATAATTTACAGAAAAATATGGCATATTTTACATATGGTTTGAATTGCGATTAATTACGATTAATTAATTTTTAAGCTGTGATTAACTCGATTAAAAAATTTTAATCGTTTGACAGCCCTAATCAAAACACAATTGTTTTTGTACTGTAATATTTTTGCTTTTGAATTCAAGTGTTGCAACGATTAATCTATTAATTCAAGTAATTCGATTAGAAAAAAGCTTCGAAGCAAATTTTGCTGCTTCGAGTATTCGTTTAATTAGAGTGGCGTTACAATGGTTTGTGTGGAAAGTTTTTGCATTTAGTTTTATTGATTTGGGAGGATACACTGCCCTCTAGTGGCATTAGTGTCAATCAAGACCAACATAGGTTTTTGCTTGAGCTAACATGTTTTTTTTATGCATTCATAATTTAGTTTATAGTGGAAATATGTGTTTGAACGATCTAAAAGCATTGTTTAAAAAAAAAAAAAAATTAAGATACCGGACTTTTGCTAAATGCAAGTTAGCCAGTTGTTCTTCTGTTGTACTTAGATCGTCATTTATTTTCCTTTTTTATACCGTTTGAGGCTAAACTCAGGTATTTCAATTTATTTCTAAATGATAGTGCAATTCTGCATAGTTTGAAGAAAAACCCGGGAATTTTATTTTGTATTCACATTGAATGCTCTGTTGAAAGTGCAATTTTAGCAAGCCTCTGTTTAACATCTCCTAAAATTTATTCTGCAGTGCATGAAATGTTCCTAATCCGATTACTCGAATACTGGAACTAAGTTGTTGATAGATTAATCGACTACTAAAATAATTGATAGCTGGAGTCCTAAATTCAACATTTTCTAGTTATAACATAATTGTAGTTTAAAAAAAAAAAATTTAATCATGTTTTCCCCCCAATATTTTAACAGCAGATGGTATTTTATTGGCATTTGTGTTTTTATTTTGAAATGATTTTAGTTTCCTACTTTTGTTGTTTTCTCATAATAATATATATTATATACATAATATATATTATTTCAATATTTGTTCATATATTTTTTTAAGTATTTTTAAAGACTATTCAAAATCTTTCGTCCTTATTGTCTTTACTTTTTTTTTGCTATATTCTCTATTATTTTTTAGAATTCAATAATATACATACAACTATTTTCCAATAATTATTTAAATTTTATGTATGTAGTTAAAATGGTTTTTTACTTGGTAATTTACACTGAAAAACATACATATTATATTTGTTCTCTAATTCTGTTTTCCCCCCAAATATTTTTATTGAATTTTCACACATTGATGGGGGGGATACAGGCAAACACAGCAAACATAAAAGGGACAGGTGAATAATAAAGTTCTAATGACACAGAACTACCTTCTTTGAAAAAGAGTCTAGATAAAGGTACTCTGCCCTTCCAGCCACAAACACAACAACAAACATTCACTCATTCACAACTTACCATAAAAAATTGAAGAGGTTAACTAATTAGGGAGGAAAATAAAAGAAAATGTCAAAAAAAAAAAAAAAAAAAGGAACGTTAAAGGGGGTGGGTTAGGTAGCTCAATGTTTTCCGGCTTTTATAGATATTTAATCTATGTGGAGTTAAAAAGGCTGCCAAGTTCTATCAAAGGCTTGCGGGGAACCTGATTTTTTTCAAGTCTTAAGTTCTGCAAAATTTCTTGGATCCATTTACTGTGTGTCAGTGGTGATAAGTGAGTCCAGTAAGAAAAATAAGCCTCCTAGCGAGTAGGGTGGTAAAAGAAAAGACTTCCGTTGATGACTTAGACAAAGCGGTTGAGGGAGATGTTCCAAAAATGGCAATTAGGGGCAAAGGCAGTTTTCCAAAAGACATTTAATTTGGGACGTCACCAAAACATATATTTTTGTTTTTAACTCTTTCGGTGCCATTGACAGTGATATGTCCAATCATGTGGCTCTGCTGTCAATTTAAATTACAGTGGTACCGCGACATACGATCGCTTAGACACACGCAGCACAGCATATTTTCTTGTGAGAGAAATCAACATGGGTTCCAACAATGTTAGTGCAGGTAGTAAAAAAAAAGTAAAAAGGTGATGCTTACCATTGACATGAAGATGGATCTCATGGATATGATAGAAAAATATGAGCGTGGGGTACACATCCGTGATATGGCTCAACAATCCAGCCGTAGACGGTCTATCTCGGCGGTCCTCCTCCGTTCGCCAGTCTATATAAGTTAAGGTGGTAATTATTATTGTGGAAACATCGCCAACGCCAGCTTTGTCAGGTTTCTAATCATTTATTCCATCACCTTGTGCAACACAGCAAGCCTAGTGTCCCCCGAAGCAAGTTAACAAAATTAAAGTAAAAAGGCTCACTCCGCCAAGTCAGCCACGCGATGCGTTCAGGTACACCACGCAAACACATTTGCCACATTAGAACACGTTTTTTTACATTATTACAGGTATTATTAATATTATTTATATTATCATTCCAATTTTTATTCATAATTTATTTGTTTTGCTCTTTTTAATTGATTTTTGCAATAGTAACATAAGTATTTATTCATATTTAGTAGGGTTGTTCCGATCATATTTTTTTGCTCCCGATCCGATCCCGATCGTTTTAGTTTGAGTATCTGCCGATCACGATATTTCCCGATCCGATTGCTTTTTTTTTTGCTCCCGATTCAATTCCAATCATTCCCGATAATTTTTCCCAATCATATACATTTTGGCAATGCATTAAGAATAAAATGAATATAACTCGGACGAATATATACATTCAACATACAGTACATAAGTACTGTATTTGTTTATTATGACAATAAATCCTCAAGGTGGCATTTACATTATTAACATTCTTTCTGTGAGAGGGATCCACGGATAAAAAGACTTGTGACTTTGTATATTGTGACTAAATATTGCCATCTAGTGTATTAGTTAAGCTTTAAGTAAATGATACTGTAGTCATGGCCAAATGCATGATGGGAAGTGGAACCATGACTGTGCGTAGTGCTACCAATTGATATATCTTCTCTGCGTTGGGAAATAATATAAGGTGTTAAGAAAAAGATCATTTGCTACCTTGCCTTCCCACATTGCTTCCCATGATATGTCCAATCATAAGGAGATGGATTGTAAGGCTTTAGCCAGTTAAAAAAAGGCTCCAAAGGCTGCCAAAATTCACTCTACTCATTCTACACTGCCTTTATCTCTCTATATAGGTAAAACGGCGCCGTTACAGATTGAGCGCGAAAATGCGTGGGTGGGTCGTAAAGCGCATGCATTATTTGCGTTAAAAATTTTAACGTGATACTTTTTTTTTTTAATTAATTACTGCTGTTTTTGGGGTAAATTTAATACCCTACCTTAACCCTTTTAGGTCTGGGCTTATTTTGTCTGATTTTGCATGCCTTTGAAGTTGCCTTTATATTTCAAAGAAAGAATTGTTTACGATGGCCTGGTTTGGTCCCTTTTTTTGTGACACCTTGAACTTCATGTCCAAACTGTTGTTTCCTTCACTGACCAATTATAAATCATCATTTTGGACCCAAAAAGACCAAAAATTCCAAAATCGTTTTGTCAAAATTTTTAATATTGATGTCCAATTGACAACCAAACATGCGTAACGAACCGTTTTGAAACTTTGTAATATTTATTCAACATGATAGGATGAACATTCAACCAAAAAATTTTAGAATAAATAGTCTTATATTTGACAATTCAACATAAACAACAGGTACAGCCATAGGCGTTTTTTGCCTTTATACATGCTCTAGTCAAAACAGGTTATATACAGCAGACCGAACAGTGAAAAAATATATACCATCTAACACAAAAAGTGTTTAGAGGCCATCTCTTTATGAGTTTAGGTATTGCGGCCCATCACCTGATGAAAACTATGTACACACAATCAAGCTTCTTGAACACACATTTATATACACAAATTGAGAAGACTGATTGTGGGAAAAAAAAAAAAAAAAAAAAAAAAATATATATATATATATATATATATATATATATATATATATATATATAACATTAGGGGAAAAAAAGTATTTTCAAAAATATTTACAATAAACAAGTTAAATTTTTTTCAGGCATGCCACTCCGAAAAGCAGTTTCGTCCTGGAATTCGACACAGGGCGACATCACACAGCCTCTTTCCACCCTTCCACCCTTCCATTTTCATTTCACTTTACTTTCATTGTCACTATAAATGTACATGGAAAAAAAGTCAGTATTTATGAAAATAATAAAGTATAAAATAAAAATATATACAGCAATAAATAATAATGGAAATCTACATGTATGACAATAGAAAGAATACCATAGCTGAATATGTGCTACATCCCTAATCTTCATATAGAAAGAAGATCACCACAATTATAAATTCCTGCCTTGGATACACACAGTGCACGTACGACTTTGATCTGATATGCACATTTTATTATTATATACACAAACACACACTTATATTGCATCAAAATTAACTTTGTCTTGCAATATCAAAATAAACTTTCAAAAGAAACTTTTTCAGCATAAAAAAAAAAAAAGTGAGTTTGCTTACCTCTGCTCGTCGATGGCGTCACCCACGTGTTCAAATCCGTCACTAACTTCACTCGAGGACTCTTCCGAAGAAGACGATGATGACGAATTTGGACCATCCTCTTCCTCAAGTTGATCAAAAAGCACAATTGCTTGCGCTAAATTTAGTTTTCCGTTCATTCTCAAAGTCACACAAAGTCGCTGCTCGATCCAAACGGCCGTCGCTCGCCACCTTGCTGCTTCAGAACACTCCTCCCTCTCGTTCGTTGGAACCTCGCACGGCGGTTATATTTATTAAAAAAACGCATTTTGTGCTTCCACTTAAATGACAATATCTCACGTTTTAGTTGGTCGATTGACTTCAGATAATAACGAGAGTAAACCGCAACTTCCACACTTTAAAACGAGACCAACCAACGGCATGTGGGTGACGTAATTAAAACGTGAGGGCGCTTCAAAGACGACGTGCGCTGAGGACGCACCGGCGCGTCCTTCGACTCTCAAGGGTTAAGCCTAAACTAAAGACTCTGGATGAGTGTAACATATTATGTTTGTAACGTTAAATACAATTAGAAAACGCTTTAATTAAAAAATATACTGTATATACATTAAAAAAAAGGAATGGCCGATATTTTTTTGCCGATTTCGATACTTTGAAAATGACGTGATCGGACCCAATCGATCGGGATGCTGATCGATCGGGACATCTCTAATATTTAGTGTAGGTTTTCAGGCTGTGGAACGAATTAATGGAATTATAATGTATTCTTATGCGAAAATCCTGCTTGACATACGACCATTTCGACTTACAAACAAGGTCCTGGAACGAATTAACTTCGTATGTAGAGGTACCACTGTAGTTTGTTACAAGTACACATCCAATCCAGTGGAGAGGGCTGGCAGTGAACGAAAAAATGTTCATACGCTGCCATCCCTCCCTCAGTTGGACATCTGTCGCTGTCAATGGCGGCCAATGATTTAAATTCAGCCTTTTGTTTCGTTCTGACATCATTTTACACACTGCCTGAATGTCCCCCTCACTTCTTGACTCACCGACAGCCGTATTTATTAATAGCCCAACGTGGGCCGAATCGACCGCGCAGCATCCTTTAAAGCGCTCTCGTGTGCGCCCCCTTCCAGGAAGTGTACGTGGGGACGGAGACCATCTGCACGGTGGATGGCCTGCACTATAACTGTACGTACAAATCCAGGGTGAAGGCCTTCAACGCCAGCGGGGTGGGACAGTACAGCAAGACCCTCGTCATGCAGACTTCCCAGGGTACTGAAATGTTTTTTTTTTTTTTAAATGCATTCTTGATAACATATTTAAATTTTGTGTTATGATGCAAAATCACGTTCAAATGTGATCTAATCTTTGTCAAAATCACACAGATGTAAAAACAATGTTTGCTTTAACTAAAACCACCCAAATATTTATAGGTTTTCATATTTTAATGAGGATAGCATGCAAACAATGACTGAAGAGGGAAAAATAAGCAAGTGAACCCTGTGCCTAAGGAGACTTAAAGAGCAATTGAAACCAATTTTTACCAAACAATTGAAGTCAGGTGTGTGCTCAATCACTGATGAGTGGTTCAAAGCTGCCATGTAATGCCCACTATGAAACACATACCTGGTAAGAAATGTCTTGATGAGAAGCATTGTCTGATTTGCATCATGGCTCGGTCAAAAGAGCTGTCTGAAGACCTGCGATTAAGGATTGTTGATTTGAATGAAGCTGTGAAAGGATACACAACCATTTAAAAGTGTGGATGTTCATCAATCGACAGTCAGAGAAGTTGTCTACAAATGGAGGGAGTTTGGGACTGTTGCTTCTCTCCCCAGGAGTGGCTGTCCACCAAATATGACGCCAAGAGTTCAGCGCAGAACACTCAGAGAGGTAAAAAAGAACCACAGAGTGTCTGCTAAAGACTTAGAGAAATTACTGGCACAGTCTAATATCTCTGTGCACACATCAACTTTCTGTAAAACTATGGCCAAGAATGGTGTTCATGTGACGCCACAGAGGAAGCCAACGCTGTCTAAAAAAACCCATTGTTGCTCGTCTAATGTTTGCAAAAAGGCACTTGGACAATCCAAAGAAGTTTTGGCAAAATATTTTGTGGACTAATGAAACCAAAGTTGAACTGTTTGTGAATAACACACGTCATGTGTGGAGGAAAAATGGAACAGCTCACCAACACCTCATCCCCACCGTGAAGCATGATTGAGGGAGCATCATGATTTGGGGCTGTTTTGCTGCCTCAGAGCCTGGACAACTTGCAGTCATTAATGGAAGAATGAATTCAAAAGTTTATCAGGATGTTTTGCAGGAAAACCTGAGGCCGTCTGTCAGACAGTTGAAGGTTAAAAGAGGATGGATGCCGAAACAAGACAATGATACAAAACACAGAAGTAAATCAACTTCAGAATGGTTTCATAAGAACAAAATACACATTCTGGAGTGGCCAAGTCAAAGTCCAGACTTGAACCCTATTGAGATGCTGTGGCATGACCTAAAGGCAGTGATTCATGCCAGACATCTCAGGAATCTGACTGAACTTCAGCAGTTTTGTAGAGAAGAATTAGTCCTGATCGATGTACCAGACTGATCTGCAGCTACAGGAAGCGTCTGGTTGCTGCCAAAGACGGGGCCACAAAATATTAAATGTGATGGTTCACTTACTTATTTTTCCCTCCTTCTTTCAGTGTTTGCATACTATCTTCATTAAAATATGGAAACCTATAAATGTTTGGGTGGTTTTAGTTAAAGCAGACACTATTTTTTCATCTGTGTGATTTTGACAAAGTTCACATCACATTTGACAGTGATTTTATGCAGAAGTGTGAGAAAATCCAAAAGGTTCAGATACTTTTTCATACCACTGTATTTGTTATTCGTTTAAAGACATTGTTGGCCTCAAAATTGTCCAAATACTTTTTTAAGTCTTCAAAGTATTTTTTGGAATTTGTTTGTACGTACATTTTTTTTAATTTAAAAAAAAAAAAAAAAACAACAATAAAAAAATTTGTGCCATCAACCATTTTAAAACCGTGATTAATCGAATGCTTTCCATAGTTAACTTGCGATTAATTGCAAATTAATCGCTTTATTTCTATTTTAAATGCACATAAGATTATATGCTTTAAGTTTAAAATACAAGTGCAAGTGATAAAAACATGTTTTTTCTACCTTATATATCAAATGAGCTTTTATATGTGATGCCAAGCATAAAAATAGAAGCGCTCTGGCTTGACGAGCTTGCTTTCATCGGCTCTAAGAAAACAAAAACAAACACGAAGTGTTCCTGCCGTGTTTGATTGGGTTTTGTTTTGCTAAAGCTGCTTCCGTGCTCTTTCCTTTCTCTCCGCCTTCCAGCTGGACTCCCTCCGTGTGATATGCAATCAGGTAAGCAAGCTCACCCGCTTTGTTGTTGCTGACTTTGGTGCGCACGTTCTTAAGAAGCACACGCACGTCGCCGCTGCTTATATCTTATGAGAAAACCTCCAAAAAATTAACCAATTATTCAATCAGATATTAACTCATTAGCTTCTGTGGACGGCAATAGATGTCCAATCCATTTGGACTGGGATGACTGATCAGATGATAGCTGCCAGTCCCTCACAGTTCAAATGAAGTGGACGTCTTTCGCCGTCAATGGCGATTTAACATGCCAGCCATCCCAGTTAAAATGGATTTGATGTCTATCAATCAGTGGAAGTGAATGAGTAAATTGTACTTTCTGTATTATCCTTATTATTTTTTAATGTTTTTTTTTGGTTTTTTTAATTGAGAAAAATGGTAAATATTTGTTTTTATTTTTAATTTTTCCTTCTTATTTGAGAAAAAGTTCATTACTTTTAACTTTTCTTAAAAAAAGTATGTATTTTCTTTTTTCTTTTTTTTTTGATTCATAATTTTTTTTTAAATAAAGGAAGCACTAGTTTGCTGCTTCAGGCTAAAGAATGAGACCAATACTGGCTAACTCCTTATCTACAGGCAAGTCCGCAATGGATAATCAGCTCTGATACAAAAAATAAATAAAAATGCGGCGCTGAGGATTGATGTGTATACATTCCTAGAATATACCTACCAAATTTCATTTTGATCCATCCAGGAATAGCTAAAAAAATGATTGTGTACACACCCCCAACATGAGCAGTGTAGAAAGGAAAAAAGTGAACTACAGTGATCCCTCGTTACTTTGCGCTTCAAACTTCACGCCATCAGTCCATCGCAGATTTTTTTTTCAATAAAAAAAAAAAAAAAAAAAAAAAGAATGAATAAATACAGATGAGCCGTCCAGAGCCGATCATGTAGTCTCGCTCTCCCTCCTGGTGCTCTTTGTTGGTCAGACAGTGCACTGGAGTTGCTTATTAAAATTAACGATGATTGACAGACGTTTAATGTTTGAGCTTGCCACAGGTGCTTGAAAGCCGAAGCTTCATAATACCACATGCGTCAATCATCGTTTAACTTGTTAAACAGTTGCTGTGGCAACTTATTGCGTGTAAGTGAGCAGCTTAAGCATTTTTAAAAAACTTTTCAATGCTAAATCTGTTTGAATACATTGAACACATACAAAAACGAAAAAAAATTGGGGAGGGGGTGGGGGGCGCTTGCTTGGCACGGCCAGAATGTTCTCCCTGTATTTTTCAAACACTGAGAGAAAAGTCTGGGACCCAGGCCATTAACGGCCTCTCGAGCAAGTACATAATCAATCGACAAATCAGATTCGTTTATTTGCGTGACGTGTTCTTCACGAGCAACGTCACTCTTGCGCGTCGGAAGTCGTCTCCACAACAACACAGATGGTGAACAGGAGAGCCGAGAATATGTTCCAATCCACGGTAAAATCAGTTTTAAATTACCAAAAACACATCGACATGAGTCATTGACAACAGTCTGTCTCGCGCTAGCCATGTTGAATAAACTCCGCTCTCCTCGTATGTTTACTTCCGCGCGCAAGTCCCTCGTCCTGCCCTCGTCGTTTTACTAACGTCACGTCTGCCCGTCGCTGATTGGTCCACTCCGCTGTCTGTTTGCTGTGGCTTGCTCCGCCCTGGAAATTGTATCCGCTGAATGGTGGCCAGACTCAATAGCTGGAACAGCGGTGAGTCTGGTGTACCAGGCAAGGGGGGCGCCACTTCGCAGTTTTTCGAGGCAGGTTCTGGTCCCCATTGACCGCGAAAAACGAGGGATCACTGTAATCGCAAATACTCTCTTTTTCTGATTTATACGTATTTACATTTTTCAATTCAAAAACAAAAATATTTAACTCATTGGCTGCTGTTGACGGTGATAGACAAACGAGTTATCTTTTGCCTCGAGAGAAAAAATTGAATCCAATTATACTGTAGTAGACCGGTGATGATTTGATGTTGGGGCCCATTCTATCCAATCTCTCTCCTCCCGGTTTTGCATCGCGTGGGCGCAGTGGCCTGGTTCACCTTCGACACAGCGTCAGCGCATCCAGACATCATCTTGTCCAACGACAACCTGACAGTGACCTGCAACAGCTACGATGACCGCGTGGCCCTGGGTGGTGCCGCTTTCTCGCGCGGCCTCCACTATTGGGAGATGACGCTGGACCGCTACGACAACCACCCCGACCCCGCCTTTGGGGTGGCGCGTGCCGACGTCTTGAAAGACGTCATGCTGGGCAAGGACGACAAGGCCTGGGCCGTGTATGTGGACAACAACCGTTCCTGGTTCATGCACAACAACTCGCACACCAACAGGTAACGTTTCTTTTGCTAACTACATGCAACTACATGATGCATGGACAACGAAATGCGCACGTGGCCAGTATGTTAACGTAACATAGCTATTAAGAGTTATTCAGATAACCGCAGCATAAAGGATATGCTAACATGTTTACCAAACCATCAGTGTCACTCCAAAACACCAAAATAATATGTGAAATGATATAATAATGTATTAAACATTTCACACATAAGCCGCTCCAGCGTATAAGTTGCACCCCCAGCCAAACTATGAAAAAAACTGATTTATAGTCCGAAAAATACGGTATACAGTATTTGGGATGATGTGGTCAAAGGTCACGGGTCAGAATTTTGCAAGGTGAGATGATGAGAATTTTTTTTAAGGGGAGTATCCACTCTACCAAATATGACGACGCTTTCAATTTTCAAATCTTTATGTATATATGGTTTTTTTTTTGTAAATTGAAACAAAAACGGAAAATGAAATAACAGTAAATACGGTATGGTCTTTTCATTAGTTTTTTTTTTTTTTTTAATTTAACTGATATTAAATAAAAAAAAAAAAAAACAGTAAATATTTTATTTTTAGCTGTTAAATTTAATAATAAAAAAGGTAAATGTGATCCCTTTTTACTTTTTTAGATTTCATTTTATATTTTAAAAAAAAAATATATATATATATATATATATATATATATATATATATATACATATATATATATATATATATATATACACTCACCGGCCACTTTATTAGGTACACCTGTCCAACTGCTCGTTAACACTTAATTTCTAATCAGCCAATCACATGGCGGCAACTCATTGCATTTAGGCGTGTAGACATGGTTTAAGACAATCTCCTGCAGTTCAAACCGAGCTTCAGGATTGGGAAGAAAGGTGATTTGAGTGACTTTGAACGTGGCATGGTTGTTGGTGCCAGAAGGGCTGGTCTAAGTATTTCAGAAACTGCTGATCTACTGGGATTTTCACGCACAACCATCTCTAGGGTTTACAGAGAATGGTCCGAAAAAGAAAAAATATCCAGTGAGCGGCAGTTCTGTGGGCGGAAATGCCTTGTTGATGCCAGAGGTCAGAGGAGAATGGCCAGACTGGTTCGAGCTGATAGAAAGGCAACAGTGACTCAAATAACCACCCGTTACAACCAAGGTAGGCAGAAGAGCATCTCTGAATGCGCAGTATGTCGAACTTTGAGGCAGATGGGCTACAGCAGCAGAAGACCACGCCGGGTGCCACTCCTTTCAGCTAAGAACAGGAAACTGAGGCTACAATTTGCACAAGCTCATCGAAATTGGACAATAGAAGATTGGAAAAACGTTGCCTGGTCTGATGAGTCTCAATTTCTGTTGCGACATTCGGATGGTAGGGTCAGAATTTGGCGTCAACAACATGAACGCATGGATCCATCCTGCCTTGTATCAACGGTTCAGGCTGGTGGTGGTGGTGTCATGGTGTGGGGAATATTTTCTTGGCACTCTTTGGGCCCCTTGGTACCAATTGAGCATCGTTGGAACGCCACAGCCTACCTGAGTATTGTTGCTGACCATGTCCATCCCTTTATGACCACAATGTACCCAACTTCTGATGGCCACTTTCAGCAGGATAATGCGCCATTTCATAAAGCTGGAATCATCTCAGACTGGTTTCTTGAACATGACAATGAGTTCACTGTACTTAAATGGCCTCCACAGTCACCAGATCTCAATCCAATAGAGCATCTTTGGGATGTGGTGGAACGGGAGATTTGCATCATGGATGTGCAGCCGACAAATCTGCACCAACTGTGTGATGCCATCATGTCAATATGGACCAAACTGTCTGAGGAATGCTTCCAGCACCTTGTTGAATCTATGCCACGAAGAATTGAGGCAGTTCTAAAGGCAAATTAGGAAAATAACTTCAGAGTGTTGTTGGGAGTCATTACCAAAGCGTATTTCTGTTTTTATTTATTTTAATTTTATTAATTTTGTTTTATTAACATTTTATTAATTTACCATTTTACATACAGAATATGGACATCACATATTTTGGCCTACATTAAGCCAAAATATGATATCCATGAATGTGGATGCCAGGCCTTTAAGGGATTTTAATTTTTTAATTACCCAAAATAACCCATTAACTTAGCAGGTGCCTATTTTTGTGTGGGTGCAGGACGGACGGCGGCATTGGCAAAGGCTCCACTGTCGGTGTGCTGCTGGACTTGACGCGCGGGATCCTCATCTTCCTCATCAACGACGAGCAGCAGGGCCCTGTGGCTTTCGAGGGTCTGGAAGGCACTTTCTATCCCGCTGTCAGCCTCAATCGCAATGTGCAGGTAGGATTTTACCAATATTTTTGGAAAAGTACACACTTAATACATACAAATGAACTACGTAATACATAATGATTTCTTAAATCATTCTAGGAAACATGAATGACCGAATTATTCCTATGATTTGCCAGTTTTTATTGATCATCACAAAATTTACTGAATTATTATTCCGTTGTTTAAAAAATATTTCCAAGTTGAAACTATTGTTAATAAGTACAGTTACTATACATACAATTATTCAACTTTTATAGATTTTAAATGGTATATATGGTATGATATGGATTATTACAAAAAAAGATCATTTATATACTTAAATGTTTAAGAATATTTACTTAGTTATTTTGAAGTTCATATACCCTACAGTCCCTGACAAAAGTGACTTCCATGGGCTTCGACAAGGATTCATACAATTTATTGATGAAGTCATCAGGAACATCAGAGAAGGCAGTCTTGCATGCCTCCCAGAGTTCATCAACATTCTTGGGTTTCATCTTCCATGCTTCCTTTTTCATCCTACCCAAGACATGCTCAATGATGTTCATGTCTGGTGACTGGGCTGGTCAGTCCTGGAGGATCTTGATCTTCTTTGCCTTGAGGAACTTTGAGGTAGAGATTGAAGTATGCGATGGAGCACCATCCTGCTGCAGAATTTGTCCTTTTTAATGGTTAGGAATGTAAGAGGCAGCTAAGATTTGTTGATATTTCCGACTATTTATCTCTCAGGGTGCAGACAATTAAAAATTGTGGTGCATTTGCCAAGGCCCACAGCCTGTGAAAAGGATGGACACTGGAAAAGTGGCAAAAGGTGGATTTTTCAGATGAATCTTCCATTGAATTACACCACAGTCGCCCCAAATATTGCAGGAGATACTAGAGCCCGCATTGATCCGAGATTCGCTCAGAAAACAGTGAAGTTTGGTGGTTACATCATTACCAAAATCATGGTCTGGGGTTACATCCATTATGGGGGTGTGCGAGAGATCTGCAGGGTGAAAGGCAACAGAAATAGTCTGAAATATCAACGAATCTTAGCTGCCTCTTACATTCCTAACATAAAAAGGGACAAATTCTGCAGCAGGATGGTGCTCCATCGCATACTTCAATCGCTACCTCAAAGTTCCTCAAGGCAAAGAAGATCAAAATTTTAAATTTGGGTCTCACAGCACCACTACTTAATTCGCTTATGTTATGTAACATATCTTTGTATTTGTACTACATTTTTGTTCAATTTTCACACTACTTTCTGGAGGCGATAAAACTTTTGTCTTGCCAAAATTTGACTTTTATGTCTTCATTAAATGATAAATCTTTCTTCAGTGAAACAAATACATTTTACGGGGTCGGCGAAAACGAAAAATTCTGAATCCTGCCTCCAAAGTGGAAGAATCCGATTGCGGGGGATTGAGCAGGGCTTGCTCCGCATGCATATCAAAGCCTCCCGCGGCGTGAGACCGCGCCGATAACGTCTCACGTCAGCAATGTACACGTCACATTGGGTGTGCGCAGCTGTGCTACTAAACATTAAAAACAGCAAATATGGCGGAATGTCGGCTTTAATTTACAGTTTTAATAATATTTTTGAAATAAATATGTTGAATGTTTCCATTTTTGTGCCTTTTTGAACAAAAGAAAAATGCCATTGCTTCGAGTGGGCGGGCATATTTTTTTCCGGGTTGAGGAGCTTGGTGGGGTCAAAGTACATCATTCGCTGTCACCTTGTAAATCTGCACTGCCCCCTAGAGCCTGTCATGAATACTACATCGTTTTCATGCGGAATTGTGACATTGTTCGAATGGAGACGGGCCCATATAAATGCAAATTTTAAATTTTTCGTATTCTCGGAGAGTCACCATGTAAACGGCCCATTTAAATTTAGGCCTTTGAAATTCTGCTTTGTTTTTTTAAATGGAGCAACGGCGTCCTCTGCAGGCCTTATTGAGCATGCCCCTTTTTTTCCAACAGGTGACGCTGCACACAGGCTTGCCCATCCCGGATTTCTACACTCCAGGAGAGGTGGATCCGGCAGCTCACATGTGCTAAATGCCTCTCCTCCTCACGACTCCCACCCCTGTTCATTTGGGAAAACGAAGCAAGAAAGGGAAACTATGGACTCCTAAAGATTACGCTTTTGTTCCTGTACTCGTCATGTTTTCGGCGCTTCTCGTTGCTTTTTTGTGATGACCCAAAAAAATCGGCTTTTTGTACTTGATATCGCAAAGAGTGTACAAGTTGTTGCTGTTTTGGATTGGATGTCTAGGTGTATTGAACAGAGGAGTCTATTTAGTTGCTTTTTATTTAGTGTGGGGGATTCAAATGGGGGGATAGCATTTTTTTTTCTCCCAGGGAAGCACTGAATGAATAATTTAATCTTGATCTATACATTGATCGTTTCAGCAATGTTTACATTCAAATCGAAGGAAACACAAAGCATCAATTAACATGTTCATCTTTTAGATCTGACGTTTTGTTCAAAAGAATGATTTTCATTCAAATGTCTGATATGTTTCAGTGACAAAATTGCTTTTCCCTCCCAGTGCTTTAGATGAAATGGAACTGATTTTGTTCAATGTGTACGTATCATGTTAAACTGTTCGATTTCCCTTAATTCGAATAGAATTGTGGCAGATTTCTTAATATCGGCAAATATCGTATCGCTTTCCAAAGAAACGATATCGTATCATCATAAAACTGATGATATACACTTTCAAAAATAGTGGACACGAGGATAAGAAATGTGAGTGTTTGGTGGTAAACTAAACAGGAAATGGAGCTCTAAATTTTTCTGCCAGAAAAGTGCCACTTGTTTGTTCAAAAAAATTTAGCCTTAACATATACTTCCAAAAATTTCAGCATTGGTGTCTTGCAAGAAAATGAAGTGAAAATTATCCTGCCAGAAAATTGAGTTCTAAATTGTACTGCCAGACAAATTAAGTGAAATTCATCCATCCAGAATACGAAGCTCTAACTTTCTTTCATCTGACTTTAGATGTTTAGCGGCTATGTTTATTAAAACTCTCTCCAAGCCATTGCAGAAGACCTAGACTTCCCATACCTGCCTGAATCCTTGAATTGACAGATGTGTTGCATCTGACTCATTCATGCATAAGGTGCTATATCCTGCTATACACTGCTGTTCCACTTGCTGCTACTTACAAAGCTTAGTTATAAAAACTATAAGATATATTTATATTAAGATTATATTTGTACAGTATTAACTCATTGGCTGCCATTGGCCTCCCATTCCTAAAAGATTGGATGTCTACCGTCGTCAATGGCCGCCAGTGACGGGATATTATCACCGGGTGTTTATTTCGTTTCCGTGACAACAGCATGGTGTTTTTAATTGAAAAAAATAATAGCTTACTAGCAGATGATTTATTGGTCTAGCGCAGCTTTTTCATAATTATTATGCGCAGTCGCTGGGCGACATTAGCCATATATGGTATAAAGTATACATACAGTCTATTGAAATGTACATGCGTGGGATAATTTCTGTTCTTCTAATTTAACACCATGATATGGTTGTTTATGTGTCCTCTATTACTGGATGACTGCAATATTATTATGATGATGATTTGAGCCTACTATGAGCCTGTGATTTTGTGTGTATGTGAATATTCAATAAATGGTAATGCTGAAGACCATAGACGGAGTTTGACTTTTGGGGCAGGGAGGGCACAACATGTTGATGACCCCGAAACGTAGTGTCAGCAATAAAATTAACTTACAAGAATATTTATAATCATAAGTTGACAATGAGTGTTTTTTGTTTCCCATCATTCTTGAGGGGAATTCTAAATCAGGCTGCTTAGGCAATACTTTTCGCCAAGATTGTCATGCATTGAATATGGTACGCCCGCCGGTGTCGTGCCAATGTAGTTACCCCAGTCAAAAATTGTATCCCCTGGGCGGAGCCATATGGAGGTAGATTTGTGTCTTTATTATTCAACCGAAAAAATGTCGCTTCAATAAAAAAAAATGTGTTTGAATGCAAAAATAAATTTGAAACTCAAAAAACTCAACAAAAAAATGCACGTGAAAGCTATTTTTCTTTGATTTTTTTTTTTTTAATTGAAGTCTTTTTGATTGAAGCAACTTTTTTGATTGAAGTAATGTTGATGTGTTTTTGGGCCACATTTTGGCTAGGACATTTGTGTCTATATTATTCAATGAAAAAATAAGTTGCCTCAAAAAAATATAGATTTTAAAAAAGAAAATCACTTCAATCAAAAAAAAGAAAAATTTCAATCATAGAAAAAGTTTTTGAATACGAAAAAACATTTGAGATTGAAAAATTTGCATTTGAGCACTTAATTTTTCATTGAAAAAGTTTTCTTTGATTGAAGCAATCCTTTTTGTGTTTGGGCCATATTATGATTAGGACATTTGTGTCTAAATCATTCAATCCTCCCAAAATGTTGCTTCAATCAAAAAAAATATTTTCGGTCAAAGAAAAAAAATCATTTTTGAAAACTTTTTTTTTTTTTTTTTTAAATTATATGCAAAGCAAATGACCATATAAGGTGCTCGAAAAATAATTTTGACCCATTATAAAATTATATTTTTTTGTTCATTTCATTCATTTTTGTTGCAGTTTTATTGCTTTTGAACTTTTTTATATATATAGGAAAGTCAATTACATGCAATGACACTTTTCAGACACCGGGGGGGGGCCCACCGGCCCCCACATAAAATCCGCTTATGCTGATGACGCAAGGGCATATGTTTGGTCTCAACATTGGCAGGGACGATATAACAGCATAACCTGCATGTACACTTTTTGCCGGGGACAGGACATTTATAAAACCAAACAGACTGGGTGAACAGTGGTCAGGGCTACATTTCTCACCAGTATGAACCTATATGAACCTAAATGATCAATGCAAAATAAATTTGTATTGACTTATACTAACTATCATGTGTATTGGTTCAGTTGACACACCATTCGATTCAAACCTTGGTTTTTAAAAACTACTAAAGAAACATTTTGAAAACTTCCAGAATAAGTGTCTGGATTTTATAAGCAAATTTAAATAGCAATATTTCAACACAAATTATATTAACATACACAAGAAATACAAATGTATTAATCATCAATTAAATATCTTTAAGGGAGTAATCCTTAGTTCACTACATTTCTTACAATTTAATTACCTTTAACAGTAGAAAACATGCAAGAAGATATTTCTCAACACAGCTTCCTCCTCGAGTTCGAGAAATTCCATAGCAAAATTAGTGGTGTGTTCCCGACCTCCACAACATTGACGTCTTTTTACATTGCTTACAGTGGCTGCTGCTGGCGGAAAAAAACTTCTAATATCCCTCGTTTTCGAAGGGGCAGAGGAGGCGGCATGTTGTATTTCTATCGGGCTGTGAATGCATGTGTGTGTGTGGGAGGGGTCAAGTCATCAGCCAATCAAACGTGCGTTTGAGGGGAAAAAATGGACTTGCACATTCAGCAAGTGAAAATGGGTCAATGTAAGTCTGAACCTAATGAAAGTACTGTAGTTCACTTCGTAATGATCGGGTCAGTGTTATCCTTACAACATATGGGAAGACAGTCTAAATGACCTAAATAACCTAAAACCCCAAATAAGGTTGCTTAAAAGTTGGTGGGGACAATTTCAGCATCCTGAAAAGTTGGCAGTGTGATGTCTCTACCGTTCCAATGCAAACCTATGCCCTTGCTGATGAGATATTTAGATATTTAGATTTATTAGACAGCCGTCCAGTCCTGCATTCTGATTGGTCCAATTGATTTACACGAAGTCCAAAGGCGAATTTTGATTGGATGAGTGCCGACGGTGACAAAAATAAGTGATAGTTTCTGTCAAAACGTCAAGCAATTGCCTATTCAATAGTATCTTGTTCATTTTTCAGTTATATAATCCGTAATCTTTGGCGTTAATCAATTTGGGCTAAAAGACAATGCAAGGAAGCGAAGTCAGGAAAAAAGAAGTCAGCGATTGGATTGGCCAAAAGTGGACTCCGTGAAATATGATTGGCTGAAAGTGGTGCAGGAAAAAGTTGGAAGAAACGTACATAGACATCACATTAATAGAAGCTAGATGTCTAATGAGAGCTGTGAGCCAACCAAAACGGCCGTTATCATTCGTCGTCCATCCATGTCAGTAACATTCGATATTTAAAAAAAACAAAAAAGAAAGAAAAGAAAAACAGTCAATTGAGCGTGTTGTTTGAAATAAACATTTCTCAATTTTCGGCCGATTTTCAAACGGCCTGATTTTTCCCGTGAGAGAAAAAAATAATAATTGTAATTTGTTCAACATCCAGTCTGAATCATAGTCCCGTTAACGCGCTTCTTTGTAAACCAAAACCTTTGCAAATCTGTCAAGATTTCGTCAAGTTAATAGTATTTTACTTCAAGAAATCATTTACCTTAGGTTTCATGTAGACCACCAGAGATGGTACTGCTCCAAGAGGGCCGCCGGTTACTAACGCTATTCTGCTCGCATCTAGCTAACTATGCGAGATATATGGAAACGTGACTTTTGCAGCGACTTCATCAAAGTTCCACACCTCGCCCCTCCCACCCAAATGACGACTGACTTCCTCCTGCTCACCTCCGGAGCTCCACTCGCCAGTCACCGAGTGATAGCAGAGCGACAGCCCGGACTCAGAAAGATTCTCGGCGTACACAGGAAGTTGAAGGAGACATGGCCAAACCTCTGAGCGACCAGGAGAAGCGCAAGCAGATCAGCATCCGCGGTATCGTCGGCGTCGAGAATGTGGCCGAGCTGAAGAAGGGCTTCAACCGACACCTGCACTTCACCCTTGTCAAGGACCGAAACATCGCCACGCCGCGGGACTACTACTCCGCCCTGGCGCACACCGTCCGCGACCATCTGGTGGGTCGCTGGATCCGGACACAACAGTTCTACTACGAGGCCGACCCCAAGGTACACGCAATAAAGTTGGGGCAGTTAAAAAAAAAAAAAAAAAAAAAAAAAACTCATTAGGTAACCATTAGCTACACCTGGTGCAGTTTATGATAAACCACTTAACTAGATATGACATCTCTTTAAATCAAGAAAAATAAAGTGGAAAAATAACGTAAACGCAACGTCTTATAGTATTTTTATCATTAATATATTTTTCTGCCATTGACGGCTATAGACGTCCAATGTATTTGAGCTGTCAGACGGCTATAGACGTCCAATGTATTTGAGCTGTCAGGCATAAGCGGAGTTTAGGGGGGGGGGCAGAGAAAAGGGTCATTGCATGTAATTGACTTTGATATATATACGGTATGTGTAAAAGTTGTAAAGCAAGAAAACAAACAACAAAAATGAATGAAATGAACAAAAAAAGATTTTTATAACGGGTCTAAATTATATTTCGAACAGATCATGTTACTAGCACCTTAGACATTAATTTGCTTTGCACATCATTGTCAACAACAAAAAATGGGGAGGGCAATTTTATTTTTTATAAATTATTTTTTTCTTTGATTGAAAAATATTTTTTTTATGATTGAAGCAACTTTTTGGGGGATTGAATGATTTAGACACAAATGCCCTACCCATAATATGGCCCAAACACAAAAAGAATTTTTGAGTTTCAAATATTTTTTTCGCATTCAAAAACTTTTTTTCGATGATTAAAATTGTTCCTCTTTTGAATTTTTATTTTTATTTTTGTATGAAACAACTTTTTTTTTTGGATTGATTAATAATGACACAAATGTCCTAACCAAAATGTGACCCACACGCAAAACAATAATAAAAAAAAATGGACTTCTATAAAAAAAAAAAAAAAAATCTAAAAAAAATAGCTTTCAAATGCATTTTTTTGAATTTCAAATTTATTTTTGCATTCCAACACATTTTTTTGTTTGAACTGACTTTTTTTTTAAATTGAAAATATATATTTTGATTGAAGCAACTTTTTTTTGAGTGAAGCAACTTTTTTTTTGATCGAATCATAAAGACACAAATCTACCTCCATAAGGCTCTGCCCAGGGGCTACAATTTTTGACTGAGGTAACTACATTGGCATGACACCGGCGGGCGTACCATATTCAATTGATGATGATCTTGGTGAAAAAGTATAGCTGTCCTGCCAGCAGCCTGATTTAGTATTCCCCTCAAGAATGATGGGGAAACAAAAAAACGCTCATTTTCAACTTATTATGATAAATATTCTTGTAAGTTAATTTTATTGCTGACACTGCGTTTCGGGGTCATCAACATGTTGTGCCCCCCGCCCCAAAAGTCAAACTCCGCCTATGCTGTCAGGGCTGACAGGTTCTCTTTCAATGGCAGCCAATGAGTTAATTACGATTATTTATGTCATTCAATTAATAAGTTGGAGGGAGTGGTGGTATAAATACAAAGGTTTTTTTATGTAAAATTGTTTATTATTGCAGTATTTTTTATTTGTGTTATCTATGATGAAGCAATTAACCAATTGTCTGAAACCAATAAGTACATTTAATTATTTGTTTCATTAAAAGCACTGGCTATTTTTCATTTATTTTGACCATGCATTCAATATAATCACTAAATATTTAATATTTTAAATCAATATGCTCATTTATAAAAGAAATTAATGAAGTTAAAAATGGTTTATTTGAATGATAAAATCTGATTAGCTATACTGAAATTCACTATATTCAGTCAAATCATAATTAAAACCTACATTAAAAGTAATGATCATCATCACAAATAGCTATTATTAATTTGCGAAATATTTTTGGTGAATAAATACTTAACATTCAGATCCACTGTACAGTATAAGGAAAATTGTGTATTTTATGAATACATTTATAATAGCTCAATTAATTAAACATGCAGTATTTACTAAAAATGAAAAATTGCTTGTTCAAATTCTGATTCATTTTTATCATTCATTCAATTTAAAATTTGATTTGATTATTGAATGAAATAAATGGATAAAAATCCATGTGGAAAGAGTTTAAATTGTTCACAGAATAATTAATTGACATTTGTATAGATTGATATGTTATGTTTTAATAAATCGAAATATAATAAATATCTCCATGCATTTGCTCAAATTTAAAATGAATCATTCGAATCCCCTTCCTTTGGTTGCGTTTGGAGATGTTGACTTCCTCTTGTCCGTGTGCATTTGCAGCGAGTTTACTACCTCTCTCTGGAGTTCTACATGGGCCGCACACTGCAGAACACCATGATCAACCTGGGTCTGCAAAACGCCTGCGATGAAGCCATCTACCAACTGGGCCTGGACATGGAGGAGCTTGAGGAGGTGGAGGAGGATGCAGGCCTGGGCAACGGAGGACTGGGCAGACTTGCAGGTAAATAGAATAAGCGAGACACTTCCATAATTCACACTGATGGTGATAGACGTCCAATCCATTTGAACTGCGAGCCTATGATCGCTGCCAGCCTTCCCTGTGCAAATGGATTAGACGTCTACCGCTGTCAGTGGTAGCCAATGAGCTAAATCAAACTTTTTATGAGTTTAAAATTACATTTTTAAATTTACTGTTAAAAAATGTAGAAATATTTTTGTATATGCATATTCTTTATTTGTACATATTATTTACATACATAGAAATACTTCATATGTATTTCTATCTTTTTGTCTAAGCGTTTAAGATCTTTTATTTCTTTCATGTATTTTTTTTTTTCATGAGTGTGTAGATTCATTTTTAGGGGTGGGACTTTAATGTCCTAATTACAATTACCTCATTCACTTCTTTATCGGCCATTTGATTTTTGACAGATCTTTGAAGTGCCACAGAATATTGTCTTCTATGACTACACTAACACACAACTTACAAAAAGATTAAATTCCCATATTTCATCATAAAAAAGGTTTGTTAAGCAGTTAAACATCATAGACAACATTGTTTATATGTGTTTGATAGCAAACATAAGTGTTCCAAAAAACATCTTTAGTAGCTAATTGAATACTTGCAAAAGATTTAACCTGTTAAAATATATTCTAATCATGGATTGTGTTCAAATCAAGGAATCTTTTCTGTCTTTATAATAATGGAAATACTGCATCATTGTCAAACCAATCAATATTGCTTATGAAACTTGTCATATATATATATATATATATATATATATATATATATATCGAAAAACACTCAGGTGACTTGAAGTTCCGCTCTGAGACCCCCAATTTGGCCAAATTTCAAAATTGTCCTATATCCATGTCTGAGACATCATTGGAAAGTTTAAAATGTCAGTTTTCCTGGGGGAAGAAAAATGTTGAACAGGAGGGCTTTATAAAAAAAAAAAAACATTTTTTTAAACAACAAAACATTAACTGGAGGTGAGAGCACACGACAGCATAATTGAAGACGCCATGATTTTAACGAGATATTATCGCGTATTCACCTCTTTTCAATCCAAAAACTCCATGTAGACTGTATCACCGAGTGTCAAGACACAGCTGTGAATGGCCACAGCCGGACTTTTGTGGGATTTTAGGGGTGAAACATGGTAATATTACAAGGGTCGCAATGCAGAAATCGAAGACATCAAGGAGTGGTTGAGATTTTTGTTTTCATATATTTACCTTTTTAAACGTTTTTTTTTTTTTTTTTTTTTTGATCGATTATTTATCATAAAAAATATTGGGAAAAATGCGACAGTAACGATAAAAATACAATTAAGCAATAGTTATGAGTAGGGTTGTTCCGATCATGTTGTTTTGCTCCCGATCCGATCCCGATCATTTTTGTTTGAGTATCTGCCGATCCCGATATTTCCTGATCCGATTGCTTTTTTTTTGCTCCCGATTCAATTCCAATCATTCCCGATAATTTTTCCCGATCATATACATTTTGGCAATGCATTAAGAAAAAAATGAATAAAACTCGGACGAGTATGTACATTCAACATACAGTACATAAGTACTGTATTTGTTTATTATGACAATAAATCCTCAAGATGGCATTTACATTATTAACATTCTTTCTGTGAGAGGGAACCACGGATAGGAAGACTTGTGACTTTGTATATTGTGACTAAATATTGCTGTCTAGTGTATTTGTTGAGCTTTCAGTAAATGATACTGTAGCCATGCCTAAATGCATGATGGGAAGTGGAACCATGACTGTGCGTAGTGGTACTAATTGATATATCTTCTCTGCGTTGGGAAATAACATAAGGTGTTAAGAAAAACATCATTTGCTACCTTGCTTCCCTACATTGCTTCCCATGATATTTCTAATCATAGGGAGAGGGATTGTAAGGCTTTAGCCAATTAAAAAAAGGTTCCAAAGGCTGCCATAATTCACTCTACTCATTTTACGCTGCCTTTTATCTCTCTATATAGGTAAACGGCGCCATTACAGATTGAGCACGTGAATGCGTGAGTGGGTTGGGCAGCGCACGCATTAATTGCGTTTAATATTTTAACGTGATACATTTTTTTTTAAATTACCACCGTTATCGGGATAAATTTGATTACCCTACCTTAAGCCTAAACTAAAGACTCTGGATGAGTGTAACATATTATGTCTGGAACGTTAAATACAATTAGAAAACGATTTAATTAAAAAATATACTGTATATATATTAAAAAAAGGCATAGCCGATATTTTTTTTGCCGATTCCGATACTTTGAAAATGACGTGATTGGACCCGATCTATCGGGATGCCGAGACATCTCTGGTTATGAGGTTGATATCCGTGACTTTTTTACAGACACAAATTTTTTTCATTGTGACGTAATTTGTTTAAAATATGCGGGTGAATATTTTTTAAGTCGTTTTTTTTTCTTTTTTTTTCTTTTAAAGCTAAATATTAGACATTACTTAATGATTCTAAGCAAAAAATGACAGACATTTCGAATAATAAATACAATTACTTACCTTCTTTTTATGGGTAGGTTGAAATAAAAGCGGTTGCCCAAGGTCTGTAAACGGGGGTCTCCAGGGTAAAACGGACAAATTAAAAATAGATCGGGGTGCAAGAGCAGAAACTGCTTTTTCAGCCTTGTCTGTGTTTTCCGCCATATATACTTTACATATATTTGTCTTTTTTTTTGTTTGTTTCTTTGTATGCTTGATTGTAGCCTGTTTCCTGGACTCCATGGCCACCCTGGGACTGGCAGCCTATGGTTACGGGATCCGCTACGAATACGGAATCTTCAACCAGAAAATTCGAGACGGTTGGCAGGTCAGCACTACAAAGTGCAGTGCAGATCTTATCTTTTTTTGCTTTTCAATATTATGTCGAAATCGGGCACGGGGCCAAAGTAGAGTCGGTCACTTGGCTGCAAGTGATAATCATTGACAGTAACTGAGCACTCAGACGAGGGTTTCATTTTTTTTGCCCTTTTGGATTCCTGTTGTTTGCTGTTCGACCTTCCATTGCAAACATTCACTTTTGCACACAATGGAATACAATAGATATATACTCAGTCTATATAGAATCCTTATTTACACACATTTTGCACTGTGTGACTGTTATGGTTGATGGTTGAAAAGAAAAAAAAATTCTATCCTCCGCAAATATCCCAAATGACAAAAACCTTAATAAAAGCTAATATAAACTGGGAAAAAAACTAACCATTTCAAGATAAATGATAATTGATTTAAAAATTAAAAATGTCCTTAATCAAAATTGGGGGAATCAAAAAATATTTGAAAATAATTACCGTAATGGATGATACAAAGATTAAATGAATAATCCAGAAGTGTCACAAAAGAAATGAAAAATATAGAATTATTGTTTTATTAAAGGGCATAGAAAAATATTAGGCTAAAGCTAAATGTTAGCAAACATTTTGAAATTTGAAAGAATTGGTAGCTTTTCAGTTTTGCTTCATTTTAGCGACGCCAGTGGACAAACGCGGTAGTGTTTTTCCTTAAGGAAGGCTGCATTTCCCATGAGGACCAGCGATGCGTTTCCCATGAGGACCAGTGCATAAGCACAGTGTTGTAAAATCATAAATCAATCAAAAATCAATCTCCCGGTCGCCTGCAGATGGAATAAACAACATTTCTGTTTCCAGCGGCTATGTGAAGGATGGATAGTAATAAGGTAATAAATCCAGTTATGGCTAAACAATAGCATATGACAGTTAGCAACCATGTGGCTAACCACACAGAACCCCTCAAGATATAAAAGAGGTGTCATTCAACTAGTTGTTAGTCGACATATTATCACAAATGTTATGAATTTTTTTTATAAAGGTTA
This sequence comes from Corythoichthys intestinalis, assembly GCF_030265065.1. Taxonomy (NCBI): domain Eukaryota; kingdom Metazoa; phylum Chordata; class Actinopteri; order Syngnathiformes; family Syngnathidae; genus Corythoichthys; species Corythoichthys intestinalis. Next base: position 35,155,967 of record NC_080409.1, on the reverse strand, counting down.
GCTCGTTACCTAGAGTTGCTTTAAGATGATTGAGAAGATTAAGAGGATCTTTTTGAAGACTACTTTAGAAAAGGTTGGAGAATATATTTTTGGGGAAAAGCCCTCAAACATGCCCCAAAAAGAAAATGTAGTTGGAAAAAGAATTTTAAAAGGGATAATGATAAATATATAGCAGGAACAAAAATCAGTAGATAAATTATTGGGAGCAAAATCCAAGAGTATTTGAAAATTAGAACTACACAAATACAGTATAAGATTACATTGCAGATTACAAGACATTTTTTTTAAATTATATGTTTGAATGAAATAAAATTTACATTAAATATATATGTAAATAATAAAATGAAGTTAAAAATTAATAGAAAATACAGAGGGGGGTAAATATTTTAAATGTTTTTTGCACAATTCCAAATGCGCCTGCCATCTTCCTGTCAATTCTACCCGTAGGTTGAGGAGGCAGACGATTGGCTGCGTCACGGCAACCCCTGGGAGAAGGCCCGCCCCGAGTACATGCTGCCCGTTCACTTCTATGGACGCATAGAGGAGACAGAGAATGGCACCAAGTGGGTCGACACACAGGTATGAGGGTCACATATTACTTATTAACTCATTGAAGGCGATAGATGTCCAATCCATTTGAACTGGGAGGGGTAGGCAGCAATGACTGTTGCCTTCCTTCCCAGATTGGACATCTATTGCTTCTATAGAGGGGAATAAAGGTAGTGAGAAAAGTCCATTTCCAGCCAATGTATATTACCTTTGACCTGTTGAGGTGGTGCTGGCGCTGCCGTACGACACGCCCATCCCAGGCTACATGAACAACACGGTCAACACTATGCGCTTGTGGTCCGCGCGCGCCCCCAACGACTTCAACCTGAGAGACTGTGAGCATCCCGTCACTTGTGCAAAACCGCTTCCTGTTTCTTGGTCTTACAAAATTCAAATGTTTGTGTGTCCACAGTTAATGTGGGCGATTACATCCAGGCCGTCTTGGACCGCAACCTGGCAGAGAACATTTCCCGGGTGCTATATCCCAACGACAATGTAAGGGCTTAAGTGCAACGGGACTTTGAAGAGGCTGGTTATGAAACTTCCTTTGCGTGTTTGTGTTTTGAGTTTTTTGAGGGCAAAGAGCTGCGTCTGAAGCAGGAGTACTTTGTGGTGGCCGCCACTCTGCAGGACATCATCCGCCGTTTCAAGACCACCAAGAAAGGGACGCCCGGACGCACATCCTTCGAGAGCTTCCCTGATAAAGTATGACCACAAACGGAACCTAAGGTTTTAGTTCCATTCTGATTAATGTTGTCATTGCAGGTTGCCATCCAACTGAATGACACCCACCCTGCCATGGCCATTCCTGAGCTGATGAGGATCTTTGTGGACATCGAGAAGCTGGACTGGGACGAGGTGTGACGCGTTCACCAATCGTGGGGGTTTAGGGTCTGACCTGACGTCGAAAAATGAGTCGGAAACCGCACAGATTCCAAGATAAAGGCGATAATGATGCAGCTCCAACGACCCGGGCCGGCGGGATTTCGTCAATCCGGCCAGAAGGCCAAACTCCGCGCGTTCACCTTAGTCTTAACCAGTGTTGTCAGTAACGCGCTACTAAGTAACGCGTTACTGTAATCTGATTACTTTCTTTCAGAAATGAGAAATCTAACGCATTCATTTTTCCAGGCCAGTAATCTGATTGAAGTTAGTTTCCAGGTGCCTGTGCGTTACTATTTTGTTGTTGTCTTATACTGTATGTAGAATGAAGAATATTGTAGTCATGTACGCAGAGCATTTGAAAAGAAAATACTGCGCTTGAATTTGGGAGTGACATCACATCTGACGTTTTCTCATCGGGGGGGGGGGGAACGGGTCACGTGTAATACCATGCTGCCTGTGCCCGCGCCGTCTGCCACGGCGGTCAACAACATAGCCTGCTAGCTATCAGGATGCTAACAGTAAAGGAGCCGGAGAGATACAACAAACGGCCGCATTTGCTCACTGGCAATACAGCCATTACTTCACATATCCGTCCAGTAAAGATGACAAAAATATCTCCGTGCGTTGCAAACTCTGCGCTGGCTCAGAAAGACTGTCGACCGCTATATACTCGACGTCCAATTCAACAAGGAAGCACTTGGAATTACAGCACAACGCGTCGCGACGTCGCGAAAAAAAAGCCGACAGGTAACGAGACAGCCAGCTCTTCTACAGTTTGTAACCAGCCTTTATTATATGTGTAATTATGTACATTTTATAGTTAGAGTTTGTAATCATGGCGGAGTTCTACATTTGTGGGACTGGGGGGAGAAGCATGTTGAAAACTGAAACGAAAGTCAAAAGTTTGGACACACATTTTGCGTTTTATATATTTTCACTACTATTATATATTCTCACTGAAGACATCAAAACTATGAACGAACATGTGGAATGGCAAAAAAAAGTGAAATAACTGAAAACAGGTTTTGTTTTCTACATTCTTCAAAGTATCCACCTTTGAGGTGTCTCCAAACTTTTGGCCAGTACTGTGTGTGTGTATATATATATATATATATGTATTTATATACACATCTTGACACTGTTCGAGTTCAGTTGTTGGCAGCGTTTGAAAGCTTAGGTTGAAAGAAATTCTAAATATCCATCTTGCCTCCTCTGGTGTAGTTTTGGCTAAGAAAAGCAAAGGATAGTCTCCAAGGTGCAAGTCACGTGATCTGTTCGAAAAATGATTTTGACCCATTATGAAAACTTTACGTTGTAGGATTTTTGTTCATTTCATTAATTTTTGTTGTTTGTTTTATTGCTTTACAACTTTTAGAAACAATATTTTAACGGCTAGGTCTTTATTTCGAAGGGGAACTTCAGAATTTTTGACATTAGGCTTTATCTTGGAGTCAGCGGGGGTTCAATTAGTCAGTGGAGTTGATTTCAACAAATTGTGTGCAGTTTATCAGTGAGTTGTTAGTTTTAGGGCTCCGGAATGGCTTAGCAAGGGCGAGTCAATGGTGGTCGACTAATTAAACCCCTGCTAACGCAAAGATAAAGCCTTATGTGAAAAACTCAATTAAACGCGATGACATTTTTCTGTTATTTTTATGTTGAGGCAGCAAAAGGGAAAAAAATGGTAAAAAGTAACTGATAAGTTACTTTTAAAGTAACTTAGTTACTTTGATAATAAAGTAATTAGTAAAGTAACTAGATTACTTTTTTGAGGTGTAATCAGTAATCAGTAATTAAATTACTTTTTTAAGTAATCCGTGACAACACTGGTCTTAACCCTTTGAATTGACTCCATTTTAAACGGTTTAAAGAAGGCTCACCAAAAACAAATTGACAATTTATTCAGATCGACAGAGATCAAAACAGCAAGGCGAAACAGAAACACTCAGGCGGGGAGGCAAGGTCACCCTATTACACGTCAACAAAAGGTTCCTGAGAAAAATGACAACATTAGTTAAACATTGTCTTTTGAAGGCTCTCGTGGGGCGTGGGCAAGAAGAAGGGTGTGTTTGGGATTATTGTCTGTTTGTGGATTGGACAGGAGCATTCGGGAGTTACTGTTGTCCGGGCAATGAGGGTTGTGGATTCAGTGTCAAAGGGGCTCTTGGAGTCTTGTCAGTTGTGTTATCAGTTGGATATCGGGCGTTCTTCGGTGTTCCTTGTGTTTGGACAGACCGTCCTGCCATTTGTTCTGGACTGTCCAGGGAACTGAGTGCGAGAGTTTGTGCGTCAATCTTGCTCACTCAGTTCCCTGATTGATTATATTAAGTGTTAGAATAATGCAAACAGTTAGACAGTGCCAAAGAGAAAAGGTACTATCTCCTTCATTCACAATAGGTGAACATTTTCGAAATTGACATTTCCTCATTACAGCGATCCCTCGCTACTTTGCTAATTCAAACTTAGCGCCCTCAGTCCATTGTGGATTTTTTTCAATTAAATAAATAAATAAATAAATAAATACAGATGAGCTGTCCCGAGCCGATGGCGTAGTCTCACTCTCCCTCATTCCCTCCCTCTCCCTGCTCTTTGTTGGTCAGGCAGTGAATCTGAAGCTTCAAAGCGCCGCATTCGTCAATCACCGTTTAATTTGTTAAACAGTTGCTGTGGCAACTCATTGTGTGTAAGTGAGCAGCTTGAACTGATTTGAGTGGACTCACTCAATGAAGCATTTAATAAGCACAAGTGTTTTGTACTTTATTCTTGTTTAAAAATAATTCGGTGGGACAGTAACATGTTTAAAAGTACGTTTTTTTTTTTTTTTTTAATTATACTTTGGGGAAAAAAGTGAAATTTTTATGTGTATCTTTCCAATGCTAAATCTGAATAAATACATTAAACACACACAAAAAAAAGGGTCGGGGGGGGGGGGGGGGGGGCGACTTCAGTTTTTCACTTATCGCGGCACGTTCTGGTCCCCATTAACTGCGAAAAACGATCACTGTAAATGTTCCATAGACACCTATTGTAAATTCAAAGTTCCATTATCATGAAATAAATATCACAAAGTGTTCAAAAATCATTTAAGCTGCATTGTAAATAACAAAACTTTCTGTAAGTTAAGCTAACTTAAAGCGCAAAACAACAAATACATGACATTCTTATAAAAGACATTTGCTCAAAGTATTTATGCAAATTTTGAATTTCTCAGCGCTAATAATGGAGAATATTTTTTTTAAAATATTAATTTGCCCTCCCATTTCAAATGGATCGGACAGTCATCTGCAGCAGTGGTAGCCAATGATTTAATATATCATTTATCAGTTATTTTTTATTATTAATTTGTTTTTACATATTAGTTTGTGTGAATAAATACATTATGAAATTAATAAAATGTTAATACAAACTAAATATAAAATACAATTTCTAGATAATTGCATGGTGATGTTTTGCTCTCCTGGTCGGTCAACTCCCTTGGGTTGCTTCCTGTTAATTTTTGGGCATTTATCGGTCACCTCATGTTGTTAAGGTCATTTCCATGTGACTTCCTGTTCATTTTGAGGGATCACTTCCTGCTGATTTGGGACATTTTGGGACGTTTATGGCTCACAAGAACACTTAAAAGTTTTTTTTATTTATTTATTTTTTTTAACTCTAAAGGTTTTTTCAAAACATTATTTAAATGAGTGCCCTAAAGGGTTAAATGATTGAATGGCTCTTTGGAAGAAGACAGACGTTGCAAACAGTAGAATCAGCTTTTGGTTTGTAATTTGGATGGTGCTGCAAATACATGACGGTGGACTGAACTGGTGAAAGTAACTTGCGCAATGATGATGAACATGTAGTCAGAAACTGGAAGAATAAAGGACATGTACTGTCAATATAGAAATTATATTTTCCTTTTTCTCCTAATTTGGGAAATCCGAGATGAACAGTCAACCTAAAATTGTTAATGACTCTGAGTCATTGGAAAATGTCAATTGTGTCCCCACCAGGCCTGGGATCTAACCAAGCGCACCTTCGCCTACACCAACCACACGGTCCTGCCCGAGGCACTGGAGCGCTGGCCTGTGGAGCTGATGGAGACCCTTTTACCACGACACCTGCAGATTATCTACCAGATCAACCAAATACACCTAGATGTAAGCGACGCGCAAATCAGACGAAATGTAGGAGTGGGAGAAATGGCTAAATATGAAGGACAAACATTCAAATACTCGAGGGCTCATCTGCAAATATTAGAACAAAGAAAAATATTCAACAATCTAGAAATATTGGTATTGAATGGTAAATGGACAGTAATTATGTAGCGCATTTATCTGCATGGTTACCAGAAGCAAAGAGTGATGGAAGTAAAAAAAAAAAGAATTAATAGTAATGCCAATTGAGAAACAATGATGAAATATTAATTTTTCAAAATGTGACGTTCTTTAAATGGCATCTTGCTGTATGAATGCATTCTTGAAATCTGCTGTTGAGATTTTTCATTAATTCCTCATCTGAGCTGGGATGCTGTGATTTCATCCGGAATTCACCATGGGTACTAAAAATGCACATTGTTTACTTGCTCAAGGTCACTGTCTCGCAGTGCTGCCACATGCTCATGTCTCATGTCAAGCAAAAATTCCATTTATTTTTCATTATTCAAGATTGCATTCATGCATGCCATTTTTAGGCTGTAATTTCAAAATAAAAATTCAATAATCATAATAAGAACAAAAGTTCCATTCCAATTCCAAATATATAGGGCGCAAAACACAGACAAGACTGAAAAAGCAGTTTTTGCTCTTGCACCCCTTTTTAAAATAAACTGCTGTATTTTAAGCTGTTGTGTTTGACAGAACTATATATGCTGCCATAGCAGATTCATCGCACATTAAACCCCTGAACTAGTTTTGATTTGTCCGTTTTACCCTGGAAACCCCCTTTTACAGACATAGTGCAACCGCTTTTGTTTCAACCCAGCCATAAAACGAAGGTAATTAATTTATTATTCAAAATGTCTGTCATTTTTAGCTTAGAATCATTAATTGATATTAATATTTCATTAAAAAAAATTTTTTTTAATCTTTAAAAAATTATTCACTCACATATTTTAAACTTTTAAACAAATTACATCACAATGGACAAAAAGTGTTGTCTGTAAAAAAGTCACGGATATCTACCTCAGAACTACTTAATTGTATTTTTATTTTTTGTTACTGTTGCATTTTCTCCAATATGTTAGATGATAAATAATTGATCCAAACAAAGAAAATTTGAAAAAAATGTTTAAAAGGGTAAATATTAAAGTTGCACCGATACCGATACCAGTATCGGCAGGGGGCGCCGATCCGGCCCGAATTGGTGGTATCGGTATCGACGAGTACCAACATTTAGGGCGCCGATACCATCTACTGGCATCACTTTAGCGCAAATGAACTGTCCTCCCCACGTGAGCCAACTTCCCACATCCCGATGCGTGACATCTGTATGTCTTTGTCTCGCAAGTACCAAATGAAAATAACACCTTCGTCTTCAATATTAAAGGTCTTCACTATAACGCACATCTGCGATGTTACGCTGCTTTTCTTACATGACATTCACAAACGATTAGCATGCTTGAGCTAACGCTTGCTGTAGTAGCGCCGATGGGATCAGAAAGGTTAAAACCGTGAGAGACTAAGCAAACTCATGGTTTCATGATGAACAATGAGTGGCAAATTAAGAGCGCCGTACTTCAAACTCATCCTGTTTATGAAAGTCGATTGTCATATTATGCTGGTGTTGTGCAGTAATGAGCAGAAGTGACTTCTGTGGCCAGAAAACACTCAAGCGGCGCAGCGCGCACACTAGATATCATCAGATAGCAACCTAGATGTCCTATGTTAGATCCCATGTCAACTCTTGCGCGCACACACGAGATATCATCAAATAGCAACCTAGATGTGCTACAGTAGATCCCATGCCATTAGCTGCGTGTGCCCAGAGCGACGCATAGTCCATATAGTACATTGATGAATTAGAAACCGCCATGACTGAATGGAAGTTAAGCAGGCCAAATCAATCCATACCAGTGACTATAGATAATGCTGCAAATACTGTTAATTCAGCACGTTACAGATGGACTCGGACCACCAATAGGATGTTTTGCTCATATGGTAAATATAGCTGCTAAGAGAGCTGCAGCAATCAACAGTGTGCCCCACTTTACAAACAGTAAAGATTGTTCTCAGCACTTACAGTATATACAAAATTTCTTCAGATCAGTAAGAAGTAAACACATAAACATTATGCACTAAAATGCTTGTTTATATGATGGCACTGTTATTTTTGCTTGTTAGCAAAAAAAAAAAAAAAAAAAAATAATAATAATAATAATAACAGTTGTATTTTCTGTTTCAGAGCATTAAATGTATTGAATTGTATCGAAAATCGTACCGAACCGTGACTTAAATGTATCGTTGCATCCCTTATACGTATATATATATATATAATATATATATATGTTTGTATATATGTAATGTTTGTTTTTTTGTTTTTTTGCAAACAGAGTGGTATCGGAATGGTATCGGTATCGGCCGATACTGCACAGCCAGGTATCTGTATCGGTATCGGGCCCAAAAAAATGGTATCAGTGCAACACTAGTAAATATATGAAAAAATCTTGACCACTTCTTGATGTCTGCGATTTCTGCTCCGCGCCCCTTGTTATATTACCATGTTTCACCCATAAAATCCCCCCAAAAGCCAGCTGTGGCCATTCACAGCTGTGTCTTGAAAATCAGTGATACATGCTACATGAAGTTTTTGGATCTAAACAAGGTACATACGCGATAATATCTAGCTAAAGTCATGGCGTCTTTAATTCTGCTCTTGCGTGCTCTCACCTCCAGATAGGGTTTCACGTTTAATTTTTTTTTTAAAATGCCCTCCTGTTCAAAATTTTTCTTCCCCCAGAAAATTGAGATTATAAGCTTTCCAATGATGTATCACACGATAATATTGGACAATTTTGAAATGTGGCCAAATTGGGTGTCTCAGAGCGGAAGTTCAAGTCACCTGAGTGTTTTCCGCCATTTATATGACCAAGTGCCAAAATATTTAAACCCAACCCCTCAAAACAAATAGCACAGATAACACAAACATTTAAAAAATAATGTCATGTCAAACATGTTCAACAAAAACCACAATACATCAAAATATCCTTAAATATTCATAGAAAAAACAAGCATAACAACAAATATAATGAAAAATAAAACCCTTCCAACCTCCTAAAAAAAAAAAATCATAAAAATATTCACTGAGCAATATTTTTTTGATAATACTTGAAAATATGAAGACTCAACACTAAGCAACAATGAAAAGCAAAGCAGAAATCTTTGGGGAAATACAGTGGGGCAAATAAGTATTAGTCTACCACCAATTGTGCAAGTTCTCCTACTTGAAAAGATTAGAGAGGCCTGTAATTGTCAACATGGGTAAACCTCAACCATGAGAGACAGAATGTGGAAAAAAACACAGAAAATCACATTGTTTTATTTTTAAGGAATTTGTTTCCAAATTAGAGTGGAAATAAGTATTTGGTCACCTACAAACAAGATTTCTGGTTGTCAAAGAGGTCTAACTTCTAACTAGGCTCCACTCGTTACCTGTATTAATGGCACCTGTTTTAACTCATTATCAGTATAAAAGACACCTGTCCACAACCTCAGTCAGTCACACTCCAAACACCACTATGGCCAAGACCAAAGAGCTTTCAAAAGACACCAGAGACAAAATTGTAGACCTGCACCAGGCTGGGAAGATTGAATCTGCAATAGGTAAAACGCTTGGTGTAAAGAAATCAATTGTGGGAGCAATTATTAGAAAATGGAAGACATACAAGAACACTGATAATCTCCCTCGATCTGGGGCTCCATGCAAGATCCCCGTGGCGTCAAAATGATAACAAGAACAGTAAGCAAAAATCCCAGAACCACACGGGGGGACCTAGTGAATGACCTACAGAGAGCTGGGACTACAGTAACAAAGGTTACTATCAGTAACAAAATGCGCCGCCAGGGACTCAAATCCTGCACTGGCAGATGTGTCCCCCTGCTGAAGCCAGTGCACGTCCAGGCCCGTCTGCGGTTCGCTAAAGAGCATTTGGATGATCCAGAAGAGGACTGGGACAATGTGTTATGGTTAGATGAAACCAAAATACAACTTTTTGGTAGAAACGCAGGTTCTCGTGTTTGGAGGAGAAAGAATATTGAATTGCATCCGAAGAACACCATACTCACTGTGAACCATGGGGTTGGAAACATCATGCTTTGGGGCTGTTTTTCTGTAAAGGGACCAGGACGACTGATCTGTGTAAAGGAAAGAATGAATGGGGCCATGTATCGAGAGATTTTGAGTGAAAATCTCCTTCCATCAGCAAGGGCGTTGAAGATGAGACGTGGCTAGGTCATTCAGCATTACAATGATCCCAAACACACAGCGAGGGCAACAAAGGAGTGGCTTCGTAAGAAGCATTTCAAGGTCCTGCAGTGGCCTAGCCAGTCTCCAGATCTCAACCTCATAGAAAATCTGTGGAGGGAGTTGAAAGTCGGTGTTGCCCAAAGACAGCTCCAAATCATCACTGCTCTAGAGGAGATCTGCATTGAGGAATGGGCCAAAATACAAGCAACAGTGTGTGAAAAATTTTTGAAGAGTTACAGAAAACGTTTGACCTCCTTTATATATTCAACAAAGGGTACATAACAAAGTATTGAGATGAACTTTTGGTATTGACCAAATACTTATTTTCCAACATGATTTGCAAATAAATTATTTAAAAATCAAGCAATGTGATTTTCAGTTTTTTTCCCCACATTCTGTCTCTCATGGTTGAGGTTTACCCATGTTGACAATTACAGACCTCTTTAATATTTTCAAGTGGGAGAACTTGCACGATTAGTGGTTGACTAAATACTTATTTGCCCCACTGTAGTTGTAAACTTAACGAATTACAGAAAAAGACGTACATGCAGGCCGTCTAGTTGCATGTGCCTAGATCTGTCATGGCCGTTTGCTTGAAGATTTGCTCCACTTGCTCAAAAGTGCTTCAACAGGTTCCAAAACATCTTGTCGAGCAAGAATGAAATTATATTTGATGCAACTATTCCACTCTCCCCCCTTATTTCCCACACAGAGAATCGCGTCGCTCTTCCCCAACAACATGGACAAGCTGAGGAAGATGTCACTGATCGAGGAGGAGGGAGGCAAGCGAGTCAACATGGCGCACCTCTGCATCGTGGGCTCGCACGCCGTCAACGGAGTCGCTAGGATACACTCCGACATCATCAAGACACAAGTGTAAGCATGTGAAGAAGCTTATCGATTTTCCTGTGGAGTTTTTTCATGAAGTCAAGGCTGCTATTGACGTTGATAGATGAACCAGAGTTGTTCTAAAAATTGATATTGACGAAACAATAACTTTGGCATATTACCATTTACAACTCTTCCTACTGTTCTACCTACCGGCTTGAATATTATTTCATAGACATGAATAACAAGTTGGCTGCCATTGACGGCGATAACATAAATTGAGCGAAAAGATAATCATTCTATGCCGACCATCCCAGTTCAAATGGATTCGACATCTATTCCTGTCAATGGCAGTCAATGAGTTAATCACAAAGGAGGCCCACAGTGGACATCTTTTTTACACAAAGATAATATATACTGTATATCTCAATTTTCTGGGGTAAGAACATTTTTGAACAGGAGGGCATTTAAAAAAAAAATTAACCCCTTAACCCTAACTCGAGGTGAGAGCATGAGATATATGAGAATATAACAAGGGTCGCAATGGAGAAATCGCAGACATCAAGGAGTGGTCGAGATTTTCTTTTTGGAACAGTTACCCTTTAAATTTTTTTTCTTTCTCAATTTTCTTAGTTTGGATTGATTATTAATCATCTAAAATATTGGGGAAAATGCGACAGTGACAAAAAAATACAATTAAGCGATGGTTATGAGATGGGTATCCGTGACCTATTTACAGAGACTATTTTTTTCATTGTGATGTAATTTGTTTAAAAGTTTAAAATATGCGAGTGAATAATTTTTTAAAGTCGTTTTTTTTTTTTTTTTTTTAACGAAATATGAAACATCAATTAATGATTTTAAGCCAAAAATAAGAGACATTTTGAATAATATAATTTTTATGGCTGGGTTGAAACAAAAGCGGTTGCGCGACATCTGTAAACGGGGGTTTTCAGGGTAAAATGGACAAATTTAAAAATAGTTTGGGGGCTTAATGCGCCATGAAACTGCTATGGCAGCATATACACATATTGTACTGTCAAATACAACAGTTCTTTTGGCTTAAAATACAGCAGTTTATTTTAAAAAGGGGTGCAAAAGCAAAAACTGCTTTTTCAGTCATGTCTATATAGTGTATATACACACAATATACTGTATATATATTTGTATACTGTATTCATGCTGGGAGTGTTCATTTCTGTTTTTTGGGGGGGTTGTCTTATTTTTAGTTGTTTTAACTAGTAGTTTTACTTAGTTTTTGTATATTTTTTTATTTTATTGTAATGCATGCTTTTTTTTTTTTTTACGTTTGGATAACTGCATTAATATGTTATATTTTTGTTTGTAAATACCTTTTTATATTTCTTTATATTTGCTATTTTGATTTTGTTTTATATTGGTTATATTTCAATTTTATATTTGTTGCCATCTTTTTCATTAGAATTTTTTTTTTCATATTTTGATTTGAAAATACTTTATTTGTATGAGTGCATTTGTTTCATTTATTTGATTTATATTTTATACATTTATCAATTGTATGTGTTTATCTGTTAATTCCATTTGTATTTAATCAGTGTAAAGCACGAATTTCATGACAATACGAAACAATATCGATCCCCCCCTCCCCTTTTTTTGAAAGGGAGGCGGTGATACATTATTTGCCGATATTGCAAATTCTGCCATAATTTGATTAGATTCAGCAGCCATTGAGCGAGTTAATACGAGATCATGTACATATTTCGCACAGTTAAAATTAATTAAAAAGAAAGGATTTTTTTTTTCTTTTTTGTAAATAGTTTTTTTTTCATTATTATTATTATCAGCCAAACTATTTGAGTACTTTGTATTTATTTTGAGGATACCCATTTTATACTGTGCATGGCCCCCTTCTTTTATTACGGTGAACAAATTGCTGCTTTTGTTTGTCGCTTCCTCAAAAGATGTCCAATGCAACAAATTGAGCAAACGCCGCTCCGGTTGTGTCCTCATATCACAACGCAACATTAACACATCCCCTGTTGCAAACTCTCAACCGTAAACCGCTTAGCCACTCGTTGCTAGGCATATTCTGACCATGTTGCGTTTCTCTTCCAAGATTCCGCGACTTCAGCGACCTGGAGCCAGCCAAATTCCAGAACAAGACTAACGGCATCACTCCCAGGCGCTGGCTGCTGCTGTGCAACCCCGGACTGGCCGAGCTAATCGCCGAGGTCTGGCATAGCCTGATACTAAACGCTTTTTGGTATGTTCTTTTCTCGCAATTTCTAATCCATATCTGTATTTTCGCTCAGGTTATCGGCGAGGACTACGTCAAGGACCTCAGCCAACTGCAGCGGCTGAATGACTTTGTGGACGATGTCGCTTTCATTCGGGATGTCTCCAAAGTCAAACAGGTGAGAGAGGTCATACGATTAATGGACTGATCCACGATTTAATCAACTATCAAATTAATTGAACTGTCTTGTCAGGGGATTAATCGTTTAGAGGCAATATCAATGGAAAAATCATCCAAATACAGTACTCCTTTTTTGACTGCTCAACTCTTCGGTATCGCTGTCAATGGCAGTGAATGAGTTAAAAACTGCATTTTTACTTTGTTCATATTTGTTATGTTTATGTGAAGTCTACTGCCGTAAATGGCAGCCAGTTGTTTTCGTCAACGATAGCGAAAATATTTCGTCAAGGAACCATTTTTTTTTTTTCATGACGATGAAGAGACGATATTGAGCTAAAAACGTGCTTTGGGAGACTAAAACATAACGAGCCTAACGCCAGTTTTCATCTGATGAGAAGAGAACGACACGAAAATGCAAAATGCAATCAGTCACATTTTCACAATGTGTGACATTTTATGCGCAGTTAGCCTGTATCATAGCAGTGTCTGCTTGTGTCACTCTTGGGCCTTGCGCACACGGTAGTATTTGTTTTCTTATCTTGGCCCGACAGAATGTCTTTTAAGGTCTGTGCTGAGTGATCATCAGTCACCAAATGTAACTCATAGCATTAGCATAACATTCATAGAGTCTTCTGGCATCCAGGTGGGCACAATAAAGCCCCTTTCAGACTTTTATCCTGATAAATTCCCGTGGGTGGCTTGGGGGATTTTGTAACCCGTACATTGCGTCATTTTTGGTCGGCATCAACAACAAAATAAACCACACATTTCCAAAGATGGATGATGGACTGTTTCCTCCACAGCACTGCGCTTCAGTAGACATTTTAATTTGATAGGTTTCCAGTTTAATTTGGCTATTTCCAGTTTGCCATGTTGATAATGGCGATGTTTGTTTACCGCTTTTCGTCGTACTGTGAAAAAGGAAATGACGATCGGCCCGCCATGAAATTGTCATCAGCCTTCGCTCCGTGACCCGGGAATTAAATGCCTGCTTTCACACATGTCGCGTCTTGGATAAGTCCCAGACATTATATTAGGACGCGACCCAGTAAATGTCCATGTCATCTCTGTGTCAGTCGACCCTGAAAATTGCTTTCAGACATAAGGGCTACCCGTTAAAATCCCGGGATTTAAACTGAGTTCAGTGTAAGTCTGAAAGGGGCTTTAATTGAAAATAATGCACTGCTTTCCTGCTGAGTGTATAATATCACCAAGTTGGTGTTGTCCTTGTAGACTCTGCAATATGTGCTCGTCTGTCAATTTTCATTCGAAATAGTTTAAAACCTTTAATTATTTATTGGAGTAATTTTTTTAAATTTTACCGACGTAAACATTTTTAACATCGGCTAAAACTAGACGAAATTAGTCTTGAGTTTTCGTCAACAAAAACTATTAAGACACATTTTGAGATGACTAAAATATGAAGAAGACTAATAATTATTATGGTCCAAAAGACTAAGACGAAAAAGGGCTGCCAAAAACAAGACTGATGGCACCCAATGAGTTGTTGGTATATATATATTTTTGTCAATTAAACACAGAACGAAAAAACAAATATCCTCGAAGTCCTTTGATTCTAATAAGTTATTTAACTAAACTCTTTTTTTAATGTTTTTTTTTTTTTAATTTTCTAAAATCAAGTCGCTTTTTGATTTTATTTTTTTTGTTTAATTAAAAACAAAATGGAAAAAGTAATTCTCTTGCATTTTCAAACACAAAAATCTGTTTTAATATTATAAAATGTAAAAAATTATAATACAATAATTTCACAAATACAAATATTTTTTTTAATATTACTACTATGTGTTTTAAAAGAAAAAAATAAAGGGGGGATGTCTTTTGTTTTGCCCCCCAAATATTTACAAAAAAACAAAAAAACGAGACTCAGTAATTATTCTTTTTCGCTGGCTTTATTATAACAAGAAATAACATTTTTTAATAGCATGATTTATATCGTTGATTAGTGACGTGATCGCAAAAAAATGGCGATTAGTCAAATCTCAAAATAATCATTTTGTGGCAGCCTTACACCTTTGTTGCTTGGACAATTCTTTCACTTTTGACTTTACGAACACAAATTTCACTTACAAGCCACCTTTCTACTTCAAGGCAAAAGTTGGTGCGCCCATTCTTTCCCGTACACGCACAACATCTTGTGATATTGAGGACCTAATAATGTGTACAGGCGTGTCTCCTGCAAGCACAGACTTAAATTGCACAACGCCTGGCACACAAAGTTCCTCATAGCCATCTTAATCTTAACTCATTGGCTGCCGTTGACGATGATACACGTCCAATCCATATTGGGACGGCTGGCAACACTGCAGAAAATAAGCTCAAGCGCATCTTCACAATGCAAACATTGCCGTGAAAGTTTCTGATGTGATTGTCTCTTCATAAATCCTTTCAAAACATTTGGACACGTTTTGGCAGAATTGCTTACATACTAAATATGTGCGTTTCTATTTGTGATCGTGTTACACAGGACAACAAGGTGAAGTTCGCCCAGTACCTAGAAAAAGAGTACCGGGTGAGGATCAACGCGGCGTCCATGTTCGACGTGCACGTAAAGAGGATCCATGAGTACAAGCGGCAGCTGCTCAACTGCCTGCACATCGTCACCATGTACAACCGTGCGTACACGGATCCTTGTTCTTATGACCTCCCTCGGGGGAAAAACACCGCAACACACTACTACAAGTCTAAACAAACATTCGATTTTGCCCATGCACAAGGAATTTTCCACTGAGTTATGGGTGGGACTTGACTACCACACACTCTCACTTTGTCTCTAATATCACTCAATATGTACATAGTGAACCTTAGCAGGGTGTACACATTCATATTTTAATTAATTTCACTGCATGCATGACTTAATAATAAGCAAGTGTATGAAGACTCATAATAAGTTGCGTATTATTTCCACAGGCATTAAAAAGAACCCGTCTGCGCCTTTTGTACCTCGAACAGTGATCATCGGGGGAAAGGTTAACATTGCACACACACGCTCGCACAGAAATAGGTGAGCAACCTCTGCCCCCCGTAGGCCGCCCCAGGGTACCACATGGCCAAGATGATCATCAAGCTGATCACCTCAGTGGCAGCCGTGGTCAACAACGACCCAGTGGTGGGAAGCAAGCTGAAGGTCATCTTCCTTGAGAACTACAGAGTCTCCTTGGCTGAGAAAGGTTTGCACACATTTCAGGTTCATTGAGTGCTGTAGTTATCTAATTGGCTATTATTGACAGGGATAGATGTCCAATCCATAGTTCAAGAAGTTAAAGAAATTGATTTTTTTTTTCTATTTTCAGTTAGCAAATGCAGATAATTGAAGGTATTTTTTAATAACCATGCTTGATACTAGGGCTGCAGCTATCAAATATTTTAGTAATCGAGTATTCTACTGAAAATTCCATCGATTAATTGGGTAAACGGATAAAACATTTTTTTAGGTAAAGAGCAATGATAAATATACATGGGAAAACAAGGCATTTCACCTAATATTGAACCAATTTTAGACAGTCTTTATTTTTGATGGACATTGTTGAAAACAGCCAACAATTGCATCTCAGATGTGACTAGAAAAAAACAACAAATTCACTGCTTTTTCTCAAAAAATTTGAGACCTCATTTAAAAAAGTTCTCATTTCTTACCTAAAAATTAAGCTTGATAACACACATCACATAAAAGTTAAGTGTTTTTCCCATGTGTTTCAATTGAATTTTAATTTGTGTCAAGCTATTTTTAAGTTCTAGTTAAGTTTAAGTCTAAAGTGTATGTCCTGATAGGGTTTAGAGTTTTTGGAGTGTTCAAAATAAATATATGATACCTGCTGTATTGCATCACATTAGGCACCAGTGCTACTTGGTGTTTTATCCATCAATGACTACTGAGCTAAATTAGTAAGCTTTAGTATTTTTATTTTATTTTACACCCTCATCACTCAAAAGCGTTGTGTTTTTACAGATTAAATAAAACCTGTATGAAAGACACGTTAGCCATGCATTAACAGTAGTCATTTCAATTAATTGAAACCTAGCCCTCCGCAGGGCTAACTTTACGTTAGCAAGATACAGTAATGTTAATCTTATTTATTAGTGCTACGTTAACTTAATTTTACCTTGTCCATAGTATTGCTCTTCCACTCTCGGAGTAAACGTGGTGTCTTCGGTGGAGCAGGGGCTAGGCGGTCGGGTCGCCGGGCCTGTCATCGGTCGCCAGGTCCAGCCGGGGGTGCGGTAGCGTCGGTGGACCCGCGGTTAGCCGGGGCTGGGCAGGGGTAGTGTTATGCAAGTGTGAATACATGTGTGAATACGCTGTGTGAATACATGAAACAGTGCCTTGGTCTCCAGCTGGAAATGCTCCCACACTTTTGACATTTTCTGGTTTTTCTTTGTGCCTTTCTCTTCGCTTTCGTCGGCTTATATCAGTGGTTTTAACTGGGGTACGATTGAACCCCTGGGGTTCGGTGACTAAGCCTCAGGGGTTCGGTGAAGTTTAAGAAACGCAGAAGCCTATTTTGTACACTAACAAAATCTAGGCAAAATGGTGTTTTAGACCAGGTTTTGGACTGCTTTGCCTTATATTTAAAGGCTTTATTCCATTTCTTTCAACTGCTAGCCCTCTATCTAATGGGAGGAGAAATCGATTTGCTCAGTGGAAGGTTGACTCGCACTTGGTATGAGGGAGTATAACAGAGATACAGACAATGTGAACTGCGTAGATAATTTTTTTAAAGCTTCATTTTACGCCATGAAAATAGTATGTGATGCAAGGATGCGACAATAAAATGAGAATATAGACATGAAAACTAAAAAGGAACTGTGAAATAAAATGAGTATTATTTACTAACGTGAAAATCAACAACAAAAGGCAAAATTATTAGTAAATTCGAAATATGGAAGAAATTTAAACAGACATGTTAGCTTGCTTGGTTTTGAATTCGGCTTAATAATGAAATTCCGAAGGGTTTGGTGAGTGCACCTGTGAAACACGTGGGGTTTGGTACCTTTAGCAAGGTTAAGAACCACTGCTCTATATTCATGTGTGGTTGAAATCAAAGATGGCCGCCCCCTCTCCCTTCTTCCTCTACGCACGTGACTTAAGCGCGTTGTGCCGGATTAAAAGTAGTCAGGGCAAAACGTCATGCTTAGAGCTGGCAAAATTAAACGATTCCTCGAGGCGGAGAAATTGCCTCGATCAATTTTTGAAATTGAGTTACTCATAGTATTCAAGTAATTGTTTCAGCTCTAATTGATACTCTTTATTTTTTATTATATATGTACAGTGGGGAAACTAAGTATTTAGTCAACCACTTGGGTAACATGGGTAAACCTCAACCATGAGAGGCTGAATGTGGAAAAAAGAAACAAACAGAAAATCACATTGTTTGATTTTTAAAGAATTTATTTGCAAATCATGGTGGAAAATAAGTATTTGGTCAATACCAAAAGTTATTCTCAATACTTTTTTATGTACCCTTTGTTGACAATAACAGAGGCCAAACCGTTTCTGTAACTCTTCACAAGCTTTTTACACACTGTTGCTGGTATTTTGGCCCATTCCTCCATGCAGATCTCCTCTAGAGCAGTGATGTTTTGGGTCTGTCGTTGGGCAACACGGACTTTCAACTCTGTCTCCACAGATTTTCTATGGGGTTGAGATCTGGAGACTGGCTAGGCCACTCCAGGATCTTGAAATGTTTCTTACAAAGCCACTCCTTTGTCTGGCAGTGCAGGATTTAAGTCCCTGGCGGCGCATTGTGTTACTGATAGTAGCCTTGTTACTGTGGTCCCAGCTCTCTGTTGGTCTTTCACCTACAGCTCTTTGGTCTTGGCCATAATGAAGTTTGGAGTGTGACTGACTGAGGTTGTGGACAGGTGTCTTTTATACCGATAATGAGTTAAAACAGGTGCCATTAATACAGGTAATGAGTGGAGCCTCGTTAGAAGAAGTTAGACCTCTTTGACAGCTAGAAATCTTGCTTGTTTGTAGGTGACCAAATACTTATTTTCCACTCGAATTTGGAAATTAATTCTCTAAAAATCAAACAATGTGATTTTCTGTTTTTTTCCACATTCTGTCTCTCATGGTTGAGGTTTACCCATGTTGACAATTACAGGCCTCTCTAATCTTTTCAAGTAGGAGAACTTGCACAATTGGTGGTTGACTAAATACTTATTTGCCCCACTGTATATATATCATTAGCTGGGTCTATCTATAAATCAGCTATGTTTTCAAACAGTTCTATATTAATTCCAATACAGTATGTGCTGTTGAACATCTTTATTGTGTCATTTAAATTTACGTTTAACTTGTATAATTAGTTTAACTGCCTAATTAAAGGTAAAATTTTATTTTTCTAGCACTTGCTATTTAAAGGTGGGGGCATCAGTGATTAAATTTTGGCATAATGAAGTCAAAGGTCACAGAGGTCAGAAAGGGATTTTTTCTTAATGGATTAGCCTAGATTACTCAAATTTGCAGCCTGGGTGATGTGGTGAGAAAGAGGACATTTTGGGGAGTGAGGGCAAAGGTAGAGGTCCCACTCAACCAAATATCTGGCGATGCTTTGAATTTGGCTGCTTAGGCTGAGGTTTGCTCTTTGAATCCTCCTGTAGTTTCTATAATTGCGTTTGAATGAATATGACCTGCCTATTAATTTTTTTCAGGACATTATTCAATGTTTTTTCTGCATGTCTTTTGTGGTCAGTAATCCCAGCTACAGACCTATCTGAGCAGATCTCCACTGCGGGAACCGAGGCGTCGGGGACAGGCAACATGAAGTTCATGCTAAACGGAGCGCTCACCATCGGCACCATGGACGGCGCTAATGTGGAGATGGCAGAGGAGGCTGGTGTGGAAAATCTGTTCATCTTTGGCATGACAGTGGAAGATGTGGCAAATATGGACAAAAAGGGGTACCCAAAGAGAAAACTGTAGAAAATTGATTTTCTGCAATAAAATTTGAGCTTATAGTTGCGTTTTTTTTTTTTTCTTTTTTTTTTTTTAAAGATACGACGCCATGGTGTACTACAACAAGATCCCGGAGCTGAAACAAGTGATGGACCAGATCACCAGCGGATTCTTCAGTCCCAAAAATCCCAATTTATTCAAGGATTTGACTGAAATGCTCTTCAAATATGACAGGTGGGCTGATAACAGCAACAACAAAAATAACCACCACCTTTTTACAAATCCAATTTTTATTGTGTTGCACTTCAGGTTTAAAGTATTCGCTGACTTTGAAGCATATGTGAAATGTCAAGAGAAAGTGAACAAACTCTATCAGGTGATGTGGACCACATTCCATTGAATTTTCTAAATGTGCAATCCAAACTAACCCATCCTGACCAGTGGTTTTATTTCCCGCTCCAGAATCCGAAGGAGTGGACCCAGATGGTGGTGAAGAACATCGCGGCGACGGGCAAGTTCTCCAGCGACCGAACCATCACAGAGTACGCTACGGAGGTCTGGGGTGTGGAGCCCACAGACCTCAAGATCCCGCCACCCAGCGAGCCCCGAGAGGCCATCGAGAAAACTGCCCGAGAGCTCAAGAAAATGTGAAAGCTGCCTCTGTCATAGTTGGATGGGTGTTTTCAATAGAAATGGTCTTCTTTTACTAACTACCACAACACATAATCTGTGAAACTGCGCCCTCCCACCTAAAAAGAAAAAAACAAAAAACGCAAGTAACATTCACTTTTTATTTTTTAAGTATTAACCAAACCTATTTGTCTGTTACAGCTTTTTTCACTTTGCATTTGCAAAATATATTCACACGTGGAGGTGCGAGGACAAAACAACTCCTGTTACCGGTTTACATTTTCTAGCTTCACAAAAAAATTACAGTTATTTTCAGTGTTTTGCTACCACGGGAAAGTGGCTACTCTAATTTTTGGACTATAAATCGCTACTTTTCCCTCCACTTTGAAAACTGCTGATTATATTCCAGTGCGGCGGGGAAAATAGTTTTCTTGTAAAATTTTGGTGGGTGTGGCTTATAGTCCAAAAAATGTACAGTATTTTTGGGCCATGTAGGCCACTATATTATCATATGATATACAATGTTGTCTTTCTACAACACTTAATTTCAGGTCAGGTAGTACAGTTAAAAATTTAGAGCCCTGGGGATAATTCAATTAGCTGTATATATTGTATGATAAAATTAATGATCCTCTGCAGGGCTGGTTCTATGCAATTCTAGGCCTCGGAGCACAATCGGTGTGTAGCCCCCCACCACATTTTTTATTTTATTTTTTTTTGCCAATCAGATTTTTTTATAATCATTTGCTAGCTAGTATAGTCTGGAAAAGGAAATGGGTGGAAACTTTTTTGTCCTATGACAATTATAGCCCCGCAAATTAATTGATACGTTCCGTTGTGAAAACTATAATCATGGCAAGAAATGTGAATGTTGGACACTGTGAAGCCAAATCATTAAAATTTTGCCAATCAGATTTTTCATAATAGGTGTTATTTGAAAGATGGCGTAGTATAGAATATGAAAAGAGTGAGAAACCCGCCACCATTTTTGTTATGTACCAATTAAGAGTCCATCTAAATCAGTGGTGTCCAAACATTTAAACAAATTTAATTGAATTTGCCCTGCACAAGAAGCTCAAGGTCAGCCTCCACTCTGTTCCACTTAAACAGTGCCTGTATCCTCAGCTAGAAAAGAACATAGTACAAATGGCAAGGCCATTTACATAGAAATCATGGTTGGGTATTTTGTAGAATTTAACTTGATGAATAAATATGAGGCCCATAATAGCGGAATCATCTCGCCTCATTTTCCAGTGATATATGTGGTTGATCTTAAAAACTGATGAAAATACACCAGTTTCTGCCCACCATTTTAACCCCTTCAGACTTGAGCATGTTGCTGAAGGACATGATGCGTTCGCGTCTCTATATTAATAAATACACAGAATTCAGTTGCTATTGCCACTTCTGGGAGATGATTGAACGGAACTTTAACCATCGAAATAAAATCATTAGGTTTAGCATGCCCTCTTTTTTTTATTATTATTTTTTTTTGGCTCTTTGAAAATGGCTGAGACAAAACGCAACTTCAAAAAGGCAAACGTAAACAATGTCAGTTTAACATGAAAAGTAACCTATAAAAACATGAACTATCCCGACCAAAAAAATGCACTTTGTTCTGGTATTTGAGTAAAAATCAGATTTTTTTTTTTTTTTTTTTTTTTGTGCAATGCAGAAAAAATGCGGGTCTGAAGGAGTTAACTCAATATGGGTTAGACGTCATTTATAGAGTTACTATTTTTTTAAGAGCCACTTGAAAGAGTTAATATGAAGGCAACCCTGCTTGATATTGGAGGTGAAATTTTTGTTGGAAAGTTTTTTTTTGTTTTGTTTTTTTTTAACCTAATTTTCACAAACACTTGCATCCAATTTTTCTGCAAGCGGCCCCTGGAAGAAAAAGTTTGAACACCCCTGATCCAAAACATTTATTTGGTCCTGCATTCTAGACAATGTTGGCCTCTTTGAACACATTTTTTGAAAGAATACTGGAAACATGATGAAATCAAGTTAGAATAACTATAATACAATATTTTAATCGATAAGTATGTGAACGCAGCTGGCTTGACACGTGCACAGCATTGCCACCCACAGGCAAAATGGCATAACTACAGGCTTTCAACGAGAACCGTGGAGACCAACAGACCAGAGCGTGGTATATGGGGCCCCTTTTGGCTAAAAGGGGCCACATATAACTCCCTCCTTCTTCTTCCATCTTTGTTCAGTGTTTGTTTTGGTCATCAAGGCAGATTAGAATGAATGCAGGCGGTAAAAAGAACCTGTAAAGTTTGTAATTTCATTTTTAACCATCCTGTACGCAAGTAAGGATACAATACATGGAACAATTTTAATCATTTTTAAAAAAGCCTTTTACACATGTACAAAAAAGCAGCATTAATATTTAAAGGTGCACAATGTAGGGTTTGCACTTGGTAACGCGTGGTAGGTAGAACGCGTGCATAAAAGTAACAAAAAGGGGGCAAGCTACCAATTATGCACATTTATTAACAAAAATAAATCTACTATGACCACTCGTCACTCAGGAGCTCAGAGGTTCGCACACAGCGTTCCCAAATGAACTCCGACTCTCCAACATAAAAGTAGCAAAAGAAGAACATATTCAATATAAATAAAGCAGCAGCGCCATCGCGTGGTGGATATCGGGAGGAACACCATTTAAGGAAGTGATCGTTACAACTTCAATTATTCATGAAATGGCTACTATATTTCAATAGACGTTAAATAGCATGGGGGTACGAAAAAGATTTTTTTTTTCATATTACACGCTGTATTTTCTGCTCCTGAATGAAATGGACCACTTGGATGTGTGCAGAAGCGATCGATAGATTCAATTTTTGAATCTCGCGCTACGAAAATGACAGACTTCCGGTTCCGGTCTCGGATTGTGCAGGGGGCGGATGTGACGTGTGCGGTAGAAGGCATTTTCTTCGCTAACTAGCCGTGCAGTTGTATCAGAAGGACTGCTGATTCATCTGATTTGGCGGACTATTTCATTTATTTTTGCGCTCCATGCCGAAACGATGCGTTGCAGGCTTTTGTTCCAACATCCCGGGGAGTGGTATAAGCCTTTTCCGGTTCCCAAAAGATCCCGTTCGCCGGGAAGAATGGGTAAAACAAGTACGACGAACCAGGGACAAATGGTCACCTTCCGATACCTCAGTGTTGTGTTCGGACCACTTCACTAAAGACTGTTTCGATCCTGTTCCTCTGCGGAAAGTTGAGATGGGACTTTCAGTGCAACACACCAGAACTCTACTTGAGACAGCTGTACCAACGATTTTCCCCCGTCGTCAGCATGGAGCCAGTGGCAGTGGACGAAGCGGTCACAACCCAAAAAGCCAACCAAAAAAGTCAGCCGCCATTGAAAAACGGAAGAGGAAGGCGGCAGTACAAGTAAGTAAGCAAGCATAGTGTTTTATCTAATGTCAAATACTGTAACCCATTTCAGTGCGCTGCCAATAAATGAGCTTTAATTAAGAACGAACAAAAAAACTTCCACACATTTTTGCTGCGGTAATTATTCGTCCTTTACTATCAAATAATTCTTGTTGTGTACATCAGAGCCCAGTGGTTATGGTACCTCATTTCAAGCTATTAATGACTTCTCTCAACACGTTTTAGGAATTTGTGGGGAGATGGATAAAAGTATGTGCCGAGCATTTGTTTGTAAGATATATGACACCACTGTATCCATTTTATGCGCATGCATTTGTAACTGGTGAACGTGTCTGCGTTGCAAGGCGTGGAAATAGAATAGGAAGCCTTTATTGTTATTACGCACAGCGATATTTAAAAAGAAGGAAAGAAACATAACTCCCGATCGGTGCTTTCAAGAGAGGACGCTAGCAGCGCCAGTTGCTAGCAGCCAGAGCCGGTGTACGCATGCGCACAACGGTTAGAAGCGACGAGTACTCACTATTTTTGTTTTTATTTAGTTATTTAGAACCTTTTCACTGCCTCAAAGATACTTTTTGCATGTATTACCCTCTCATACTTTTAACGATTGTGTTTTTTTGTGTTAGCTTTGAAGCATTTGACCGCATTAGTCACGTTGCGTATTTATACTGTCCTTATTCTCGCAGTCGGTGTGACGTCACGATGACGTCGTCTCGCATAGCAACGTGTCGCCATTTTGAGAAGGGGGCACGCACAGGTAAACATCTGTAGACAAACGTCTGAAATTCATATATTTCAGCTGTGTTTTATGTCTTTTTTTCATAAAAAACGTCTTAAATGTGATTAGTATTATCACGAGTCACTGCCGACAGACGCGAGGAGGAGTATTTTAACCCTTTAACACCGAACGTGTCGGCAGCGACGCGTTTACGCATGTCGTCTTTGAAGCTTCGTCACGCTGTAATTACGTCACTCACGCGCCGCTGGTTGGTCTCATTTGAAAGTGCGGAAGTTGATGTCCACACCAGTTTTTATTTGAAGTCAATCGACCAAGAAAAACGGGAGATAATGTCATTTGAGTTTTATAGTTTTATTGCACTCATAAATATGCATTTAAACGCTGCATGTATCATGTATCTATCTCCATATTTCCATCATTTCTTGTCCTTTTTCAAAACCGAAAGCAGCACAAAAGACTACATATCCCAAGATCCGTTGAGATGTCAAGAAGGACGAACCGAATGTGAACATTTTTAATAAATTGCCGAGCTAGGCGCCAACTAAGGAAAAGGCGGCATGATCACCGGTTGGATTGCGCGAGCGACTTTGAAACGTGCAGAATGAATCGAAAACTAATTTTAGCACAAGCTAATGCATTTTTTTCATCAACTCAAGGAATAGGATGAGCTGTATTTGTTGTTGTTTTCCTCTGATTAGTCGGCGTCTCGGTGAGTAGAAGTGACAGCAGCGCTCAAACGGCAGAAGAGTAGGCTGTGTGACGTTGTATGTGTCGCAACTCAGTGACCTGTTCAAAAAAAACCTTTATTGAGTGCGCAATAAAAAAACAGGTCGCATGCCTGAAAAAATTGAATTTAACTGAACTACCTGTCAATATTTTTGAAAATACTTTTTTTTTTTCAATGTTATATATATTTTTTTCTTCACTATGAATCTTTTCAATTTTTATATAGATGTGTTTTCGAGAAGCTTGATTGCATGTACGTATACTTTAGATAAGGTGATGGGTATAGTACCTAACTTCACAAAGAGATATCCTCCAAACCCTTTTTGTGTTAGATGATATATATATTTTTTTTCTCACTATTTTGCACTGTATATAACCTGTATTGACCATAGTATGTGTAAAGGCCAAAAACGCCTATGACCATACCCGCTGTTTGTGTTGAAAATTAAAACAAAAAACTATTCAATCTTATTTTTTTCTATTGAATGTTTATCCTAACAAGTTGAATAAATATTATCAAGCTTCAAAACGGTTGGTCGAGCATGTTTGGTTGTCAATGGGACACCAACGTTACAAATTTTGAAAGAATATTTTGGAATTTTTTTGTCTTTTTGGGTCGAAAATGTGGATTATAATTGGTCAGTGAAGAAAACAACAGTTTGGACATGAAGTTCAAGGTGTCCTGAGCAAAGGGACCCAACTTGGCCATTGTGAACAATTTTTTCTTTGAAATATAAAGGCAACATCAAATGCATGCAAATTCGGCCAAAATAGGCTTAGGTGCTAAAGGGTTAAATAAAAAGTTCGTTAAGAAGGTTCACTACAACAGAGCCTTTCTGAGTCTACTGCTTTAAGATGGCGGCTGTTTACTTACGTCGCCGAGTCTGTTATTTTACATCTTGTTCTATATGCATGTGATATCTAGTGTAGCATCAAGTGGGCGTAGATTTGTAGGATGTCAGCTAGGGCTGGGCGATATGGCCTTAAGTACGTATCACGATAAATTGAGCAGATTTACCTTGATAACGATAAATGACAATAAATTCGCCCAAGCGGACTGTTATATAATTTGAAAATTTGAATCAATGCATGGAATACAAATGAACCGTTTCTCGTTAAATTTATTTACCAGCTTTCAATTTAACAATGGCACATGCAGTCTAAACATTAAGTATTAAAAAAAACAATAAGAATATTAGTGTGAACATTTATAGTATAACAGCTTGCATGACTTGAAAATGTACAACATTATAAAAATCAATATGACGACTGTGCAGACATGTCGTTCTAACACAAATGACTTGCAGCTTTAACAGTACACTTCAGACAACTTATTGGTAATGGCTGCTGTGACATAATTATTCAACACAAGTGTTTACGTCAAGGTTTCAGGTTTTTTTTTTCCCCCGAAACATTTTTTAATGCATGCACCCCCCCCCCCCCCACCCCACACACACACACAGACACAACCAGATTAAAGCTGTATTGCTCTGATACCAATGAAATATTTAAGGTTTAATGATGGCAGAATAAAGCAAACATACACAGTAAAATAGCTGTGGCCATTAAACTCTCATATTATATATAGGCTTCACTGTTGGATTATACTTTATGCTGAGTGTTTTACCATCATGAAAGCTTTCAGAGAAATCACACAGAGATGCCAAATAACACGACATAATGATTGCTACATTAAGTCCGTGCCCAGTCCACTCATTAATTTCAGCCGTTTCGACAAGGTTAGAGCAGCTATCCGACTCTTTCACGTTCATTTGTAGCCGCTGTTAGCCGCTAGCTTTAGCCTGTGGCTTGGCTACCAGAAGAAAGCACTGAAAGCATCCTCCCCTGAAATCGTGAGAACCAGGGAGGACAGCGGGTGAAAGCCCGTCTGGGACCCGCCAAGAGTTTACTTAATGTCGGGTGAAAGTTT
This sequence comes from Corythoichthys intestinalis, assembly GCF_030265065.1. NCBI lineage: Eukaryota > Metazoa > Chordata > Actinopteri > Syngnathiformes > Syngnathidae > Corythoichthys > Corythoichthys intestinalis. Next base: position 35,128,513 of record NC_080409.1, on the reverse strand, counting down.
GGCCAAGCTAACTTAAGCCCGACTCAATCCCGTTTACTTGTAGTGTTAGCCGCTGGCGTTAGCCTAGCGGGCTTCTGTTTTTTTGGCTTCCTGAAAACCACCACGTGTCTCCATACGTAAGCACACTGTCTGCTTACTTAAAGGGGAATGAACATAGCCGAACAACACAGTCAAAGCAGGATGAAAAGACTATATATTTTTGTTTTATTAAATTACCGAATTTGCCGACATTGTCAAAATTACGTGGGTCATCGTGAAGAATTTCGGTGACTGTAAATTTGCGGTTTACCGCCCTGCTCTACTGTCAGCTACAGTCAGGAAATACTGGAGCCGCCTAGCATCGCGTTTGTAACAGTGTCACACAACACTCTTCCCACTCCCGCTCTTCTCTCTCCGTGTTTCTGACTTTTTTCACGTCATACAACCAATGTAATATCGCACACATTGTCTCATTGCCAAAATGGTGACAAAATCCGAACGGAAAAAAAAAACGTACAAATTTTGAACATACAGCGTACACATTTAAAAATCTGTGCTCAGTTGTACAAATTACGCCGAAACCGTGCAATTTAACAGGTAAGGAATTGTCTTTTTCTTTTCAGTCGATGATACGAGAATACCATCCCCGTTCAAAGAAACAGTGCATAGGTGTTGATCCAGATGCAGAAAATGCTGAGTTGGAGGAACTTGCCACTGGGCCGGGTCCCAAATTGGTGCGTATAATATTTGTTTTACAAATTTGTTTTGAAAACATTCCCATTTAAAATATGACTTGACACCTGTGGCCTATACTACGAAGCAGGTTTTCTGTCTTATCAGGGTAACTTCGAGAGTAACTTCATCGCGTGCAGCCTAACTTCCCAGCTAACCGGGACTACGAAAGGTGGATATGTTGAAATCGGGGAATGTTGCCATGGCAATATACGCTGCATCTCAAACCTGGTCGTTTCAGAGTTAAATCTTGCTTAACCCCAGGTTCCCTATTAACCATGCCATATATTACCACCTCAATGCCATATATTACCCCCGCACATAGAGGGTGGACATTTCCACTGCACCAGGGGATTCCACACCCTCCAAAATTGGCTTGCCATTTAGGAATTTCATCGGGCCTGAAAAATCCAGCTCGACCCGACCCTGCCCGTGGGTATTTAAGCCCGACCCGGTCCGAGCCCGATTAATTACCTTGATTTGCAGCCCCGAGCCGTAAAAACCCGAAATTTTAGATTTTATTTGTGAGGACTCAGGAGAAGGAGGAAATGCGGAGATCCGATGCGTGTTTGCGTTTTGTGTGATCACATTTGTGATGATGCCTATGCATAATGATAACAAATTTTAGCCTTTGTAACAAATTCTCCCAGTTAAACAAGACTGGAATATTCAATAAACATATCTTTTTATATTTGTGTGTCTGTTCTATCAGGCGGATGGTGGACCTAACATTTATTTTATTCTCTTCGAGTTGTCAGAAAGTTTTCTCAATGTTTAAATAGTCTACATATTTTTATGATCATTATAAATGCATATACACAACGAAAAAATGCTGGAAAAGTTTATTAAATATATTTATCATATGAGAGGAAAGCGCCACATTCGTTTACATTCAGCGAAGCCGACATTTTGGATGATGTTCTTAAATTTTATTTTGACCTGTTGCCAGGTGCGTTTTCTGGAGCTGATGGTATGAAGATGTTCAAAGGACATACATAGACTCATACAGTCAAGGGGACTAAAAATACAATCATCCTGCATCATGTGGTGATGCATATACTAGGGCTGCAGCTATCGAATATTTTAGTAGTCGATTAATGGATGGACTAGTTAGTTCGAATAATCGAGTAATCGGGTAAGAAACATCAAAAACAAAAATACCTGAGCTGAGCCTCAAACGGTATAATTTTTTTTTTTTTTTAATGAGGATCACTGTACAACAAACGAACAATTGGCTAACTTACATAGAAAAAGTCCGCTACTTTAAATGCTATAAAATCCTAGTTTTTTTGGTTTTTTTTACAGTGCTCTTAACAAATGGTTCAGACACATATTCCCACAAAAAAAAAAAAAACGGCTAAATATACCTATGAACTAAATTATGAATGCAAAAAAATAATTAGCTCAAACAAAAACTTGGTTTGCGTTGGTCTTAACAGGGAGCAGTTGGATTCAGCCATGTGAAAAGAGGCAGACCAGAGGGCAGTGTATCCACGGTAATCAATAAAACTAAATGCAAACACTTTCAAAATAAGCCACTACAACGCCACTTTAATTAAACGAATACTCGATGCAACAAAATTTTATTCGAATATTTTTTTTCTAATTGAATACCCGAGTTAGTCGATTAATCGTCGCAGCACTAGCACATACGATAAATTATTTCTTACAGTTAACGTACCAAATCTTATTTCATCGTCCTGACAGCAGGCTTTGTTTCTTTTCACGGACACAAGTAAAAGTGGCATACTTACGCATTCAAATGATCTGTAATCTGCTGCCAACAGACCAGTCGTGCACTACTCACTGAAGCAGCGAGGGTGGATTTTAATTCTTCATGACTCGGCATAATTATGGCACATTCCTCGTCTGTGAAATAAGGTGTCCGTGCCATCGTCAAAAGTTGTTTGACTCTGGTATCCGCCCCCTTTTATGTGAACGTGCAGTAACTCTGATAAGGTTAACACAGGTTCAGCAAATCAACTTAATAATCGGCGTCGTAGCACCGATTAACTCCAAACTAGATAACCAGGTTTTGTCAACTCCGGTTTCCCGCTGGAACCCTGGGTTACTTCTGGGTAGGTTGAACTCCATTCGTAGTACAGGCCACTGGTGTATGTGTCATAATAACATTCCCTAAACGGGTCTGTCTTTGGCTCAGGGCAGAATGATTATTTTGCCATATAGTTATCAAAAAATGATTACATAGTCAATACATTTCAGGCTAAAGAATAACTTTATTCAAAACTTGATGTTGTCTGTGTACCCATAGCTCGACGAGTCCAGTCAGGTTTCACTTTGTCCACCAAGCCAGAATGCTGCTGCTAGTGCTGCTTTGCGACATCAAACACAACATAAAGGTAATTTAAAGTACATTTTCAGTTGCTTTAAGAAATTTCCTATCGTTGCTATTAACAAACTTTTAAAACATTAATTTTACTGTTGTGCTGATTGAATTAATAAAATACAGATTCAAGAAACACATTTTTATAACACACTGAGTAAGAAAAAAAGGGTTTGCTATCATAAGATTTGAATGATTAACCTATAATAGGTTGAAACTTATCCTATGTTATAGTGATGCACGATTATGCATTTTTTAGCCTATACCGATAACCGATAATTTCCTCCTCATTCTAACCGATAATGTCAAGCCGATAATTCTATGAAAAGATTTATGTAAAATTTGAAAGTATACACAAGAGAAAATATTACTGTTTAAAAATATAATTTATTGCTCTTTTTTCAACCTCAAATGTGAACAAGTAGTAAATTCAACATCTAAATACTGAAAAATTGTATGACGTTGTGTAATGGTAAACTTTTGGCAAGAATTACTTACAGAGTAAATGCCTAAGTTGCACAAAAATGGCTTTGAAAGTAGGCCATTCCTAACACATATAACATTACTACACTGCAAGAACACACCTCCTTAAAACTAGTCAATTTTAAGTGTGACTCTATTGGGAAATAAGTGAAATTATCTGCCAGCGCTTCAAGTGTATTTCAGATTTCTTGGAAGAAAAATAGCTAGCTGAAAATAAACTTAACAGCCTTATTTTAAGCAATAAATTATTATACTTAATCCTAAAAAACGTGTTTGTCAGAAATGTTCTTTATTCAAGAATAGGTATCGTTCAAAACATTATTTGAAAGCAATTTTTAAATTGAGAAGTGTTAATGAGTGCCAGTAAGTTTTGATTATCTACTGTGACTGTAACAGAGCAGACAAATAGGTTAAATAATTTGAAAAGTGATTGTTAGTGTTATATGCTTTGTTGCACACTGTGAAAATGATTGACTCAAAAGAGGGAGCTATCGTGTATCCATTGTAAAGCACTTTGTTTACATTTGCGGCACTCACGACACTTGCTTTACGGCTGCTCAGCTGATACACGGCAGTATTATTAGGCTGGAGTTGTAGCTCGCATCCCCGTGCGTGTGCCTGAGTTTTGTCAAGCCGAAAACAACGGCATCGTGGATGAATTTATCCTTGTGTTAAAAAAAAAAAAAAAAAAATCTCCTCCCGCCTGTACCCTTCAGTCCGTCCGGCCGTCAAATTGGCGCCCATTGCCAGGCCTCTGTCTGGCTCGATGAGTGGAACTGGACTGGCGGCGGCAGCTACGTTCGTAACGGATATCCGCCCGCCCTGGCCGGCTTGCCGCTGCATATTCGGGGCCTGGCTCTGCTCCGGACGGAGGTGCATGGCGTGGGGGAACACTCGAGAAACCCGGCGGCGTGCTCCGTCGGAAGACGGCTACTTGTCGACTATCTGTTTCGTGCCGGTGTTTAGCATTAGATGGAGTTTACCACCCGCTTTGGGCTGAATGAGGACGCTTTTTTCCCGCCTCGTGAAACTTTTGCAGTGCATGTTTTGCAGATGGCAAGAGCGTCGTTTTTTTGTTGTTGTTTTTTTTACACAAATCCAGCCACGCCAGTGACCACTGCCATTATCTCAAATTGCTTCTGTTGTGTAACTCCGCCTCCTCAACCCCTCCTCTCTCAGGGGCTTCAGAGAGGGGAGGGGTTCAGGAGGCAGCGGTGCTGAATTCTTTGGTTGCGCACATTTGGAGGCTAAATCAAGTATATCATTATCGGATTGCATTATCGGTTGAATTTTTTAAAATATGGATTATCTGCGTGACGTCATAATGGCCATTATCGGCCGATAATTATCGGTAACCGATATTATCGTGTATCTTTACTATGTAAGTTTTTCATTATCATAGCTGCCTTCCAAAATCGAGTACAGGCCAAAAGTTTGGACACACCTTCTCATTCGTGCATTGTTTTCCTGACTATTTACATTGTAAATTCTCCCTAAAGGTAATAAAACTGAACAAACACGTGCAATTATGTACTCAGCAAAAAATGTGAAATAACTAAAAATATGTATAATATTCTTGTATCTTCAAAGTAGCCACCCTTTGCTCATTTTTTTTTTTTTTTTTTTACACACTTTTGTTATTCTCTTGGTGAGCTTGAAGAGGGAATCACCTAAAATAGTTTTTGACTTCACAGGTATGCCTTTTTTCAGGGTTGATTAGTGGAATTTACTGCTTTATCAAAGGGTTTGGGACCTTCATTTGTGTTGCTTTGAATGAGGTGTGTCCAAACCTTTGGCCTGTATTGTAGATTAGCATGTTTCCTTGTGAATTTTTGTGAGCACAATTTCAGTCAGTTTGCATAATGTTCAAGTAGGCATGTGCCGGTATGAGATTTTGACAGTACGATAACAGTGGGCAAAAATAACGCTGTTTCACGGTATCGCGGTATTGCAATTATAGCTCCAAAATGTGTTAGAGATGTATGGGTAAAAAAAAAAAAAATTCCCATTGAACAGGATTTTTTTTTTTTTTTCAGAACATAGTTGCAAATTGGAACATGAATATATTGTTAAAATAAATTATCAATTAAAAAAAAAAACAAATATTTTAAATAAAATTAAAATAAATATAACTTATAGACTATACCCAGAGCTCAAGTTGCTCAAGATAAGAGCAAGAACAAAATAATTTCCATAAAAAAGTAAAAACACTTCTGAATAAAAATTTTTTAAAATTGTACTGCATTACTTTTTTTGAGGGTGGAAAAGCTCAAGTGAAGTTTTGCCATTTTCAGCCACTATGTCAGCTCTGGTCTACATGATGTCATGCCTATGTGTTAAAAAACAAAGAATTCATAAATTAAAAATGTATAAGTTAGTTTAAAGTGTAAATATTGTTGTGGAAAGGTTTCATCTAAACAAACTGTTTTCCGAAATTTCCAGGTTCGCGGTGAATCAGTAACAGACACACTTTTGCAAAATAGACAATGTTTATTGATCAGAAAATGCAGAATAAATGAGATTTATTGATTATAATCCCACAAGAGCAAGCAAACAAGTATAACAAATGGCAACGATGACGCTAGATTTGAGTTTGTCAATCCCAGAATCCCCGTGAAACCGTTGCAGCACAAGCAGGTGTTCCTTTAGCAATGAAAATCGCTTACCGTGACAAATGAGCGGGAACCAACACTCCGGTAAGGCGGCGAAGGAACAAAGCCAGGCGATCCGTACGTGACCCGCTGGCGGACTTCCTTTGGCGCCTTACTGGAGTGTGTTGGCTCCCCGCTCATTTGTCACTGCAAGCGATTTTCATTTCTAAGGGACATTTTGTTTTGCGGTAGCGGTAACGCGGGGATTCTGGGATTGACAAACTCAAATCTAGCGTCATCGTTGCCATTTGTTCTTGTTTTTGATGTGTGTTTGCTTGCTCTTGTGGGATTGTAATCAAAACATCTCATTTATTCTGCATTTTCTAATCAATAAACATTGTCTATTGAGCAAAAGTGTGCCTGTTACTGATTCACTGCGAACCTGGAAATTTCAGAAAACACAACACAAACAAAAAAAAAACATTGGGAGTGAGACCTCTCCTTGATCCAGCGAACATGGATTTGTGCTTAGGGCAAGAGCATCTTTCGCAACTAGCAACTCTTTGATGCTATCCACTTTTCCCCTTCATTCAAGCGAATCAAGCTTGTTTTCTCACTCTGCGGCTGTAACACTCGACGAAGTTGCTCTCCCAGCTAAGCCTAGGCTAACGTTCGTCTTTGTAAGCTTTTAGTTTGTATATTGAATGTGAAAGGAAAATGCGTTTTGTTTTTGGCAAACTTTTTCATGGTGCTAATCTGTTAAAGCTACTCACACATGGAAAAATACAATTGTACAATGTTTTAAATGTATTCATTTTGTATATTCCACTTACCACGATTTGAGAGCTCAATAAATTGAAAAAAAGTACGCCTTATGTTTGGAGTATTTGTTTTTGGGGTTCACTGGCTGTCTAGCCAATAGCGTCACTTTCACACACAGCAACAAACTGGAGGGGTGAGCGCTGCCGCGCCAAGCCACTTCTGGCTGCATTTTTGACACATGAAAAATAGCGAATACCGTACTACAGTCTGACGGAAAATTTTTGTGCTTTTGAAACCGCAACGTTTTTACACCACCGTAAACCGTGAAACCGGTAACCGGCACATGCCTAATTGTTTTGTACTATAAATATTTGACAAGCTTACATAAAATCTAAAGATACACGATAATATCGGTGGCCGATAATTATCGGCCGATAATGGCAATTATGACGTCACACAGATAATCCAGATAATAAAAAATTCAACCGATAATGTAATCCGATAATTATATACTTGATTTAGCCTCCAAATGTGCACAACCGAAGAATTCAGCACGCCGCCTCCTCAACCCCTCCCCTCTCTGAAGCTCCTTGAGGAGGCGGAGTTACACGACAAGAAATAGTTGAATATTATGGCGGCTGTTACTAAAAAAACGACGCTCTCGCCATTTGCGAAACATGTACCGCAGAAGTTCCAAGAGGCCGAAAGAAAGCGTCCTCATTCAAAATCACTAACCCAGCATCCATTTAAAACTGCATCACAAAGATTTTTGGAACGAATGCCGGGCTGCTGCTGCTAGCGGGAATGCTAAAGCTATTGTAAACACTAAGTTAAACTAGGGGCTTGTGACGATTCAGTCGGGTTGTTTGGGAAAGCAGCCCAAGGCGGGTGGTAAACTCGCATCTAAGGCTAAACACCGGCACGACTGGAGACCGATAGTCGGCAAGTAGCCGTCTTCCGACGGAGCCCGCCGCTCTGGCCGGTCCGGCAGGCCGCCGCCGCCTCGCCATCGGCGGGGCGGGCAGAGCCCGGTTCCCCGGCTTCAGGACCTCCGGCGAACACCCCGGTTTCTCGAGCGTTCCCTCACGGCGTGTGAGCAGAGCCAGGCCCCGAATACGCCGCGGCAAACCGGCCAGTGCGGGCGGATTATCCGGTACGAACGTAGCCGCCGCTGAGACGAGACACGATTTTTTTTTTCACCGAAATGACCCGAGAGCCAAAGCCCTGGATAAAAAAATAATGCAGTTTATACGACCACCATTCTTCATGAAAAACATGCCAATCACATTTTCACCACTACATTTGGAAAAGTGATGTCCAGTAAGCAAGCTTATCATGACGGCACAGTGTTTAGATGATAATTTAAACATGGAGAAAACGAAGTCAGCCCGTCAATAATACATTCAGTATGTAAAATGACGAGCGGTCAGATGACTTTGTAATGTCGCCTTTATTTTCGGCTTAACAAAACTCAGGCACAAAACAACACGCACGGAGATGCGAGCTCCAACTGCATCCAAATAGTACTGCCGTTTATCAGTTTAGCTGCTGTAAAGCGAGTGTCGCGACTCGTGAGTGCCGCAAATGTAAACAAAGCGCTGCAGAATGGGTACATGACATCTCGCTCTTTTGAGTTAATCATTTTCACAGTGTGCAACAAAGCATATAACATTAGCAATCACTTTTCAAATTAATTTAACTTATTTGTCTGCTCAATTACAGTCACAGTAGATAATCTAAACTTACTGGCACTTATTAACACCTATTAATTTAAATATGCACATTCCTGTTGTAATGAAATAACAATAATATTCTGTAGCCACAAATATTCAAAATCTTTTCTTCTTCCAAGTTTTTTTTTAGGATTAAGTATAATAATGTATTGCTTAAAATAAGGCTGTTGAGATTATTTTCAGCTAGCTATTTTTCTTCCAAGAAATCTGAGAGAAATACACATGAAGTGCTGGCAGATAATTTCACTTATTTCCAATAGATTTACACTTAAAACTGACTAGTTTTAAGGAAGTGTGTTTTGCAGTGTATTAATGTTATGTTAGGAATGGCTTACTTTTAAAGGCATTTTTGTGCAACTTAGGTATTTACTCTGTAAGTAATTGTTGCCAAAAGTTTACCATTACACAATGTCAGACAATGTCATTATTTAGATGTTGGAATTGACGACTTGTTCATATTTTATGTTGGGAAAAAAAAAGCAATAAATTATATTTTTGCACAGTAATATTTTCTTTTGTTTAAAATTTTACATAAATCTTTTAATAGAATTATCGGCTTGACATTATCGGTTATCGGTAGGAATGAGGAAGAAATTATCGGTTATCGGTATCGGTTGAAAAATGTATTATCGTGCATCACTAATAAAATCTAAACGCTACAATTACTGCAGTTGAAATGAAAAATTTTATTGGGTTTCTCACACAATCATGAACATGGTATAGGAATAGGGGAAAGAAGATTGTGATGTTTTGAACTGCAATGAGAAATTTACGCGGGTTGTTCCGATCATGTTTTTTTTGCTCCTGATCCGATCCCGATCGTTTTAGTTTGAGTATCTGCCGATCCCGATATTTCCCGATCCGATTGCTTTTTTTTTTTTTTTTCCCCGATTCAATCCCAATCATTCCCGATAATTTTTCCCGATCATATACATTTTGGCAATGCATTAAGAAAAAAATGAATAAAAGTCGGACGAATGTATACATTCAACATACAGTACATAAGTACTGTTATGTTTATTATGACAATAAATCCTCAAGATGGCGTTTACATTATTAACATTCTGTGAGAGGGATCCACGGATAGAAAGACTTGTAATTCTTAAAGGATAAATGTGACTTTGTATATTGTGACTAAATATTGCCATCTAGTGTATTTGTTGAGCTTTCAGTAAATGATACTGTAGCCATTTAACTGTTGTGCCCAAATGCATGATGGGAAGTGCACCCATGACTGTGCATAGTTGTACCAATTGATATATCTTCTCTGCGTTGGGAAATAACATAGGGTGTTAAGAAAAAGATCATTTACGTAGGGAGAGGGATTGTAAGGCTTTAGCCAATTTTAAAAAAATGCTCCAAAGTACCAATATTCACTATTCATTTTACGCTGCCTTTTAGCTCTATATATAGGTAAAACAGTGCCATTACAGATTGAACGCGACAATGCGTGAGTGGATCGTGCAGCGCATGCGTTAATTGCGTTAAATATTTTAACGTGATGAATTAAAAAAAAATGTTTTAATTGCCTCCGTTAACGGGATAAATTTGATAACCTTACCTCTAGCCTAAACTAAAGACTCTGGATGAGTGTAACATATTATGTCTGTAACGTTAAATACAATTAGAAAACGATCCAATTGAAATATATATATATATATATATATATATTTTTTTTTTTTTTAAAAAGGCATGTCCGATATTTTTTTGCCAATTCCGATACTTTGAAAATGACGTGACCGACATCTCTAAAAAAATTTTTAATCAGTTGTTGTGTGTATGTTTCAGGTGTCCAGACAACATGCGGGCCCCTCATGATGACTGTCGGTACCCAAACCTCGGTTGTCAACTCTGAGCTGAACTTTAACACCAACAGCTGGGACTCTGATGAAGAAATGTTGGTGTGCGACACTAATTCTGAGTATGACCTACACACTGCCCCTTCTGACTGCGAATCCAGCGAGTCCGATTGGCCTCCTACGGCTGCGACCGACCCTACGCCAGTTCCCAGCCAGATATATCTGATCTACTGGGTCGCCCTCATTCAGCTCATCAGCCAGTGGGTCAGTTGTCCAGCGTGTGGTTGCAGGAAGGTCACGTGGGTCCCTTCTGAGGTCGGAACCATGTTGGTGCTGGCCTTGAAGTGTGCTGAGCCTGGATGTGGTCACACCGGAACGTGGAACTCCCAACCATATGTCGGCAAAATGGCTGCTGGAAACATATTTCTTTCTGCAGCTATTTTATTTGCTGGTGCAACTGTGGGCAAAGTTCTGCGTGTTTTATCTCACATGGGTGTAGCTATTTACTCCACTCGGTCATACTTTCGCCATCAAGAACGCTACCTTCACGAAGCCATCAAAACCGTGTGGCGACAGAGGAAAATTGGGCTGTTGAGCCATTTACAAGCTGAGGGAGAGGAAATTGTTTGTGGTGGCGACGCACGAGCGGACTCACCCGGTCACAGTGCGAAATACGGGACGTACACGATGATGGAACTGCGGAAACCAACCATCTTGGATGTGCAGATTGTGCAGGTAAATTAAAATTGTGGAGATTGTGCAGGTAAATTGTGGACAAAAAGATATTAGATACAAGCATATTTCTTCATATATCTTACTGTATGTCGCTTTGTTTTTCCCCCAATGTCAGAGTAACGAGGTAGGAGGTAGCTACCACATGGAGCCCGAAAGACTGGTCCGGTCACTGCGTGTTCTGGAACAGTTTGTGCGTGTGGGAACTCTGGTGACGGATGGACACGTCACTGTCAACACGCTCATCCGACAACAGTTCCCACACATTAAGCATTTCTTTGACATCTGGCATATTGGCAAAAGTAATAGGATTTATGTTCACAGCTTTGTTTATAGCATAGTTTACGCACCTAAATAATTGTCTTTTCAAGGTTTGAAGAAAAAGTTGGAGAACCTCAGTAAACTGCGTGGATTTGAAGCCCTAAAACCCTGGATTGGCAGTATCATCAACCATTTGTATTGGTCTGTTTTGTCGACGCGATCAGGGAACCCCGGGCTAGTCCTTGACAAGTGGCAGTCAGTACTGAGCCATATCCAGAATGATCACTCGGGTTTCAAAGGCAGTTTCCCCAGGTGCAGCCATGGTCCTTTGGTAGGACGGGAACAGAAAAAGCCTTGGCTCACGCCTCGTAAGTTTGCATTCCAGTACAGTAAGCACAAATTTACAAACAATTTTCTAGTATTTAGTATTTTCTGTTCAAGTACAAATTTGATTCTGTCTGGTATTTTGCAGACACTAAGTTGACCAATGTGTTGGAGAAGCTGATCTGTAGCTCCAAACTGTTGGCCGACATCGGCCGGCTGTCTCCGGTCTACCAGACTTCCCACCTGGAAGCTTTCCACAGTCTGGTGAACCATTTTACACCCAAAATGTTCACCTTTTCTTACGAGGAGATGCTCAGCAGGTATTATTGTGACCAGTTTCTGCTGATTTAGCCAGTATATTATCTAAGTTCTTTGTTTTTTTTGTGGTCCCAATAACACAGTGATTGATTGAAAGACATTTTCAGTATGAATATTAATATGAAAATACTATTTCATCCATGTTTTTTAGGACGATTGTGGCTGTTCTTCACTTCAATGAAAATGCCCATCGAGCCCACAGCTTAACCCAAGACGGAGTGGGAATTTTTAGCATCCACTTCCCAAAGTCGAAACAATGCGGCCATATTGTGCGCAAAGTTTTGGAGAACCCCACATTTGGTATATATGTTACTAATCCTGTAAATTGAACTCATTGGTGTAAATTTTTGGGTGTCATCATAATGTATAAACCACTGGACACTTTATTACATGATACAGTGTCAAGTGTTCATTTTTTTATTTAGAATTTGTCCCATTTTTCCCTAATTGATATTTGCAAAATAACATGGATTTCATGTGCATTTAGTACACAATTGGTATATTTGTCAGTAATGTTTGCTACCCCGTTATCAGATTATGTCAGTGAGCTGATGTCGGCGGTGGAGAGGCTTGTGCAGGACGTCAGTGACGTAGAGCCAGATGAATTGGAGGCGATACCGGCTGTGCCAGAGGCTGGGAGGTTACCCCTCAGCAGCAGCTGTCAGCGACCTGACAAAGAACAGGCGGTCGGGGATCATGTCACACGTTTTAATGTGCCATGATTGAGCTTGTACAAGAACCTTTAATTTTGTATAATTGAGTTCGCCAATTCTTGCGTTGTCTTCTTTTCAAAAATATGATTATGTGAGCTATTTTATTTTTTAAAGGTACGTTCGGTTCGAACCCTTTGTAATTATGTTTGTATATATAAAATGTAATGGCATACTTGAATTCTTGTGAGTAAAAACATTTTGTGTATTTTGCTACATCATTGTCTTGAGCTTAATACAGTAGCAATTCAGGTTTTTACTTGTACCAGCTTGTCAGCAATAAGTATCCTATAACGTCCTTGCATTTGTCATATTTCCATATTCCATTCAGCACAATGCTTATTTGTCATGGATATATCATTTGTATTGCATTTAGGAAATAATATGTAATAAGACTAACCTGCACCAACCACTGAGGCTTGCATCAATACTTATACAAAGAAAATCTTGCAAAAATAGTGAAGTAGAGACACCTTTTAAAAATCACATCAGGATAACTAAGGAAACAATTACAATATTTTGTTAAACTTATTATTAAACATTAGGGAGTATTTGAATGTTTGAATCCAACAAAGTCTGGTGATGGGAACGTTGTCCTGACTCCTGATCTTATTCACCACACAGGCTGGTAGAATAGAATACAATAAGTCTTTATTGTCATTGTCAACAACAGAATATTGTGAACAACGAAACTGGACGTGGAACTCCAGTCTAAACATGTATTTGATAAATAAAATATAAAAATATATGCTCTAGAGCTATAAGTGCATAATTATAGCTTACTTAGACTGAAATATGTACATCATGGAAATAGCGCAATGCTGTCCTAATTTTAGCTTAATTTGTGCAAAATAGAATATGAATTTAAATTTTTTTAAAAAATCTATAAATAGAAAACTGCTCCAAGTAATGTGCAGGTTCATAGTTTAACCAAGTTAAAAAGTGTTAAAAAGATTGGGATGATGGTGGAGGTTTTGAGGCAGGGTGAAACTGTGGCCTGTGACACGGAATGGTTGAATAGTGTGGTGAAGACCCCTGTCAGCTGGTCAGCACAGTCCCTGGTACTCCATCTGGACCAGTTGCCTTCCTGGGGTGCACAGATTTCAGCACCCCTCTTACTTGATGTTCCTGAAGTATCAGTGTACTGTTACTGGCGGTTGTGATGTGACTGCTGGGGGCCTTCCAGCCTCAAAGCGGGCAAAAAAGTGATTTAAGTCCTCTGCCAGCGAGGCATTAGCCCCAACAGTCACCAAGTTGTTTCCTCTACAGTTTGTTAGTTGCAGTAGTCTATCATTTCCCTTTCCAACGAAAAACCAGTACAGTAATGCCAACCATTATTTTAAATTGTAATTTGCGAGACATTCCTAATTTGTGGACTAAGTGACTGGAAATCACAAATAAGGTTGGTTTATGACACTGTTCGGTGTACATATATTTATGACACATACTCGTTTCCTAACTGGTCCATATAGTCCTGCCTGTAGGCATAGTAAGCTGTCTGAAGACCTACAGTATGTTCTCATTTCCTGACAGGTCCACATAGTGCTGCCTGTAGGCATAGCAGTCTGAAGAACTATGTTCAGGCAGACTGGCTGAAATCAAGGGTGCTCGGTGATACACTGGACCCCAGCCCCCGCCATCTTGGACTCGCTCCTGTTCACCACAGCAAACGCACTCGTCTATGGTGGGCATCACTGCACAGTATGAAATTTTAAGTTTAAATGCAAAAAATGGCTTGAGTAGTGAAAGACTCCTTGTAAGAAAAATGTAATGTTCCCAGGTGCCCAGAAAACCCTAATATACCGTAATTTTCAGAATATCAGCCGCTACTTTTTTCCTTCATTTTGAATCCTGCGGCTTATAGTCCAGTGCAGCTTAATTGTTGATTTATTTGGGTTAATAGGTAAGACTTTATTTGACAGCGGTGTCATAAATGTCATAAGACCGTCTTAATTATGACACAATCATGGGCACTACTGAATGTTGATTTGTCATCCTGCAAATTATGTCACTATGTCCAGCTTGGATCTTTTACATCCATTCAAAAGTGAGATAATTTGTCATATAACACTAAAAGATATCTGCTATAATCATTCATAAATGCTTATGACAGTGTCATGTCATAATTACGATTGTCTAATGACAATTTTATGGCACCACTGTCAAAATAAAGTTACCAAATACCATAACTAGCAATCAATGAAACAACTGGGACAGCAACTGAAGAAATAATTAGCACAGGACATGAATTTTGATTGCTATTTATATCTGTGGCGCTGCAATGCATGCTAGGAGGCATGTTGGACAACTGTTGACAGCAGGTGGCAGCAGAGGTTGACTGTCTCCCCCAAGGGAGCAGTGATGGCCAAATGGAAGTTTCTTGAAGCAGTGAAGCTTTGCAGCCAATTGGCTCGAAGCTTCATGGTGGTTCTTTGGTATTATGACAGTCGTATGATGCCTCTGTCAAATAAGGTGTTACTGGTTAATATCTTTTAGTGTAAATATCCCATAATACAGTGAGGACAGCTGCGGCTTACAAATGTCGTTTTCGTGGCAGATTTGGTGGGTGGTGGCTTATAGTATATAAAATATCTTGCTGTATAAAATGAACAGACATATGTGAATAAAACAGAATATATACAAACAGTTTTAATTTTCGGCTACTCACCATGCAGTCTTGCCCAGTTTGCTGTGGTCATCCTGGGAGTTGGGCTCAGTGTCATCTCTGTCGCTGTTTTCTAATTCCAAATCTTCCTCTTCTTCCAAAAATGGCTCAAACCTAAATGGCTGTATGTCACATACTTCCTCTGGATCGACAATAATGTTTAAAAAAATCCACACTTGAACCAGGATCGCTGGAAAATGTTTCCTCTTCTATTGGGCTCTATGCTAAATCTGCCTGAAATCGTGACCCGGCTGACGTCATCGGCGAGATGGCGGCGCCAGAGCGCTATAATGACAGGAGGGGCTGAACGGCAGATTTAAAGACTCATTTCTCGTCATCTGCGCTTTTCCAAATTGTTGTATATAGTCTAATCGTCTCAAAATATGATTTTAATTCCAATAACAGTGTTTCCCCTAGGATTTTTTTAAGATGTGGTGGTGGGCTGCATCGGAGTCAGACAGCCTCACCATCGTGCCGCGGCAAAATTGCGTCATAGCATGACAAATGAGATTTTTTTTTTTCACATTTTTTTCCTGGAAGAACCATAACAAAGAACAAAGAAAATAATAAATGATAATCCTTTGCAGAACAATAAGGGCCGTGGCACCGGTTGGTGCTCGGGCCCTAAAAAGTGCATTTATCAAGGTTTTGTCAGCCGTGATGCGTATATCCGTCCACCATAACAGCCTGATAGCACAGATTTACAGTAAGTATGCCTGCCCCGCTGCTATTAAATACGGCTCTATTTTGGGACCCGTCTCTCAGTGCAAATTCATTCAAATTTGCTGTTCTGTCCACCGCTCACCCATCCAAAATACTGTAATGCCCCAGATTGGGGGAAGAAGGAGTCGGTATTGGCTTACCCACTTTATTGTGGCAACAATAATAAAGAGAAACAATAACATTATATAATAACAGCGGGTTGCCGCGATATGCAATCGCTATGTTGCATGTTTTCCTTCTCGTTTCCTTCTATGTCACAGCTCGTCTCTTAAGGGGGACGCGGTTAGTTACGGACCTTACAAAACTCAATGAATAGGTTGCTGCTGAACCCTTCACACTAGGCTGCTGCTAGTTTGAAACGGCTTTTAAAAACATATACATCTCTTTTGCAAGTCGTGGCGGCTTTTATTTTGGTATGGCGGTGCGCCACAATTGTTTATATGTAGGGGAAACCCTGAATAATAATGCTATTTGATTTTTTTTTTTTCCGCTGTCAGAGGCACTTTAACATGCTTTGTGCTAAAATGGGAACAGGTTGACTTCAAGGCCATTCAAATTAGAGGTGAGGCCAGTGCCCCTATGGCTCCACCCCTTACACTGCTACTGGCGATGGTGCCTTTAACTTAAAACTCAACATCATCAAGCACAATGCTAATAAGCCACAGTGTGCTATTATAGAATCCCTCTGTTTTACGACTTCACTCATTGAGTCTTGCTGCAAATTTTGCATTTTTAAAAATTATTTCTATATAATCCAGCTGTCTTGTGATACTACTCTCAATGAATTGCACTGCTGAAGCACCTACATCACCGTGCCACTCATGTGTTGTCTACCAATGGGCTAGCATAAGCGCTAGCCTGACCTTGTGTCCTTCTATGAACTGTAAAGCATTTTCTTCCTTCTGTTTTGTACTAAGTAGTTTTCATTTTAAATCTTTCCATTTTGGCAAACCGAAATCTTTATAATTGACCGTCTCATCAGCTGGGAGGTTGGTGGGGATACAAAGTGAAACATACAAGAGAAAAAATTACAACTTTATTTTGGTGGGTTGGGCTAGGGCCTCTGCTCCAGGAGTTGGCTTGTTACAATTGTACCTGTTGCTACCCTTGTTAAAGCGGCCCAGTCCCTCTGAAGGAAATCATATCTGCGATGAGTTTGACAGCCCTGCAGACACTAATGTGTTAAGTTACGCTATCTTTGCAGCTTCTGCAGAAAATCCCTGTAAACAAGAGTGGAAAGAACATTACCCTCTGTGGTATTTTCACACAAGGACTCCGTATCAAAAGATATGCCGTCACCTCACTGACTTGGCCAGGTCGGGATCCAAGTAGATGTCACTGTGGGACAATTGGCGACTGGCCGGGTAGGAGATCATTTCCAGCGGAACTTCTTTCTCTCTAAGCGTGCGTGCCGCTATTTGGTGCAGCTGGAAGGGAAATGAAGAGGCTGCTCATCTACACTTGAATGCAAAACGGGTCAGTCTTTTTACCTTCTGACCCATGTCATATGGAACTATGTCATCGTCCTCAGCGTGCAGAATGAGCAGTGGGCATGTCAGGACCTTTAAACTGAACAAGAAAACTCAAGTTTGGTATAGGGCTGCCACAATTAATGGACAACTAATTTGATTAGTGATTTGAGACATTTTTAACATAAAATTGGCTCCCAATGACGGCGACAGAAATTGATAATATTGCGGGATGCTTTCCGATATTTTTTTTTACTCTGATAGGTGCTAGGGCTTCCATGAGTATTTTGATGATTGATTAATCATTGATTTTTGGGGGATTTAATTAGCATATATATATATGGCGGAAAACACTCAGGTGACTTGAATTTCTGCTCTGAGACCCCCAATTTGGCCAAATTTCAAAATTGTCCAATATGCATGTGTGATACATCATTGGAGAGCTTATAAAAAATTTAAACGCCAAAATCCTAACTGGAGGTGAGAGCACGCGAGAGCATAATTCAAGACGCCATGATTTTAGCGAGATATTATTGCGTACCTACCTCTTTTCGATCCAAAAACTCCATGTAGCAGTATCACCGAGTGTCAAGACACAGCTGTGAATGGTCACAGCCGTATTTTGGGGGGATTTTATGGGTGAAACATGGTAATATAAGAAGGGTCGGGATACAGAAATCACAGACATCAAGGAGTGGTCGAGATTTTCTTTTTTATATGCTTACTCTTTTAAAAGTTTTTTTTTTTCCTTTGGATTGATTATTTATCATCTAACATATCGGGGACAATGCGACAGGTAAAAAAAAAACAAAAAACAATGAAGCGATACTTATGAGGAAGATAACCGTGTCCTATTTACAGACACCATTTTTTTCATTGTGACGTAATTTCTTTAAAGTTTAAGATATGCGAGTGAATTTTTTAAAGTCGTTTTTTTTTTTTTTTTTTTTTAATGAAATATTGGACATCAATTAATGATTCAAAGCTAAAAATGACAGACATTTCGAATAATAAATATAATTACTTAGCTTCTTTTCATGGCTGGGTTGAAACAAAAGCGGTTGCGAGGTGTCTGTAAGTGGGGGTCTCCAGGATGAAACGGACAAATTAAAAATAGTTCGGGGGCTTACTGCACCATGAAACTGCTATGGCAGCAAATAGACATATAGTTCTATCAAGCACAACAGTTCTTTTGGCTTAAAATACAGCAGTTTATTTTAAAGAGGGGTGCATGAGCAGAAACTGCTTTCTCACCCTTGTCCGTGTTTTCCACCATAATACACCCCTCGCATTTCTGCAAATATTTAAGTATATCTTTTCATGGGACAACACTATCAAAATGGCACTTTGACACAATGAAAAGTAGACTGTGCGCAGCCTATATAATAGGGTTAATTTATTTTCCCCTCAAAATAACTCAAAATATAGCCTTTAATATCTAAACCCCTGGCAACAAAAGTGAGTATACCCCTTTGAAAAACGTACATCCCTAAATGTCCAAATTGAGTACTGCTTGTCATTTTCCCTCCAAAATGTCATGTGACCCATTACAGGAGTGCTGTCAGCATTGCTGCAGAGATTGAAGCGGTGGGGGGTCAGCCTGTTAGTGCTCACACCCTACGCGGCACTCTACATCAAATTGGTGTGCATGGCTGTCACCCAAGGAGGAAGCCTCGGTACACAAGAAAGCCCGCCTGTCTCATCAGACTATAGGACATGGTTCCAGTAATCCATGTGCTTTGTTGACATGTCTTCAGCAAACTGTTTGTGGGCTTTCTTGTCATACCAAATAGTGGATGCCCATCCATTTAAAGTGGTCCTTTTGGGGCAGCTTACAGTATCAGATGGAGCCATTTTCATCTATAAAATCCTGAGTTCTTGATTAAGTCTGACGAGTGTCTGGCAAGCTTTATCGGAGCTATTGTAGCGGCTGATCCATAAATAAACTGCTTCCCTATACAAGCCGCAGGATAGAAACTAGAGGAGTTCCAAAAAATCGATTCTTACATGCATCTCGATTCGACACTTGATGATTCAATTACGAATCATAAAGGTTCAAAAATGACGATTTTCCCTCATAACTTTATGGCAGCCGCTCTAGCAGAACATAATTCAATACACGTCTGGATGCTGCCGGTTCCTGACAGAGATTTACTCCTTTTTAAAAGACTGGAAAATAAATGTGTGTATGAGACAGGCAGCAACAGAAGTGCGACCCGCTTTTTGTTATTAGTTATTTTTTACAACAAGAGGGGAAGAGAGACAGTTTGTTGCTCCTTGTCTTTTAGATGTTCAGCAGTAGTTTTAAGGCATTTCAATTGAAAAATATCCTGAGTGTGTTGCTAAGACCCGTGTGCATCTATAAGAAGTGAGTACACGAACCCCTTTTGTACTGTTTAGCCTTTATTGTTGTTGTTTTTGAGATGTTAATAGTTAGCGCTAAGCTAATTAGCTAACGTGTATTTCATATGCAGAATGTGTAAAACCATGATTAAGAACAGCGGTAACACTACAAACATGCGAAATAGTACAGAAATCGGTAAAAACAAAGTATATTGGTTAAAAAAAGTCTTATTTCTAAAGACACTTTGTTTCCATAAAAATGTGGAATTCAGTCCACCTGTGTAAATTTTATTGTATTGTTGAGAGAATGGTTAATGGTTAATATTTTTACACTTTCTTGTAAAAAAAAAAAAATTTAAAAATCAAGCCGCTTGAGGGCAGCTTTTTTTGTATGGGCATGTTTCCATCGTTCCTGTTGAATCATTAGGATATTTCAAATAAATAATAAATAATGAACATAAATTTGTTTGGCTACTGTATTAATTAGTAATGTACGATGCATCGATAATCGTGATGATCGCGATCATCGTCAATACCGGGAACATCGTTCAATAATCGAATCGTAGAACCCTGAATCGTAATCAAATCGAATCGTGGGGTTCCCAAGATGGCACACCCCTAATAGAAACAGCGGGAAAAAAGTAGCAGCTTCTAGTCTGGAAAATACGGTAGTTGCAAATGACAAGCATTGATGCAGATACACTGGACTCTCCTTTTCCTGAATGAAGTCAATTCATTAGTCAACTCACTTGTTTTCATTTGCAAACAGGAGCTTGTTTTTCTCCAAAGTGTCCCACAGGAAGAGTTCAAAGCCTGGCCAGAATGTGTAGAGCTGTGCCACACCAGAAAGGATTTTGACACAGGCAAAAAACACCATAAACAAACCTCAAGTTGTCTCACCTTGGCCAAAGGAAAGTTGATGAGTACCTCTCCGATATTTGTGAACGGAGCCTCAAGAATTAGGGCATCCACTGCGGACCCTGGTAGAAAAAAATATTGACGGTGGTACTTACAGTGGGGCAAATAAGTATTTAGTCAACCACTAATTGTGCAAGTTCTCCCACTTGAAAATATTAGAGAGGCCTGTAATTATCAACATGGCTAAACCTCAACCATGAGAGACAGAATGTGGAGAAAAAAAAAACAAAATCACATTGTTTGATTTTTAAAGAATTTATTTGCAAATCATGGTGGAAAATAAGTATTTGGTCAATACCAAAAGTTCGTCTCAATACTTTGTTATGTACCCTTTGTTGGCAATAACGGAGGCCAAATGTTTTCTGTAACTCTTCACAAGCTTTACACACTGTTGCTGGTATTTTGGCCCATTCCTTCATCCAGATCCCCTCTAGAGCAGTGATGTTTTGGGGCTGTCGTTGGGCGACACGGACTTTCAACTCCCTCCACAGATTTTCTATGGGGTTGAGATCTGGAGACTGGCTAGGCCACTCCAGGACCTTGAAATGCTTTCTACGAAGCCACTCCTTTGTTGCCCTGGCTGTGTGTTTGGGATCATTGTAATGCTGAAAGACCCAGCCACCTCACATCTTCAATGCCCTTGCTGATGGAAGGAGATTTTCCACTCAAAATCTCTCGATACATGGCCCCATTCATTCTTTCCTTTACACAGATCAGTCGTCCAGGCCCTTCACAGAAAAACAGCCCCAAAGCATGATGTTTCCACCCCCATGCTTCACAGTGGGTATAGTGCAATTCAGTATTCTTTTTCCTCCAAACACGAGAACCTGTGTTTCTACCAAAAAGTTCTATTTTGGTTTCATCTGACCATAACACATTCTCCCAGTCCTCTTCTGGATCATCCAAATGCTCCCTAGTGAACCGCAGATGGGACTGGACGTGTACTTTCTTCTGCAGGGGGACACGTCTGGCAGTGCAGGATTTGAGTCCCTGGCGACGCATTGTGTTACTGATAGCAGCCTTTGTTACTGTGGTCTCAGCTGTCTGTAGGTCATTCACTAGGTGCCCCCTTGTGGTTCTGGGATTTTTGCTCACCGTTCTTGTTATCATTTTGACGCCACGGGGCTCTAGAGGAGATCTGCATGGAGGAATGGGCCAAAATACCAGGAACATTGTGTGAAAAGCTTGTGAAGAGTTACAGAAAACGTTTGGCCACCGTTATTGCCAACAAAGGGTACATAACAAAGTATTGAGATGAACTTTTGGTATTGACCAAATACTTATTTTCCACCATGATTTGCAAATAAATTCTTTAAAAATCAAACAATGTGATTTTCTGTGGTTTTTTTTCCACATTCCGTCTCTCATTGTTGAGGTTTACCCATGTTAACAATTACAGGCCTCTCTAATATTTTCAAGTGGGAGAACTTGCACAATTAGTGGTTGACTAAATACTTATTTACCCCACTGTATGTGTAAAACGTTTGGAAAGCAATTATGCGGCAAAAAAGAGGAAGAACTTGTCTACATTCACTGCCTCCGTGACATGTTCGACAACTATATGATTATCAAGTTATTCGACAACTATTTTGATAGTTGATGAATCATTTACTGAAATTCTTTTTTTTTCAGCCTCTTAACTCAGTGGCTACTTGATGCCAGATCTCCCAGTCCAAATGGATTGGGTGTCTATCACCGTCAATTGCAGGGAAGGAATAAAGAGTAAATATTGCCCCAATTATGAATTCATTAAATGTTTGAAATGTTTCTTTTCTTCTACTATTTTAAATTTAACTTTTAAAAATTTATATTCTTAAAATGTAATTTTTACATTTAAATCAAAAGAAATACAGTAAATATGACTTTTTAACTTATTTTTAAAAATTCCATACAACAATCTTTAAAAATGTTTTTACTACTTATCTTGTAAAATTAATTTTAGAATTATATGTATATTTCAAATAGAGGAAAAAGGGAAAAGCTGTCCTTGATGATCTTTATACATATTTTTTAATTGGAATTTTTAAAAATGTATTTTAAATTAAAAAAAAAAAACAGAAGAAAAAAATAGTGTTTTCTTTTTGTCAATTTTTAATTATTTTAAATGTGTAGTTATTTAAAAAAAACAAAACATTTTTAATGAGAAAAACAATAAGTAGAATATAGCATATTTTTTACTTTCTTAAATGCAATTTAAAAAGATATATTTTAAATCAACAAAAAAGAAAAAATGTAAATATCCTCTCATCCATTTCCATTTTTTTTTTTTTTTTTTTTTAAATATTTCAATAAAACAGCACAATACAGCAAAAACACCCTTACTTCTGTAATATAAAGGGTAAATCATGACAATGTTATGAACCGATTAGTCAACAAACTGCAAAAATAATCGGCCTTACATCATTTGGGAGAATAAACCTACCCGGAGCCGAGCGAGTGCCCCCACAGACACACCAAGGACCCCTCACTATGCTGCTTCACCCATCTATACAAATGGAGTGCGTCTGCTGTCACCCCATGTTCACTGGGTTTCCCCGTCGAGTCGCCGAAGCCTATGTCGGGATGGCACAGAGAAACTCTATAAAGCTCTATAAATTGAGTCGAACAAGAAAAAAAATACAGTGAGCGCACCTCTGTAGTCCAGAGACAAGATGTGAAAGCCTGCGCTACTTAAAATCTGCAAAATTTCATCCAAATATGAGAACTATCAGAAAAATGTGAAATACCGTATCTGGAAAACTAACCTTTACCAGTTGCACCCTGTGGTCTTTGGCCCTGAAAATAACAAAAACAGATTTCAGGGCCACCCTCACATAACGCTGGTCAACAAAAAAATCTGATCCTGAATCCAAATCTCACCTTCGTTTGTTTCTGTACCGTTTTTGAGTGATATTTTTAACAAAGTGGGCATATGGCTGGTACTTTAAAAAAGCCCAAAAGTAACAGTATGTAGCAAAATAATATATTCTATGCCATGTTTTAGAACTAACATACATTTTAAATACTTTTTACAACCCCCTTTTGCCAACAAAACAAGGTCTGGGGACTGAGATGGCCATGGGAGGAGCTTGATTTTGTGTCTGGTGAACCATTTCTGTGTAGATTTGGCCATATGTTTAGGGTCATTGTCTTGCTGAAAGACCCAGTGACGACCCATCTTCAGCTTTCGGGCAGAGGGCAACAGATTTTGATTTAAAATGTCCTGGTATTTCAAAGCATTCATGATGCCATGCACCCTAACAAGGTTCCCAGGGCCTTTGGAAGCGAAATAGCCCCACAGCATCACTGACCCACCCCCATACTTCAGCGTGCTGAAAAGCACCTCATACCCACTGTGAAGTATGGGGATGGGTCAAAATCAAGCTCCTCCCATGGCCATCTCAGTCCCCAGACCTTGTTTTGTTGGCAAAAGGGGGTTGTACAAAGTATTAACACCAGGGGTGCTAATAATTGTGACACACATTATTTGATGTCAAATAATTATTTCTTTATGTGGGATTTTTACCCCACAGAATAAATGCACTTGTATTGAAGGTTGGATTTTTCTCTTTTTTTCCATTAAGGTCCCATATTATTTGAATTAAAAAATAAATATGGAGGGCACTATAAGTAAAAAAAACATGCTTTATATGTATCTCTTTCCAATGCTAAATCTGAATAAATACATTGAACACACTCAAAAAAAAAAATTAGTGTAGGGGGCTCTACCTCGCGGTTTTTCACTTATCGCAGCAGGTTCTGGTCCGCATTAACCGCGAAAAACGAGGGATCACTGTATTGTTTTTCATCTATTAAAAAAAAATATATATATATAAAATGTTTCAATTTTCTACATTTTTAAATTAGCAATGCCAAAGATAACAAAGCAGTACATAAGTTTTATTAACTTTTTTTTTTTAAATTAAATTTTAAAAATTCATTCCATCACTGCAAGCCCTTTCTAGTCAAAAAGAACTGGGTGTCTGCTGCCATCAATGACATTAAACACAATCGTTTTAATACCATCCATCCCAGTCCAAATGGATTAAGAGTCTATCCCTGTCAATGGCAGTGAATGTGTTAACCTGGTGCCGACGTTGCCATGGAGGTAGATGATAATAGGACTTCCATCTCCCAGCGCGCTGCGGTACCACTCGGGGCCCCTCCCCTCCGCCTCGTCCCATTGGCTGGCAGGGAGCGTGTGCCTTGGGGAGACAAAAATACTCTCAAGACACCAAGCATTTTTTTCCACTCTGGATAAATGCCGACGATGATGTATGCTACCATATGCCCACACGAACGCCCTCTTCCGGGTCCAGGTAGAAGTTGCACGTGTGGTTTAGGATGTATTCGGGATGGTTGAGCTCCACGAAATATGGAAGCTTCACTACAAAATAATGCACAAGTTTAGCAATCATAGGCGGAGCTTGACTTTTGGGGCAGGGGTGGGCACAACATGTTGGTGACCCTGAAACGCAGTGTCAGCAATAAAATTAACTCACAAGAATAATGATAATAATAAGTTGACAATGAGCGTTTTTTGTTTCCAATCATTCTTGAAGGGAATTCTAAATCCGGCTGCTTAGGCAATACTTTTCGCCAAGATCGTCATCCATTGAATATGGTACGCCCGCCGTTTTCGTGCCAATGTAGTTACCCAAGTGAAAAATTGTATCCCCTGGGCAGAGCCATATGGAGGTAGATTTGTGTCTTTATTATTAAAAAAAAAAAAAGTTGCTTCAATTAAAAAAAAAAGTTGCTTCAATTAAAACATATATTTTCAACCCCCCAAAAATGTGCTTGAATGCAAAAATAAATTTGAATCTCAAAAAATTTAAAAATGCATGTGAAAGCTTTTGATTTTTTTTGATTGAAGCAACTTTTTTGATTGAAGTAAGATTGATTTGTTTTTGGGACACATTTTGGCTAGGACATTTTTGTTTTTATTTTTCAGTCAAAAAAGAAGTTGCTTCAAAAAAATATGGATTTTAAAAAAGAAAATCACTTCAAACAAAAAAAAACAAAAAAAAAGAAAAATTTCAATCATAGAAAAAGCTAAATGCAAAAAAATATTTCTGATTGAAAATTTTGCATTTGAACACTTAATCTTCCATTGAAAAAGTTTTTTTGATTGAAGCAATCCTTTTTGTGTTTGGGCCATATTATGATTAGGACATTTGTGTCTAAATCATTCAATCCCCCAAAAAGTTGCTTCAATAAAAAA
Organism: Corythoichthys intestinalis; assembly: GCF_030265065.1. Lineage (NCBI taxonomy): Eukaryota > Metazoa > Chordata > Actinopteri > Syngnathiformes > Syngnathidae > Corythoichthys > Corythoichthys intestinalis. Next base: position 35,102,424 of record NC_080409.1, on the reverse strand, counting down.
AGAATATTTTCGATCAAAGAAAAAAATCTTTTAAAAAAACTTTTATTTTTTTTTTTCAAAAAAAATTTTTTTTTTAAATTATTTGCAAAGCAAATGACCGTCTAAGGTGCTCAAAAAAGAATTTTGACCCATTATAAAAATATTTTTTTGGTTCATTTCATTCATTTTTGTTGCAGTTTCATTGCTTTTAAACTTATATATACATAGGAAAGTCAATTACATGCAATGACAGTTTTCGGACACCAGGGGGGGCCTGGCACCCCCATAAAATCCGCTTATGTTAGCAAAGTCAAAAAATGACAAACTTGAGGTGACAAGGGCAGCCGCAAACAGTTACGTTGATGGCTATTAATCACCAAAGGCATTTACGATTTTTACGTCGGCGATGTCCTAACGGTTACTCGACGATCAAAAAACTTTTCAATTAATTGGTAATTGATTGATTGTCAATTTGTCGACGAATCACGGCAGCCCCAGTAGTAACCAATGTGACTGACAATTCATCTTGATTGAAAGCTAACTTCAGCTAATCGCTAATATACATGAACTTACTACAATATTGTACTCACACAAGTGAGCAAAGATGGCATAGGCCAAAGTCCAAGGGAACAGGTAGATGATGAGAGGCACTGACACATAAACGGCCAACAGGACGAATGCCGCTTTCATCATTCCCGCCAATCTTGATCAATTTCCAGCAAGAATTTTCTTAATCCCTCCCTTTCTTAATTTCTCTCTATAAACAATTAGAAGGGATAGGATAAGCGGCACAGAAGATGAATAAATGGATAACAACCAATGGCATCATTAGGTCTCTACAGTATATAAGTGAGTTGCTCAAAGTATTGACTGTAATTTTTGGACTATAAGCCACTACTTTTTTCCTCCACTTTGAACCCTGCGGCTTATAATGTGTATGGATTTTTGCAGGCCGATGAGCTGTATGTCTTTACAGTGCTTGTCAAGAGTGTCCAAAAGTATCAAACTATTGATACTGAAATGTTGTATCTGGATACGATACTTGATTGCAAAAGTATTGATACTCGGTTAATTGATTTGGCATGACCACAGGTAACCTGAAATTTGCAATCATGGGGTAAATTTGAATAAACATTACGCTTGATAGTAATGGAGGATATTTTTTTGCATTTTCCTTGTTAACTCATTCGTTCCTATTGTGGCACTAGACACCAAATCCATTTGAAGCGGCAGGGTTGGCATTGAAATTCGTTCATTTGCTGCCACCCTCACAATTGAAATGGATTGGACAAGTACTAGTGATAAACTTAATGGTGACGACGCTAGCTAGATGTCCAATCTATTTGGTGTTTATTTAAAAAAAAAAAAAAAAAAAAAGTTTATTCTGTTTTGTTTTGTTTTTATTCATGTGGTATCGAAAATGGTATCAAGTTTCAAGTATTTTTTAGTACCAATATCCAATTGAAAATATAGTGTCATGACAACTGTAGTCTTTCCAGTGTGTCTTATGATTCCTAATAAATGAATGGTTTTCTTGTTAAATTTTTGTGGGTGCAGCTTATAGTGAAGTACGCCTTATAGTCCATAAATTACAGTAAATATGCAAATTTTAGCATGATAATGGAGCAAATATTGATCACTGATGATCCACATCACATTTTTGGTTTCCCTTCAAGTCATAGTCAACTATGACTTGAAGCGAAACCAAAAGATTATTTTTAATAATTAACTTTAATAAATGAAATGACTCATGATTCATGTCAGGCTATGTGTTTTTTTTTTAATCGTAAATTCTATCCGCAACATATAGTAATTTGCATTCAATGACCAAATGACCATACAAAGTAACAAAAACGTAAAATAACAGCAACATTTTAAAATAGAACATGACAGCCATTCGGCAATTGTACAGTTCTACAGTATTTAAAATAACAATACAATTAATAATGACATATTTGATAAATAACGTACCTCCAAATGCCTTCGAACTTCCGTATGTGAGTTAGGGTAGCTAAAATGATAGATAGTAAACATAAGGCTAGATGTCAGACACACGCTGTAAGAGAATGTAGACGGGCGTCGTAACTTGTCGGCCATTTTGCGTCAGAGACAGTCGCTTATCATAACATTAAAGTCAAAAGAGCGTTTAGTTTGAAATTATTGCTCAGTTCCAATTCATGTTCAAGCGTCTTGGTTTTTCGTAAATGTTAGAAGTGCAGCAAATTTACCGCTAACGTAATTTATAATTATAATCATACCCACGTCAATAAAGTTAATTATCAACCTAAGTGGTTTTAAATCTGTTAATAATTCAGCGAATTAAAAGTATTTTAGTGGCTTTAATTGGTCATTTTTCCGTCACTGTACTGAAGCCCACGAAAGAAGTTCTCCGACGCAAGATGGCCGCTAGTTACTTACGCTGCCGCTACCATTACCATTTAGCTTAATATATGATCTCCATTGGTTAAAAACACTTCCTGTCAAAAAAGAAAGCGCGAAACGATTGAACGGAAGATATTTGATTGACGTTCACGGCACCAATGGTGAGTAGGAATTACGCAAAAGAGGCGGGGTTTGAATTATTGGACGCGCAAACTCTTTAAAAGTTGATTTTAATGTTTAACCTAGCTCATCAATACTGATTTAAAACCAACCGAATTGTCAGTTAAGGTGATATTATCCACTTGTTTTCCTGTCTGCTTTGTCAAGCCATGATTGTAAAACGACGAATTGTGTCTCAAAATAAGGTGTTTATCATCGAAATGGCAGACATTATTTTGGCAATTTCACTCCTTGACAGCGGGCATGATTTTTGGCAAAATAAATTTTTATTTTTTATTTATTTATTTATTTTAGGGTTATGGACTACTGCGTCAACATATTTGTGACCAGTCAGGGCCGACTTGTGCTCCCTGGGGACCGCCCTTTCCTCCATCAACGACTTTTCAAAATCGCCAGCAGGCGCCGCAGAGAGGAGAAATGGAGAATGACCCTCACCCACAAAGAGCAGCCCAGCCCAGATCGTACAAACGATCGACACATCCTTCCTCGTAGTTGAAACAGCTCTTACATTTCTAGCGCACTACCGAGAAAGACTTTCAAGGCAGCATTGAGGAAACCACGACGACGCGCCTTGTGTGGAGGGCATGTGTCAAAAAAGTACGCTTGGTTTTAGCGTTTAGTGTTTTTTGTTTGTTTGTTTGTTTGTTTGCTTTTTTCCCCACTCCAAGGCTGGACACGGAGAGGAGTCGTTTTAAGTTTGGCGAATTAGGTAAGTGTTTATCATTGTACCGTCGAAGCTTTGATTAACCTTTTATTGGGGAAGTCAGTCAGTGACTATTTTTGGGAATGTAAAAACTTGGCCTCATAAAGACTGGGCGTCCACATACGTTGGCATCACATTTTGGCCTGAATGAACCAATATGAATTATTTTTTTAATGAATAAATAAAATAATATATATATATATATATATATATATATATATATATTAGGGCTGTCAAACGATTAAAATTTTTAATCGAGTTAATTACAGCTTAAAAATTAATTGCAATTAATCGCAATTCAAAACATCTCTAAAATATGCCATATTTTTATGTAAATTATTGTTGGAATGGAAAGATAAGACACATGACGGATATGTACATACAACATACTGTACATCAGTACTGTATTTGTTTATTGTAACAATAAATCCACAAATGGCATTATTAACATTCTTTCTGTTAAAGTGATCCACGGATAGAAAGACTTGTAGTTCTTAAACGAAAAAATGTTATAGTTACAAGTTATAGTAATTTTATATTAAAACCCCTCTTCATGTTTTCGTTTTAATAAAATTTGTAAAATGTTCAATCAAAAGTAGAGTTAATATAATAAGAAGAAGAATACAAATAACAATAATAAACAGAGTGAAAAGTTTTACGTGTATTTTGCATAGCTATTTTGATATGGAATGCCAGTTCATTTTGCATTGTTGTTTAACTGTGTGTCAAAATAGGGCCTCATTTACTATAGACTGAAGTGCTTTTCTTTTTGTGAACATTTTTTTTTTTTTTTTTTTTTGAGCAATAGGAATATTATTTTTGTTGTGCTTTCACTAAACGCTACTTATGTTTGTTGTGAAGGAGAAGCTTATGCCAATAAACGGCGCGGTCCAAAGAACGCCTGTGTCCACTCGCCTTTACTGTATAAGATATACAATCTGTACATATCTTACCCAAAATAAAACAAGAGACACGTAATTGCCACTAAAAGAAAGAAAACTTACCGAAATATGTGTGGAGCACAAATAGCAATTATCATTGCATTGTGAATACAGCATAAACGTCTCACAACTACTATTTCTCCCACGTTTAGAGGAAATAACATGAGTATGGAACGGCGCTGCCCCCAAGCGGCCGGTGGCATTCTCTTCACTCTTAATGTCCAGAAATGGCCTCATTGTAATGTTTGAATTAATATGCCAGGGGGTCATTCATTGCATGCGTTAATTGCGTCAAATATTTTAACGTGATTAATTTAAAAAATTAATTAACGCCCGTTAACGCAATAATTTTGACAGCCCTAATATATATATATATATATATATATATATATATATATATATATATATAATTTTTTTTTTTTTTTTTTTAATGAATATAAACACAAATGCACTCTGCTTATGTCCCCTAATAACACCCATAAGTCGATAAATAATAACATCCATAACATTTTTTTAAATTAACTTTTTTAAAATATAAAATCAACATTTCTGCAAAGATCATATTTGTGCTGGTTTATCTTTTTTATTTATGCTTTTTAAACAAAAAAAAAAAAGGACCGTTTTTCTTTCTTTCTGATTTTAATTAAATTTTTAAAAATTTTTTTTTAAGGATTTAAATCAGTTAATAATGGAAAATTTACTATTAGGTCAATGACTGCCAATGCCAATGATAGTTGTCCAATTCATTTAAACAGGGAAGACTGGCTGTGAATGCTAGTCTCTCAGTGCCATTGACTAGACCTTTGGTCGGCAACTTAAATTGTTGAAAGAGCCATTTTGGAGCAAAAAAGCAAAAAATGTCTGGAGCCGCAAAAAATTGAAAGCGTTATAATGAAGGCAACACATGCTGTATGTATCTATATTAGCTAGATTAGCCAACTATTAAAAATGACTAAGTTAGCTACAAATACATAATGAGCCTTCATGATTACCGTCTTTTCCGCACTATAGGCGCACCTAAAAGCCTTCAATTTTCTCAAAAGCCGACAGCACGCCTTATGATTCGATGTGCCTTATATATTGATCAATACGGTAAATATTTATTTTCCCTGCAGTACATCCTATAAAGCAGTGTTTTTCAACCTTTTCTGAGTCACGGCATGTTTTTACACTGGGGGGGGGGGGAAACCGCGGCACGCCACAAACCAAAAATGTTCCAAAATTACTTGCAGTATATTCAATTATAAAATAATTTCTCAGTATTTAAACTCGGTCAGTGTGAAACTTTAGCCAGTTTAGATGGACACAAAGCAGATGTATTTGCAGGAATCTTCTTCGACAGCTCTCAGTCTCTCTGTTTTTATTTTTTTTATTGCAGTTAGGCCTACAAAGCTCAGAATTATGAGACGGGGGACTTTAGCAATGTCTAATAACCGCGTCAGGGCCGAGCATCTTGCTGACAATGACTTTGCAGACAGGTAGTATTAATGTCCCTGCCACAGTGTGAGACTTTTTGGATTTAGCAACAAGTTCAGCAACAAGCTAACTTGCTTTGAGGGCTTTCTCATTTACCTTTGTAGTTTTTCTCAAAAAACTTGCCTGTTTTTCTGTGTTTTCACGACTTGGGGTTTCGTTTGGAAATGACGTTTAAGCTTACTTGGCACCATGGCGTTGTTTGGATAGCTGCTCGTGTCGCGTTCAAGAACAAGCTCAAGAACTTTTTACCTACTCCTTCCTTCCTACTGCAACTCTGCCTGACGTCGTTTAAAAATAAATAAATAAATAAATAAATAAAACCATATTGGATAATTTCTCGCGGCACACCTGACCATATTTCGTGGCACACACCGCTTGAAAAACAATGCCATAGAGAATAACACCACGTGGTTACTCTGTTGTATGATGACACCTCAAGCTTAACTTCATTACAATATTATTGAATTAGAAGAATGTCTGTGTCATGTTTGTCCTCCTACAAAAAACCTATTAAAACTAAAAATATATTTCCCTCCCACATTTTTGAAGAAGCTCCTGGGAGCAACTAGGGCAGTGCTAAAGAGCCGTAGGCGGCTGTAGAGCCGCGGGTTGCTGACCCCCAGACTAGACGTTTAATATGTTTTGAGTGGGAGTGCTGGTGTCCCAGTCAAAATGGATTTGACATCCCGTCACTGGTAGTTAATTTATGCAAGAACGTTAAAGCCGTTGGAACATTAGAAAGGTTGTTGATGTGTTTTCTCTGTGTTGTAAGTGTTAATATGCCAACGTTGCCGTGTGGTCAGTGTAAAAACAGTTCATTTTTAGAGCAATCTGAGTCAATGGCAGCCAATGAGTTAAACAAGCCAGGGTCACCGTCAATCTGAGGTGTAAATAGATATTTCGGGGGGGTTGAGGGGGAAGTAATTGATTTTATTTCAACGTTATAATTCTTATTATGTGCTGTATCATCTCCTTCAAAGTGTCAAATTATTAGTACGGTAGAAAAGAGAGTCTAATAACTGAAAGGGCAGTCTGTCCTGGTTAAAGCATTTAATGTATGAAACATGGACAAATGGAATACTTAAAATTCATATATTTTATATTATGTATAGGATGGACATTTTATCCTTTAAAGGCTGCCATATTTACTGTTTGTTAGCAAGTACTGGTAATACACACAGCCAAACAATAACATAAAGCCAACTAAGTTTTTTGTTTGTTTGTTTGTTTTTTTAAAAATTCTTTTTATATTATTTTGGGGGGGGGCTATTGACTGATATATAGGACCCTGGTATGTTAGTAAAATTTCAAAATGCTTACATACCAAAATACACTTTTTAGCCTGTGGGGGGAAATTGAAATAAGCTTTCCAATGTCAACAAGATCACAGATATGTTCAGGCATGAATTCATTATTTTAAGTGCATTTTTACATTGTTGTCTTGCTGCTTCGGGCTTGCAATAAGCGGAGTGGTTTTCTTTGAGTTACTTTTGACCCGCACCAGCTGTCAGTCCTCAGACTTTCAAGATGCTCATCTCTTCTGGCATCCAAACGGACGTCATCTGTCTGGGATCCTAAGAGCTACTCTATAGTGCGCATGGAGAATACTGATTTAGGCTTTGTGGAAGATCGCTATTGTGCAATGAACGTGTGTTGCAGGGCACCTGATGAGTGCGTGACGATGGGCAGCTGGACTTGTTTTCCAGCTGCCATCATGTTGTCAAAGTTCCATTGTATTTTTGTTTTTTTAAAAAGTTACTATTTTTACCAATGTATTTATTTTGCCAAAATGCATGTTTAAATCCCTTGAGGAAACAGAAGCTGAGTTGTCGCCATCTTGTAGGCTAAAATCATCCTGATAAATAAACCCGAATTATTTGAAACTGTTTGTTCACACGGCCTAACCCTAATTCAGCGTCACCGTCAGACCTTGGCCAAGTTTCTCAATTAGGCCGAGTGGCTAATCAGTTGTAATTGGATCAGCCGAAGTCTGCGCAGCTAACGAGGCTGAAACATTTGTGTATGTGTGCGCATGGAGCAGTCTAGAATAATGATTTCCTCTCTGTTTAATAGGGGGGTAAATCACCAATTTCATGATGATATTATATGAAATTTGCAGATAATACAGTATGCCACGATTCGATTCGATCTCCTTCGATTGATTTAATGTGGTCTTATGTACACGTTGAGCAGGGCTGTCAACAGACTTGCAGGGGCCCGGGGACAAGAGTCCATTATAGGGCCCCCCACCCCTGCCACCGGCTTGTCACAGCAACATACGCAGTACTTTTAACGCTTTGCAAGCAATGACAGTGAACATTTTCAAATTATTTAATTTGAGATGAACAGTTAAATTTAACTGACCGTAATGTGATGTGACACAATATAAACAATTTCCATCTATTGTCCCTTGTAGGCTACAATACAATACAACGGAGAGTGCTATGCCTGCATGCTAAGCAACCTTGGGGTTATCAAACAGTGATGCGCCTAGATTTTTCGACAGCAAAGTCATTTATAACATCAGTGAAATCAGGGGCATCACTAGCTTTTAATAATTAGGGGGGCTTAGCCCCCAGGAGATGACCAGGATGTAAATGAACATAGCGTTTTATTTATATATATATATATATATATATATATATATATATATATATGTTTAATCATAGAAGCTAATGCTATGACTTTTGCTCACAACACAGTAATTGTTTGTTCCCATATATTTGTAAATCGCACGGATTACATTTTGGGCATATATGTAACAAAATGTCATTTCATCTCAAACCCTGAAAAATACTACTAATTTTTTGTATTTCTAATTTGCAAAAAAAGGAAAAAAAAATATATTTGAAATATTTAACAAGTTAAACGTTTTTAAGTATATATCGAGTAGAACATAATATTTAATCAGACAATTATTTAAATGAAAAAGAAATACTGTATGTGAATGTAAAGTAAAATAAATTAAGGGTCATTCAGGGGCCCCTATGATCCTGAGGTCTGGGACAACATACCCGGTCGCCCCCCCCACCCCCTCATCGATGGGCTTGACGTTGTGCACAATCAGTTTTTCAACACCAGTTTTAATGTTTTTGGCAATTTTTTGTTTGCTGAAACATTTAAGACATTTGAGAGAGAACATTTCTTTTGAACAAAAATGCTTATCTATAAGATAATGATGTTGGCCGATGTTTTGCGTTTCCATGAATTACATTGAATTATTTAGTTCCAGGCGATATGGAAAACAAATCTTTCACGATATGGCACTATTTTATGCATTTTATTTGATGAAATGGCTGCGTGAATAGAATGTAGCTACAAAGTGAAATCAGAGTTGGACCCTCTGCATGAAAAAGCGTTTTGCTCATGGCAAAGAAATGTGAATTGATCGGCAATGCAAATGTAGCCCTTTTGATGCACCATATGTTTGTGTTATGTGGTGATTTATCACACCCTTGACTTGCTGGTAAAAGGACATCTACCGTAATTTCCTGAATGTAAGGCGCACCTGTGTATAACGCGCACCCCAAATTTACTTGTAAAATCTAGGGGAAATTATTATACCCGTGTATAACGCACACCCTAATTTTAGCACCAATAAATAGAAGAATACAAGAAAACAGAGCTCGTGTACAGATACAGAAATGTCATTTTATTGACTGGTGAAACACAGCACAAGCATAGCACATTGGTAGTTCATAACATTACCGTAAACGTACAATATATACGTTAATAATATGATCTGATAACTTCTTGAACTTACCAGAATCCAGGAGAAAACAAAACAGATGTGACTTTTCTTTTAAAGGTTGCTGTATAACTTGCTCGTTTCATCATGATGAATAAATGTTTCCTCCATGGATTGATATGGTAAAATGAAAGTGAGAACGTAAGTCGGAAATAGGAACAGTTGTTATTTGGGTTTGAGTTTCCCGAGGGACAGATATAGTTGACGGACACAGGAAGTCTGTGTTGTTACGTTTGTTATGGTCCGAGTTGCGGAGCTGCAATAAACGTTGACTCAAATGATTTCAAGAAACTAAATTCTGTGCTTTATGAAGAGTGAAAAAAGCAGAATTTAACACAGACGAAATCATTCGGCCGATCAGAGTGAAGTATTACCGAAACAAAATGGTGATGTCACATACCGTAATGGTCGGCAACGGATCGCCGCATACGTTTCTGCAACACAACATGGCCGTGTCAATAAAAAAAAAAAAAATCGGTTTTTATATATATATGTATATATATATATAATATATATTTCTGTCTCCATGTACCCGTTTAAAATGCGCACCATGATTTTAAAAGTTGATTTTGGGGGGAAAAAAGTGTGCGTTATATTCGGGGAAATTACGGTAGGCACCATTCAGCATTATTGATTTTAAGAAATAGCACTGTATTGTGTAGTACAGCGTATTTTTATAACATATTTTTCAAATTGACGATGGAGGAAACATCCTTCTCGATTTAGCCATACATGAAGTCATATTGCCCAGCACTAGGCGTATTGCTTAACCAATCAATGTATCTACCTAGATCCATGTATCGCTACACCACTACCTCTCTGTATTGACTATGGAATTTGATATGCACACTGGCCACTATACAACAGAAATAGAGCGTTTTCTCTATCTTTTGTCAGGGCAGGCTGCCGTCCCGTGGAATGGATGACGTCCTGGAGCAGGACCAGCATGAAGAGCGCCTCAAGGAAGTTTTCGACAGCTTCGATGCCAGCGGTTGCGGCTCCCTGTGCCCTGAGGAGCTGGCCGACCTCTGCGTGTCGCTGCACCTGGAAGATGCTGCCCCAGCCCTGCTAGATGTGCTGCTGCAGGGTCGGGACCGCCTCACAGACAGGGTATGTGACGGGAGTACTGTGCCATTCAGAGAAAAAAATCAAATTTATTTTCCGTGGTCCCTGATGAAAGCAAATGATTATCTTTTGTAATTAATCAAAATGAGATCTCTATAAACATCTGCTTTTTCTTTGTCAATCAATGATCGTTACTGTATATAGTTGTATAATAATCATTGTTCAACTTAGTTTTTTTTTTTTTTTTTTCCCGATGCACAATTCCAGCTAAAATGTGCAGCCAAAATTAATATAACAGTAAATAATATATAATTTGTAAATGAGTAGTTTACGCGAGTAATTACAAAAGTAATTGGTGATAAATCGACTATCAAAATCAGTTTTCGGCAGCCCGAAAAACCACTCACACTAATGGTGAAAAAAAATCCTTTGGGCTCATTGTGTGCTCATTACACGCCATTATTTGGGCAAAAGGCTTTTCATTCCTAATGTTTTTATTTGACCATATCTGTAACAGAAGAATTATCCTAAACAACACCCAGGCACACCCTTCGCCCGGCCCACCTTACCGCAGACTTCAAAAAGACTGAACGTTTACCTAATAACCGTCGCTTCTCGGGGACATTCCGATGTTCTTGTCGTTTTGCTGACCCTGGATCCAGAATTGCCTGTCTGGGACCATTTGCTGTTTGATCGCTGTCGACCTGAATAAATTGTCAACTTGTGTTTTGCAGCCTTCTTCCAGCTTTCAAAATGGAGTTAGTACAAGGGGTTAAGACTAAGGTGAATGCGCGGAGTTTGGCCTTTTGGCCGGATTGTCAGATTTTCGCCGGCCTGGGTCGTTGGAGCTGTGCCAGCGCGGGTCCGGCGGTTCGGCTGCCGTGATTCCGACAATCTGGCTAAAAGGTCGGAGTCCTTCACTTTGGAAAACAATTCACATTTTTGCTAATTTTCAGACATCGTACTGTTTGAACTAGCTTCTTAATAAGGCTGCAACAACTAATCGATTAAATCGATTCATAAATTAGTTGCCAAAGAATGTGATAATCGATACAGTTGAAGGAAATAGTCATTCATTTGAAGGAAATAGTCATTCATTTTGTCTTCTTTGCTACTTACGACATGCCGAAAACAACTTCAAGGTAAACTGTGAAGGTAATTGAAAGAATTGACATTTTTTCTATTAATCGATTCATCGTTCAATTAATTGCCTGATTACGCGATTAGGAAACTAATCGTTAGTTGCAGCCCTATATTCAACAGATCACGACCAAAGTTGGATACTGGCATACCCGCAAAACTGGTTGGTAAATCAACAGTCTGAAATGGTTACAGTGTCCACATATGATCAGTGTACACTGAGGGTAAAATAACAACTGTGTTATTCCAGGATTGGAGGACATTTTATATCCCTTCAAATTTTAAATAACCCATATAGAAAGTTAAAGTAGAAAATAAGTCTAGAATTCCACCCAATTTTTTTTTCCTGTTGATCGGTAAACTAAGCTAATCAGGCTTTTGATAACTTATTATTATGTAGAATCAGAAAAATGCAGGCTGAATTTTGAAGAATTCCTTAGCCAAAATGTCCTCCAATTGTGCAATGACCCTACTTGGTTTAGAGACTAATTTAGGCCAGTGAAAGCACCCTAAAGTTGAATTTGCATATAAGTTTGCACACAGACGTCTGGACTATTGTCTGTCAGCGTGTGCTGACTGAATGACTGAGGTGGGGGTAGTATTCTTGGTCATGTGGTGGAATAGAGGGCAGTGACCCGATTGCCCACTAAAGGCATCCAACAATGATGTGAAAAGCGGCAGACGCCTGCCAGGCGCGCACCAGGAACATCAGCATATTCCCCTTTGGGAGCTGTGGATTGTTAAAGTGTGGCCTCGCTCCCCCACCTCAGCCAGTCCGCCAGTCATCTGAGGAATTTACTGAGTTAGAATTGTTTGAATAGAGTCTGATTCTTATCGGTAATGTTTTGTCGCAGATTGACTTTGACCAATTCAAGGATGCGCTGATTCTGGCATTGTCATCTGGCTTTGAGGCATCCCAAGCACAACAGGAAGTCTCGTCCAGACCAGGTAACGGACTGCACAAGCTCTTCTCTAATAGGTCTGCTGCAAAACATTATTTGGATAGTTGACCAACCACCTATTAGTTTCACATATACAGAAATCAGTCAAAATGTACTGTTTTTACTTTTTTTCTTACAAAAAAGTTATGTCTTTTTTCTTCTAAAAATGTTGATAAATAAAATAAACTTATTAAAAAAAAAGATAATTGATAAAAAAAATCAAGACAAAGAGTATGTTTACTGTTTAGAGATCTTTTTTTCATTTAAAAAGAATATACTAGTGTTTTTTTTTCCCGAGCTTCTTAAACATAAAAAAAAAAAAAAAAGAATATTTGCTTTTTGTCTTTATTTTTTTGTATTGGGGTGGGGGGATATTATGAAATCACTGAATGCTATTGACAGTGACAGACATCACACAAATGAAATGATAATAACCCAAGTAAATGTTTTTTATTCGCTGCCACTGATAGTGAATGAGTCCAATCCATTGCACTGGGAGGGTTAGCAGTGATCAAATGATTTTTTTTTTTTTTTTTTTTAAATCTAAAATGAATAAATAAAAAAACTAAAAGTGAGAGTATTTTCATTTTTTTCTAATATATTCTTTACAAAATGAATTAAAAATCATAAACTATGTAGGTTTTTTTTCTCCTTTTTATTTAGAAAGAATCCCAAAATTTGAACTAGCTCTGCAAGCAGGACTGAATGGGCCCCACGCAAAATGTATCGACTCCCCAAATTTCATTGCGCTCCATATGTATGTGCAAAATTTGGTGAGTTTTCGAGCATGTTCAGGCCTTCAAATCGGCCATTTTCATTTGTCATGAAGAAGGAAGAAGAATAAAAATGCCAGACTTAATGTTGGGTATGGAACATGAGTGCAAGACTTTTTGGAGCACATTTGCACAAGATATCGACTCCCCAAATTTAATGCTCTACATTGAAAAAAACCTAAATGGTGAGGCCTTTTTGAAAATTTTAAGGGGGAGCCACTGAGTAATTTTGTTACATTTTTTTTGCAAAATTATTGAAATTTACGCAAAGTCGCATGTATGTGCAAATTTTTGTGAGTTTTCGAGCATGTTCAGGCCTTTAAATTGGCCATTTTCTTTTGCATGGAGAAGGAAGAAGAAGATTTAGACCCTGCTGCTTCAAAGAAAACTCAATATTTTTCATCAGATACCTGAAAACATGTCTTAAGGCTCCCCTGATGCAAGTTTGAGGTCAATTGATTTATTTCCCGAGGAGGAGGAGCCTTTCTCGTAAAAAAAAGGGCATTTCCTGTTCCTACTAGGGGGCGCCAGGCCTAATGGTTAATATGTCAATACAGTCGTGTTCAGGCTTGGATACCTCACATGCATGTCAGATATGAAAAAGATTGCACCATGTATCAGGAAGTTATTAGTCATTTACTGAATTGGCGTGTGCCAAAAAAACGCCCGACTTTGGTACCCCGCCCAAGTCAGGCCCGTGAATGAAAACTCAACATTTTGATAACTTAACATCTCATATGTCTCATGAACAATCTCACCAATTTTAAGGAGGATCCAACTAACTGCCTAAGTCCAATGGTCTCAAACGTGCATGCTGGTTTTCGACTAAAAAATGTTTTTTAACATTGAACCAAAAATACCCAATTTCCTTTTGGGTTTGGAATATGGGTGCAAGAGATTTTTTGAAGCAGTTTTGCACAACGTATCGACTCCCCAAATTTTATCGCTCTACGTTGAAAAAACTTAAATGGGGAGGCCTTTTGTAAAAATTCACGGGGGCGCCACTGAGCCACTTTGTTACATTTTTTCGCAACGTTACAAAATTAGCGAAATTTACGCGAAGCCGCATGTATGTGTACATTTTGGTGAGTTTACGAGCATGTTCAGACTTCCAAATTGGCCATTTTCATTTGCCATGAATAAAGAATAATAATCCTATGCAAAACAACACGCCTGTTGGTGCTCGGGCCCTAAAATAGTAGTCTTTAATGGAACCTTTTTTTTTTTTTTCAAATTTGTAAAAATAAAAAAATAAAAAATGAATGTATAATAAACAAATAAGTGTTGTAAAATCTATAACTCTTGCTAAATCTGCAGATGCATGTGTTGAGTTCCATCAATTTTTTTGAGGAATTTTAAAATTCTGAGTTAGTCTCAAAATCATTCAATTCTAAGTGTATCAAATGTGATACTTTTGGCAATAAAGGGTTAAAAATGGTAAAACATTAAGTGATTTTTTTAAAAAGTATTTTTTTTATATATATACAGTGGCTTGCAAAAGTCTTCGGCCCCCTTGAATCTTGCAACCTTTCGCCACATTTCAGGCTTCAAACATAAAGATATGAAATGTATTTTTTTTTTGTCAAGAATCAACAACAAGTGGGACACAATCGTGAAGTGGAACAACATTGATTGGATAATTTAAACTTTTTTAACAAATAAAAAACTGAAAAGTGGGGTGTGCAATATTATTCGGCCCCTTTACTTTCAGTGCAGCAAACTCACTCCAGAAGTTCAGTGAGGATCTTTGAATGATCCAGTGTTGTCCTAAATGACCGATGATGATAAATAGAATCCACCTGTGTGTAATCAAGTCTCCGTATAAATGCACCTGCTCTGTGATAGTCTCAGGGTTCTGTTTAAAGTGCAGAGAGCATTATGAAAACCAAGGAACACACCAGGCAGGTCAGAGATACTGTTGTGGAGAAGTTTAAAGCCGGATTTGGATACAAAAAGATTTCCCAAGCTTTAAACATCTCAAGGAGCACTTTGCAAGCCATCATATTGAAATGGAAGGAGCATCAGACCACTGCAAATCTACCAAGACCCGGCCGTCCTTCCAAACTTTCTTCTCAAACAAGGAGACAACTGATCAGAGATGCAGCCAAGAGGCCCATGATCACTCTGGATGAACTGCAGAGATCTACAGCTGAGGTGGGAGAGTCTGTCCATAGGACAACAATCAGTCGTACACTGCACAAATCTGGCCTTTATGGAAGAGTGGCAAGAAGAAAGCCATTTCTCAAAGATATCCATAAAAAGTCTCGTTTAAAGTTTGCCACAAGCCACCTGGGAGACACACAAAACATGTGGAAGAAGGTGCTCTGGTCAGATGAAACCAAAATTGAACTTTTTGGCCACAATGCAAAACGATATGTTTGGCGTAAAAGCAACACAGCTCATCACCCTGAACACACCATCCCCACTGTCAAACATGGTGGTGGCAGCATCATGGTTCGGGCCTGCTTTTCTTCAGCAGGGACAGGGAAGATGGTTAAAACTGACGAGAAGATGGATGCAGCCAAATACAGGAACATTCTGGAAGAAAACCTGTTGGTATCTGCACAAGACCTGAGACTGGGACGGAGATTTATCTTCCAACAGGACAATGATTCAAAACATAAAGCCAAATCTACAATGGAATGGTTAAAAAATAAACATATCCAGGTGTTAGAATGGCCAAGTCAAAGTCCAGACCTGAATCCAATCGAGAATCTGTGGAAAGAGCTGAAGACTGCTGTTCACAAACACTCTCCATCCAACCTCACTGAGCTCGAGCTGTTTTGCAAAGAAGAATGGGCAAGAATGTCAGTCTCTCGATGTGCAAAACTGATAGAAACATACCCTAAGCGACTTGCAGCTGTAATTGGAGCAAAAGGTGGCGCTACAAAGTATTAACGCAAGGGGGCCGAATAATATTGCACGCCCCACTTTTCAGTTTTTTATTTGTTAAAAAAGTTTAAATTATCCAATAAATTTTGTTCCACTTCACGATTGTGTCCCAATTGTTGTTGATTCTTGACAAAAAAATTAAATTTCATATCTTTATGTTTGAAGCCTGAAATGTGGCGAAAGGTTGCAAGATTCAAGGGGGCCGAATACTTTTGCAAGGCACTGTATTTTCATATAAAAGAGGATATTTACTTTTTTTGTTTTTGTTTAAATCAATGGACAACAAGAGTATTTCCCATTTTTGTTTTGATGTTTCCAATGATGATTTGAGTGGGGGATAGGATTTACTTATATTAAGAGCAACAAAAAAAAATGTTCGGCAACAATTAATTTGATAAATGTTAAGTTGATGAATCGCGGCAGACCTCGTGTTAACTTTCTTTGGCTCAAATGAGGCCATTTGACAGTTTTGGTTCTTATTCATTTTTGTCAGAGTCTCCTGACATCAAGCCAAAGTTTGTAAAGGGCAGCAAGCGTTACGGCCGCCGCTCCAAACCGGAATTGGTCAACACCATTCCAGAGTTTATTCAAGGTCCCCACAACCAAGACGAAGACATCACACGCAGTGAGGACACTCAGGACAACTGTGACGCCACTATTCCAAGGAAGCGTGAGGTAAAAAGCAGTACACTCTCACCACAGATGCCTTTCTTATCTTATACTGTTCTCGTATGAGCAGTTATTCTTAGCTAATCAGCTTGGCCTGAAATGCGGATGGAAGTTTTCACACAGCCTTGTCACTGCCTCAACTCTTTGTTTATAAAGCAGTAAGTGTAATTGCTAGTGTGTGGTTAGTCGTGGCTAATCACCCCGCAGCCACAATGTTTATGTAGCGTCGCAGCAGGTGTTTACTTAAGCTTTTAGAATGCATAGGTGCATACGGTCATCGAATATGCGTCATTTTCTTTTAACTCATTCACTAACTTTGACAGCGTTACACATCTAATCTACAGTATAGGGTGATGATTCACTTCAGAAATGAATCCTACAGATTTAGTCAGACTGGCATCAAATTTGGATAAGTCGCGCTTTTTTTAACATTCACAGTAAAAAAATAAAAAATCTCCAATAATTTATGTTAAATTTTTAAGAAACCACAACTCAAATGTTTAAGTCAGCCGTGTCCAAACTTTTTGCAAAGGGGGCCAGATTTGATGTGATAAAAATATGGGGGGCCGACCTTGGCTGACGTTCTTTACGTGGAACATTATATTTAAGCAAATTTTAGCAAGCCGTTCTCTGTGTCACATTTGCTTTATTATTATTTTTTTTTATTAATAATTTCAACAATCTCGCAACTAGCCTTTGTGGTGTTCTCTTTCGACTCTCGGGCTCTTGCAAAATACTGCTGCTGTGAAGTTAAACTACCTTCAAGTTGCTTCAATTTCTTGCTACGTATCTTCCCTGTAATCTTGTTGTAAATGTCAGCGTGTCTTGTTTGGTAATATCGCCTCACATTGAACTCTTTAAAAACAGCGACTGTCTCTTTGCAAATAAGGCAGACACAGTTGTTGCGTGTTTTAGTGAAGAAATAGTCCAATTTCCACCTATCCTTCAAGCGTCGGCCGTTGCAGTCAACTTTCTTGTTTTTGTTGATTGTCGCCATTTTAGAAAATTGGGAGTAAAGGGTCACACGGGGTAATGTTTCTTAGAGTGCTGCTGCGTTTTAGTGGGTAAATGAGGAGCAGCATTCAGTGTGTAAGCTGCTTAATATGCTGGTAGCAGTACTGCTGACCAAATTATTAAGTTTGTGAGCGGGTCAGATGTTAATGATTTTATGACAGAGGCTGGGGGCCGGATGAAATTTGACCACGGGCCGCATTTGGCCCCCCGGGATTTGGATATGTCTGGTTTAAGTTTTCTTCAGTAACTTCTTTTATTTAGTTTATTTAACTTGTTAAAATGAGTTGTGCTATTTTGACTTAACAAGTTTTCTGCCATAACGTACATTTCTAAGTGTCATGTCATATTTCCAATGGTAAATCTGAATAAATTCTAGCAGTGCAACGGTTTGCGGTTCAATACGCCTTTATGAACAGCGCCTTTTAATTTATTCCGAACGCTTGTGGAATGAATTGGTCAAGCTCTGTGTGCCTGTGTGTGACGTGAAGCAAAGCTGTGGAGAAATTCCTGCCCCGCAAGTAAATGTCCAATCGCTGTCAAGCACCTGTGTAATAGGAGCCGAGTAACGCCCTCTTTCGCTTACAAGCGAAGTGAAAGTGAAACAAGAAAGCAAAAAGCTATGGCGAGTGGAGGAGTGGAGAGACCGAATTTTGAGGAAGCACCGGCTTCTTTCAAATCTGCGGTGTGGCAAAATTTTGGTTTCCCCGTGGACTACAATGCGTAGGGGGAGAAAATATTGAAAATAAATTAATAAAACAATTTGCAAGCATTGCTCAGCGCTTGTTCCCTATGCTAATGGCAACATGACTCCGACACCTCAGCCGGCATCACCCACAGATATCACTTTCTCAGAGCAGGACAACCCCGAAAATGACACCAGTGAAAACACACGGCGGGCTTCGTTAATTTATTTGCAACGCTTGACCTGCGTTACATTGTTCCCTCGCGGACATATTCTCCAACAACGTATTCCCCGACATTAATGAAATGGCATGCAAAGCCATCGAAGATGATTTCGCCAAAGCACATAGTTTCGCCCTGACCACTGATAGTTGGACGTCCCATGCTACTATCTAACTGTGACGGTCCACTATAATTCATACCTGTCAAGTTGTACGGTCTCTGCGTAATTTGTACAAGTGAGCACTGATTTTTAAATGTGTACGCCGTACGTTACGTTCAAAATCTGTACGTTTTTTGTGCATTACGTTTTTTTTCCTCCGTTCGGATTTTGTCACCGTTTCGGCAAAGAGACTATGTGCGTTAATACGTTGGTTGAATGATGCGAGCAAAGTAAGAGACACTGAGAGGGACGAGTGTTTGTTGTGACGCTGTAGCAAACGCGATGCTAAGCGGCTCCAATATTTCCTGACTGTAGCCGACAGCCTACAATCTACGCCTAGATATCTCATGCATATAGAACTACATGCGAAATGACACTCGGTAGTGTTAGTAAACAGCCGCCATTTTAGAGCAGTAAACTTCTCAGAAAGGCTGTGTTGTAGTGAACCTTGCTAGCGAACCTAAGTAACTTTTTATCTAAAATACTCCTATATCGACAAAATCTTGACTTTAGTCTATCTTTAAAGGATGAAACAGTTTTAAAATTTTCACATGTCGAAAGTGGACGGAAGGGAACTAATGCAAAAACGGGAGCAATTTTATCAACTTTAACGGTTGATTCACAACATTAAATGACATCCAAACATAGCAAATATTACTATGTTGTTTTTTTTTTTGTTTGTTTTTTTTTGTTTGTTTTTTTTTGTTTTTTTGAAAAAATGAAGAAAAAAAAACATGAAAGGTAATACCAGTTACTTTGCCAAGTAACTTTTTTACCACGGTGTGTGTATTTCAGTAGTCAATCACTACACTAGCCAGAGCTAAGAGGCATTTTAACAGTCCAAAATGTTTACATTTTAAGTGTTTATTTCATTTTCTTAAAAGCAAAATGAAGGCAGTTTTTTTTTTGTTCTTTTTTTAAATGCAAAACGCAAACTGAAACGGAACCGAAACCGTGATCCCCAAACCGAGGTTCAAACCGAACCGTGGGCTAACTAACCTTTGCACCCCTAATAATTACATTTAACACACTTATCGCGGCATGTTCTGGACTGAAAAACGAGGGGTCATTGTATTAACTTATATACTTAAACTTAAGTCCCATTTCCTTAAAATGTTGTGTTCTGCTTTTCCTTAATGTAAGTTATGCTTACCTAAAATTTGTTTTTGGCAATAACTTGCATTTACATGTTTTCCAACAAAATGTGCAAATTAGGTTGATTTGAAATTTAATTTCTGTTAACCTCGCTCCAATATTACACATCAGAAAAACGAGTTGGTGTGTTTTTTCACTTTAATAAACAAGATTCTCTCCGCTGGGGTCCAGATAATAAGGTTATGTCTTTATTTTTAATTGATTTGGTAGTGATTTGGCATGAGCTCAAGTTTGGTTTATAAATTATGTTGTGATTTTAAGGCTATAGTTATATTGTTCTCCATTCTAATGTTATTACAACACTTTATAATGTTTGTTGTTGGTCTCTGATAAAATAAAATTCCCTCCAAAAATGCAACATGTACTGAAGTTTGACTTCTTTTCCTCTTCGTTGTGTAGTTTTGGCTGCATTAAATTTTGTTTTCATTATCTGTAGGCCATAATCACCTGAATTACTCAAAGGCTTAACATATTTCAATCTTTCTGAAATGATTCCAAATTCTGTACCAATATTCATTTCTCCAGTTGCTGACAAAAGCAACTTTTTTTTACAAAACTACATTTGTACTATTTTGTCAAAGTGGTTCCCAGTTGAACGACTCCGCAGATGGGAGAAGCTTAAGTTCCCTAAGAAGCTGTTGACAAAGAAGTGTCAGCTGGTCCAGCCTCGGCACGGGCGTGTTGATATTGTGTGCATTGTCTGCCCACTCTGCATTCCAGATGTCTAAAGACAAATGGTCAATGTAGAGGAGATGAACAGAAGCGTGTCCTTTTGCTTTCGACAAATTCAAGTGACTAGTGATAGGTCAGGTTCGGACATTCAGCTGCCTATGGTGGCGTGTACGGAGATACAAAGACTACCCCCCCTCCACTATTCTGGATTTCTCTACAGCATGCATCAAAGGGCCACTTGCAGATTCCCCATCTGGTCTTCATTCCCTCACTCTTTGCTTCCCAGACAATAGGGTGACCCTCTGACCTGAGCTGTCGAAATTAAAGCCTTTGCCTCCTGCCTCCATTCAAACTTAAACTCATTTAAAATAAGCAGCTGCTGCAAAAGCAAATTAGCCGACGCCTTCATTTATAACTGGACGTAAACAGTTTCTCAGCTGGATCCTCGTTTCACTCATGAGAGATTTGTCCAGGGCTGAAAGTGAGGCGGAACGGCGTGCCGGGATGAACTTTGCAAGAGCAACGCCGTTCCGGCATTTGGTGCTTTGACCCTGAAAATATGACGGCAACTGTCAAAACCCCATGTTTGAAAATAACGCTGCCACACACACATCTCCAATAAAAGAACAATCTACTAACGTCAGATTTACATACACAAGTGTTAACAAGAAGCATAATAAAGAGCTTGCGTAGCGTCATCCATTTCCACCGATATTTATTATTCATTTATTTACTCGCCATAGTTCTTCCCAGCGTCTCTCTGTATCTGACAAGTAGGGGTTAGATCGGGCCTAAAAAATCCAGCCCGACCCAACCCGGCCCGCGGGTCTTAAAGCCCGACCCGGCCCGATCAATTAACTTGATTTGCAGGCCCGAACCTGAAAAAATACACTGAAATTTTATGTTTTATTTGTTAGGACTCAGGAGAAGAAGGAAATGCGGGGATGCGATGAGTGGTTGCGTTTTGTGTGATCAAATTTGTGAAGATGCCTGTCTTTTGTAACGAATTCTCCCAGTTAAACAATAAACATTTATATCTTTTATGTTTGTGTGTCTATTCTATCAGGCGAATAGTGGATTTGACATTTATTTTATACTCTTCGAGTTGGCAGAAAAAAAAAACGCAATTTTTCTCAATGTTTAAATAGTCTATATATTTTTTATGATCATTATAAATGCATTTACACAACAAAATAACGCTGGAAAAGTTTGTTAAATATATTTCTCGTATGAGAGCAAAGCGTCACATTCGTTTACATTCAGAGAAGCCAACACAGGTTTCTGCATCTTCAACAATCAATTTGAAGCCTTTCCATGCCCAACTCTCCTTTTTTATATTCCTTAGTTTAACATCCATACATCTTTTTAGCATCATTTATAAATATATATTTATCAGTGCTGTCAAACGATTACAATTTTTAATCGAGTTAATCACAGCTTAAAAATTAATCGCAATTCAAACCATCTATAAAATATGCCATATTTTTTTGTAAATTATTGTTGGAATGGAAAGATAAGACGGATATATACATTCATCATACTGTACATAAGTACTGTATTTGTTTATTATAACAATAAATCAACAAAATGGCATTATCATTATTAACATTCTGTCAAAGCGATCCATGGATAGAAACTTCAGTTCTTAAAAGAGAAATGTTAGTACAAGTTATAGAAATTTTATATTAAAACCCCTTAATGTTTTCGTTTTAATAAAATTTGTAAAATTTTCAATCAAAAAATAAACTAGTGGCTTTCCATTGTTGGTGTCAATAATTACACAATGCTCATGGTGCTGAAACCCATAAAATCAGTCGCACCCAAGTGCCAGCTGAGGGCAACAAAACACCAAAAACCACAAGTAACAAGTGGACATGACACTGTGCTGTTATTTTAATTGGTTTGAGTGTGGCATGTGCGTTAAATGCGTCAAATATTTTAACATGATTAATTAGAAAAAATTAATTACCGCCCGTAAACGCGATAATTTTGACAGCCCTAATACTTATTTAAAAAAAAAAAAAAAAAAAGTTAGCGAGAGAGAAGTCCGGCCAGACCCGAATGAAAATAATTGACATTTTGGGCCCGATTTCGGGCCGGATCGGGTTGGGTTCAGGCTTAAGAGCTATCCTCTACACACAAAAAAAAGCTTGTTGAATTAAAGGTGCAATGCAACGGAAAATTGATCAGATATTTAAGAGAAAGGAAAGAGTTGATTAAGTTTGTTTTGTATTTATTTTATTTGGGTGGTTCAGAACACCTTGCATGTTAATGTGCACTTATTTTTGTTCATTTATGTAAGACTACTTATTTATTTCCTTTATGATTTAAATACTTATTTATTTCCTTTATGATTTAAAAAAAAAAAAAAAAGTCTTTGCTTTGTCTTCAAAATATATTCCATTTCACTGTGCATAATGTCATTTGCACTTTGGGAAAAAAAAAAAAAAAAAAAAGTATTTTACTTATGTCTTTATTATTTAAAAAAAGCCTATGTTTACAGTATATTATCTTCAATTTTAAAGTATATCCTATGTTCTTGAATACCGTAGTTAAACTTGAGGTTTTGCTTTTAAATTTGAGGAAATATAAAAAATAGATGGTGTTTTAGATGGAATTTTGTAAATCAGTGAAAAAATACTATTTTCAATGGAAATCAGTTTCTCGTTTATGCCTTGTTCCAGTATAATGCAGCAGCCTAATGCATGTATGAAACCAATTCATTCATTCATTCATTTTCTGAGCCGCTTAAGCTCACGGGGGCGCTGGAGCCAAGGGAGTTCCGGCAAGAAATTCTAGCCACTTTCACCCTGGATTTCTCAATGTGGATTTGTCTTAATTAAGCTGTACAGTCGCTTTCACATGGAAATCTAAGAAAAACTGAACTTTCATTGGTAATACCCAAGTCTTGGGCAGCCATTGACAGTGATAGACGTCCTGTCCATTTGGACTGCCAATCCTCCCAGTCAAAGTACTTAACTTTTACAAGTAAAAGCAACACTCAATTGAAATTTGTAAATTTTAACAACCATATTACCTTAGTGTCAGGAACTTTTAAATAAAACATTTTATTACAAAAATTAAGCTCAAAACGTTCCATGATGGAACCAGCCGATCACTTTCTGTGATCATTCGCTGCTAGCCTTTCCCAGCCAAGATAGATTGGATGTCTAACACTGTCAATGGCAGCTAATGAGTGCTCTTTAAAGGGTTAAATGGTGACTGTGATGTGTTTTGTTTTCCATCAGCGCTGGAATGCAGATGAAACCAGTACAGAGGAGTATGAAGCAGAAGGTTTGTTCTATTTCCCCTGAATTCACTACTTTAGATAGAAGTCAAAAACTGATCCCTGCCTCTTCTAGGCCAGCTGCATCTATGGAACCCCGACGAGCCGAGCACACCTCAAGGTTGTGCCGCAGCTACCCTGAAGGAGAAGCTCCAGCAAGCCTGTGACGAGTTGGCCATATCCTGGTACGGATGCGCCGGCCACTCGCAAATGCTTGCCCTGTGCGACTATCTGGGCTTGGAGGTGAGCAAGGAAAGCAAATGCCAAATGGAATCCTTGGTAGAATTGGCTTAAAAAATGGGACAAAAATTATCTTGACAATGAAACTCGCATCCCTAATTCTGACCTTTTTTCTCTGTCAGATAAGTGCAGATGTACTCCATGGTTTGAATGGTGACGGGTGGATCAATGTTCAAGAGTTTGTCTCCATGGTTCTTAAGTATAACAAGCCTGCCACCCCGTCTGCCTCCACTCCTTACAGACAGCTGAAAAGACAGCACTCCACTCAGGTAGGCCCACCTTATCTTGAAATGGACAGAACATATCAAATATCAAAACACATAAGTGCAAAATTCTTAAAAATTTTGAGGTATTTTTTGTCACGTAAATCTCTACTTCTGTTCTGGCCATTTTGCATTCGTGTTGCAGCCAATATTTTTTCAGTTCTTTTCTTTCGTAAAGTGTTTGGCCGTTACATTTGCCTGACACATCCTGGCCAGTGGAAGGGAGGGTATAGCATGAAAACAAAAAAAGCGCTCTTCTTCCCTTTCCATAACAATGGCGGGTGCTATTTTACAGCGAGATCTTGCGGCCGGGATAAAAACTACAGGTAAAATGGGATATTTAGCAATAGAAGTAGTTTATATCCGTGATAAATTTCGCGATCATGAAATCCTGGATTCTTGGGAGGACTATTATATGAAATATTATGAAGCAGTCACATATTTATATGGGTTCACAGTCACGATGTCCCTTCATGGCAGTGATTCTTAACTAGGGTTCGGTGAGTAAGCCTCGGGTTCGGTGAAGGTTAAGAAATGCAGAGCCCTATTTTGTTCGCGGACTAAATCTAGGCAAAGTGGCATTTATAGACTAGGGGTGTGCCATCTTAGGCACCCAATGATTCGATTCGATTACAATTCAGGGTGCTACGATTCGATTATTGAATGATGATCATGGTATTGACAGTGATCACTGTTGGGCAAGGCAAAGCCAATTTATATAGTCTATTTCAACACAAGGCAATTCAAAGTGCTTTACATCACATTAAGATCATAAAAATCACATTAAAATCAATAGAACGTAAAAACAAAGGCAATCGAAATAGGAAATATACATAAAAATCACATTTAATCACGAATAGAATAAAATAAATAAAAAATAAATACTACTACTACTGCTGCTAATAATTGAATTCAGAAATGGAGATAAGCACAAGAGGAATAGAAAGCAAATAGATTGAAATATATAGACAGTTATGGATATGCAGTGCTAAACAAAATCGTTTTTAGCCCTGATTTAAAGGAGCTAACAGTTTGAGCATACTTCAGACCTTCAGGTAACTTGTTCCAGAGGTGAGGAGAATAGTAACTAAATGCTGCCTCACCCTGCTTGGTTCTTGTTCTTGGAACATATAGGACACCGGTTCCAGACGACCTTAGGGGTCTAGATGTTTCATAGGAATCTAATAAATCAAGCATGTACGTATTTTGGTCCAAGGCCATTAAGTGTTTTGGAGACGAGCAGTTGTACTTTATAGTCTATCCTTTGACTCACTGGAAGCCAGTGTAACGATTTCAAAACGGCTGTAATGTGGTCCAGTTTCCTTGTATTTGTGAGGACTCTGGCTGCAGCATTCTGTACTAGCTGCAGCTTCTTGACTGATTTTTTTTATCAAGACCTATAAATATATCGTTGCAATAGTCCAATCTGCTGAAAATGAATGCATGCATTAGTTTTTCCAAGTCTTGTTGAATCAGAAGCCCCCTAATTCTGGCTCTATTTATTTAGGTGGTAATAAGCAGATTTAGTGACGGACTTTAGATGGCTATCAAATTTTAGGTCTGAGTCAATAATTACGCCAAGGTTTTTGACTTGATTTGTAGCTGTAAGTGACATTGTGCTAAGGTGCCTGCTTATCTTTGACCTTTCCTTTTTTGGCCCAAAAATGATGACTACTGTCTTCTCCACATTTAACTGGAGAAAATTCTGGCACACCCATTCATTGATTTGATGAATGCATTTACTCGGGCAGACTAAGGGACTACAATAATGTGGGGACAGAGATGTAGAGTTGTGTGTCATCTACATAGGTGTGATAGGAGATGTCATACTGTTCCATAATCTGAGCTGGGGAAGCATATACAGTGGGACAAATATGTATTTAGTCAACCACTAATTGTGCAAGTTCTCCCACTTGAAAAGATTAGATATTCCTGTAATTTTCAACATGGGTAAACCTCAACCATGAGAGACAGAATGTGGGGGGGAAAAAAACAGAAAATCACATAGTTTGATTTTTAAAGAATTTATTTGCAAGTCATGGTGGGAAATAAGTATTTGGTCAATACCAAAAATTCATCTCAATACTTTGTTATCTACCCTTTGTTGGCAATAACGGAGCCCAAACATTTTCTGTAACTTTTCACAAGCTTTTCACACACTGTTGCTGGTATTTTGACCCATTCCTCCATGCAGATCTCCTCTAGAGCAGTGATGTTTTGGGGCTGTCATTGGGCAACACGGACTTTCAACTCCCTCCACAGATTTTCTATGGAGTTGAGATCTGGAGACTGGCTAGGCCACTCCAAGATCTTGAAATGCTTCTTAGGAAGCCACTCCTTTGTTGCCCTGGCTGTGTGTTTGGGATCATTGCCATGCTGAAAGACCCAGCCACTTCTCATCTTCAATGCCCTTGCTGATGGTAGGAGATTTTCACTCAAAATCTCTCGATACATGGCCCCATTCCTTCTTTCCTTTACACAGATCAGTTGTCCTGGTCCCTATGCAGAAAAACAGCCCCAAAGCATGATGTTTCCACCCCCATGCTTCACAGTGGGTATAGTGCAAATCAGTATTCGTTTTCCTCCAAACAAGAGAACCTGTGTTTCTAACCAATCGTTCTATTTTGGTTTCATCTGACCATAACACATTCTCCCAGTCCTCTTCTGGATCATCCAAATGCTCTCTAGTGAACTGCAGACGGGCTGGGACGTGTACTTTCTTCAGCAGGGGGACACGTCTGGCAGTGCAAGATTCGAGTCCCTGGCGGCGCATTGTGTTACTGATTGTAGCCTTTGTTACTGTGGTCCCAGCTCTCTGTAGGTCATTCACTAGATCCCCCCGTGTGGTTCTGGGATTTTTGCTCACCGTTCTTGTTATCATTTTAACGCCACGGGGTGAGAAGTCCGTGTTGCCCAATGACAGCCCCAAAAACATCACTGCTCTAGAGGAGATCTGCATGGAGGAATGGGCCAAAATACCAGCAACAGTGTGTGAAAAGCTTGTGAAGAGTTACAGAAAACGTTTGGGCTCCGTTATTGCCAACGAAGGGTACATCACAAAGTATTGAGATGAACTTTTGGTATTGATCAAATACTTATTTTCCACCATTATTTGCAAATAAATTCTTTAAAAATTAAACAATGTGATTTTCTGTAGTTTATTTTCCCACATTCTGTCTTTCATGGTTGAGGTTTACCCATGTTGACAATTACAGGCCTCTCTAATATTTTCAAGTGGGAGAACTTGCACAATTAGTGGTTGACTGTATACTTATTTACCCCACTGTATATGTTAAATAAGAGTGGTCCAAGAATCAACCCTTGAGGGACTCCACATATGAATTTGGTTCGTTTTGACTGATAGTTTCTGATTGACACAAAGAAATCCCTATCATCTAAATATAGGTTATCATGATTATCGCATCGTACATTACTAATTAATAAAGTAGCCAAACAAATTCATGTCCATTATTTATTTAAAATATCCTAATGATTCAACAGGAATGATGAAAACATGCCCATACAACAAAAAGCTGCCCTTAAACTGCTTTTTTTTTTTTTTTTTTTTTTTTTTACAAGAAAGTGCAAAAACATTTAACCATTTAAAAGGCAGTACTTATTGCCCAACATGTCCATACAACACACAACTGACCATGAGATACTTTTTTTTACAAGAAGGTGGAAAAACATTAGCTGTTTCAAAGGCAGTAACTTTTTCTCTCAACGATACAATAACATTTACTCTGGTGGAATGAATTCCACATTTTCTGGAAACAAAGTGTCTTTAGAAATTTTGCCCATAACCATTATACTTTGTTTTTATAGATTTCTGTACTATTTCGCATGTTTGTAGTGTTACCGCTGTACTTAAGTCCGGTTTTAAACGTTCTGCATCTGGAATAACTTATGTACACCACCAAACAATGCACAACTTGACATACAAATATATGTTAGCGAAGTCACTAATTAGCATAGCGCTCAGCACTAACTAGTAACATCTTAAAAACAACAACAATAAAGTTTAAACTGTACAAGAGGGTTCGTGTACTCACCTTTGATAGACTGGCACGGGACTTGGCAAAACACAAGGAATTTTTTCCAATTAACACGACTTAAACCTACTGCTGGACAACTGAAAGACAAGAAGTAACGAACTGTCCCTCCCCCTCTCGCGCTAAAAAATAACTTAAAAAATAACACAAAAATGCGACCGCCGGGTCCCTGCCTGTCTCATACACAAATTTATTTTCCAGTCTTTTGAAAAGGAGTAAATCTCTCACTCAGTAACCGGCAGCATCCATTATAACGTTATGCGTGCATCCGTTAAAGGTGTTCGGGCGGCAGACGTATCTTGAATTTCGTTCCGCTACGAGCGGTTGTCATAAAGTTATCAGGGAAAATCGTTTTTGAACATTTATGAATGGTAATCAAATCGTCCTGTGTCGAATCGCGATCCATCTAATAATTAATTTTTTTTGCTCTCCCTTATTACAGACCAGGATTTGGACTGGTTTGCCCGTAATTTACAGGCTTTATTCCATTTTTCAAATGCTAGCCCTCTATCTAATGGGAGGAGAAATCAGTTTGCTCAGTGGAAGGTTGACTGGCACTTGGCATGAGGAAGTATAACAGACCTACAGACAGCGTGAACTGCGCAGATAATTTTTAAAAATCCGTCATTTTACGTTATGAAAATAGTATGTGATGCAAGGATGCGACAATAAATAGAGAATGTAGACATGAAAATGAAAAAGGAACAGTATGAAATTAAATGAGATTTCACTTTCCAATGTGAAAATCAACAGCAAAAGGAAAAAATTTTTGTAGTAAATTTGAAATCTGGAAGAAATTTGAAATTTACAAAGAAATTTACAGGAATTCACTTAGATGCTAGCTTGCCAAGTTTTGAATTTGTAAAAAAATGGCTTTTTTATGAAATTCTGAAGGGTTCGGTGAATGCACCTGTGAAACGCGTGGTGTTCGGTACGTTTAGCAAGGTTAAGAACCACTCCAAGGTAAACCGTACCTACAATGCAGCCCGTGACATAAAGAGTTTGAAATTCCTGATTTGTAAGATGTAATGAAAAATCGATTGGTTAAGCAACGATTGAATCAAAATTCATAACATGGATCAACATCATCTTTTCGAAATACCGTTTTTAAAATGAAGGTTCTATTTCATCCCTGCTGACCTGAGGTTCTGAAAACACTGAATGATCCCTTCGCGTATGCGTAGTCATCATTCGTTGGTTTCAGCACCACCATCTGGCGGTCATACGTGATTCATAGAGCTGTAGCTAACATTGGTAACTTTCGTACATTCGTAAGTTTCGGTTGTCATTCAAATGTCTAAAATGTTTCAGCAACAAAATTAAAAAAAAAAAAAAAACTTAAAAATTTGCTTTGTGTTCCATATGGATTGGGGTGAGATGTTCCTGATTGTGTTAAAAGGTTACAGCATACTGTATTAAATCGATCGTAAGCCCTTGTAGTGAATCAAGTATCGTAGCGTCACGAAATTAGTGATTACGCCACAAATGCCATCAGGAGATCACTTTATATTTGAGGCAATCGATGAACTTGTTGATGAAGAGGGCACCAAAGTTTTTAACTTTTGATAAGAAGAAGAAACATTTAGCACACTCAAACACCAAATGTTTGAACTCCTATTAAAATCAAAAGTTCCTCCTTCCGAAATGTGAATTGTTACCCCAAAAGTTCCAGGAACCATGATTGAACTTTTAGACAGACTGCCGGAATCGTGCTGGCGCAGCTCCAACGACCAGCCGGCGAGACCCTGACAATCCAGCCAGAAGGCCGAACTCCACACGTTCACCTGAATCAACAAGTTGACAATTTATTCAGGTCGACAGCTATCAAACAGAAAGGCGAAACAGACTCAGGCGAGCAGGCAAACCCGTTCCAAGGTCACCATATGAGAAGTCAACAAAAGGTTCCCGAGAAAAAATGACAACGCTCAGTTCAACATTGTATTTTGAAGGCTCTCGCGGGGCGGGGCGGGCCATGGGCAGGAAGAAGGAATTGTTTGGGATTATTTTCTGTTTGTGGATTGGACAGGAGGATTCGGGAGTAACTGTTGTCCGGGCAAGGAGGGTTGTGGATTTTGCCACCTCAGCGTCAAAGGGACTCTTGATATTCTTCATATAACATTCATCCAAAAGTTGCAGAAACATTTTTTTTCCCCAAGAGTAGTTTCTGCTGTTTGTTAAGTATTGATCCGTGGTCCCCTCAGCCTTTTGATGAGGCGGGCCGCCGGATTGCCGCCTCCTCCGCTCTGATGAGCAGCATCGGCATGCGCTTGTTCTCCACCCTGGATGACGGCACCGGCTTCACGCCGGTCGAGTCCATCATAGATTCCTGGATGGAGGAAGGCATAGAAAACGGCAGTGAGATCCTGAAGGTGAGATTGAAAGGGACCACTCATTTAGATGAAAGTAATACCGCATTGGCCCGAATACAAGACTGTGTTTTTTGCATTGAAATAAGACTGAAAAATAGGGGGTCGTCTTAGTCCCGGTCTAGACATTATACCCATTTACGACGCTAGATGGCACCAGATATCATTGTAGTGATGTTCTGTCATGACAGATCTGTTACTCTCCCCATTCACGACTCTAGATGGCGCCAGATATTGAAGCGATGTTCTGTCATGACAGATCTCAGCTGCTCTCAAGTTTAACCAGTTTGCATTATTTTATTGCAATGTTTTTCCTAATTCAGATTTGTTTTCAAGACTGCAGTTAGACTTCACTTTGACAACAGTTAACAGGTTAACAGTGTTGTTAATAACGGCGTTACACTATAACATCGTTACTAACGGCGTTGTTTTTTTCAATAGTGAGTAATCTAATTAATTACTTTTCTCATCTTGGCAACGCCGTTACTGAGAATAGATAGGCGAGCGTTACTATGTTGGGCGAATGACACGAGAATGGTCTAAGGGAGACGGACTCACCGAGACGACATGCCGAGCAGGAGTGGGGAGGAGGCAAAAAAGTTGTGGCTCCAATAATACCTGACTGTAGCCGATAGCCTACAAACTACGCCCACATGATAGGGTAGATATGTTAGACGTCACATAGATATAGAACTATATGCTGAATGACAGACACGGCGGCATTAACAATGTGTACAGTATAGGAACTAGATGCGTTAGTAAACAGCCGCCATCTTAAAGCAGTAGACTTCTCAGGAAGGCTCTGTTGCAGATAACCTTCCTAGTAAACCTAAGTAACATTTTATCTAAAATAGTCCTAAATCGGCAAAATCTTGACTTGAATCTATCTTTAAATGATGAAACAGTTTTAAAACCTCCACATGTCAAAAGTAGACAGAAGGGAACTAATCCAATAATGGGAGCAATTTTAACAACTTTTAATGCTTGATTCAGGGTAAAGGGTAAATTAGGGTAAAAAAATTGAGCTTGGGCCAATTGTCCCAAAAACCTTTTAAACTTCACATAGTGTGACCTATGTTTTTTTTTTTTTTTTTTTTTTTTTTCCCTTTGTTTTTTTAGGAAAAGCAAAACATGAAAATTATCACCAGTTACTTTGCCAAGTAACTAATTACTATTACACTCAGGTAACTGAGTTACAACCACAATTACTTTTTGGGAGAAGTAATTTGTAACTGTAATTAATTACTTTTTTAAAGTAAGATTAACAACACTGATTAGGGATGTCCCGATCGATCAGCCGGGTCCGATCACGTCATTTTAAAAGTATCGGAATCGGCAAAAAAATATCGGACGTGCCTTTTTTTTAATATATACACATATTTTTTAATTAAATCGTTTTCTAATTGTATTTAACGTTACAGACATAATGTGTAACACTCTTCCAAGGTCTTTAGTTTAAGTTTAGGGTAGGATTATCAAATTTAATTAATATTGTTTACATTTATCACGTTACAATATTTAACGCATGCGCTGCACGACCCACTCACGCATTGTCGCGTTCAATCTATAATGGCGCCATTTTACCCATACAGTATATAGAGCTAAAAGGGAGCGTAAAATGAGTAGAGTGAATTTTGGCAGCCTTTGGAGCCTTTTTTTTAAATGGCTAAAGCCTTACAATCCCTCTTCCAACGATTAGAATAATCTTGGGAAGCAATGTGGGGAATAAAGGTAGTAATTGATCTTTTTCTTAACACCCTATGTTATTTCCCAACGCAGAGAAGATATATCAATTGGTACCACGACGCACAGTCATGGTTGCACTTCCCATCATGCATTTGGGCAGAAGTTAAATGGCTACAGTATCATTTACTGAAAGCTCAACAAATACACTAGATGCAATATTTAGTCACAATATACAAAGTCACAAGTCTTTCTATCCGTGTATCCCTCTCACAGAAAGAATG
Source organism: Corythoichthys intestinalis (assembly GCF_030265065.1). NCBI lineage: Eukaryota > Metazoa > Chordata > Actinopteri > Syngnathiformes > Syngnathidae > Corythoichthys > Corythoichthys intestinalis. The sequence continues at coordinate 35,069,457 of NC_080409.1, read as the reverse complement.
TTAATGATGTAAATGCCATCTTGAGGATTTATTGTCATAATAAACAATGTATATATGTATATATTCGTCCGAGTTTTATTCATTTTTTTCTTAATACATTGCCAAAATGTATATGATCGGGAAAAATTATCGGGAATGATTGGAATTGAATAAGGAGCAAAAAAAAAAAGCAATCGGATCGGGAAATATCGGGATCGGCAGATACTCAAACTAAAACGATCGGGATCGGATCGGGAGCAGAAAAACATGATCGGAACAACCCTAACACTGATGGTTAATGCAGTTATTGCAATTTTGTTGTTTTATCACAATAGACTGGTTTATTTACATTTCAAAAACCAGAAGCCATTCATTTACGAATGTGATTGCACTTTACATATTTAAATTTTCAGATATTAAGATTTGAATGAGGCAAAATAACATGCTTTTTCTCTCAAATATATTGTTATAATCATTTGTTTCGGATGTACTGTAATTATTTTCTGTATAAAAATTAATTTGGTGTTCAAAAAGTCTTTTTTTTCAAACTTCAGTGTTGAAAAAGAGGGGTTCGTCTTGTAATCAGGGGCGTCTTATATTCGGGCCAATACGGTAAGCAGCTGTCAAATAACAGTTTATTAGTTAAAAGTTAAAACCTCACTTCGCTGGTCTACTTCATTTGGTGAGGCGTACAACTCTGACACCTTACAGATAACCACATGTAATTTCTGATGATACAGGCATTAAATTTCAGCCTCGAAGGCAAGCTGAGTTTGTCCGATCTAAGTACTGCGCTAGAAAGTGAACTCCTGGCCACCAAGAATGGCATCCACCGGGTGGCGCTGGCCAGTTTCAAAGCGGAAATCCGACATCTACTGTGAGTCTGACAAGAACCTCAGTAAAGCCATGCATATTACGGTAAGTATGAGTGAAGTATTTATGGTAAGTCTTCTGTTTTTGTCTTTGTCAGGGAACGAATCGATGGCGAGTTGAGGGAGAAGGAGAAAATCCGATCAGACCTGGAAAGGGTAGAAAGGCTTAAATCCCAACTGGCTACCGAGGTGGACGAGCATCACTCGTCAATCGAGAAGGCAAATCATCTTAACCTCAGGTAACATTGCAGCACGTTCTATTGTTTTGATTGCACCTTGTCAAAGTATTTTAGATGTTATGGTAAACTATAAATTACTTGACAAATTTCGTGAGAACTCTTTAATCGCGGTTGATGAACTCCTGTGGACTTGAGGTCACCGACTGTTGGTTTTGGGACAATTGTGAGTTAGTTCCTGTTGATTTTGGGTCATTTCCAGGTCACGTCTGTTGAAGTGGCATCACTTCCTGTTGAGTTTTAATTTTTTTGAATGAACACCAATATCAATTTTTTCACTTTCATTTGATTTTGGGTCGCTTCCTGTTGGTTGTGGGGCAATCCTTGGTCACTTCTTGTTATCTATTTTTTTGTCAGAAATTATGACCACCAATTGTTTTTTGTTTGTCTTTCATCCCAATGGAGATTTTTTTTTTGTGGGTCTGAGTTAAAAGTCAAAAGGAGTGAATGGGGAATTTCAGTGACTCTGAGAATTGAATGATGCAACGTCAATATGGTAGGTTGAATGTGCCATTAGAAATAAAGCTTATTAATAAAAAAAATATATGGCAGAAAACACTCAGGTGACTTGAAGTTCCGCTCTGAGACCCTCAATTTGGCCAACTTTCAAAATTGTCCAAAATGCATGTGTGATACATCATTGGAAAGCTTAAAATCTCAATTTTCTGGGAGAACAAAAATTTTGAACAGGAAGGCATTTTTGAAAAAAAATATATATATATTTTAAAAAGCAAAACCCTAATTGGAGGCGACAGCACGCAAGAGCAGAATTAAAGGCGCCACGATTTTAACGAGATATTATCGCGTACTTACCTTGTTTTGATCCAAAAACTCCACGCAGCATGTATCACCGAGTGTCAAGACACAGCTGTGAATGGCTACAGACAGATTTTTTTTTTTATTTTATGGGTGAAACATAGTGATATATCAAGGGTGGCCATGTAGAAATTGCAGACAACAAGGAGTGGTTGAGATTTTGTTTTTCATATAGTTACCCTTTTAAAGGTTATTTTTCAATTTTTGGGGGGGATAGATTATCATCTAACATATCGGGGAAAATGCGACAGTAACAAAAAAAAATACAATCAAGCGATAGTTAAGAGGTAGATATCCGTGACTTTTTACAGACGCCAAATTTTTCATTTTTTTTAAACTAAAATTTAGACATCAATTAATGATTCTAAGCTAAAAATGACTGACATTTTGAATGATAAATATAATTACTCACCTTCTTTTTATGGCTAGGTTGAAACAAAAGCAGTATCCGTGATTTATTTACAGATGCAAATTTTTTTCATTGTGACGTAATTTGTTTAAAAGTTTAAAATATGCGGGTGAATATTTTTTTTTAAGTCGTTCTTTTTTTTTTTTTTTTTTTTTTTTACTAAATATTAGACATCAATTAATGATTCTAAGCAAAAAATGACAGCCATTTCGAATAATAAATACAATTACTTACCTTCTTTTTATGGCTAGATTGAAACAAAAGCGGTTGCGCGACGTCTGGAAACGGGGGTTTTCAGGGTAAAACGGACAAATTAGAAATAGTTCGGAGGCTTAGTGCGCCATGAATCTGTTATGGCAGTATATAGACACATTGTTCTATTAAACACAACACTTCTTTTGGCTTAAAATACAGCAGTTTTTATTTTAAAGAGGGGTGCAAGAGCAGAAACTGCTTTTTCAGCCTTGTTTGTGTTTTCCATATGGCGGAAAATATTGCTGCTTTTTCAGCTTTCTTTGTGTTTTCCATTTGGCGGAAAACACAAACAAGGCTGAAAAAGCAGTTTCTTCTCTTGCACCTCTCTTTAAAATAAAAACTGCTGTATTTTAATCCAAAAGACCTGTTATGTTTGATAGAACAATATGTGTATATGCTGCCATAGCAGATTCATGGTGCATTAAGCCCCCGAACTATTTTTAATTTGTCCATTTTACCCTGGAGACCCCCGTTTACAGACGTCACTCAACCGCTTTTGTTTTAACCCAGTAGTAAAAAGAAGGTAAGTAATTATATTTTTCCAAATGTCTGTCGTTTTTAGCTTAGAATCAATAATTGATATCTAATATTTAGTTTAAAAAAAAAACATTTAAAAAAGTATTCACTCGCATTATTTTAAACTTTTAAACAAATTATGTCACAATGAAAAAAATGGTGTCTGTAAATAAGTCACGGATATCTACCTCGTAACTATCGCTTAATTGTATTTTTTTTTTTTTTTTTTTTTTTTTTTTTTGTTTTTGTTTTTTTTTTTTTTTTTTTTTTTGTTACTGTCACATTTTCCCCCAATATTTTAGATGATAATCGATCCAAACCCCCAAAAAAAGAAGAAAAAAGTTTAAAAGGCTCAATATATGAAAAAGAAAATCTCGACCACTCCATGATGTCTGCAATTTCTACATGGAGTTTTTAGATTGAAAAGAGGTAAGTACGCGATGATATTTTGTTAAAATTATGACGTCCTTTATTATGCTCTCGCCTCCAGTTAGGGTTTTGCCGTTTAAAATTTTTATTAAAAAAAAAAAAAAAAAGCCCTCCTGTTTAAAATGTTTCTTCCCCCAGAAAATTGAGATTTTAAGCTGTCCAGTGATGTATCACACCTGCATATAGGACATTTTTTTAATTTGGCCAAATTGGGGGAGCGGGACTTCAAGTCACCTGAGTGTTTTCCCCCATATAAAATGGACTTGCAATGAAGTCAGTGTAGTCGGTGTAGTGTAAAATGTTGAAGGAGATGATGCCAAAATTTTGGCGACACAAAAAGGAGCAATAACATGACAACGTCAAAGCTTTCCCACAATTAATTGCGTGGATGACATGCAGGAAGCTGGAAGAGGAGCACCGGGAGAAGCTAGCGGCAGTGCGCTTGGAGCTAATGAAGGAAATGGACCTGATCCGCCAACAGGCAGCCCAACAACGTGAGGAGCTGGAAGCCGAGGTGGACAAGATCAAGGAGGAGGAGTCCTTTCTCAGGGAACACCTGTCCATTTCAATCAAGGTATGTTTAGTTTTGTGTTTCCTTAACCCAGGCTAGGAAAATTATCAAACTTTGCACCTTTGTCTCGTAAGGAAAACCGACGTCTGGAGATGGACTTAATGGACTGCGGTGAAAGACTGATGGAGGCCCAAAACCAAGTGACAAAACTGCGTGGCAGTTTGGACAATGTCTTGAAAGAGAAAGTAAGATCTGAAAAGTGACTTTGATGGCGCCATTTTTGGCAATTGAAGTACTTTTGTCTGCATCTGATATTTAGTTTGGCGACCTGGACCCTGGCAGTGCTGACTTCTTAATGCAGGAGGAGCGCATTAAGCAGCTGCGACTGGGCTACGAAGCACAATGCAGGGTAAAAAAAAAAAAAATCATATCATTGTAGCATACTGAGCTAAAAAATATGTTTTGGTGAAAGAATTTAAAATACACTTGTTTTTCATTCCTGGTCAGAGTTTGGACCATGATTATTTGATAACTAATTAACAAAATAATCAACGACAATAGTCGACACACGCTTGAGCCTCTTTGTTTAGTTACTAGGAACAGAACGTTTGAAATAACTGAACAAACAGCCACATCATGCACATAATGCCTGGCGTGTACAAGATCTGCACTCGAACAGCTTTTTTAAATGCTAAATCATAGACTTCATAACCTATTGACATGACGCGGGAAACGGGGCCGATCCATAGGGGACTATTTTCAAAAACTTCAAATTCAAATACAGTGGTACCTCTACATACGATCGCTTCGACACACGAACTTTTCGACATCCGACGTAAAATTTGACTCGCCATTTGTTTCTACATCCGACGACATGCTCGAAATACGACGACAATGGCAGCACCGCAGATGAATGCAAGGCGGATTTTCTTGTGTGACAAATCAACACTGGTTTCAGAAAAGGTTGGTACAGGTGGTGAAACAAGGAAAAAGTTGACGCTTACCTTCTAAATGAAGATGCAAATGACAGAAAAATATTTCACAACTTATTCAAAACAAAAACACCTTCTGTCTGCCGCAATTGACGGTGTTCTCAAGAAAATATTCAAAGTGAAAGTGAAACTCAAGCTCACCGGTCTGTCTCTGGCACGTCAGCCCCGCGGTGCGTTCAGGGTCAGCAAAAAACGTCCGCCACATTAGAACCCGATTCGTTACATTAATACAGGAATTATTATTATTATTATTCCGATTTTGATTTATAATTTATTTGTTTTGCTATGTGTAATTGCCATTTGTAATAGTACCAGCAGTATTTTTTAAGGATTTAGTGAAGGTTTTTGGGCTGTGGAACGAATTAATGGAATTATAATGTATTCCTATGGAAAAATCCTGCTCGACATACGACCATTTCGACTTACAAACAAGGTCCTGGAACGGATTAACTTCGTATGTAGAGGTACCACTGTATTCTCAAAACCAAAGCTGCTACCGACCTAAAACCAAAACAGGCACTTACCTTAACTATATATGAGTCTCCATGAGCAGCGGCATCAAAAAATTCAAAGTCGTTCCCTAATAAAATCCCGATTATTTTTTTATATAAGTATAACAAAACTTAAAATGACTATAAAATTCTCAGATTTTACTCTAGATGCACAAAAATCACCAAATGCAGAGATGATCACCTATATTTTCAGGATCAATAGCAATATTTAACATATAAGTTTTTGCCCAAAATATCAACGTATTTTTCTTTTATTTAGTGCATGTTTTCAACAGCTAATAAATCACTCAATTTTCACATCAGAAACTTAATACTTGAGTAAATCATGCAGAATCAGTTGTAATATATAAATATATTATAAATTATATATACAATCACAACTTTTTATAGAATAGAATAGAATAGCCCTTTATTGTCATTATACAGTTGTACAATGAAATTTCCCTTTGCAGTGCATGAGAAGTTAAAATCTCAAAAGTGCCTTGCAAGTATAAAATCTAAATAAACAAATATAAAATGCGTATGAGATAGCCCTTTGTTCAGGCAGTGCAAATAATCGGAGTGAAGTAGCAGCAGTTTGACAGTTAAGTGTTTGAATATTTCATGTGAGTAAGTATTGCACAAAGAATATTGCATATAAATGAAAATTGGACTATGCCATGGAGTATTTCCCTTTGCAGTGCATGATAAGTTAAAATCTCAAAAGTGACTTGCAAGTATAAAATTTAAATAAATATCAAAAGCATATGAGATAGCCCTTCTTTATAGATACGGACGTAAAACAGTCTCGATTCTTGGTTCAAAGCAAATAAAAGGACAGTTTAAATTTAAATCTGTTGAAGAATGATGCTCGTCTGTTAGCTCTTTGTTATGATAAGGAGACTGCCACAATGGTTTTTTCCGTTCAAAATTCTTGTGAATAAATGCTTAAATCACTCAATTCTTTATAGATATGGACGTAAAACTGTCTTGATTCTTTGTTAAAAGAGCAAAATAATGGGCAGTTACACATCTATTTTACGTATATACCGTATTGGCCCGGCTATAAGACGGCCCTGATTATAAGACGACCCACTCTTTTTCAAGACTCAAGTATGAAAAAAAGAGTTTTTGAACACCAAATTAAATTTTATGCAGAAAATGATTACTGTACATCTGAAACAAATGATTATAACAATATATTTGAGAGAAAAAGCATGTTATTTTGCCTCATTCAAATCTTAATATCTGAACATTTAAATATGTAAACTAAAGTGCAATCACGTTCGTATATGAATGGCTTCTGGTTTTTGAAATGTAAATAAACCAATCAATTGTGATAAAACAACAAAATTGCATTAACTGCATTAACCATCGAAGTGAAGTCTAACTGTAACTGTAGTCTTGAAACGAATCTGAGTAAGGAAAAACATTGCAATAAAATAATGCAAACTGCTTAAACTTGAGAGTAGCAGAGATCTGCCATGACAGAACATCGCTTCAATGATATCTAGTGAATGGGTATAATGTCTAGACCGCGAATATAAGACGACCCCCACTTTTTCAGTCTTATTTCAATCCAAAAAACACCGTCTTATATCCGGGCCAATACAGTATGTCGAAGAATGACGCCAATGTTGTAGCGGTTCCCATTCTCCCATTGATTTTTTTCCAAAACGTTTCCAAATGCATGCAGGGTACAAAAAATATAATATTTACCTTGAATCCTCGAACAAATCACTCCTGAGACTATCCTTCCTGTTTTAACGTGGTACAGCTTTTGTAGTTCTTCAAAAATCCAAGCTTAAATCCTACATGAGTGTGTTCCGTCTTCGGCTATTACTAAATGAAGCTCGGCCCCCTATGATAAAGCGTGACGCAAAGAATGACGAAGTGTCAGGTTAATGGATTATGAAAATTATGGCCAAATATGGCAGCCCCTTATCATCACAAACACATTTGTATACATTATAGCTTAATTTCAAGACAAATCCGGATAAATATTTTACAGAAACTGCAAGACCGCGTGGATGAGCTGCTGTCTGAGCTGCAGGACTTTCACAGCATGGATCGACCTCAGCAGTCCTGCTCCCAGCCTCTCTCGGAGGAGCTGGAGGGCAAAAGCCCAGGCGTGGAGTCTGACCCCGGCCTCGGCTCAGAGGAAGTCAATCCTTTAAGCAGTATGAGCCTAGAGGCTGAGATGATGCTGGAACAGCTGAAGGAGCAGCATTTGCACCAATTGGATGACTTGAGGAAAGAGCTGGAGTGCAAAGTAAGTCCACTTAAATGTTTAATGTTGTGTTATCAACCCTTTTAGGGACACTGGTTACGACAGTGGACATGTATACAAAAGTTATCATTAGCCTAAAGCGGGGGTCAGCAACCTCTAGAGCCACATTCGGCTATTGAACGCTGCCCTAGTGGCTCCTTGGAGCTTCTTCAAAAATGTTTGAAAATGGAAAAAGATGGGGGAGGGATTGTTTTCTTTTTTTGTTTTAATGTGGTTTCTGTAGCAGGACAAACATGACATTCATTAATATTGTAATAAAGTTAAACTTGAGGCGGCATCGTACAATAGAGTAGTCATGTGGTGTGTCATTATCTGTAGGATGCAGGGAAAATAAACATTTAATCATGAAGGCTCAATATGTATTTGTAGGCAAATTATGCTATTACAGCTATTAGATACATATAGCATGTGTTGCCTCCATTATAAGGCTTATGCAGTGGTAGTTATGAACGCTTCCACATACAGAATTTTAAGGTTACGATACGCCTCAATGGGAAAATATCGCCTCTTGTTACGAAAACAATTTAAGGATACGAAAGGCAAAAATACAGTGTGGCCGTCTCTTCGCAGCTCCCAGAGTTTACTGAACGTAACATAATTATAGCGGCTCTGCCACTGGCTACTGCCTAGCATCTTCCTGGTATACAAATGGCTACGATGGACTTCTACTGCATGTGTATGTGTGTATCTAAGTGTCCTCTTCATTCGCCCCTCTGGCCATCAGGTGTCCCCACAGCTTTACGTAGGTTTAATAACTTGTATTCTGTGTTTTTTAAATAATGTATAACTCTCATTTTAAGTTTATCGCGCAAAAATCTAATTGTAACATGTATTTTTTTACATGTTTTGATGCATTTTTATGCTTTGTAAAAGATTAATGTTTTTGGGGGGCTTGGAACGGATTACGGAATTTACATGAAAAATGCGTCTCTACTTACGAAATTTTCTGTTTAAGAAACTACTTCCAGAACCAATTAATTTCGTAAGTAGAGGTACCACGGAAGAAGGCTTTTAATTTTTTGCAGCCCCAGCATTTGTTTTTGTTTTTTTGTTTTTTGTTTTGTGTTATTTGTCAAATATGGCTCTTTCAACATTTTGGGTTGGCGACCCCTGGCCAACTGCTGTTTCAAACTAGCGGCAGCCTAGTGTGAAGAGTTCAGCGTCATCCCATCCATTGTGTATGTGGGAGGGGACTTCTCGGCTAAAGTGAGCGGTGGGAAGCCGTTTTGGACGGAACGGCATGTTTGAATTTGCGTCGAGAGGCGGGCTGCTCTATTTTGGGAACGCTACCGCTCTGATGTCAACAACGCATCCAACAACAGAAGGGTAGGCGTACTTATCTCTGTGCTATCAGGCTGTTTCAGGAGACGGATATATGCAAACTATGGCTGACGAAACCTCGATAAATTAACTTTATTTAAGTTTTGCAAGCTCTGGGATACTCAAAAATGACTCTCATACCTCTCCTTGCTAAGCTAAATAGTAGGGTTGTTCCGATCATGTTTTTTTGCTCCCGATCCGATCCCGATCGTTTAAGTTTGAGTATCTGCCGATCCCGATATTTCTCGATCCGATTGCTTTTTTTTTTTTTTTTTTGCTCCCGATTCAGTTCCAATCATTCCTGATTATTTTTCCCGATCATATACATTTTGGCAATGCACTAAGAAAAAAATGAATAAAACTCGGATGAATATATACATTCAACATACAGTACATAAGTACTGTATTTGTTTATTATGACAATAAATCCTCAAGATGGCATTTACATTATTAACATTCTTTCTGTGAGAGGGATCCACGGGTAGAAAGACTTGTAATTCTTAAAGGATAAATGTGACTTTGTATATTGTGACTAAATATTGCCATCTAGTGTATTTGTTGAGCTTTCAGTAAATGATACCGGAGCCATTTAACTTCTGCCCAAATGCATGATGGGAAGTGCAACCATGACTGTGCGTAGGGGCACCAATTGATATCTTCTCTGCGTTGGGAAAGAACATAGGGTGTTAAGGAAATGATCAACTACTACCTTTCTTCCCCACATTGCCTCCCACGTTATTTTTAATTGCTGAGAGAGGTATTGTAAGGCTTTAGCCACATAAAAAATGGCTCCAAAGGCTGTCAATATTCTCTCTACTCATTATACGCTGCCTTTTAGCGCTATCTATAGGTAAAACGGCGTCTTTATAGATTGAACGCGACAATGCGTGAGTGGGTCGTGCAGCGCATGCGATAATTATTTAACGTGATTAATTTTAAAAATTTAATTACCGCAGTAAACGCAATAAATTTGATAGCCTTCCTCTAAGCCAAAACTACTCTGGATGAGTGTAAGACATTTTGTCTGTAACGTTAAATACAATTAGAAAACTATTTAAATAAAAAATATATATATTAGTGGTGTCAACAATAATCGATGCGGCGATGCATCCCGATGCGGGGGATGGACGATTCGATTCGATGCTGGCAACAAGCCGAATCGATTCAGCGCATTTTAAAATATATAAGTACGTTCAAAAACCTTCCCTGCGCAATTCCGGTGATGCAGTGGATTTGGTTTCCCCATTTGTATTATTATTGTCATGTTTCATTTTTTACACACTGCATAACTCTGGTCAAGTTTCCCACCAACCTCATAGAAGCCAAAATGTCTCCAGATGTCAGCTTTCAATGTCTTAGGTGCATCAAGAATCTTTCTTGCTCCCTCTTTCTCCGCTTCAGCCATTGCTATGTTATGTCCTATCTCTTAGAGGTTAGATCTTGTGCCCGAGTTCGGGTTCGGGCCCAAAATGTTAAGCATTCACGTTCGGGTCGGGTCGGGTCGCCCCGCGCCGGACTAATACATTATTTAAAAAAAAAAAAAAAAAAAAAAAAAGGGATAAAACCGAGAGCAGGCTCTCTGTATTGTGCATTTGCTTGTGCACTCACATGAAGCAGTGGCGCCGCCCGCTTTTTCTTCTTCTCCTCGGCTGTGGCGCTTGCAATTCGTTACGAAAGACACTTTTATTTATGCACACAAAGGCAACACAAATGTGATCCATTTGAATCCTCTCCTCTGTGTGTCTGCAAACTAGTTATTTATTTCTTTTTTTTATATTATTGCATTTTTTTTCTGCCAACTGAGAATTCGTTACGAAAGACACTTTTTTATGCACACAAAGGCAACACAAATGTGATCCTTTTGAATCCTCTCCTCTGTGTGTCTGCAAAATCGCATGTTTTTTTTTTTTTTAATATTAAACTTTCCCAGCGTTATTTCGTTGTGCAAATGCTTCTGTAATGATCACAAAAATATGTAGACTATTTAAACATTAAGAAACCTGCGTTTTTTCTGCCATCTCGAAGAAATGAAAATAAATTGCTGCTGCTGCGTTTTTTTTTTGTTTGGTTTTTTTTTCGCGTCACTCCAAGCCGGGTCGGGCTTCAATACCAGCGGGCCGTGTCGGGTCGGGCTGGATTTTTTAGGCCCCATCTAACCTCTACTATCTCTCTGCTCTCTCAATTGCAAAAAAAAAAAGATATTTCCTCATGTTGAAACAGATTGTTATGGCTGCTAAAATGCTGCTGCACTTCATTTTAATTCATTATTTTTTATTGTTATGTGGTAGTTACTGATTGCATTTCTAAGTTGATTGCACATATATAGTGGGCTAGGCCAACATTTTACTTTTGTTCTACATTGCAATTTAGTTGGATGTTTTGTTTGCAACTGAACTGATCCCTGGATTGATATTGCGATAAAGATGCTGCTGCGCTACAATATTTTCTTTGTCGCTTTCTTTAATATTTACTTGAATATTTTTATCGATGGGTTGTTGTGACTAAAACACAGTGACTGTTATTACTGATTTTGCACAGGAGTTCAGATGTTGCACTGTGTGAAAGGCTGCTACTGTGTGTAAAAAAAAAAAAAAAAAAAAGAGAAAGCCCTGGTCTCATTCAAAGCACCAATTAAATGCCGTGATCTGTTTTTTGTTTTTTTTTAAAATATATATCTAAAAGTATTTTCATTTGACTTCAACCAGGAGTGACACAAGAGCAAATAAAAAGTTGTTTAATGTCTGACTGCTTGTGTTGCCTCATGATTCACGAAAAATATGCTTTGCTTTAGAATTTTAATGCATCCCAGGCTTTAAGGCATCGCGATGCATTGCCGAATCGAACCGAATCGAATCGTGACCCTCTGAATCGAATTGAATCGAATCGTGACCCTCCGAATCGTAATTGAATCGAATCGTGAGGGCAGTACCGATGCACACCTCTAATATATATATATTAAAAAACGGCATGTCCGATATTTTTTTGCCGATTCCGATACTTTGAAAATGACGTGATCGGACCCAATCGATCGGGATGATCTTTACTAAATAGTACCTCGATGTGCGTTTGTGTGGACATGTAGAAAACGTACAATAAAAAAACTTCACCTTCTCACGGAAACTAGTAACTCTTTACACGGCTATTATAATGCCTTCTACTCCTTGAAACAGGAAACAGCTGTTTTCTTGTGCAACAATGAAAAATAAACGCATTAGTGCTTGGGACAAGAGTCGATATGCTTGCTGCCATTCACTGCCAGACAGCGTCTATGTCAGGCTACACGGCTCCTCCCGTTTTGTGCTTGCCGTGGACCACTCTTCACACTGGGCTGATGCCAGTGTGAAAAGGCCTTAACTCATTCAATGCCAGGTCACAGCTGTGTGTACATAAATTGGAAACATTTCTGCCGAGGTTCTTCAATTACTCTCGTTTTATTTGCAGCAGGGCTTCGTTCCAATCCAAGGAAACGGCGGTGGTTTACAACTCTGTTGTGCTATTTCTGTTGTTTGAAAGTGTCATGAAATGTTGCCTTTTTCACTGCAGACCGACGAATTCAACACTGTGGTTGAGCAAAAAGAGGACCAAAAGACTGCACTGGACCGCCAGCACCAGCAGGAGGTCGAGGCCATAAGGGAGGAGCTGGCAAGCGCTCGCTCACGTGAGACGGAGCTCCAAAGCCAGCTTGAGCGGGCCTCGCAAGAGCAGACCCGCCTGGAGAAGGAGACACAGGATGAGGTGAGGACCCTGAGGCAGCAGCTCCTTGAGGAACAAAGCATTTCTGCGGAACTGGGGGAGCAGCTCAGAAACCTGCAAGAGCAAAAGCCGGACTTTCTCGCCGTCATGGAGGAGCTACAAAACCAACACGCCAGTGACATAGAGATTCTGGAGAAGAAAAACATGCAGCTCTTGGAAGTCAGGCTGCAGGAACAGAAGAAGAAACACCTGGAAGAGAGGGAGGATTTGGAAAAGAGGTGGTTGGAATGTTTTGAAAAGGAAAAGGAATTGATGAAGCAGACTCATGATGAAGAGCTGTTGGCCAGACTTGAAAAGGCAATGTCTTGCTTGAAGAATGAGCATGACCGAACTGTAAAAAGGCTTACTGCGGAGTGGCAAGAGCAGAGAGTTCTGCTAGAAGAGCAAAACAATGAGTCCCTGCAGGCTGTGCTGGAGGACGCCATGCTGAGGCTGGGCAAGGAGCAGGAGCGGAAGGAGAGCCAGCTCCAGGAGCAGCACGATGGCGAGCGTCGCAGTCTTCAGGAGCAGCACGAGCATCGGGAGACCCAGCTCAAGCAGGCATGGGAGCGGGAAAGGCTGCAGCTGGAAAAGGACTACAAAGGCATGCTCCAGCAGAGGCTGCATGAGGAACGAGAGAAGCACCAGACTGTGAAGGAGGAGCTGCAGAAGAGGCTGAACATGCAGGAAGATTGCCACCGCAAGACCCTGCAGGAGATGACTATTAAACACGCTGAAGAGAGGAACACAATCAGTGGCAAGCTGGAGAAACTACAAGACAACCTTGTTCAGGAGAGGTAAGGAAACCATACAATTTCCATAATACTTCCAGGATTGCTTTATTTACAAGTTCGGTTTGAGTTTATTAAGTTAAGTGCTTCCCGCTTGCCTGGGGCAGACCAAAATATTCCCTGGCAAGCGCAGTTTTATATAGTGCATGCGCGATCGGGCACACAAATGAAAAAAATTTATCTTTGACCTGCTACCCGAATCAGTGGTGAAAAGGTAACAAGTATAATTTTCTCTACATATTGTTATTTTGGGCCAATTTTTATGTCTCAGCTCCATACCCACTTTGATCAATCATTTTGCACTGCACAAAAAGATGACCTTGATTAAAAGAAAAACAAAACAACAAAAAAAACATTACCGAACTATGGCCATATTTGGATTCAGCACCCCGAAATACATAAGTGTTGACTTAAATGCATCAATTTGCCTGGGCAAGTAAAGTTTGGGTACACCTTACTAAAGGGGGGCAAACTGACGTTTGAGCAAAAAAATTAAAATGTTAAAAATTAAAAATGTTAACGTCAAGCCCTGACATAGATCATTGTTTGGCCCGAAATTCTAAATTAAAAACAGATTTTCTGTGGTTATAAGTGAAAAGATTTAACTACATTTCGAGTGAAAGAAACCCAGGGTAAAACGTGTCTTCTGCTATAACAGTTACTGCATAACCATGTACAGGGAGCAGACAGAAGTGTGCTTCTTCAAGAAAATCAAGCAAGTTGAAGATCGTTTCTCAGCTGACCAAGAATTAGCGGCCGCACGCTTTCAAACTGACATCTTGAAACTGGAACATCACTACCAGAGAGAGCTGGAGGACCTCTCAAAGAACCACGCTGAGGAGAAACTCTGCTGGGAGTTACAGTTACAGAAAGCGATGGAGAGTGTTGACGTTTCTCAGATCAATGGAGAAGTAGCAGCAGAGAGACATAATCAGGAGTGGGCAAAAGAACGAATTGAATTGGAGAAGATTCATGGAGAAGTCATGCAAGCAGTGGTGAAAAAGAATCAGGAGTTGCAACACCAAGTGAAGACCAAGGAAATCGAGCTAAATCGCCAGTTTAACGATCTGCACAACCGACTCCAGGAGAGTCTGCAGGCCAATGAGGACCTTCTTAATCAGTCTGAAAAGAAAGCCAAGGAGGCTGAACACCTGCTCAACCAAGCGGTAGAAGATTTCCAACAGGAGAGGGAGGAATTCCAGGGCAACCACTTGCAGCTTGAGGCGCAATATGAAGAGATTCTTTCAATATCCCAAAGGCAGGAAGCAGAGCGGATTGCGCTGCTCACAGAGCGTGACGATTTGAAGCTGAGGATTGATGGCATGGAGAAGCTTCTCAAACAGGCCGTAGATGACTTTGAGCTGGACAGGAAGGAGCTTCAGGGAGAGGTGGCTATTCTCAAGGAAAAATTGAAAGAAAGCCAAAACCATGATCTGTTTTTGGCTGCATTTAAGAACAAGGAAACTATTTCAAAGCCAATACCAGATGAGTCCTACAATGGAGAAGGTCTTGATATGCAAATAGACCCAATGGTTAGGCCTGAAGAAGTGTCACAACTGAAGATGGATGCAAGTGAGGACCAAGTCAATATCTTAAGTACTTTTAACACCTGTCTTCTAGGTAAGGGATGCAGTGATCAGGAAACTTCAAACTTTAACGAACCTGACAACAATCCTAAAGCTTTCATGTGTCATGGAGAAGACCCATTGATGCCCACTGACCTTGAGTTCACTTCAACTGGTGGAAATGTAAAGGACTTCTTGCTTAGCCAATCTCAAGATAAAGAGGCATCTGGGGCTCTGGAATACAACAATGAAGAAAGTCAACCTCAAACTACACTTACCTCTACTTCAGAATGCTCCTCCCACAAGGATGAGTTGTTTAAGCAGATGGTTGTTAATTCCTTGGACCTCGTGGATCCTTGTGAACTTTCTCTTGAGAATCCCAAAGATGACCCTGGTCCAAAATCTGTCTGGTATGATTCGAACGGGGAATTTACCATCGATAATGGAGAACCCCTTGATCAAGACATTGATTGTGAACTCGAGGATTTGCCCATCTTTGAACAGCAGTCTTTGTACTATCAAACCAGAGAGGAGATTGTCCTAATGCGTGAGAAGATCATGTTACTCCAGCAGAAGACTGACCTCCTACAGAGTCTTTTGGAGCACAATTGCAAGAAAATGCAAAAAGGCCGCGAGTATCTTGAGGAAAACTACAGCCTCAAAGTCAAAATGGTCTTGCTAATAGAACATATCAAAGTGCTGGAAATTGATGCCTTTAGGCTGAAAGCGCTTCAGGTTCGTTACGAAGAGTGCGAGTGTGAAAACGCCACGCTGAAGCAGAAAAACGCTGAGCTCAAAATGAGGGTTTTCAGACTGCAAAGCAGAATTTATCTCACAGATGACATCAGCAGAATTCAACAGGAGAACTGTAAACTCTTAGATTTGTTTGAAGCACAAGGGGACATTCTGGTCCCTGGTTTCCTCCGGAGCCAAATTGCTGAGGTTTCTTGCATCCAAGACTGTTGCGGTGAGTTTAAGGCAGATGCCACGGGACTTTCCAAAGCCATCTCAGAGCTGCAAAACAAGAATCCAACCACACAGGGCAATAGGTAAAGTGGAAACAAACCTTGCCCATGTGTGTTGTGGCCCCTACTTTATTCCGCTCAATCCCTTATGTGACTGATAGTATTGTGACTAAAAACCTTCTGCTCCTAAACCCCACACCTGTTATGGTAGTAGCTGGCCTTCTGCATGGAGACAGGATTTTGGAAGAGGCAAAATAATGCCAGGAGTAGATTCAAAATAATGGTATATTCTACTGTCAGTAGAGTCTCCTTGTAAAAGGACCATTGCAGATTTGTGATTTAGCATTTTTTGATACCTCGATCAATGATTCTAAAACTTGGGTCTTTAGGATATCTGAGCCCAAGGAAATAAGGAACCACTGTTGTACATCACCATTCACTGCACCTGTCATAATGATTTATATTTATTCATATTCCAGGCAGAACCTGGAGCAGCTCAACCAAGAGAAGATTGCCGCCGAACACACAGCAGAGAATTTGAACAAACAGGTGAGCAAAAAGTAGGAGTTTGACTTGAATTTGTTTTGTAATTCACAAAGGTCTCTAAGTTACCGCTGCACACATTTTCCTTGAGGCAAATTAATGTGAATAGTGGCATGTTTCAGGTGGCCGATCTTCATTCGCAATGTCAGCAACTCCAGAGTGAAAAGGGAACGCTGGCTGACAAGATTGTCCGTAGCCAGACTGTCGTGGACGAGCTCAAGCAGCAGCTAACTGAACTGATCAAAGACAACGAAAGCCGGGAGGTGCTTGCCGAGGAAAAGAAAAAGGTCAGTGAGGTGCCGTCACGGTGATGTGGCGGTCGTCACCTTAAAGTAAACATTGTATTGGCTGTATTGCATCAGGTTGATGCTTGTATGAACGCTCTGGAGGCCGAGTTGACCAAAGCTCTGACAGAAACAGCCAGGCTGGAGGACCAGAACGCCCATTTGGCCGAGAAGGTGTCTGGCCTCGAGGAGAAGGTAAAGCCTCCAGGCTTTGTTGCCTTGGAGAACAAACTCATACCCGAGCTTTTCTGTGTGTAAACATTGTGTCCTGTAGCTGATAGAGGCAGATTCGGTGGAGAATCATCTCGGCCACTTAACGGATGAGCGAAAGGATGCAGCCAAAGAGAACAGAGGACTCCGCAAGCAGCTAGCTAAATCCCAAGAGACGGTAAAGACTTTTTCTTCCTGTCGCTCCACTTGGGGACTTGGATGTCCACAGGTTTCTAATTTACCCACCCCAAATGAGGCTACGTCTACACTAGGATGGATAATGGCCTTGAATAGGAGTGGGAACCTCTTGGTACCTCACGATACAAAACGATTTGCGATACAAAGCTCACGATAACGATGATCTGACGATATAGCAATACAACAATTTTCGATACATTGGTCAGGAAATCATTCTAGGATATTCTACAAAAAAACTAATAAACAGAAAAACAAGCTTCTGCTGTGAATTGTGAGTTTATCACTAGTAGACGTCCAATCCATTTGAGCTGGAAGGGTGGCAGCGAATTCGTTCATTCGCTGCCATCCCTCCCACTTCAAACAGATTGAACGTCGATGGTCGTCAGTGGCAGCCAATGCCAGGCAATGAGTAATTTTGGGCCATTTAAGGTCATTTACCTGTTGATTTTCAGTTACTTCCTGTTGATTTTAGGGTATTTTATGGGTCACTTGCTGTTTATTTTACGTTACAGAACAGGAAGTGACCTGGGAATCACCCAAATGAATAGGCAGTGACTCAAACTCAACAGGAAATGATCTGTAAATGCCCTAATATGAAAACCAAGTGACCTGTAAATGCCCCGAAAATCGGACCGAATGACTGTGAATGCTCTGGTTTTGAATGAACGAACATTCCCAGTCTAAATGGATTGGGCGTCGAGCACCGTCAATGGCAGCCTTGTTTTTTATTTTAATTTTTTTTTAATTGACAACTTTTAAAACGGTATTTCGATTCTTGACAGGAGCATATTGATAACCTTTTGGGATACAAAGTATCACGATATATTACCATTTCGATATTTTGTCACACCCCTAGCCTTGAACGTGTAATGAGTTAAACTATACGGCATGTCGGCTACAACCCTAACCAGGGAGGAAAGCGGGTGAAAGCCCGTCTGGAAGCCGCCAAGAGTCTACTTAATGTCAGGTGAAAGTTTGGCAAAGCTCCCTTAAGCCCGACTCCGTCACATTTGCTTGTAGCGTTAGCCGCTAGCGTTAGCCTACCGAGCTTCTGTTTGTTTGCGTTCCTGATAACCACGTGACTACGTAAGCACACTGACTGCTTTCTTAAAGTGGAATGAACCTAGCCGAACAACACAGAGTCAAAGCGGGATAAAAAGACTGTTTTCTTGTTTTATTAAATTACTGAACTAGCCGACATGGTCAAAATTACATCGGTCATCGTGAAGAATTTCGGTAACGGTAAATTTTCGGTACACCGCCCGGCTCTACTCTTGAGCAGAACATAAAGTACTTCTCTATTTCCACTTTGCAGCTGAAGAACATGGAGGGCGCCCTTCAGACCGCGAGCCTTCAGAGAGCTTGCCTAAGGTCTGATCTTCGCAGCATGCAGCAGGAGAAAGATTCCTTGCAACAGCAGCTTGCAACGCTACACAAGCAGCTGCTGAACGCCTCTGATAGGGTAAGATCAGTTTGATTCAAAATTCAAGATGCGTCTGTTTTCATATCTTTGTCTTCAACAGAACCGCTTTTTGGAGCTGGCCTTGCACAACTGTGCTATCCAGAGTCCTAGCAAGAAGCTCCACAGAGACACACTGCAACCAAAGGAACAAGATGACAAGGTTTCAAATTCGAGCTTGACCTTTGACTTTTGGGTTTCTTTGTTGTTGTTTTTTTTATTTTATTTTATTTTTATACAATTTGTTTTATTTTAATTCAAATTTACCATGTTGCATCTGTGTGTAGGCTAGCAAGTTGTTACTGAAGCAGCAGCACAAAAACAGCCAGGTGACAATGCTCAAAACCTTGGAGCAGGAAAACGCCATCCTCAAAGAGAAATTGGAAGAACATAAGCAGCTCATGAAGGTAACACTAAAATACCTACGCCAGGGCTGCCATGAAATATACTAGGATTATTTAAACTAGGGATGTCCTGATCGCATATTTTTGCCCCCGAGTCAGTGTCATCTGATTTTAGGAATACATACACAGTGGTACATCAACATACGATCTCAATGACATGCGATCCTTTCAACGTATAATTTAACTCGTCATTTGTCTCGACAAAAGACAACATGCTTGAAATACGACGATTTCTGACAGCGTCGCAATTTCATTGTTTTCCCGCAAGACGGATGCCAATGGATTTTCTTGCGAGAGAAATCAACATGGGTCCCATGAAGGTTCTTGCAGGTGGTGAAAAAAATATATATATATAAATACAATAATAATAATATAATAATAATATAATAATAATATATAATAATATATATATATATATAATATATATATATATATATATATATAATATATAATAATATAATAATATAATAATAATATAAATACAAATCAAGAAATGAAAAATGTAATCGTAATCGTGGCAGCCCTAATCTATCTCTTGGAATTGCTTTGTACAGGACATGTTTTTCTGGCATATTTTGGTTCCTGACTTTCTTCATCATACTTCTTGACTTCATTTCCTTCCTTTCTTCAAGGAAAAACAATTTGCATTAAAAGCCTTAATCTTTTGGCCCAACCAGTAATCTCTAATATCTTGGTGTGTATTAATATCAGGATGTTGCTGCAAAGGATGGACACGCACAACTGGATGAACTACAGGAGGAAAATAAATTGCTCAAGGCCCGTGTAGAAAGGCTCACTAAACAACTCTTTGAGGTATGGTATATAAAGTAATTAAATTGCATTCCAAATGAAATGACAACTGCTTTTTTTCTTCATTTTCCTAAATTGTCAATGTGCTTTACAGTAATTTTTTAAAGGGCAGCTGAAGTGCTTTTCGGATTTCGGTGTAGTTTTATGAATATAAACTTTGGACGAGTTCATCAAAACAACCATGTCATTTTCAATGCATAACTGCAAGTATAAATTTTTTTTTTTAACTTTTTTTGCACTCCTTTAATAGTCCCTTCCTAAATCCAGAAGTGTGATGTAACTTCCAGAAGAGAACAGAAGACTTTATCCACAGCGAGCATAGCAGCAGCAGCAGCGATATCAGTGCTATTTCCACCGAAAGTAGCTATTCAGGATCGTTCTTTCGTGACCCTAATGATGGCAAGGGCTCCCAGGAAATATAATCTACAATTAATCCCCACATGTTTGAACCTGATACGTCAGATGACGATTTACTCGGCACAGCAGAAGTTGGTGATGACGCCGATATACAGCTCGACATTCACAACGACCTGTCAGCTAATCTATCTACTTATGACCGGCCAGCAACAACAAAAGTTTTTTTACGCCACTCAGAGTCTTGAGCCTCCATGTAAGCAATTCATCGCTACATATTCGAGATCGCATGACGAATCTCCCGAGTAAAATCCAGAAAATGTTTGCGAGCATACCGTGTTGCTATACTTTCGTACTAGAGTCCTGGCAAGGTCTTGGGGAAATTACGTCATCAGGTAGCGGCCGGCAGCGAGGCGTGTCCCTCGTTGCTAAGGTGTTGCTATGGCAGTAACTAAAAAACTACACGGTCAATTTAAAAAAAAATAATAATAATAATAATTAATAGGAGTTTTGAGACGGTGAATGACGCTCAAGAAAATGCTCAAGAACGAAATCCGGATAGCTCTTCAGGTGCCCTTTAATTGTTGCTTTTTTTAGTTGCTGTAATAATGTAGAGTGGTGAATTAAGTTAACCCCCCGTCCACCCCTTTAATTCATATTGTGACTGTCATTGACGACTATAGGAGTCTAATCCATTTGAACTGGGAGTGGGTGTGCAGTATCAGTATTATATTTGGTCAGGCTTTGTTTGGAATTGAACGATTCCGGTTCCATGTTTCGATCCCGGTTCCAAATGATTCTCAATTCCGATTCTTTTAAGAGGCATGGTCAAAAAATGTATAGTTTAAAAATGTATTCCTTTGTATTAATGTCTTAACGTCTCGGGTTTTTTGGTGGTATTAATTGTATGAATTTAAAATTTATTATTATTTTATTATTATTTATTATTAATACAATTAATATGACATTTATGAATGATATGAACTTCTCACAGGGCTATTTTTAGCTTGTATATAAATTAGGGCTGCAGCTATCAATTATTTTAGTAGTCGAATAATCGATGAACCATTTAGTTCAAATAATTGAGTCATCGGATAAGGAACATAAAAAATTAAAATACCTGAGCCTCAAACGGTATAAATGAGGATGTATGTACAACATAAGAACAGTTGGCTAACTTACATAGTAGGGCTATCAAAATTATCGCGTCAACGGGCGTTAATTAATTTTTTTAATTAATCATGTTAAAATATTTGACGCAATTAACTAGGGCTGCAGCTATTGAATATTTTAGTAGTTGATTAATCGATGGACTAGTTTGTTTGAATAATCAAGTAATCGGATAAGGAACATGAAAAATTAAAACACCTGAGCTGAGCCTCAAACGATCTTTTTTTTTTTAATGAGGATCTGTGTACAGCAAAAGAACAAGTGGCTAACTTGGATAGAAAAAGCCTGCTAGCTTAAATGCTATAAAATGCTAAAGTTTTTTTGTTTTTTTTACAATGCTCTCAACAAGTGGTTGACACATATTCCCACAAAAATGGCTAAATATACCTACAAACGTAATTAAGAATGCATTAAAAAAAACATTCGCGCAAACAAAAACTTATCTTATGTTGGTCTTAACAGGGAGCATTTGGATTCAGCCATGTGAAGAGGCAGACCAGAGGGCATTGTATCCACCCTCATCAGTAGAATTAGATGCAAACACTTTTAAACTCAACCATTACAATGTCGCTTCAATTAAACGAATACTCGAAGCAACAAAATTTAGTTTGACTATTTTTTTCTAATCGAATACTCGAGTTAATCGATTAATCGTTGCAGCACTACAATTAACGCACATGCCCCCCTCAAACAGATTAAAATGACAACACAGTGCAATGCCAACTTGTTACTTGTGTTTTTTGGAGTTTTGCCACCCTCTGCTGGCGCTTGGGTGTGACTGATTTTATGGGCTTAAGCACCCATGAGCATTGTGTAATTATTGACATCAACAATGGCGGGCTACTAGTTTATTTTTTGTTTGAAAACTTTACAAATTTTATTAAAACGAAAACATTAAGAGGGGTTGTAATATAAAATATCAATAACTTGTACTAACATTTATCTTTTAAGAACTACAAGTCTTTTATCCATGGATCGCTTTAACAGAATGTTAATAATGTTAATGCCATCTTGTTGATTTATTGTTATAATAAACAAATACAGTACTTATGTACCGTATGTTGAATGTATGTATCCATCTTGTGTCTTAGCTTTCCATTCCAACAATAATTTACAGAAAAATATGGCATATTTTATGGATGGCTTGACATTACTACCCACCTTTGTATTGCAGTATTAATCGACTATCAAAACAGTTGTTGATTAATTTGATAGTCAAATAGTTGTCGATTAATCGTGGCACCCCTATTCTATAATGAGCTTTCTGAAAAATCAAATGGAAATACTGTGTGTTGGATTACCAATACCAATGCTTGCTCGGCTCTCCATTTGTAGTCATTCCACACTTACTTCATGGAACTCCTGCCCGCATCGCCCTGCAGGTTGGCGAGGGGACATTGTTCTGATGCCGACAGCGCGCAGGTAGGATAATAAAATCATCAAATCGTGGTGCATTTTATGTCACTTTGGGAGCATTTTTCCTTCCGCTTCACACAACTGACATAATCACTCAAAATGTTATGGGATGGCTTCTCTTGTGTTACCCTGGTGACGGTCCATCCTCACATGTGTGTTGGGTTTTCTGGTTTTCCATTTGGTTTTCCATTTTGGTTTTCCATTTTGGTTCCAATTGATGTGCTCCAACTGCCGTTTTATACTCCGCTCACCACCACCACGACCTTGTCTTTCTCTTGCATTCTTGACTTTTCTGAGCTGCAGATGCCGTAAAAACACAAAGTGTCCGAGGTCCGGATTAGAGATGAAGCCGATCCGATCCAGTTTAATTAGTGGATTGCATTGATCTAACCTTAGAAAATGTCAGATCCGTATGATTTGGGGAGCGCCTTTACAACGCTCCTCAGTTTTTTCTTCATTTGGTCAACAGATACGCAATGCTAATGTTTGATTCCGGGTTCACATTCATGAGCAAAAGCAGTTTCGTCTGTTTACAAGTCGATCGCAACAACCACTTTAAGATTGAGTTTGCGTTCAGATCCTCTGTTTTGCCTGAGAGAGGATTTGACACCGACCCTGTGTGCAAGCTAACCCCAAAATACGTAATAATATAAATACATATACAGTAGGGCAAATAAGTATTTAGTCAACCACCAATTGTGCAAGTTCTCCTACTTGAAAAGATTAGAGAGGCCTGTAATTGTCAACACGGTTAAACCTCAACCATGAGAGACAGAATGTGAGGGAAAAAAACAGAAAATCACATTGTTTGATTTTTAAAGAATTTATTTCCAAATTAGAGTGGAAAATAAGTATTTGGTCACCTACAAACAGTGTTGTTAATAACGGCGTTAGAATATAACTGTGTTACTAACGGCGTTATTTTTTTCAGTCGTGAGTAATCTAATTAATTTTCTCATCTTGGCAACGCCGTTACCGTTACTGAGGCGGGAAATGTGTGCGTTACTATACGTTACTATGTTGTTTGACGCGAGAAAAGTCTGAGAGAGACGGACTCACGGAGACGAGAGAGCAGGGCAGGAGTAGGGGACGCCGTTGCAAACACGATGCTCGGTGGCTCCAATAATACCTGACTGTAGCCGATAGCCTACAAACTACGCCCACATAATGCTACTGTAGAAATCATACATTATAGAACGAGATGCAAATAACAGACACGGTATTTAGAGGTGTGCAAAATTTCCGATTCTTAGATTATTCGCGATTCGGCCATGGAAGATTCGAGAACGATTCACAAACATCCAAATTCCGATTATTAAAATATGCGAAGTAAAGCGGAAGTACACAACACTCAGCGTGCCATGCGGTCTTCGGGACGGAACGGAGCGAGAGTAGCTAAACATCATGCTTCCCATTACCTGGCCCCTCGGGTAATGCCAATGCTCAACTCACAGCTCTAGCTCAACTCATGCAACGAGATAAAAAAACACAACAACATACCTGACTGCTGCCGAAAAGCTGCTACAAAGTACATCCATATAATGTTACGGTGGATATCATTTATATAGGACTAGATGTAATATAGATTTGGTAGTGTTAGCAGCACATCTGCAAAAAGCTAGATGCGGGCGTTATAAACGGCCGCCATCTTAAAGCAGTACACTTCCCTGCAAGGCTGTTGTAGCGAACCTTCCAAGCAAACCTAATTCACTTTTTATCTAAAATACTCCTAAATCGGTAAAATATTGACTTGAATCTATCTTTACAATAGTTTTAAAACTTTCACATGTCGAAAGTAGACAAAAGGGAAATTATGGAATAACGGGAGCAATTTTAACAAATTTAACGGTTGATTCACAACATTAAATTAACTGAATGTAATTTAAAGCTGCTGATACAGAATGGGGACTGGAGTTTTTTATTGAATGTTATTTTTGTATATTTGTTTACTGCTAAATGTTAACTTGATACTGAAATAGTAGTGTGGTTTAGCCTGAGAGTATTTTTGAACAATTTTGGAACTAATGTACAAAACATTTAAAAAAAAAAAAAAAAAAAAAAGAAAGAAAAAAAAAAAGGAGGGGGTGCATCAATAATCGTTTTATAATCGAATCTGAGCCTCTGAATCGTAATCGTAATCGAATCGTTAGGTGCCCAAAGATTCCCAGCTCTAGTGGTATTAGCAACATATCTAAAGAACTAGTTAGTAAACAGCCGCCATCTTAAAGCAGTAGACCTCTTAGGAAAGCTCTGTTGTGGAGAACCTTCCTAGCGAACCTAAGTAACCTTTTGTCTTAAATTCTAAATCGGCAAAATCTTGACTTAAATCTATCTTTAAATGATGGAAGTTTTAAACTTTTTTTTTTTACACATGTCGAAAGTAGACAGAAGGGAACTAATTAAAGCTAAAACGAATACTTGACCAACTCGAGTAACTCGAGTTTAAAAACTGATCCGAGTAATTTTATTCACCTCGAGGAATCGTTTAATTTTGCCAGCTCTAAGCATCACATTTTGCCCGGACTACTTTTAATGTGGAACAACCCGCAGACGTAACATGCGTAGAGGAAGAAGCAATACATTTTTTTTAAAAAACTTACCGCAGCCGACAGCCACTACAAAATACGCAGACATTGCTAAAAACTACGTGTGGTAGCAGGTAGTGTCCGATGCGTCTCATAGATAAGGCATGCATTTAGGACTAGATGCGAATGGCAGACTCGGCCTCGTCTGGGCAGCATTAGTAAACAGCCGCCATCTTTAAGCAGTAGACTTCTCATCGTTAATAAATATAACGTTACTGTCACTCGCTCACGTAACGTTAGCCCTTCGGAGGGCTAGGTTTCTATTGATTATGACTACTGTCGATGCGTGGCTAATGTGTCTTACATGCAGGCTTTATTTAAGCTGTAAAAACACAGTGCTGTAGAGTGATGAGGGTGTGAAATTAAAACATAATAAAGCTAACTGTCAGTTTTAGCTCAGTAGTCATTGCTGAATAAAACACCAAGTAGCAACCAGGTATCATACATTTATTTTGAACACTGCAAAAACTCAAAATACGATCAGTACTTACAGTTTAGACTAACTTAAAACTTAACTAGAACTTAAAAATAGCTTGACACAAATGGAAATTAAATTGAAACACGTGGGAAAAACATGTAGCTTTCAATTGATGTGTGTTATCAAGCGTAATTACATTTTTGGGTAAGAAATATGTTGTTGGGTTTTTTTTAGATCTAGAAGTTTTTTGAGTGAAAGCAGTGAATTTTTTCTTCTAGTCACATCTTAGATGCAATTGTTGGCTGTTTTCAACAATGTACATCGAAATAAAGACATTGATTGACTGAAAATGGTTCAATATTGGATTAAATGTCTTTTTTTCTCAAGTATATTTATAATTGCTCTTTACCCAAAAAAAAAATGTTTTATCCGATTACTCGATTAATCGATAGAATTTTCAGTCGATTACTTGATTACTAAAATATTCGATAGCTGTAGCCCTAGAACTAATGCAATAACGGGAGCAACTTTAACAATAACGGTTGATTCAGAACATTAAAATGACTTCAATTCAATTCAATTCAATTCAATTTTATTTGTATAGCCCTCAATCACAACAGAGGTCTCAAAGGACTTTACAGAGGCAATATGATACACAATTAGAAATGAAGCAACAAAGATGAATAGATACAGTTCAAGTCCTGGGTATCCCCTATCCTTAAGACCCTCCATGCCGGCAAGGAAAAACTCCAAAAACTCCAGAGTCAATTGGGAGAAAAATGAGAAACCTTGGGGAGTACCACAGTCAGGAGAGATCCACTCCCAGGACGGATAGACAGGAACCCCAGAACGGCTAATGGAAATTAGCAAGCGAAATTATAGTCCGTAAAAATACAGTGGAGTAAAGGAGCAAGAAGAGGTCCCTCTAGTCAGATGAGACGGGGGTAGCAGCGAGGACGTCTATCCAGCCAGGGGTCCGGACAGTCAGGAGGCTGCAGCTGAAAAATAGCCCCTCCCCAGAGGGGAGGGGGGAAAGGGGACACCGGGTGACTAGTGATGAAGAGACTAGACAACTAGATATTAACATTGGAAAATAGAAATAAAGTAAGACAAGTGGTAGGTAGAGTAAGAAAAGGAGATAGAACTCAGCGGCTGTACTGCCCCCCAGCATTATAGCTTCTAGTGCAACTTAAACTGTGAGTCTATTCCGACTTCAACTAGCCTAACTATAAGCTTTGTCGAATAGGAACGTTTTTAATCTAATCTTAAATGTGCAAACTGTCTCGGCTTCTTTAATACTAGCTGGAAGCCGATTCCATAAAACAGGAGCTTGGTGGTTAAAGGCTCTAGCTCCGACAGTACTTTTATGAACCCTGGGAACTACCAGTAGACCTGCATTCTGAGATCGGAGTGTTCTGTTGGGGCGGTATGGAACCAGAGCATCGGTGAGATAAGATGGCCCCAACCCATTAATGGTCTTAAATGTAAGAAGGAGTATTTTAAATTTAATTCTAAACTCGACTGGAAGCCAGTGAAGTGCCTGGAGCACAGGGGTGATGTGCTCTCTTCTATTGGTTCCTGTTAAAAGTCTTGCTGCTGCGTTTTGGACTAGCTGAAGACCTTTTAGAGAGCTTTTAGGACAAGCTGCAAGTAGGGAGTTACAGTAATCCAATCTCGATGTAACGAACGCGTGAATTAATTTTTCTGCATCGCTTTTAGATAAAATATTTCTAATTTTGGCGATGTTGCGCAGGTGAAAGAAAGCCGTTCTACAGGTTTGTTTAATGTGTGCTTTAAACGATAAGTCAGGGTCAAATAAAATTCCTAGGTTTTTAACTGTGGCGCTGGAGGCTACACTTACATTGTCCAGAGTGACTATCTGGGCAGATAAAGAGTCTCTAACACTTTTCGAGCCTATTATAAGGACTTCTGTCTTTTCAGGGTTAAGTAGAAGATAGTTAGTGCTCATCCAGGTATTTATATCTCGGACGCAGGCGCTTAGTTTTTCTACTTGCCTGACCTGCTCAGGTTTAATTGATAAATACAGTTGTGTGTCGTCAGCGTAACAATGAAAGTTAATGCTATGTTTTCTGATGATGTTACCTAGAGGAAGCATATACAGCGTAAACAAGATGGGCCCGAGGACAGATCCTTGCGGCACACCATAACTAACTCTAGAGTACGATGATGATTGCTGGTTTACATTGACAAACTGGTACCTATTAGATAAATATGATTTAAACCAGCAGAGGGCTGCTCCTCTAATGCCTATGTCACATTCTAATCTCTGCAATAAGATATTATGGTCGATTGTGTCAAAGGCTGCGCTCAGGTCCAGCAGAACCAGGATCGAGACTAATCCAACGTCAGCGGCAAGTAACAAGTCATTAGTTACTTTAACTAATGCGGTTTCAGTGCTATGATGAGCTCGAAAGCCAGACTGGAACTGTTCAAATAAACTATTGTCCTGTAGGTGCTGACAGAGCTGTTTAATTACCACTCTTTCAAGGACTTTGGAGAGAAATGGTAAGTTAGAAATAGGTCTATAATTGGCCAGAATATCAGGATCAAGAGTAGGTTTTTTCAAGAGCGGTTTAATAACTGCATATTTAAAGGACTGCGGCACGTAGCCAGTAACTAATGAGGTATTTATTATATTTAAGATAGTGTCAATAGTTAGAGGCAGGGTCTCTTTAAAAAGTTTGGTTGGGATTGGGTCAAGGAGGCACGTTGATGGTTTGGAGGACATTATAATTGAAGTTACATCAATTTGGTCTACAGTGGTAAAGTTATTTAATATTTTAGAGGGGTTTATAGGAGATTCCGAATTCTTTGTCTGCACTTTATCAGACCTAATAATTGGAAGTGATTCATTTATTTTATTTCTAATAGTTGCGATTTTATTGTTAAAAAATTTTAGGAAGTCATCACAGCTAAGGGTGGTTGGGATATAAGGTTCTATTGAGGTGTGACTGTTTGTCAGCCTTGCTACAGTGCTGAACAGAAACCTAGGATTATTTTTGTTTTCCTCTATTAAGGATGAGTAATATCTGGTTTTAGCCGTGCGCAAGGCCTGCTTATATGTCACTAAGCTGTGTTTCCAAGCAGAGAGGGTGTGCTCTGTGTTGGAACGGCGCCAAAGTCTTTCTAATTTACGTGTCGATTGTTTAAGAGAGCGTGTTTCAGCATTATACCAGGGAGATGCTCGTCTCGGCTTGACAAACTTTAATTTGGAGGGAGCGACGACATCTAGGGTGGTACGAAACGTAAACAGAACACGATCAACAAACTCGTCATTAACAGCAAGGCCGGACATCACTCCTTCATAATTAGATGACATGGAGGCAAATATAGGCTGAATTATCTGTTTATACTCTGAAACAGAGTGATCACCTAATGTCCTTTTCATCTGAGTTCTAATCACTGGTGGTGGATTATCTTGAAGCACAAACCGAAAGGTAATTAGAAAATGATCAGACAGTACAGGGTTGTGGGGATGGACACTAAGATCACTAATCTCAGTACCGTAGGTTAAAATCAAGTCCAGGGTGTGCTTGTGACTATGAGTTGGTTTATTTACATTTTGAATGAAGCCAGTCCCATCTAGTAGGTCATTAAAGGCCTTACCAAGGGAGTCACCTTCATCGTCAACATGTATATTAAAATCCCCTACAATTATAATTCTATCCCAGCTTAGCAAAATACTAGATAAAAAGTCAGAGAAATCTAACAAAAACTGTGAGTAGGGACCAGGGGGACGGTAAACCACTATGAACAGAACTGGTTTTTGGTTCTTCCAGTTAGCGTCTATAATTGATAGTGCTAGACTTTCAAAGGAGTTATAAATGTAATTAGCTTTACTTTTTGGGCTCATACCTAAACAAGAGTGTGATATTACTGCCACCCCCCCTCCACGGCCCGTGCTTCTAGCTGTGTGAAAATTCACGTGACTTGGGGGTGTGGATTCATTAAGTCTAACAAAGTCATCCTGCTGAAGCCAAGTTTCAGTCAGGGCCAAAATATGAATATTGTAATCCCCAATTAAATCATTAACTAACAGAGATTTGGGCGAGATTGACCTGATGTTTAATAATCCGCATCTTATATATTTATTAAGAGCTAATTTATTTTCACTGCTATCAGGGGCTATATGTATTAAATTCTTTGGTCTCGTTCCTATAGTACTCGGTTTTCCCCTGTTCACTATACGAGGCACGGACACAGTCTCTATCTTCTGTCCTGAATTTTGGATTTGTGACAGCTCGGAAAGAGGCGAGTGGTCACTACTAACAGTGTTATGTTTTACACTACAACACTGCGCCCGGGCCCCCACTCTCAAGTGTCACTTTGGGAGACTTAGTTTGGCGGCCAAATTTCGAGTTAAGAGAGCAGCACCGTCCCAAGTCGGATGAATGCCGTCTCGGCGCATGAGCCCGGGCTTGCCCCAAAACGCGTGCCAGTTATCAACAAAGACTATATCGTTTTCTGGGCACCATCTAGACAACCAGCGGTTAAATGATGAGAATCTAGAGTACATCTCATCATTGACCAAATTAGGCAGAGGACCAGAGAAAACTACGGTGTCCGCCATCGACTTAGCAAGTTCACACACCGAGGCTACGTTTAATTTAAGCACCTCAGACTGTCTCCGCCGGGCGTCGTTACCGCCTGCGTGAATCACGATACGGCGGAACCTCTTCCTACTCTGCTTTAAGAGTCTGAGGTTTCCTTCGATGTCACCGACTCTGGCCCCTGGGTAACACCTGACAGACACCGCCGGGTGCTTCACGTCTCTAACTATGGAGCTTCCAATTACGAGAGTGTCTGGTTCAGCCGGTGTGTCGCTGAGGGGGGCAAACCTATTGCTGACGTGAAGCTGCTGGTGCACTAAGGTTGTGCGTTTACCACTGCGCTTCCCCCGTACAGTCACAAATGCCTCCTTAATTTCCCCCGGCTGCACGGGGCTCGCTGGGGGGCTAACTGCGCTAGCAATCCTACTACTGCAAGCACGACCTGCCACTACCTGGCTATAGCTAGGACTAGCTTTCGTCTCTAGAGTGCAGAGCCGTGCTTCTAGCTCAGAAACCCTGGTCTCCAACCCTGAGACTAAGCTACACTTCCTACAGCTACTACTGTCCTCGACGAAGGAGCCAGGGTGCTCGCTATACATACAGCACACTGAGCAGAAAAGACGGGAGGACGAAGGCAGAGGGCTAGCCATAGCTCGGATAAGCTAG
The DNA here is from genome assembly GCF_030265065.1 of Corythoichthys intestinalis. NCBI lineage: Eukaryota > Metazoa > Chordata > Actinopteri > Syngnathiformes > Syngnathidae > Corythoichthys > Corythoichthys intestinalis. The sequence goes on along the minus strand of NC_080409.1, from coordinate 35,038,200 downwards.
GCTAGCAAGATAGAGCTAAAGAGGAGAGGAGAGTAGTTTTAATCCACGATCTGTCCGATCGTGGGATAAAACAAAATAAGGAGCACTAGGAGAGCCGAACTAGCCTAGGATCGATTCTCCGATGTGTCCGTTGGATAAAACAAATTGAGGAGCACTAGGAGATTAGCGACTAGTAGCAGCGCTAACAAACAAACGATACACTCACCGGATGTGACGTCACAGGAAACAACCCACACATAGCAAAGGTTACTATCTAGTTATCGCAATATCTTATCTATAAGTTTAGGGTAAAGAATTAGGCTAGGGCCAATTGTCCCAAAAACCCTTTAAACTTTGCATTGTGGAACGTTTTTTTTTTTTTTTTTTTTTTTTTTTTTTTAAAGGGGAAAAAAAAAAAGAAAATTATCACCAGTTACTTTGCCAAGTATCAAATTACTTTTACATTCAAGAAACTGAATTACTAACGCAATTACTTTTTGAGAGAAGTAATTTGAACTGTAATTTTTAAAGTAAGATTAACAACACTGCCTACAAACAAGCAAGATTTCTGGCTGTCAAAGAGGTCTTACTTCTTCTAACGAGGTCTAACGAGGCTCCACTCGTTACCTGTATTAATGGCACCTGTTTTAACTCATTATCTGTATAAAAGACACCTGTCCACAATCTCAGTCAGTCACACTCCAAACCCCACTATAGCCAAGACCAAAGAGCTGTCGAAGAACACCAGAGACAAAATTGTTGACCTGCACCAGGCTGGGAAGACTGAATCTGCAATAGGTAAAACGCTTGGTGTAAAGAAATCAACTGTGGGAGCAATTATTAGAAAATGGAAGACATACAAGACCACTGATAATCTCCCTTGATCTGGGGGTCCATGTTTGGCCTCCGTTATTGCCAACAAAGGGTACATAACAAAGTATTGAGATTAACTTTTGGTATTGACCAAATACTTATTTTCCACCATGATTTGCAAATAAATTCTTTAAAAATCAAACAATATGATTTTTTTTTTTTTTTTTCAAATTCTGTCTCTCATGGTTGACGTTTACCCATGTTGACAATTACAGGCCTCGCTAATATTTTCAAGTGGGAGAACTTGCACAATTAGTGGTTGATTAAATACTTATTTGCCCCACTGTATAAATATTTAGATAATATAAATAAATTAAAATAAAATAAATGAGTTAATTGACGGATCCTTTTTGGAAAAAAATATTTGAATCTCTTTGGCTGCCATTGATATCAATCATCGAATGATCTCCAGCCCCTCTCAGTTGAAATGGAGTGGACATCTATTACCATCAAAAGGTGTTTTTAAGATCAATTTTCCTCTTTTACTAACTACCACAGCACATGACATGGACTTGCAAAGACCGGGTTAAGCAAAAAGGATTTCTGTGTTGTTGTATTTTTGTTTGTTTGTTTATTTTGCACTATTGTCAACTTGTGTTAAACTAAATAAAAAAAATTTTTAAAAAGGGCTCTGGTAGCGAAAATATATCGGTAAAGACAGGTATGCTGATTCAGGTACTGAGATCGGATTGGGTCGGAGAAGGGGGGTGGATCGGTTCATCCCTAGTCTGAATGATAGTCTAGGTATTGAAAAGATAAGATTAGCGCGAGGCTGTAGTTATGGTGAAGTGTACCTTGCCTTTTTTCTCTCCAGGTAGCCATGGCAGAGCAGCGAGCTAACGCGGACGGCTACCGGCGGATCGGCGGACTTTAACACCGACGTCATCTTCTTGCGCTCAAGTTGGCCGCCGTCTTCTTATCTTTTTTTGTATTGGGGCATCCTCAATCATGCTAACGTGTGTCATTGCAACGCATGGCACTACTGCTAGGTGGCGCTTATATTTTTTCCGTGAGGTTTTAATGAGATTACCTCGACCGTTTCTTTTTGTTTGTAATCTGAATGTATCTTTTTTAAATGGATGCAGGTTGTGCTGCCTGCGAAGTGGAACTGTTTGACAAAAATTATGCTTTTGATAGCAATCAAAATGTAAAATTACACTTCAACTATTCTGGTTTCTAATCCTCCTACTGTTTTGTTTTTATGATTTTGGTTTTTTTTCGGGGACTTTAATGTTTGTTCAAGCTGCTTTTATCGTTATGTTTGTCATAGGTGAATTTTTTTCCTTTCACCTTCTGTTGCTGCTGCACCAAATGGATCCCAAATTTCACAAAGAAATGGACTGTTATAGTATCAAATCGGTACACACGCCTCGGTTTATTTTTGGTTATTTATGTTTATTTATAAGTTGATGTCACGAGAACCATGCTTTGGCATTGTTGTATTTTTTTGTTCATTATTATTTATCAGGTATTTATTTTGGGGGGGAGGGGGTTCATGTTTTTTTTTTTTTTTTTTTTTTTTTTTTTTTTTTTTTTTTTTTTAACTCTGGCAGTGGCATTAGCAGTGATGGACATCCAAGTGGGAGGGATGGCAGCAAATGAAACGTTCCTTCGCTGCTATACCCTATACCAACCCAATCTATTGCTGTCGATGATTTAGCAAATTCTACTCCCACAATCATTTCATTTACTAAATAATCTAATGTTGGTGTATTGACTTTGACATGTTTGCTTGTATCCATTGACAAAAAAATTGTAATAGCATTTTTTTTCCTTTTCCTGTTCCTCCACTCCTTTTTTTTTTTTTTTTTAAAGTCATGTACCAGACATTTTGTAACGTAATTAAAGTGTCTAGCCACTGCACATCTGTTTTGTTGTTTGTGTTCCTCATTGAAACCATTGACGGCGATAAGATGTCCAATCCATTTGGCTCGTTTCCTCTTCCTGTGAATTGAAATGAATTTATCACTTGTAGACATCCAATCCATTTGAAGTGGGAGGGTGCCATCCCTCCCACTTTAAATTGATTGGACGTCTATTGCCTTAAAGCGGAAATGTGAAGTAAGGTTGGCCAACCATGTTTTTGAATATCAATGGCTAAACAATTATAAGCATTTTTTTTTTTTTTTTTTTTTTTTTAACGCAACCCTTCCAGATTCTTTGTTTAATCCATAGCAACGTCCTTGACAACGAAAATGCTTTTCTTCGGAAATCTTCGGAAATTACGTCACACTGAGAAGTGCGAGGGAAGTCCGCCATAGAACAGTATTGTTTGTTGCATTGCTTCTCGGTAAGATGCCACGGCGGTGTGTGGCGATGTTTTGTTCTCACTCAAACGAAAAGTTGTATGAGTGGCCAAAGGATAGCAGGGCACGTAAATGGACATCTTTCGTTCGCACGAAGCGAATGAATTTCACGCCATCATCGGGTAGTGTTTTCTGCTACAAACACTTCGAAGATGCCTGCTTCCTTAACCGGTCTGCTTATGATCAAGGATTCGCCAAAAAGTGTGATTTTTGGATAGATGACTGATGACTTTGTCAAAGCAGAGCTGCCAACTGTTGTGGAATGAACCGTAGAAGCTAGCGACATTAGCCAAAAGCTAACTCGTGGCAATCCCCAATCATAGTTGTTGTTGCGTTCACTAGGTTAAGCATGTTTGAATTGTGCTTCATCTACGATCTTGTCCGAAAGGGTTAATCCACTGTCAATCGGGAAAGGGGTGTGGATGTGCATATAAGCGGGTCGGCGTCGCGGCAATTCACTGTCTCGTTGCCGTAAGAGACACACACCGCCGGTGAGTTTGTGCACATTTATTTGTATTTATATTATGTATTTCCACCTTCATGCTTCAAGCATTGCATTGCATTTGTACGGTTCGGCGTTTCTTTCACGGTGATCGCTTGATAGCCTTCTAGTTTGTGTTTCATGAGAGCCGCTGACAGGTGACAGCTGACGAACAAGCGTGTTGGTGTAATGTCTCGCAGCGAATCTGCGAGCGCGCAGGTCAAGCAGTGAATCATGGGAAATGTAGTCTCGGGACAACACTGAAGTGGTGCGTTGTAATCTGTTCGCTTGTGTGAAAAAACTACATTTCCTCACGCCATTAGACGCCACTTCCTGCCGAGAGCCCCAAGCTGTGTTTGTACTGTTAGTTCCATGTGTTACTAAAGAAACAAAGTTGTCAGCACGTCGTGTGTTCGATACCTTTGTAAACAAGAAGCTCATAACAAGACACTATGCACGATCCGTGTAAGAGACGCTGGAGTGGTAGGAGGCGAGGAGGAGATCAGCGAGAAGCAAAACTTTGCGGTTGAATGTGGCGGCAGTCCGCTATTATTTTCTTATTGTTGCCACAATAAAGTGGAGAAAGCCATCAACAACTCATCTCCTTCTTTCCCCCCAACGTTTTTATATTATTATTTTATATGCACGAGAGCTGCCGGATCTGCCAAATTGAACATGAAGTGTGATTATTATTTTTTTACACAATGTCATCAGATAGACAAAAACATAAAATTATGTGCAAATGCCTGCATCTTCAAATCATGAAAATAATAACAGCCTATATCTTACCAATCTTGTAATCTCGATGGGTCTTGTCTCCATTCCATGTCAGGTAGTCTAGGCACATTGTTTGCATCCTGATTAGCGTCTGGCTAATACATGTTGGGTCCAACATGAAATTCCAACCTCCTCTTCTTCCTCCAACTCTTGAAAAACTTGGATCTCCTCCCTTGCGCTCTATCTATCGCTTATATCGCTGTTTGAATCATTGTTTGAAGGGCTTTGTATGGCAGCCGTATGTATGGAGCTGCCATCGCTGTTCCCGGTGTGACGTATCATTTCCGGGTCCTTCGTCCCCTTTCAGGCTCGAACTTCGGAAACGCGATTATTTTGTCAAATATACAACATGTTATTTTTTCATGCTTTATTTGTTGCACAATGTTTGATTAATTGTGACCCTATTTGGCATGTTATTAAATTCACATTTCTGCTTTAAATTGCAGAAAATAAGTTAATGGATGATTTCAATATAACATTATTTCAATGCAATTGTCCATTTACTAACTAGTACAACACATACACTGCTGGCCAAAAGTATTGGCGCCCTTGCAATTCTGTCAGGTAATGATCAATTTCTCCTAGAAAATGGTCGCAGGTACAAATGCTTTGGTAGTAATATCTTCATTTATTTTGCTTGCATTGAAAAAACACTAAAGAGAATGGGGGGCAGGGATCATTATCATTTTACACAAAACTCCAAAAATGGGCCGGACAAAAGTATTAGCACCCTTTGAAAAATCATGTGATGCTTCTCTAATTTGTGTAATTAACAGCACCTGTTACTTACCTGTGGCACATAACAGATGGTGGCAATAACGAAATCACACTTGCAGCCAGTTAAAATGGGATTAAAGTTGACTCAACCTCTGTCCTGTGTGTACCACATTGAGCACGGAGAAAAAGACCAAAAAACTGTCTGAGGACTTGCGAATTGTGAGGAAGCATGGGCAATCGCAAGGCTACAAGTCAATCTCCAAAGACCTGATTGTTCCTGTGTCTACCGTGCGCAATGTAATCACTAAGTGGAAAGCACTGTGGCTAACCTCCCCAGATCTGGAAGGAAAAGAAAAATTGACAAGAGATTTCAACGAAAGATTGTGGATAAAGAACCTCGGCTAACATCCAAATAAGTTCAAGCTGTCCTGCAGTCCGAGGGTACAACAGTGTCAACCCGAACTGTCCGTCTGCGTCTGAATGAAAAGGGACTCTATGGTAGGATACCCATGAAGATCCCACTTCTGACCCAGAGATATAAAAAAGGCAGGCTGGAGTTTGCCAAAACTTACCTGAGAAAGCCAAAAACGTTTTGCAAGAATGTTCTCTGGTCAGATGAGACAAAAGTAGAGCTTTTTGGGGGAAAGGCATCAACATAGAGTTTACAGGGAAAAAAACGAGGCCTTCAAAGAAAAGAACACGGTCCCCACAGTCAAAGATGGTGGAGATTCCCTGATGTTTTGGGGTTGCTTTGCTGCCTCTGGCACTGGACTGCTTGACTGTGTGCATGTCATTATGAAGTCTGGAGACTACTAACAAATTTTGCAGCATAATGTATGGCCCACTGTGAGAAAGCTGGGTCTTCCAGCAGGACATAGACCCAAAACACGCTTCAAAAAGCTCTAGAAAATAACTTGAGAGAAAGCACTAGAGACTTCTGAAGTGGCCAGCAATGAGTCCAGACCTGAATCCCATAGAAACACCTGTGGAGAGATCTGAAAATGGCACCCTTCAAATCTCAGAGACCTGGAGCAGTTGGCCAAAGAAGAATGGTCTAAAATTCCAGCAGAGCATTTTAAGAAACTCATCGATGGACACCGGAAGCGGTAGTTCGTAGTTATTTTGTCTAAAGATTGTGCTACCAAGTATTAGGCTGAGGGGGCCAGTACTTTTGTCCGGCTCATTTTTGGAGTTTTGTGTAAAATGTAGGGCTGTCAAAATTATCGGGTTAACGGGCGTTAATTCTTTTAATTAATCACGTTAAAATATGTGACGCATTTAACGCACATACTCCGCTCAAACAGATTAAAATGACAGCAAAGTGTCATTTCCACTTGTTACTTGTGTTTTTTGGTGTTTTGCCACCGTCTGCTGGCGCTTGGGTTCGACTGATTTTATGGGTTTCAGCACCATAATTATTATTGACATAAACAATGGCGAGCTACTAGTTTATTTTTGATTGAAAATTTTACAAACTTTATTAAAATGAAAACATTAAGAGGGGTTTTAATTAGGGCTGTCAAAATTATCGCGTTAACGCGCGGTAATTAATTTTTTTAATTAATCACGTTAAAATATTTGACGCAATTAACGCACATGTCCCGCTCAGACAGTATTCTGCCTTTTGGTAAATTTTACAGCAAAGCTTTTTGTGCTGCAGCACAACAGCGAACTCTTGTGGTCGCTTTGCGACATGGTTTAGTTTTTTTTCTTGCCAGTTCATATGGCTGCACGACGTCTCGGGCTGACGCCTACGTTGTAATGTTGTGCTTATATGATCCTTGGACAAGATTTGTCCATAAGTATGGTTGTTGTAAAGAATGTACATATTATGTTAGTAAGCGAAATGTTCTATTTTTTGTATGAGACGCTTTATGTTTATGTTTAGTGAACCTGTATAGCGTGCTAAGCTAACGTTGTTGCTAATGCAATGCTTGTGTACTTTTTTTTTTTGTAGCTTTATGACGGTCTAAAGAGGACAATGGTTTGAGGCTATTTTATTAATAAATCAGATGAAAAAGGAAGAAGTCTGATTATTAAGGCGTCGTTCACTAGCTGTCTAGCTTTGGAAAAAGTAGACGCTTCGAGTGAGGACAGCATAGACAGATTTAAATGACAGTAGAGTGAAATGCCCACTACAGTCCTTATGTACCGTATGTTGAATGTACAGTGGGGAGAACAAGTATTTGATACACTGCCAATGGATTTTCCCATTGGCAGTGTATCAAATACTTGTTCTCCCCACTGTATATATCCATCTTGTGTCTTATCTTTCCATTCCAACAATTTCTTTTACAGAATATATATAATTTACAGAAAAATATGGCATATTTTATGGTGGTTTGAATTGCGATTAATTACGATTAATTAATTTTTAAGCTGTAATTTACTCGATTAAAAATTTTAATCGTTTGACAGCCCTAGTTTTAATATAAAATGTCTATAACTTGTACTAACATTTATCTTTTAAGAACTACATGTCTTTCTATCCATGGATCGCTTTAACAGAATGCTAATAATGTTAATGCCATCTTGTTGATTTATTATAATAATAAATACAGTACTTATGTACAGTATGTTGAATGTTTATATCCATCTTGTCTTATCTTTCCATTCCAACAATAATTTACAGAAAAATATGGCATATTTTATAGATGGTTTGAATTGCGATTAATTACGATTAATTTTTAAGCTGTGATTAACTCGATTAAAAATTTTAATCGTTTGACAGCCCTAGTAAAATGATAATGATTGAATTTTTGTTTTCATTCTCTTTTGTGTCTTTTCATTGCAAGCAATATATATATATATATATATATATATATATATTACTACTAAAGCATTTGTAATTGCAATCATTTTCTGGGAGAAATTGAGCATTATCTGACAGAATTGCAGGGGTGTGAATACTTTGGTCCAGCAGTGTACCCTGTGAGCATATTGCAGTGAATAAGTTCATAGTAATTAGACCAAATCATAGCTGATAACACTTTCCTGTTCAGGACAAGCAGGGACCCCGGATGGAGCAAATGGAGGCACGATTGATAGAAATCGAGACATCGCTGCGTAATGTCAAGTTGCTCCTCAGAGAGAAGGTGGCCCAGCTCAAAGAGCAGGTCAGAACCTTACAAGCACAAAGGCGTCGTTTGGGGATGAATTCTTAGATGATTCCCAACTTTTGCCAGGTGCACAAGAACAGCAAAGCGGACGCGCTCATCCGAGACTTGTACATTGACAACGGTCAGCTGCTGAAGGCTCTGGAGGCGGTTGAGCGCCAAAGCAGATCGGCAGAGAAAGCACGGCAGCCGGTCGCTGCCAGAGCATGTGGTCCGAGCCCTCCGCCAGCCTACAACTTAAAATGCGCATAAATTGCACATGATTGTTTTTTAAGAACCAAAATCTCAGTTCTATAACAACCATTCAAGCCAAATCCATGCAAATTGCTGTCCTGCAATAGATTTTTTTTTTTTTTTTAAACAATTTGGAATTCAGACCTTCAATATTTACTGACATTGTGTTGGAATTTAGTTTTAACGCAATTGTAACTACATAATTAAGTATTCATTTATGCTACCTCAATTCATAAAAATACTACGTAAAAGAATTGTTTTATTTTTTTATGGTAAACATTGTAAAATATTAAGATTCATTTTGTTGCTCTCCCACACTTTCATGTCACAACCATACAAGTCATTCTACCACATGGGTGGAGCCTAATTTTAGCCACACCCCTAACTTTCTGACACTGTAGTCACACTGCATAGCCCTGCCTGTCCGTTATGGCTCTAGGGCAGACATGTCCAAAGTCCAGCCCAGGGGCCAAATGCGGCCCGTGGTCAGATTTCATCCGGCCCCCAGCCTCTGTCATAAAATCAATAACGTCTGGCCCGTACACAGACTTAATAAATTGGTCAGCAGTACTGCTGCAAGCATATGATGTATGATGTATGATGTGACCCTTAACTCCCAATTTTCTAAAATGGCGACAATCAACAACAAAAAAAGTTGACTGCAACGGCTGGCGCTTCAAGGATAGGTGGAAACTGGACTATTTCGTCACTAAAATACGCAACGACTGTGTCTGCCTCGTTGGGAAAGAGACAGTCGCTGTTTTTAAAGAGTTCAATATGAGGCGATATTACCAAACAAGACACGCTGACATGTACGACAAGAATATAGGGAAGATACGCAGCGAGAAATTGAAGCAACTTGAAGCTAGTTTAATTTCACAGCAGCAGTATTTCGCAAGAGCCCGAGAGTCAAAAGAGAACGCCACAAAGGCTAGTTGCGAGATTATTATTTTTTTAAATTAATAATTTCAATAAAGAAAATGTGACACACAGAATGGCTTGCTAAAATTTGCTTAGATATATTGTTCTACGTAAAGGACGTCATCCAAGGTCGGCCCCCCACATTTTTACCACACCAAATCTGGCCCCCTTTGCAAAACGTTTGGACACCCATGGTGTAAAGTTATCAACTGTGGGAGCAATAATTAGAAAATGGAAGACATACAAGACCACTGATAACCACTGATCTCCCTCGATCTGGGGCTCCATGTTTGGCCTCGGTTATTGCCAACAAAGGGTACATAACGAAGTATTGAGATGAACTTTTGGTAGTGACCAAATACCTATTTTTCACCATGATTTGCAAATAAATTCTTTAAAAATCAAACAATGTGATTTTCTGTTGGGTTTTTGACCAAATACCTATTTTTCACCATGATTTGCAAATAAATTCTTTAAAAATCAAACAATGTCATTTTCTGGTTGTTGTTTTTTTTCACATTCTGCCTCTCATGGTTGAGGTTTACCCATGTTGACAATTACAGGCCTCTCTAATATTTTCAAGTGGGAGAACTTGCACAATTAGTGGTTGACTAAATACTTATTTGCCCCACTGTATAAATATTTAGATAATATAAATAATTTGAAATAAAATGAGTTAATTGACGGATCCTTTTTGGAAAAAAATATCCATCCATTATGCCATTGATATCAATCATCGAATGATCTCCCGCCCCTCTCAGTTGAAATGGAGTGGACATCTATTGCCGTCAAAAGGTGTTTTTAAGATCAATTTTCCTCTTTTACCAACTACCACAGCACATGACAAGGACTTGCAAAGACCGGGTTAAGCAAATAGGATTTCTGTGTTGTTGTATTTTTTGTTTGTTTGTTTCTTTTGCACAATTGTCAACTTGTGTTAAACTAAATTTTAAAAAGAAAAATGGGCTCTGGTAGCGAAAATATATCTGTAAAGACAGATATGCTGATTCAGGTACTGAGAGGGTACTGTAGCGGCTAATTTCTCCCATTAATTTTTTTCACAATGTTTCAAAATGCATGCATGGTACTAAAAAATATAATGATTACCTTGAATCCTTGAACAAATCACTCCTGTTTGTATGCGGTACAGCTTTTGTACCTTTTCTACCTAAATCCGGCGATCGATCGCTGCATGTGTTTGAGAATAACTGCGACCTACTGCAAATAACTGAAGCGGAGCGAGATGGCCCCCTACGAATAGGTGTTGCGCAGTCTCTGGGGAATGTGTCCTGTCAATATAATTATGAAGTCTATGATTAAAGGATTTAATGAAAAAAATTTAAAAAACATTCCAACAGCAGGCAGATAATATATGAAATTTGACTGCGACTTTATTAGATATGTACCATCAAAATAGTTTTGGGGAAAATAATGTGTTATATTTGGGACAGAAATTTGAAAGGATTTGGTAGAACGACCCATATGCAGGTTTTTTTTATTCTACATGTTTTTTATATTGATATATGTATTGTTGTGTATATACAGTAGCAGCTTCTTTATACTGTGTAATCAATCCCAAGGGTTCAAACGGGGAAAAAAAAGGGTAGCAGCTTAAAGTCCCCAAAAAATTGACGTGGGATTTGTGTAATTTCCTACCCTACAAAGTCATGCATTTTTTTAGGGCTGTCAAACAATTAAAATTTTTATAAAGTTAATCACAGCTTAAAAATTTATCATATTTAATCGCAATTCAAACCATTTATAAAATATGCCATATTTTTCTGTAAATTATTGTTGGAATGGAAAGATAGTACACAAGACGGAAATATACATTCAACATACTGTACATAAGTACTGTATTGGTTTATTATAACAAAAAATTAACAAGATGGCATTAACGTTAACATTCTGTTAAAACGATCCATGGATAGAAAGACTTGTAGTTCTTAAAAGATAAACGTTAGTACAAGTTATGGAAATTTTATATTAAAACCCCTCTTAATGTTTTCGTTTTAATAGAATTTGTAAAATTTTCAATCAAAAAATAAACTAGTAGCACGCAATTGTTGATGTCATTAATTACACAATGCTCATGGTGCTTAAACCCATAAAATCAGTCGAACCCAAGCGCCAGCAGAGGGCGACAAAACACCAAAAAACACAAGTAACAAGTGGACATGACACTGTGCTGTCATTTTAATCTGTTTGAGCGGGGCATGTGCGTTAATTGCGTCAAATATTTTAACATGATTAATTTTTAAAAATCAATTACCGCCCGTTAACGCGATAATTTTGACAGCCCTAATTTTTTTTTTACCTTGACGGCCCACACAAAAGTACATGTGTTTATCATAACAAATGATTATATTTCTATATGTAGTGTGTAATCATGTGTATACTGTATATGGTTTGTACAGTATGTATTTTTAATGACTTATAATCCGGAAAAATACAGGGTGACTTTTTTTTTTTTTTTTTACTGACTGCTGAAAGCCTGTTATGTTGTATTTTTAGGCTTTAGTTTTAAAAAAAAAAAAAAAAAAAACGTATTTTAACGTGCCTATTTAGCCTGTTGGTCTAATTTTTACTATTATTATTTGAACATAATGTTTGTTCTTGGTTTATGATGAATGAAAAAAATTGGCCCCCAAAAATGCGACTTGTTTTTCTTTTCTCTTGATTGTGCATTCTTTGGCTAGTGTGACTCATACTCAGGTGCGACTAATAGTCCGAAAAAAATGTTTTATTTCCGTTTTACAAATGAATATACATGCTTTACCCTGGCAGACATATTTGATGGTTCAGCAAATTAAAACTATTCCATTCAAGTTCTTGTTTTTTTCCCCTCAAGTTTACATTTTTAGCCCTGAATCATAAGATGCCAAAGGACTTTATACACAATTGACATGAAAATAATAATAAAAAACACTGTTAAAATGCCCTCAGCATGACTCGAAAGCAGTGTTGTTTTCGCCAACGATGACTATAACGAAAATATTTCGTTGCCGAACAATTTTTTCATGACGATGACGAGAGGATAACGAGCTAAAAACGCATCTTGGGAGACTAAAACTTAACGACAATATTGCCAGAGACGAGAACGAGACCAAAATGCGCCATAGTTTATGTCGCATGTTCACAATGTGTGACATTTTATGTGTCGTTAGCCTGCCTGGTTGTGTTACTCATGTTACCTGCTGCGACCCCCCCAACTCACCTACTAGTCTGGTGTCCTCTCCAGTCTCCCCATTGCTTGTTTTGAGACACACACGGTAAGATTTGTCTTCTTATCTCGGCAACAGAGAATATGCAATGTTGTTTTAGCCTTTAAAGGTCTGCTGAGTGCTAAATGTAACTCATAGCATTAGTGTAGCATTCACATTCACGTTAGCATTCGGCTTTTGCTAACAACGAGTGTCCTCCTAAAGAAAATAATGTAGCCTACTGTTTTCCTGCTGAGAGTGTAATATCATTTGATAGATTTGTAGATGCTACAATATGTGCTCGTCTGTCAATGTTAATTGGAAACCTTTTTTTTTTTTTTTTACATATTTATGGAGTGAAACTTTTGAATTTTAAAAACAAAAATATTGAGTTAAAGTCGACTAAAACTCGACGAAGTCAAACACATTTTGAAATGACTAAAATATGATTAAGACTAATAAGTATTATCGTCCAAAAGACGAAAATTAAAATGGCTGCCGAAAACAACAATGCTCAAAAGCGTGTATTTTACCCAGTTTTTATTCAGCACCGATTGACCACGGTAAAGTGGAGATATGATCCTTTTAATAATAGGATCTATGAAGGAACTACTGTACTGTATTCAACTATTCAAACAAGGAACTCTTTTCTCCACCAGAGGGCACTCATGCTCTTTGAAAGAATGATGCTTTATTTCAGTATTTTTTCTCTCTCTCTGGAATTCAATGATTTAAAAAAAATTCTTTGGCTTAATGTAGTTATGTAATAGGTTATTGTACAGTAATAACAGTTCATATAAATAATTGATGAGAAAAAAATACCATTTAAAAAAAACAAAACAACGTAAGCAGTTACTCACGATGTTACTCATTACTTGACTATTCTTTTCACCAAATATTTTTTTTACTTGTACATTTTTTGGATGACGACTTTTACTTGAGTAATATTATTTTGAAGTAACGCTACTCTTACTTGAGTAAAATTTTTGGCTATTCTACCCACCACTGGTTATGTATGTAGTATAGCTTGATAACTATAGCTTAGTTCAATAAAAAACAAAAGGGATTTGAAATGATCATTTATTCTAAGAGAGGTAACATGAGAATTCATTCCTAATCTGCCAGCAAAAAAACACATAATACAGAAAGAACTACAATGAGGTATTTCAGTGCTTCACTTGAGTATTGATTTCAGACAGCATTTTGTTAACTCATTCACCATCATTGACAGCAAAAGATCAAATCCAGTTTAACCAGGACGGTTGGCATTGAAATACCATGTTTCAGTGACACTGACGGCGACAGACGTCCAATCCATTTGGATCAGGAGGGGCTGGGAGCAATCAATTGCTGCCAACCCACCCAGTCCAAATGGATTGGACGTCTATTGCCGTCAGTGGGATAATTTATGAAATAACCAAGGGTGGGACTTTAACACGTCAATTAAGATGACTCTATTACAAAGGATTTAACAAGTTAAAAAAAAAAAAAAAAAACGCATTTAAATTGCAGGTTACCTTCCAAAAATTGGGTTTGTCCAAATATTTACATATAATGTGCTCGTCGTTACATAAGTCACCCATGGGGTGTCCCATTGAAAAATGGATGTCAAAATACGTCTAAAGGTTAAAGATTATTTTTGTTAAGGATACAGTTTCAGGGCTCTGAAACGATTATTTTTGCGGCTCTACCAAATTGATTGATTCTGCCAAAAGATGTGCACAATATACAATTTCTTAGTCTTTTTTTTTTTTTTACTATTTAAATGTTAGGCTGTTTCGGGAAAAAAAATTCTACAATGGCAATTTTGCTTCAGATCTTTTTTGCCTGGGTAATTCTTTTCTTTTCTATTGAAATGAAACGAATTTTTCAGAGGATATTCGATTCTCTCTCAAACCAAAGTCCTTTCAAATTAAGAGTAATTGAGCTTTTGGGGGCAAATATGGCTACATCGTTAAGCCTTCAACTGTTGGCCAGCTGCAAACAAATCTATATAGTCAACCAAGACATTAAAATATGTATATGGCGGAAAACACAGACAAGGCTGAAAAAGCAGTTTCTGCTCTTTAAAATAAACTGCTGTATTTTAACCCAAAAGAACTGTTGTGTTTGATAGAACAAAATGTCTATATGCTGCCATAGCAGTTTCATGGCGCATTGAGCCCCCAAACTATTTTTAATCCGTCCGTTTTACCCTGGAGACCCCCTTTTACAGACACCGCGCAACCACTTTTGTTTCAACAAAGCCATAAAAAGAAGGTAAGTAGTTATATTATTTGAAATATTCATAATTTTTAGCTTAGAATTATAACTTGATGTCTAATATTGAAAAGAAAAGAAGAAAAAAAAAAGCCTTAAAAAAAATTTATTCACTCGCTATTTTAAACTTTTAAAGAAATTACGTCACAATGATAAAAATAGTGTTTGTAAATAGGTCACGGATATCTATCTCATAACTATCGCTTAATTGTATTTTTATTTTTTTTTAGTACTGTCACATTTTCCCCGATATTTTAGATGATAAATAACTGATACAAACAAAGAAAAATTGGGGGGGGGGGGGGGGGGGGGGGTTCGAAAGAGTAAATATTTGAAAAAGAAAAGCTTGACCCCTCCTTGATGTCTGCGATTTCTGCATGCAACCCTTGTTGATGTCTGTGAGTACTGCATTGCGACCCATTACCGTGTTTCACCCATAACCAAAAAGTCTGGCTGTGGCCATTCATAGCTGTGTCTTGACACTCTGTGAGACATGCTACACGGAAGTTTTGGATTGAAACAAGGTAAGTACGCGATAATATCTCATTAAAATCACGGTGTCTCTCATGCTCTCACCTCGAGTTAGGGTTTAGGGGTTTAGAATTTTTCACTTTTTTTTTAAAATGCCTTCCTCTTCAAAAATGTTCTTCCCCCAGAACATTGGTATTTTAAGCTTTCCAATGATGTATCACACGTGAATATTGGACAATTTTGAAATTTGGCCAAATTGGGGGTCTCAGAGAGGTATACACACTTTGAAAAATCATGTGACACTTCTATTATTTGTGTAATTAACAGCACCTGTTACTTACCTGTGGTACACAACAGATGGTGGCAATAACTAAATCACACTTGCAGCTAGTTAAAATGGATTAAAGTTGACTCAACCTCTGTCCTGTGTCCTTGTGTGTACCATATTGATTGGGGAAAATATTACATTAGGCCAGGGGTCCTGTTAACCGAATATTTTCCGTCATTGACCGGTTTTTTAAAACGGTGACGGAAAAAACTGAAATCCGTCCGTCATTTTGACAGGTTGCAATTCACACCCCAGACCACAGGGTGGCGAGTGAGCATATTAATTAGCTATTGTCTCTCTTAATGCATGACGTCGTTGGCTATTCTGTCAGAATATTGTAGCGTCACCGGGGTCTGGCGGCGGGACCGTGATTGACACATCAACGCGAGGTTCTTATTGGAGCACCCGGTGTGCCAGGTAAGATGCATTTAATATATATTTAGAAGATTTGGGGCTGACAACCACAATTAAGATCATTGTGTGACGTTGGTGATTGGGGTCTATATAGTTGCCTCTTTTTCTTTGGGGGCGTAGGCGCACTATCCTATTCCCCTCACTATCCACTAGGGGGGGCCTGCGCTTGTCATTGACGTTCCTTATTCTCGCTATATGAATATACAACTTTAGCATTTGTTAATAATACGCTCTGTGTGTAGTATCATCCATCGATTTTCCTTTTTAAATGAGCACTTTTAAGCGATCCCAAGAAGTAACAACGGGAACATTTTTAAACAGGCATTTCACGGGAGAGCATTTCGACTCTTCGGCCAATCACGGGAGAGCATTTCGACTCTTCGGCCAATCATATAGCGAGAGCGAGTGGATGGTAAGCAGAGTAAAAAGAGGGAGAAAAATACCACGACTTCCGTGTCTAATTTTTCGCCGCCAAGCAAGCGGTACAATATTAATTAAAAATGAATGAAAACTAAATACTATTGAATATGTCATCATTATCATTTTAAAAATTTAAGTGACGGGTAAAAATAGATTATGACCTGATTTTTATGACCCTGTCAGTCAAAATGACAGACAACGAAAATGTCTAGCGCAACCTCTGCATTATGCTTTTGTGATGTATGATTGCTTCTGTGACATAGATTGTAACAACTTCTATTGTTTTTCACCTTGTTCCTATAGTTAGGAGACGCGCTTGAGAATCTCACGAGATAACTTGTTTGGACACGCCTGGATCCCATAGTTACACGCCTGGGTCCCATAGAGATAACTTTTTTTGCACCCATAATATTTACCATTTGTTGGCATCTGTTGCAGCACAGCTCATTTATCCCATGTGAAAAGCCCTTTTTCAAGGGGGCTTAACCAAAAGTAGCTCAAATGTTTGTGATTGGACGGGGTCGCGCCGCTCGGGGGCGGAA
Organism: Corythoichthys intestinalis; assembly: GCF_030265065.1. Lineage (NCBI taxonomy): Eukaryota > Metazoa > Chordata > Actinopteri > Syngnathiformes > Syngnathidae > Corythoichthys > Corythoichthys intestinalis. Next base: position 35,021,159 of record NC_080409.1, on the reverse strand, counting down.
GTTGGCCTCTCCGCCTCCGAGGGGTGCGTCCCTATAAAAACCGAACATTTCCGGGCGACCAGTGAAGTCCGCCAGCGGGTCACGTACAGATCGCCTGGCTTTTGTCCTTCTGACGCTTTACTGGAGTGTTGTTGGCTTCCCACTCGTTTGTCACGGTAAGCGATTTTCATTTCTAAGGGACAACTAGTTGTGCTGTAACGTAACGCAGGGATTCTGAGATTGAAAAACTCAAATCTAGCATCACGTTACCATTTGTTTGCTTGTTTTTGATATCTGTTTGCTTGCTTTTGTGGGATTCTAATCAATAAATCTAATTTATTCTGCATTTTCTAATCAATAAACATCGTCTATTGAGCAAAAGTGTGCCTGTTACTGATTCACCGCGAACCTGGAAATTTCGGAAAACACATATTGAGCATGGAGAAAAGAAAGAAGACCAAAGAATACTGTCTGAGGACTTGAGAAGCAAAATTGTGTGGAAGCATGGGCAATCTCAAGGCTACAAGTCCATCTCCAAAGACCTGAATGTGTCCTGTGTCTACCGTGCGCAGTGTCATCAATAAGTGGCCCATGGCACTGTGGCTAACCTCCCTAAATGTGGACGGAAAGGGAAAAATTGACGAGAGATTTCAACAAAAGATTGTGCGGATGGTGGATAAAGAACCTCGACTAACATCCAAACAAGTTCAAGCTGTCCTGCGGTCCAAGGGTACAACAGTGTCAACATGTACTATCCGTCGGCGTCTGAATGAAAAGGGACTCTATAGTAGGATACCCAGGAAGACCCCACTTCTGACCCAGAGACATAAAAAAGCCAGGCTGGAGTTTGCCAAAACTTACCTGAGAAAGACAAAAACGTTTTGGAAGAATGTTCTCTGGTCAGATGAGACAAAAGTAGAGCTTTTTGGGAAAAGGCATCAACATAGAGTTTACAAGGAAAAAACGAGGCCTTCAAAGAAAAGAACACGGTCCCCACAGTCAAAAATGGCAGAGGTTCCCTGATGTTTTGGGGTTGCTTTGCTATCTCTGGCACTGGACTGCTTGACCTTGTGCATGGCATTATGAAGTCTGAAAACTACCAACAAATTTTGCAGCATAATGTAGGGCCCAGTGTGAGAAAGCTGGGTCTCCCTTAGAGGTCACTGATCTTCCAGCAGGACAAAGAACCAAAACACACTTCAAAAAGCACTAGAAAATGACTTGAGAGAAAGCACTGGAGACTTCTAAAGTGGCCAGCAATGAGTCCAGACCTGAATCCCATAGAACACCTGTGGAGAGATCTGAAAATGGCAGTTTGGAGAAAATCTCGGATCTCAGAGGCCTGGAGCATTTGGCCAAAGAAGAATGGTCAAAATTCCAGCAGAGCATTGTAAAAAAGTCATTGATGGATAACGGAAGCGGTTCTTCGCAGTTATTTTGTCTAAAGGTTGTGCTACCAAGTAGAGTCCCGATCATGTAATTTTCAAAGTATCGGAATTGGCAAAAAAAAATATCAGACATGCCTTTTTTTCATATATATATATTTTTTAATTAAATCGTTTTCTAATTGTATTTAACGTTACAGATATAATATGTTACACTTATCCAGAGTCTTTAGCGTAGGCTTAAAGTAGGGTTATCAAATTTATCCCGTTAACAGCGGCAATTTTTTTTTTTTTTTTTTTAATTTATCAAGTTAAAATATTTAACGCAATTAATGCATGCGCTGCACGACCCACTCACGCATTGTCGTGTTCAATCTGTAATGGTGCCTTTTTACCTATATATAGAGCTAAAAGGCAGAGTAAAACGAGTAGAGTGAATTTTGGCAGCCTTTGGAGCCTTTTTTTAATTGGCTAAAGCCTTACAATCCCTCTCCCTACGATTAGAAATATTGTGGGAAGCAATGTGGGGAAGAAAGGTAGTAATTGATCTTTTTCTTAACATCCTATGTTATTTCCCAACGCAGAGAAGATATATCAATTGGTACCACTACGCACAGTCATGGTTGCACCTCCCATCATGCATTTGGGCAGAACAGTTAAATGGCTACAGTATCATTTACTGAAAGCTCAACAAATACACAAGATGGCAATATTTAGTCACAATATACAAAGTCACATTTATCCTTTAAGAATTACAAGTCTTTCTATCCGTGGATCCCTCTCACAGAAAGAATGTTAATAATGTAAATGCCATCTTGAGGATTTATTGTCATAATAAACAAATACAGTACTTATGTACTGTATGTTGAATGTATATATTCGTCTGAGTTTTATTCATTTTTTTCTTAATGCATTGCCAAAATGTATATGATCGGGAAAAATTATCGGGAATGATTGGCATTGAATCGGGAGCAAAAAAACATGATCGGAACAACCCTACTACCAAGTATTAGGCCTATGAATCACACGAGGAACGTATGTCGGCAGCAAATGGCATGGAATTGCCTTTACCATATATTGCGTAACCACGCGCATCATGTTACACAAATACGTACCAGTAATTTGGCGGCACATGCTTGTGAAATTTTTTTCATGTATTACTACGATGCGGGGTTCTAATAGTTACAATGCGATTAATTACAAAGCGTCATCAGGTCCCACCCCTAGGGAATAACATTAAAGCCGATGAAACAGAAGAAAGGTTGTTGATGTGTTTCCTGAGTTTGAGTGTAGTAAGTGGTAATACTCCAAAGTTACTCTGCGGTAAATGCAAAAACAGTTCATTTTTAAAGCAACTCTGATTCTTCTAATCACCCTCAATAGTAGTGAATGAGTTAAAAACCTTGAAATCAAAGTGTAGACCCAACACTATTGGATCATGTTGCCACTTGGGAAAAGTGCTGTATGTTGCACAATGTAAGCTGAGCTTCCCGTGCCGCCGGGTAGAAGCGTCTGGAACGAATCCACAGTCTCCCAAAGACCCCCGCGATCAGAAGAAGGACCAACAGGAAGCCCCCGAGGATAAAGGTCTCCACTGGAGGGAGACCACCCAAACCTGTGGAAGAAAATAAAAATGAAAGCACCCTATGTAAAGTAGAACGCGGACAAACTGCTTTTGGAAGGCGAAAACTGGAGAAATGACACTACCGAAGCGGGGTTTGTCGCTGTGGTCTGGTCGTCGTCTGATGGGACCATAGGACACCGTGTGGGAAAGCGGGATGTCACGCCGCATCCTCGTCAAGACGTCCTCGACCGAGCAGTTCTATAATATTCAATGCAAATAGCAATCAGGGTAAGGAAATGAATTTATAAAAGATTGCAGAAATGCTGTATTAGATAACTGGTTGCCATTGATGGTGATAGACATCCAATTCATTTGAACTGGGAGGGCTGACAGCCATCATTTGCTGCCAGCTCATCTATCGCCATCAATGGCAGCCAATTAAAACTCAAATCCAGTTACAATTTGGCAAAATAGTATTTAGTCAGCCACCAGTTGCGCAAGTTCTCTCACTTAAAAAGATGAGCGAGACCTGCAATTATCATCATTGGTATACCTCAACTACAAACAACCCCTAGCAAAAAGTATGGAATCGCTAGTCTCGGATGAGCACTCACTCAAACATTTTATTATGTAGAACAAACTCAGATAAAAAGCTTTAAAAAATGATGAATTAGTTCAAAAGTGCAACTCCTTGGCACTAAAAGAAATGAATAAAAACATTGTGGTGTTCAGTAAATGTTACTTTTATAGAGCAAATGCAGGGAAATAAATATAGAATCACTCCATTCTGAAGAAAAAAATATGGAATCACTCCATTTTGAGTAGAAAATACAGACACACCCAGTCAATTTTATTTCCTTAATTGGGCCCCTGCCTCAGATTAGATCTGCTCGTTGGTCAGCAGTTAAAAACAGTGCAGTTATCACACCTGGGAGGGCTGCTGGACCAAGTGGATTCACAACAATCATGGCTCCAACGAGAGAGATGTCTCTTGAGACCAAGGACAGGATTATCAAACTTCTTGAAGAAGGTAACACTACACGTATGGTTGCCAAAGATGTGGTCTGTTTACAGTCAGTGTATCAAACATCTGGACCAAGTACAAACAGCATGGCAAGGTTGTTATAGTTAAGCGTACTGGTAGACCGAGGAAGATATCCAAACGTAATGACAAACAACTAAAGGCCATGTCTTAAAAACAAAAGATGTACAACAAGACAAATGAAGAAGAAATGGGAGGAAGCTGGAGTCAAGGTATGTGACAGAACTGTGCAAAATCGCCTAAAGGAAATGGGATTTTCATACAAGAACGCTAAAAGGAAACCATCATTGACACTTAAACAGAAAAAAACAAGACTGCTATGGGCTAAGGAGAGGCAATCATGGACTGTGAATGACTGGATGAAAGTTATTTTCAGTGATGAGTCAAGAATCTGCATTGGACAAGGTGATGATGCTGGAACTTTTGTTTGATGTCGTTTCTGTCAGGAAAAGCGGTCAGGCAGGTTGTGTGTGGACCCAAATGCAGGGAAGGGAGACGAGGCAGATTGACGGTGCAAAATGATTTAATTATAGCAAGCGAAAAACAAAGTACCAACAAATAATGACGAGGTTCTAAAAAAACACAGCGGAAAACAAAACTCAGGTTACTAACAAAAGCTGGGTATCAAAAACTTACTGAGGGGAACACAAGGGCTTGGAGAGACGCAAGAATGTTGACCAGAGCATGGACATGGACGTAGACAGACTTGGACATAGACAATGACGCAACAAGGAGTGACAAGAAACTGGGTCATTATATACGCAGACAAGGGGTAACGAGACGAGGAACCGCTGGGTAACACAGGTGGATGTAGATTGCAGGATACACTGGGAGAACACACACAGGTGAGAGTAATGGGTAATCACAGGGACAAGTCACACTAGGAGAAACCAACACAAAACCTAACAGTTTCAGTGAGATTTACAAAGATGACTTCCTGAAGAAAACATTAAAATTACCTCAGTCCTTGATGATATGGGGCTGCATGTCAGGCAAATGCATTGGGGAGATGGCTGTAGTTAAATCTTCAATAAATGCACATGTTCACATTGAAATTTTAGACAGCTTTCTTAACCCCTTAATTGAAAATATGTTTAGGGATAATGAAATTATTTTCCAAGATGACAATGTATCATGCCACAGAGCTAAAACTGCTAAAGCATTCCTTGAAGAAAGACTCATCCAGTCAATGTCATGACCTGCAAATAGCCCAGATCTCAACCCTATTGAACACCTGTGGTGGAAATGGAAAAAAACGGTCTACAGCAAGGCTCCGACCTGCAAGGATGATCTGGCAACTGCAGTCTAAGAGAGTTGGCACCAAATCCAATGGCCAAGACCAAAGACCTGTCAAAGGACACACCAGAAACAAAATTGTAGACCTGAACCTCGCTGGGAAGACTTAAACTGCAAAAGGTAAGCAGTTTTTTGGGAGTAATTATTGGAAAATGGAAAACATTAAAAAAAACCTGGTAATCTCCCTCAATCTGGGGCTACACGCAAGATCTTTGGGGTCAAAATGATCACAAGAGCAGTGAGCAAAAATCCCAGAACCATATAGGGGGACCTCGTGAATGACCTGGGGAAAGTTGGGACCAAAGTAACAAAGGCTACTATCACACAGTCCGCCACCAGTGACTCAAATCCTGCAGTGCCAGACGTGTCCCGCTGCTTAAACCAGTACACGTCCAGGCCTATCTGGAGTTTGCTAGAGATCATTTGGTTGATCCAGAAGAGGACTACGACCATGTCATGTCAGATGAAACAAAAAAATAGAACTTTTTGGTACAAACGCAACTTCTCATGTTTGAATGAGAAAAATGCTGAATTGTACCCAAAGAACACCATACCTACTGTGAAGCATGGGGGTGGAAACATCATGCTTTACGGCATTTTATCTGCAAAGGGAGCAGGACACCTGATTGTGTAAAGGAAAGGATGAATGGGGCCACGTAACGTGAGATTTTGAGAGAAAACCGCCTTCTAGCACCAAAAGCATTGAAGATGAAATGTGGCTGAGTCTTTTAGGATGACAATGGTCCCAAACACATTGCCAGGGAAACAAAGAGTGTCTTCCTAAGGAGCATCTCAAGGTCCTGGAGTGGCCTAGCCGGTCTCCAGATCTCAACCACTTAAAAAATCTTCGGAATAAGTTGAAAGTCCGTGTTGCCCAACGACATCCTCAAAACATTACTGCTCTCGAGGAGATCTGCATGAAGGAATGGGCCAAAGTATCTGCAACGGTGTGTGAAAACCTTTGAAGACTTACAGAAAATGTTTTGATCTCTGTCATTGCCAGCAAAGGCAATAAAACAAAGTATTGGGATGAACTTTTGTTCTCGACCAAATACTTATTTTCCACCATAATTTGCAAATAAATTGTTTAAATATCAGACACAGTGATTTTCTAGATTTTTTTCCCTCATTGTGTTTCTCATAGTTGAGGTATACTTATGATGAAAATTACAGGCTTCTAGAATCTTTTTAAGAGGGAGACCTCGCACAATTGCTGGCTGACTAAATACTTTTTTGCACCACTGTAACTTCAAATTTGGAGTTTAAGTTATTAAGTGGGTATTAGGGAATTTATTTAAAGTTAAAGTACATAAATAGGTAAATAAAGTGAAACTGATTGACTTTAAAATTCAAGTGCTGTTATTTATTTATTTATTTAATACAGAGTAGACTCACGGGCTGGCAGAGTCCGGGACCGTTGTGGCAGATATGGACGTTACAGTGCAAGAATACATCAGTGTAGGAGCCACCCACGAACTTGAACATTTGGATCCTAAAGGTGGCGTCAGCGCCCTGCCCGTTCTTCATCACGCTCAGAGTCTGCTCGTTCGTCAACACGGGGCAGCTGAGTTAAGACACAAAACAAACACAACTCTTATCTTGACTTTTTTTGGGGTAATAAAAAAAATAAATAAACAAAACCATAAAGCCCTGCTGTCCACATACATGGACATCACATTTTGGGTCATGTAATCCACAAAATGTATATTTGGTATCCCATATAGCAGACCGACGTTAAAACAGTAATGTGAAGTAATTTCATAACATGCCAAATAGGGTCACAATTAAAGCAATTAAAGCAATTGTCCAACAAATGAAGCATGAAAAAATAATTTATATGTTGTATATTTGACAAAATAATCGCGTTTCCAAAGTTCGAGCCTGAAAGGGGACGAACCCGGAAGTGATACGTCACACCGGGAACAGCGATGGCAGCTCCATACATACGGCCGCCATACAAAGCCCTTCAAACAACGATTCAAACAGCGATAGATCGAGCGCAAGGGAGGAGATCCAAGTTTTTGAAGAGTTGGAAAAAGAAGAGGAGCTTGGAATTTTATGTTGGACCTAACATGTATTAGCTAGACGCTAATCAGGATGCAAACAATATGCCTAGACTACCTGCCATGGAATGGAGACAAGATCCATCGAGATTACAAGATTGGTAAGATATAGGCTGTTATTATTTTCATGATTTGAAGATGCAGGCATTTGCACATAATTTTATGTTTTTGTCTATCTGATGACATTGTTAAAAAAATAATAATCAGACTTCATGTTCATTTTGGCAGATCTGGCAGCTCTCGTGCATATAAAATAATAATATAAAAACGTTGGGGGGAAAGAAGGAGATGAGTCGTTGATGGCTTTCTCCACTTTACTGTGGCAATAAGAAAACAAAATAATAGTGGACTGCCGCCACATTCGACCGCGAAGTTTTGCTTCTCACTGATCTCCTCCTCGCCTCCTACTACTCCAGCGTCTCTTAAACGGATCGTGCATAGTGTCTTGTTATTAGCTTTTTGTTTACAAATTTATCGAATACACGACGTGCTGACAACTTTGTTTCTTTATTAACACATGGCGCTAACAGTACAACATAGCTCGGGGCTCTCGGGGGGAAGTGGCGTCTAATGGCGTGAGGAAATATAGTTTTTTCACACAAGCGAACAGATTACAAAGCACCACTTCAGTGTTGTCCCGAGACTACATTTCCCATGATTCACTGCGTGACCTGCGCGCTCGCTGAATCGCTGCCAGACATTAAAACCAACATGCTTGTTCGTCAGCTGTCACCTGTCAGCGGCTCTCGTACAGTAAAACACAAACTAGAAGGCTATCAAGCGATCACCGTGAAAGAAACGCCGAACCGTACAAATGCAATGCAATGCTTGAAGCTTGAAGGTGGAAATACATAATACAAATACAAATAAATGTGGACAAACTCACCGGCGGTGTGTGTCTCTTACGGCAACGTGACCGTGAATTACCGCGACACCGACTCGCTTATATTCACATCAACACCCCTTTCCCGATTGACAGTGGATTAACCCTTTCGGACAATGAGATGTAGATGACGCAAAATTTAAACACGCCTAACCTAGCGAACGCAACAACAACTATGGTAGAGGATTGCCACGAGTTAACTTTCGGCTAACATCGCTAGCTTATACTGTTCATTCCACAACAGTTGGCAGCTCTGCTTTGACAAAGTCATCAGTCATCTATCCAAAAGTCACACTTATTTTTTGGCAAATCCTTGATCATAAGCAGACCGGTTAAGGAAGCAGGCATCTTCGAAGTGTTTGCAGCAGAGAACACTACTCGATGATGGCGTGAAATTCATTCGCTTCGTGCGAATGAAAGATGGCCATTTACGTGCCCTGCTATCCTTTGGCCACTCATACAACTTTTCGTTTGAGTGAGAACAAAACATCGCCACACACCGCCATCTTACCGAGCATCTTACCGAGAAACAATGCAACAAACAATACTGTTCTATGGCGGACTTCCCTCGCACTTCCCGGTGTGACGTAATTTCCGAAGATTTCCAAAGATTGCCGAAAAAAAGCCTTTTCGTTGTCAAGGGCGTTGCAATGGGTTAAACAAAGAATCTGGAAGGGTTGCGTTAAAAAAAATAACAAAAATATGCTTATAACTGTTTAGCCATTGATATTATTCAAAAACATGGTTGGCCAACCTTACTTCACATTACTGCTTTAAATAAACATTGAATTTCCTTCAAAATCATCAGTATGGTATGGTTGACATTAAAGATGTTCCGATCGATCGGGTTCGATCATGTCATTTTCAAAGTATCGGAATCGGCAAAACATATCGGACATGCCTTTTTTAATATATATATATATTTTAATTAAATCGTTTTCTAATTGTATTTAACATTACAGACAAAATGTTTCACACTCATCCAGAGTCTTTAGTTTTGACTTAAAGTAAGGCTATGAAATTTATCGCGTTAACGGCGGTAATTAATTTTTAAAAAATTAATCATGTTAAAATGTTTAGCGCAATTAACGTATGCGCTGCACGACCCACTCACGCATTGTCGCGTTCAATCTATAATGACGCTGATTTACCTTTATATAGAGCTAAAAGGCAGCGTAAAATGAGTAGAATGAATTTAGGCAGTCTTTGGAGACTTTTTTTAATTGGCTAAAGCTTTAGAATCCCTCTCTCAACCATTAGAAATATCGTGGGAAAGCAATGTGGGGAGGAAAGGTAGTAGTTGATCTTTTTCTTTACACCCTATGTTATTTCCCAACACAGAGAAAATATATCAATTGGTGCCACTACGCACAGTCATGGTTGCACTTCCCATCATGCATTTGGGCAGAACAGTTAAATGGCTACAGTATCATTTACTGAAAGCTCAACAAATACACTAGATGGCAACATTTAGTCACAATATACAAAGTCACTTTATCCTTTAAGAATTACAAGTCTTTCTATCCGTAGATCCCTCTCACAGAAAGAATGTTAATAATGTAAATGCCATCTTGAGGCTTTATTGTCATAATAAACAAATACAGTACTTATGTACTGTAAGTTGAATGTATATATTCGTCCGAGTTTTATTCATTTTTTTCTTAATGCATTGCCAAAATGTATATGATCGGGAAAAATTATCGGGAATGATTGGAATTGAATCTGGAGCAAAAAAAAGCAATCGGATCGGGAAATATCGGGATCGGCAGATACTCAAACTAAAACGATCGGGATCGGCTCGGGAGCAAAAAAACATGATCGGAACAACCCTAGTTGACATTGAAATTTTCGACAATAAACAATGTTGAATCAACATTGCAAATACCGATGACGCCTGAGAGTGACATTGAAACAATATTGATCTATGGTGTGTCAGGCGATGGTTGGGTTAACATTGTTTTATAGTTGATGAAATAAGATTGACAAATAGTTGATGTTTGATTGACCGGGAAATATGATTGAAAAGTCATCAATTTATGGATGAGCGGGAGTTATGGTCAAAAATAGTTCTGTTCGTGGTTGAGCGGAAAGGCAGCGTATCACCTCAAACGAAGTCCACTGGAAACGGCTCATTTAAGGATGGTCATATTTAATTATGCTCTCGCCTGCTCTCACCTCCAGTTAGGGTTTTGCTGTTTATTTATTTATTTTTTTAAATGCCCTCCTGTTCAAAAATTTTCTTCCTCTAGAGAATTGAGATTTTAAGCTTTCCAATGCTGTATCACACATGCATATAGGACAATTTTGAAACTTGATGGTGATATTTAATACTGAACAGGAAAACAGTCCATTATTTCAACTAATTGCACCCACCTGAACGTCACGAACTGTTTGCAAAAAAGTTGCCCGAGAGTTTAAGGTGACGCTTGCCTCGCTAAATGCTAATGCTAGCAAGAACTCGAATGCTATGCTCATGCGCCTGAGCCACCTAGCATCACGTTTGCAACTGCTTCAGAACTCCTTTCCCTCCTCCCCCATCCTGCTCTGCTCTCTCCATGTCTTTCAGACATCTCTCGTCATTCAACCAAATTGTAGTAGCGCACGCCTTCACGTCCTCAGTAACGGTAATGGCGTTGCAAAGATGGGAAAAGTAATTAGATTACTTACTACTGACAAACATAATGCCATTAGTAACGCCATTATACTCTAACGCCGTTATTAACAGCACTGTTTGCTGCGAGAACCTCCCAGTAAATATGGATTGGACGCCTGGCACCATTCATGGCAGTCACTGAGTTGAATGAGTGGTATATATAAAAGGTTAAAGGAGCGCTCCCAGTCTAAATTTATTTAATGTCTATCACTGTCAATGACAGCCAACAAATTGATGGCAATCCTTCTTCAGCCAGCACAAGACTCACCTGTCCCTAATAAAGGTGTACTGAATGTGGCTGTAGGGGTCTCTGGTGGGTGTGGCCCAGCACCTCTCCATGCGGAGCATCAGATGTGCTGGAATCTGAAATGTCATAATCAAGAAAAAGAAAATACTAAAGCTATGTTATGCAGGAAAATAATTTTTAAAATTGTTGAATGGAAATAATAATTAAAATAATAATAAGCCCCCCGGCTTAGGTGAACAAAATATTTTTAGGGAAAATTTCATGAGTTAATATGGCTAATCAATTTGAATTTATTATTATTATTGATTTTATTAAATTTTATTTGTCAGTATCAAATGGTCAAAGGTGTACTTAGAGTGTATTTTTAGTTTGGACGTGACTTTTTTTTTTATTCAGGCAAGTTGTCTTTTCTGTTACATATAAAGCAATGTTAATAAAGTTATACATTATTGTAAGTTGATCTTTGTAGGACACAATGTAAGGCAGAGGTGTACTTATAATAATTTTACAGACAAATGATCAGTGTTGTTAATCTTACTTTAAAAAAGTAATTAATTACAGTTACAAATTACTTCTCCCAAAAAGTAATTGAGTTAGTAACTCAGTTACCTAAATGTAAGAGTAATTAGTTACTTGGCAAACTAATTGGTTTCACTTTTCATGTTTTTTTCCATTCAAAAAACACTATGTGAAATTAAAAGGGTTTTTGGGACAGTCGCCCTAGCCCAATTCTTTACCCTAAACTTAACTAGACACAGGGGTATTGCAGATATTGAGATAACTAGATAGTAATCTTTGCTATGTTTGGAAGTCATTTAATGTTGTGAATCATCCATTGCTCCAGTTATTGCATTAGTTCCCTTCTGTGTACTTTTTACACGTGAAAGTTTAAAACTGTTTCATCATTTATAGATTCATGTCAAGATTTTGCCGATTGTGTATCATTTCGCACCTACTTCTCTATATATTTGCTAAGCGGACATCTAGTGCATATACATGTGATACCTAGTGTAGCATTATGTGGACATAGTTTGTAGGCTGTCGGCTCTTTTCTCTCCGTGTCTCGCAGACTTTTCTCGTGTCATTCAACCATCGTAGTAACGCAAAGTAACGCAATACTTTACATCCTCAGTAACGGTCACGGTGTTGCAAAGACGAGAAAAGTAATTCGTTAGATTACTGACTACTGAAAAAAATAACAAACAGCGTTATACTCTAACGCCGTTATTAACATTTACACTATTTACATTGGCGGTGGAGAGTTGGGGGGCGCGAAACATTTAAGTCTTCCTGAGGGGGGCGTAACAGAAAATAATTGAGAAGCAGTGCACTAGAGTCATACTCTGGAAGCCCGGCAGCGTAATCACGTGACGTCAACGCCCTGCGACGTCAACAACAATTGAGATCTTCTAGTTAAACTAATTTTACAAATTGTATAAAAACGAAAACATCAAAAAGGGGTTTTAATATCAAATTATTTTAACTCATAATAACTTTTATCTTTTAAGAACTACAAGTCTTTCTATCAATGGATCCCTTTAAGATTGAAATTATGGGGTTTATTTTCAAACGGAAAGGGAAAAAAAACATTTCTGATTTTCTTAGTGAATGAAAATTGAAATTTTCTAAATATTTCAGTTTCACGACAAAACAATATTTCAGATTAGTTGGGGAATGAAAATCTAAACTTTAAACATTTATTGCACCAACTTTTCAGATTAAAGAAATTGATGTAGTTTTTTTTAAAGGGACAAAAATTAAAATTGGGGAAAAATTGCATATTCCTTTTAACTCATTCACTCCCATTGCCATTAATGATCTAACCCTTTTAATATTGTAGCCTACATGACCCAAAATGTGATATCCACATATGTGGATGACAGATCTTTACAGGGGTTTTTACAGGGTTAGTTTTTTTTTAACTACCAAAAATTGTGACTTGGGCTTCCATGCGCTTGCCCTATGTTTATTTATTAATTTTTTAAAATGCAGCTCTACTACCGCAGTGGGCGCACTGTATAGTAGGCGGTCTGACCATAAAGACTTTGACAAAGATGTCGTCGTCAAGAGTGAGCGAAGGGACGGTGTTCCACTTGTCCTCAAAGGCTTCGTCCTTGTAGAGCAACATGGACACTGAGAAGTTTCCATCCTCCGTGTTGAGCGTGATGGTCCTGCAAGCGTATGGCAAAGTTGCCGTCAACTGCGAAATAGAGACCATTGGTCGTACGTGCACATAAGTAGTCCTAACCTGACATCCACACGTATCATGTTTTCCCCATTGGGCTGCTGCACCATGTAGTTGATGGGGTAGCGGCACACAAAGGTAATGTTGATGTAATTCCTGGTGATGATGTCCGTGTTGTTGTTGTGGATGGAGTTGACGAACAGGATGTGAGTGGCATCTGATGTCTGTGAGAGCAGAAAAAAACAAGGGTGTTCAAACTATGAATGGGCTGCAGCAAATGATGAAAAAAATTTTTTATAATGATTTTAAATGTTACCATGACGCTTCCGCAGTGAGACAGATTGCTCTTAATGCTGAAGACGTAGTGGTCGTCCACTTCAACACCTCTGCAATCGGGGTCATTGAGATGCAAATCCCAGGCCTGGACACACAAACAATCATCATATTCAACATGACCTTCTCCATTACATTGAAGTGGAATTGTAGAAGGGGGCGTGGCTTACATTGATGGGAGGAACTTTGTGAAGGAAGAAGGCGCTGGGAATGACCACTTCCATGTGGTCATTGGTGCAAATGACCGTTTCGTTTAACACTAATGGATAGTGAAGGGAAAAAGTACAGTCATCGCACACACCATATAATTGTTTGCATTAGCCTAACACATTCATCTAACTATTGTTTAAGCAGACTCCACTACATGCCCTTTGACACAGTAAAGTGAATCACCTTATCCGGGCTAATGAGGGGGAGATGAGAAAAATGGTACAGTTTCTCGTAGGCACCGTCTAACTGTTTGCATTACTCTAACACACGTAATATAATTAATCAGGAAATAGTATCATTTTCATATTTACGGTACTGTAGGACTGCACTACTAATATAAAATAAATAGCACACCATAGTTTAATGAGAAGAAATAGAAGAGATACACAATGCCGTCTTATCACAGAAGCCCAACGCGTGCGTCACGAACAAGATTAACGCACCAACTCTTGCAATCAGCTCTCCCAGCAAACTCCAAGGACAAAGCGCTTTGTCCTAAAACAAGTAGGGACAGGCCGGACAACAAAGTTGATAGCGGGCGTCCCATCAGCGCACGAACCTATGCCGCCCAAAACCGGCCACAGAGGGGAAGACCCAAAAGCAACACCCAGACATACCTTCGACATGGCCCACTTCACCAAGGACTTTAAAAAGACTGGACACTGAGATAACACAGATTTTGCTGCTCGGAAACATGTAGCCTTGTTTTGGATCCAGAACTGTCCCTCCGTCGTTTGTTTTTGCCTTGTTTTTGACCATTGTCGATGAATAAATTGTCAACCTGCTTTCGGCAAGTCTTTTTCAAACTTTTGGAACATGGAGTCAGTACAAAGGGTTAATATCAGAGGTGGACGCGCGAAGTTCTGCCTTCCCGGTTGGCGCACGCGAGGCAGCATCGACCGAGCGGCACTTGTTTTGGCTGTCGCTGTTTCCGTGCGTCTTGGCCGGGGGGGGGCGAATTTCAACAATAGAAATGACACCCGCTCGTAATGCCATTTTTCCTCATACAAAACATGCTAAACATTTCTGCAATCTGTATCATCATGAGGGGAAAAAAGCCCTCTGTAATATTGTACTTAACATAAAGTGAATACTATTAATATCATCAAATAGAAGTACCGTAATTTTCGGAATATAAGCCACTACTTTTTTCCTTCATTTTGAATCCTGCAGCTTATGGTCCAGTGCGGCTTATTTGTTGATTTATTTGGGTTAATAGGTAACACTTGATTGGACAGCGCCGCCATACGACTGTCATAATACCGTAATATATATGACATGACCCTGTCATGGGCATTACTGAATGCTTATGACAGATGTCATTAAGTGCATCCGGCATTTATGTTCAGCTTGGATCTTTTACATCCATTCAAAAGTGAGATAATTTGCCGGATAAATGGTAAATGGTAAATGGTGTTATCACTAAACGACATCTGTTATAAGCATTCATTAATGCTCATGACAGTGCCATGTCATAATTATGATTGTCTAATGACAGTCTTATGACGCCACTGTCAAAGTGTTACCAAATACCATAATTAACATTTGATGAAACAACTGGAACAGTAACTGCAGAAATAATTAGCACAGAAAAATGAATTTTGATTGTTATTTACATCTGTAGCGCTGCAATGCATGCTAGGAGGCATGTTGGACAACAACAGTGTTGACATCAGAGGTTCACTGTCTCCCCCAAGGGAGCAGTGATGGCCAAATGAAGCTTCTTGAAGCAGTGAAACTTTGAAGCCAAAAGGTTCAAAGCTTCATGGTGGTTCATTTGGCCTTATGAAAGTCTTATGGCACCACTGTCAAATAAACTTACCAAACATCATAACTAGTAATTAATTAAACAACTGGGACAGTAACTGAAGAAATAATTAGCACAGAACATGAATTTTGATTGTTATTTACATCTGTAGTGCTGCAATGCATGCTAGGAGGCATGTTGGACAACAAGGGTGTTAACAGCAGGTGGCAAGAGAGGTTGACTGTCTCCCTCAAGGGAGCAGTGATGACCAAATGAAGCAATGAAGCTTTGCAGCCAATTGGTTCAAAGCTTCACGGTGGTTCATTTGGTCTTATGATGCTGCTGTCAAATAAAGTTTTACCGGTTAATATCTTTTGGTGTAAATATCCAATAATACAGTGAGGACAGCTGCATTTTATAGTCCAGTGCAGCTTATCCATCAACAAATGCCATTTTCGTGCCTAATTTGGCGGATGGCGGTTTATAGTCAGGTGCACCTTATAGTGCAAAAATTACGGTAGAAAGAATTAAACGGGGGAAAACGGAAAACATTGCAGATATTTTTTTAAAATGTGAAATTTAAAATCTTATTTCATGCTTTGGTCATAAAAATAGTGAAAATATCTTTAATCATCTTAAGATGATAAATATGGTGAAAGTATTTGTATTTAAGAAAAAATCTAAAACCTTTAATTTAAAAGGATTTGTGCGTCGTTATTTTAAAAAAGATTTTCTGTACATTTTGAAAATATTAGCAGGATAATTATCACGTTGACAATAATTTAGATTAAAAAACAAACAAACAAAAAAAAAAAACAGAAATCCCAAATTATTTATTTCATTAATTTTATTTTTAATATTGATTCAATGTAAATATATTACACATTTACTGTTATTCAATATTTTAATCTGAACTATGTGTCTATCGATCGGTCCTCCAAGTTCAAACGGATTGACGTCTATCGCTGTCAATGGTATCGAAGTACTTTGACATAAACTCACTTCTTTCAAATATACTTTAAGCTAGAAAGAATGTCTTAAAAACCAATAAATTTGTGTTTGTCAGGATTTTTTAAAAATGTAATTTTATTGTCATCATCATCGGCATCATTGACAATCATTGACAATTACAAAATGTGATATGACTTGCCCGAAGAAACCGAAGAAGACGACAAAGGCGGACGAGATGAAGCATATGCTTATCAGTTTCCCGTTCCCCATACAACTAACGACGCACATTCAGGCATGGAACATACATCAAAACTGTAGAATAACACAGTCAACAATCTGGGTTTAGTGACTAAGCGTCCATTCAAGCAGCTTGATTAATTTTAGGGCGTACAAGGTTATGACTTTGTCATGTCCCTGACATTTTTGCATCTGTTTGCTGTGGAACATTTTGTTGTGGCTATGTGTGTGACATGTTATCACAGCTGGTGTGAGTAGCGACTCAAAATGCTTTTCTTATAAGTCTCTTAAAAGGATACATTGCTGAGGTGTACATGGTGACAACAATTGGCGCACACAAGGTCACTGTAACAGTTTTTTTTTTTAGTACATAATTAGTATATACGTGAGAGTGTCAATTATGTATTATTTATTTACATTTTATTTTTCATTTTTCATTTACTTTTACTTTTACTTTTTCATTAACCTAAACTTCCATCTCTGGGTAATTTCAATGTTTATATCAAACTTGACCAAATGGGCGTTTTTTATTTATCACAAATTCAACTTTTATTCATTTCAATTTTATTTATTTGAACCTTTATTTCCCACTTTATTCATTTCATTTTTGCATGCCTGATCTTCCAGCTAATAACTGTAAAGAAGTTTTCAGATGTACAACTAACGACGAGTTTGGTAATGCAGAGACAAAATGTCTCATTTGGTTAAAATGGTAAATGTTTACTGAGACAAAAAAACAAAAACTCATGACTCATTATTCTTCATTTTCTTTACATTATTTCTTTGATGTGTTAATCAAGTTAAAGCGTTAACTTCAATTTTATTCTTTATAGATCACTCATAACTCATTGGCTGCCATCGATGGAATTAAATGTCCAACCCATTTTGACTGAGGGGGTTGGTGACGAATTCACTGAAACATGAGGATTCACAGCCAGACCTCCCAGTTTAATTGAAATGGACATCTAGGCGTCTGGTGGGGCTCGCGTGCGGCTGCATTTGATAGGGCACGCTCGGGTGGGGGGTCCCGGTGCCAGGATTGGCGATGGGGCGGCGTAGGGTCGGTCGCCAACGGGCTTACACTCACAAGGGATTCACACGATTACTGGGTTCTAGATCACAGAGATGATTTTTGTACACTCTACCCCTTTCTATCACTTAGTTTATAGACTCCCCCACCTTCTTCCCCTCTTTCCCTGGTCAACAGGCCCCCCACATGGTGCCAACCGGAAATACAATTAGCTGACGATAGCACCAACATATTAGTAGTTAGTGTAGTTAGGCGTTCAATGTATTTGTTGTTGTCTGTATTTCTTCTCTTTCTTCTGTTGTGTTTCTTTTCTTCTGTTCCCCCATAACCCCTTCCTGTTCGCTGTTTTGTCAAAATAAATGAGGTATGTTGAATGATCACAAAGGGAGTATGTCAGATTCTCAATGTGAAACATTAAAACTGTTCAGACTATCCGGGCACTTAGACTTCCATTCTCCGTGTCAAACAGCTGAACAGGACAGGTATAAAAAAAATAAAAAATAAATTTAAAAAAATGAAATGGACGTCTAACGTTGTCAATGGCGGGCAGTGTGTTAATAGTAAATATTCTCTTGTTTTAGTTTCTTTTTTATAAAAATGGGGGAAAAAACAAAAGCAAAAAAAAAAAAAAGTACGCATGTACTAAAGTATGTTTCTTTTTTCTTTTTAGAAAAAAAAATCTTAAGAATAAAATTGCAGTATTCGTTTATTTTTAAAAAGGGAATTTAAATTTTTTTCTTGTGATTAATGACATTCCATTTATGAACTTTAGTGTTTTGGGGCCTATAACCATGTGTATTAGTTTTTTCTCATATTGTTTTTTTTAAAAACATTTTATTCATGTATAATTTGATGTATTCTTGAAAAGGAATGGAAAAAATAATGACTAACAATAAAACATTTAGACCTGATGGCCACATAACATAGCAATCATGTGGCCGACACACTGTGTGTGGACGCCAGTCTTTATGAGGCTGAGTTTTTCAAATGACCATAAATAATCACTTCCCCAATAAAAAGTTAGATGTGAAAAATAACTAAGAAAAACTCACAAAAACTTGCCTGCACAACTAATTACGTGCTCAGAAAAGCAATTCAGTCAAGCATTTTTGTTTTTAGTTTAAGTTCGGGTTATTGGGAATTCTATTACCTTCACTCTGTGCAAAAGGACTTCAAAAATGGACTCACCTTCCTCGTATGTCTGCAGACCACCTTGATGCGAGGAGACGGCCGTCAAGGTGAGCAGCAAGCAGGCGCAAAGCAAACTGGCCACGGCCATCTCGTCTCCCCTGGGAACGTTTGCCGCCTTCGCCTCCGGGCGCCGAATGCCGCTGTCACGGGCGCAAGACGTAGCACCCTCGCTCGCACCCCCCGGGACAGCTCTAATGAAGTGGGAGCCCTAAAACACCAGCTTGAATGATGTCCTCAGGGGCCAACAATGAGATTCCACGCGTGAATAGGGGGAGCCCAGGGGAGTCCGAGGTAACTCCTCTTTTTGTAAACATGCTACTACAACAACAAGTGCCGCGGTAACCATGAACGCTACCGCTCTTTGTTGTCTGCAGACTTTTAAAAAAGAAAAATCTTTATGGGTTTGCGGGAAACCTAACGGGGGGAGTCGGAGAGTAAAGAAACTAGCTAAGAGTGCACGTGTGCAGCGGGACCAGATCATAAAATACACTCTTCACATACAAATGGAGGAAAAGAACTATAGGAAGCATACATAATTGTCAAAAACCACTATGGATAGCATGTGATAGGGAGCGAAAACTGTAAGAAAGCATACATAATTGTCAAAAACCACTATAGATAGCATATGAAAGGGAGCGAAAACTGCAAGAAACAAAAAAGGAAGCCAACAAAAAAGCTTACATAGTTCTCAAAATGTGCAAAACCACGACAGAAAACAGATAAAAGAAAACCAACTATGGAAATCAGGCAAAATGGTGCAAAATAACAATAAGAAACCGTAAAGATGGCCACAAAATGAGTAAGGAAAAGGCAACAGAATAGCATCAACGTTGAAAACGGCACAAATTGCAAGCAAAATATTGCTACAAAAGTGCGAAATCTCTCAAAATGGTGCAAAAATATGACAGGAAGCACATAAAATGCTACTTAACACTAAATAAAGAAAAACAACTAAGGAAATCGCGCAAAAATGTTGCGAAACAACAACAACAAAAAATACAAATTTGGCCACAAAACGGGTAAAGGGAGGCCAAAAAAATGGGGCCAACGTTCAAAACGGGTCAAAGTGCAAGCAAAATAGTGTAAAACAAGCTGGAAACCTTGCAAAATAGTGTCAAACTATGACAGGAAGCACAGAAAATACTAAATATAGGAAAACAACTATGGAAATCAAGCAAAATGGTGCAAAATAACAATAAGAAACCGTAAACATGGCCACAATATGAGTAAAGCAAAGGCAACAGAATAGCATCAACGTTGAAAACGGCACAAATTGCAAGCAAAATATTGCTACAAAAGTGCGAAATCTCTCAAAATGGTGCAAAAATATGACAGGAAGCACATAAAATGCTACTTAACACTAAATAAAGAAAAACAACTAAGGAAATCGCGCAAAAATGTTGCGAAACAACAACAACAAAAAATACAAATTTGGCCACAAAACGGGTAAAGGGAGGCCAAAAAAATGGGGCCAACGTTCAAAACGGGTCAAAGTGCAAGCAAAATAGTGTAAAACAAGCTGGAAACCTTGCAAAATAGTGTCAAACTATGACAGGAAGCACAGAAAATACTAAATATAGGGAAACAACTATGGAAATCAAGCAAAATGGTGCAAAATAACAATAAGAAACCGTAAACATGGCCACAATATGAGTAAAGCAAAGGCAACAGAATACCATCTACGTTCAAAACGGCACAAATTGCAAGCAAAATACTGCTACAAAAGTGAGAAATCTCTCAAAATGGTGCAAAACTATGACAGGAAGCACATAAAATGCCACTTAACACTAAATAAAGAAAAACAACTAAGGAAATCATGCAAAAAATGTTGCGAAACAACAATAAAAAAAAAATACAAATTTGGCCACAAAACCGGTAAAGGGAGGCCAACAAAATGGGGCCAACATTCAAAACTGGTCAAAGTGCAAGCAAAATAGTGTAAAACAAGCTGGAAACCTTGCAAAATAGTGTAAAACTATGACAGGAAGCACAAAAAAATACTAAATAAAGGAAAACGACTACGGGAAGCAAGCAAAATACCCTCTAATTTTATGACTTTGAATTTACAAGACTGGTTTCCAAGAGATGGAATCTGGAGATTTCATTGTCCCACCTTCATACAAAACAAAACACGCAGAGAAGGAAGATGAAGACGTAAAAAAGAAAAAAAGCCAGTAAGGGGCACTAATTTGTTTTAGACAACCATCTCGCTCCTGCCTGCTATTTAACGTGCCGGGTCAGGTTATTATCGTTAAGGAAAAAATGACAAAAATTAGAATTCCCAAAACCGTTTCATTACATGAAAACGATACATGTATAATAATAAATAAAACTGACAAAATTCAACTAAAAATTAAACGGACACTTCCTGCATTTGATCCCCAAAAGCAGTATTTTGACAGGTTCTTCAAATAACAGTTTTTTTGTTTGTTTGTTTTTTTCCCCCAGCAAACGCAGCTCTGGTTTGGATTGTTATGGCTGGTTGCTTAAAATGACTGAATACACTTAGTAAAAAAGTTACTTTTGTTGTTGTTGTTTTTTATTTTTTTTTATGGTAAATGGAGAGAGCTTATATAGCACATTTATCAACATTGTTAACTCTAAGCATAAAAAACTAAAACAAAAATTAACCTCTAACTATAAAATGCAATTTATGGTTACTTCATTATTAATTTTCGGGCACTTACTTGTTAACTCACAGGCTGCCATTGACAGCGCTAGACATCCGATCCATTTAGACCAGTGCAAGGGCGTAGGTTTTGTCTCAACAATGGTAGGGACAATATAGAAGCATAACTAGCATGTACACTTTTTGCGTGGGATGGGAAATTGAAAAACCAAACAGATTGGGTGAACAGGCGTCAGGGCCACATTTCTCACTAATACAGTGCCCTCCATAATTATTGGCACCCCTGAAAAAGATGTGTTTTTTAGCTTCTAATATTTTTTTTAATTCAAATAATATGGGACCTTAATGGGGGAAAAAAAAGAGAAAAATCCAACCTTCAATACAAGTGCATTCATTCAGTGGGGGAAAAATCCCACATTAAGAAAAAATTATTTGACATCAAATAATATATGTCACAATTATTAGCACCCCTGGTGTTAATACTTTGTACAACCCCCTTTTGCCAACAAAACAAGGTCTGGGGACTGAGATGGCCGTGGGAAGGGCTTGATTTTGTGTCTGGTGAACCATTTCTGTGTAGATTTGGCCATATGTTTAGGGTCATTGTCTTGCTGAAAGACCCAGTGACGACCCATCTTCAGCTTTCGGACAGAGGGCAACAGATTTTGATTTAAAATGTCCTGGTATTTCAAAGCATTCACAATGCCATGCACCCTAACAAGGTTCCCAGGGCCTTTGGAAGCGAAACAGCCCAACAGCATCACTGACCTACCCCCATACTTCACAGACAGAAGCAGCACAGCAAAACGCCACGCTAAAAAAATAAGTAAAAATATTAAAAATGACTTACCTCTTCGTCCTCTGAAGGACCATGGCCCCCAACAAAATGTTTACTGCATATGAAATGTAAATGGCTTCACCTTGCTGGCGTTAAACTGGTTTTTTGGACGCCTGCGCAAGTTGATCCATTATTCACATTTTTTCCTCAGAAACTCCTTCATATGTCGTAATGTCTAGAGTCGTTTCTACAAGTTCCACAGCAGCAGTGTTTGATCAGCATGTTCCTTTTATGAAAGATTACCGGAGAAAACAAGCAGAAATAATATGGGTTGTATGCGAGGGTGTGTCTATAATGTCCCACTTCCGCGTTGCGATGGCGACGTCACGGTCTAAAAATACCATTCGTGAGGTACGCTATTGCCGTTGATTTTGAGTCAGTTCCTGGACATTTTGGGGCATGCTTTTGTCACTTCCTGTACGTTTTGCCTCATTGCCAGTTGATTTAGGGCATTTCTAGGCCAATTCCTGTAGATTTGGGGGATTTTTGGGTCACTTCCTGCTTATATGAGCTAATTTTTTCCATTGGAAATTTTTTGATGTGTAAGTTATGTGAATCTGATAAAATGTAGGACGAGATACATTTAGAAATTTAGCCGCAGGAAATTTTATTTTTTTTGTCGAAAGACCCTCACTTTTGAAGCAAGTATAAAACGTTACACTCAAAACAGTGCGGAGTATGAATTTTGGAACATTTCAAAGTTGGAATGGTAAGATTTAGTCAAAGTGTGTTGGCAGTGGAAGAAAAAGTGGGTGGGAAAGAAAAACGAATATTATATGTGGGAAGCTTTGCTTTTCAAAGCATCCCTAATAACTAAAATCAAACAAATGCTCTCTAAAAACACAGCTAAACACACTACTCTAAAACTAACTGAATTAGAAAAAAGATAAATAACACATGAAAAATCCAAACCAATTATAGCTTTGGTCCCAACTGTGTTTTATTACCACAAAGTATCATTCGCTACCAGCCTCTCCCAGTCAAGATTGGACGTCTATTGCTATCAGTGGCAGTAAAAGAATTTTCAAATGTGCATCAAAGCTCTTTTTGGAGTAGAAAAGCCCAGAATGTCCATCCATCTATACAAACATAAACATAGCTTAAAATGGGTAACTTCACTGCAGAGGTTGGTCGTCGTCTTCGGTAAAAAGGTCGGCCAGGTCGGCCACAGTGAGCACGGCGGCCTCGGAGTGCTTCATGGCGGTGCTGCTGTGACTACAAGACCACAAAACACATGTCTGTTATACAACCCCACTTACAAGTTGAATTTCTTCTATAACCAACAGTTGAGCAACTCCATTTACCCCATTAAAATTGGTTAATTTTCAACGTAATCTGTTGCATTAAGATACTGAGCAGCTGCAGCCAAATTAGGCCTAGGTGGTTTTATTCATGAGATTGAAGATTGAGAAAAAATTAATGCGGATTTCGGTGATCAGTCATGACCTATTAATTTGATCAAATGCAGCCTGACTACTTTAGCATATGAGAAACCCTTCAAAATGTGTTCAATCTTAAGGATTTTAAAGCAGTTTATTACCGTCCAGTGAAGCGCAATTATAAAATGAATATGTTGTAGTATTTATGCTATGCAGTCGGGGTGGATTGGATTATTGTGATGGCGTTTTTACAGATCTCAACAAAAAATCAGTCAGGAAGCTGCAGCTAATCCAGAATGCTGCTGCCGGTCATGAAATCTTTACACCCGACCGGTGTAAGCAATCTGCGGCTCTTTAGCGTTGCCCTAGTGGCTCCCTGGAGCTTTTTTCAAAACGTTTGAAAATGAGAAACGATAGGAGAGGGAAATATATTTTTTGTTTTAATATCGTTTCTGTAGGACAAACATAACACATTCTTCTAATTCATTAATACTGCAATGAAGTTAAACTTGAGGCGGCATCGTACAACAGAGTAGTCACCTGGTGCGTCATGCGTAAACATTTAATCGTGAATTACGTATTTGTAGCAATTTTAGTCATTTGATAGTAGGCTAATATAGCTATTAGACACACACAGCATGTGTTGCTTTCATTATAGGGC
Source organism: Corythoichthys intestinalis (assembly GCF_030265065.1). NCBI lineage: Eukaryota > Metazoa > Chordata > Actinopteri > Syngnathiformes > Syngnathidae > Corythoichthys > Corythoichthys intestinalis. The sequence continues at coordinate 34,996,656 of NC_080409.1, read as the reverse complement.
ATGTACAGGTAGTCCCCAGGTTACGACGTACTTACAGGATTTGGACTTTACGACGCCAAAGTCTCGGCCGCCATTTTTTCTCCATTCGTTTTTTTTGTTGTTGTTGCATAAACAGTACATTATTGTACTTCACAGTATCTTATTTTTTACTTTATTTTATTAATATGATGTGTTCTGTCCTTGTTCAGCTTTACAGACATCAAACAATTGTGCTTTTTGAAGCTTTCAACTTCCTTCATTTTTCACAATTTGGAAAGGTGTGACACACATATGTACTGTATGTTCAAAACAACACACATTTTAACAATAAAACACTTGACACAAAACAATTGGTCTTCAAACGTCCATCTATTCTGATCAATATGTAAATTTAGTAGATTAAAATAGCTTAATTTGCCTAACAAAAGTCCGCTGTTTAAATGCTACAAAATAGGGCTCCAGCTATCGAATATTTTAGTAATCGAGTAATCGACTGAAAATTCTATCGATTAATCGAGTAATCGGATAAAACATATATTTTAGGTGAAGAGCAATTATAAATATACATGAGAAAACAAGACATTTCATCTAATATTGAACCATTTTCAGTCAGTCAATGTCTTTATTTTCGATGTACATTGTTGAAAACAGCCAACAATTGCTTTTAGACTTTTAGATCTTATTAAAAAAATACATACATGTATATATATATATATATAAGGCCTGTCAACAATAACGCGTTAACGACCATGATTAATCTGGAAATATTAACGCATTAAAAAAAAATAACGCAACGCCACACTAAGTTTGGCCACAACTGCCTCCCGTAGTCCCACACGCTGATGTTTACATTCTCCGCGCAGCAATGCAGGACATAATGCAGCCAGCCACGATGAGTGAGGATGATGACCAAATTCCGTTTTAAAAAGCTGCCTAATGGAAATCTGGATAAAACCAAAGTTGTGTGCACATACTGATGTAATGAACTGTCGTTCGATCGAAGCTCAACCAGCCTAAAGTACCATCTTCGGGCACAGCTAGTGTTAGCAATGACGCTAACACTGCGGGAAACAAGCCGCAGTCATCAAGCTACGCTGGCAGAGTGCGGACTCAGACTTGTCAACAAAAGACAACAAGTAGGTTGACTACTGCTATCGCTACATGGGTAGACAGAGACTGTAGAGTGTAGACCCATTAACATAGTCGAAGACGAGGGCGTTGAAAATCCAATGACAACAAACAACAACGACAAACCACTGAACAGGTACAAGGCAGTGCCAGCATGGACTCATGTCTACTACAGTGGTGGTCTGCGCACAGTGGTGCCCACAGTAAGCTGGCCCATGCAAAAAAAAGTTGAAAAAATGCAGTTGGTTTAAAAAATAAAAAGAGTATGACTGGCTAACTTAAGCAGTGTTTCTAAACACCTTTACACACAGTTTAGTGTAATGTTTTTCAGTTAAGTGTGTGAAAATTGACAATTTATTTTTTTTATATCTCACACAGCTTTCAGGCCATTTAGTGTAAAACTGCAAATGCTGTATTTCTTTGTGTGAAATGTTCAATTTAACAGACAAGTTGTTTACACATTTTTTGAAACACTAGCTATTGTTACTGTATTGTGCTTGTCTGCTATTTCAATTGGCAGTTAATTTTGGGTAATATGCCAAACGATACTTGAGCCACATTGTTAGTCTGAGGCGCTTTAATCTGTTAAAGCTCTTTGCTGTATCATACAATTTATTTTATTTATTATTTTATACGAGCTGAGTTGTTAAATAAAATTTTAAAACTATTTGGTTAAGTATTAATTCATTTACACATCACACATTTCATCTTAAAACAAATTTTAAGTCAATTATAGTATTTTCCTCGATTTTTTTCCCCCTGAAGAGCAACTTTATTTATCCCAAGGGAAATGTGATTAATCATGATTAATCACACAGTTGACATATGATTAACTAGATTAAATTTTTTAATCGTTTGACAGCACTAATATATATGTATTTCTTCCCTAAAAATGCCATTACGCTTGATAACACACATCACTTAAAAGTTGGGATTTTTTTCCACGTGTTTCAATTGAATTTCTATTTGTGTCAAGCCATTTTTAAGTTTTAGTTAAGTTTTAAGTTAGTCTAAACTGTAAGTCCTGATAGGATTTTAAGTTTTTGCAGTGTTCAAAATAAATGTATGATACAGGCTGTATTGGAGCACATTAGGGACCAGTGCTACTTGGTGTTTTATCCAGCAATGACTACTGAGCGAAAATTGATAGTTAGCATTATTAAGTTTTTATTTTACACCCTCATCATTCCACAACGCTATGTTATGTTAAACCCTGTATGTAAGACACGTTAGCCACGCATCGACAGTGGTCATAATTAATAGAAACCTAGCCCTCCGTAGGGCTAACGTTACGTGAGCTAGTGACAGTAACGTTAATCTTATTTATTAGCGCTTAGCGCTCTTTATTAGCGCTTAGCGCTCTACTGCTTTAAGATGGCGGCTGTTTACCAACGCCGCTGACTCTGTCATTTCGCATCTAGTTCAACATACATGTGATCTCTATGAGACGCATCAGACACTACCTGCTACCAACGTAGCATCATGCTGGCTAGTTTTTAGCAACGTCGGCGTCGTTTGTAGCTGCTGTCGGCTGCAGTAAGTGTTTTTTTTTTTTTTTTTTTTTGCTTCTTCCTCTACGCACGTGACATCAGCGCGTTGTCCCGCATTAAAAGTAGTCCGAGCAAAACGTGATTCTTAGAGCTGTCAAAATAAACATTACTCGAAGTGAATAAAATTACTCGGATTAGTTTTTAAACTCGAGTTACTCGAGTTGCTCGAGTATTCGTTTCAGCTCTACTACGAATGGTAACGTATTTACCATTCTCATAGCAAATCGCTCACACGTAACGCCACAAACTGTCGATGTAAACTTAATTACAAGGGCATACACAAACATATATTAGCTGAAACAACTTACAGCCTTATGTGGGCCAAACCACAGTGCAGCTGTCCTTTATCCGTGTCAGACGAGAGTCTGCTCCTCAGTCATAAGGCGACAGTCCAACCAGACCCAACGCTGCCACCAGAGGGCAGTGTATCCTCCATCATTAAACATAATATAATACTTTTGGACTTTTTGGATAGCTATTTTGGGGTACTTAAAGGGTTAATTCTAACTTACTTGGAAATGCAATTTACGTCGCTAGCATAAGAAGAGAACTTGCTCGTAACCCAAGACTATTGTATTTGCTTTTTCGGTCCAATATGCCTTTTTCAACATTTTGGGTCGCTGAATTCAAGAATTCAGTTATGTGTCAGTGTTGTTGGTATGCTGTAGACGCTTTTTACTGACCCCTATAGTCTGGGAGAATATCAGCCAACTGTGCACTGAATATAAATGCTGCAAAATGTGTGCTGCCTGCAGTTTGCAAGTCCTACTTTTACCTAAAAACAATCTGTATCGAACAATTAAAAAAAAAAAAAAAAAAAAGTGCATATTTTTGGGCCTAATTGTCAAGCTCTCTTTCATGATAGCATTGTTTTCTCTATTCTTTGAATAAATGACACCCATCTCTCACCTCTTATCTGCCGTTTTGAGCATGGCTTGCATCCGCTCCTCAATGGTGGACTTAATAAGGAAGCGGTGTACGAATGTTGGCCTGGAGGGATGGAGACAGAAGGGATGATGTTCCATTTGACGTCAAGCAAGTCAGCAAAGCTACGGTTTCTACAGGACAGCTTACTTGGTTTGTCCGATTCGGTGCACACGTCCGATGGCCTGCAGCTCGTGAGCGGGATTGAGGATGGGCTCCACCAGTAAGACGTGCGTGGCTTCGATGATGTTTAGGCCGTTGGAGCCCGTGTGTAGAGGAAGCAGCAGGATGTTGATCTTCTTCTCATACTTGAATGAGCTCAGGTTCTCCTAGTTAAACCGTAGGAATCAACACCACGACGAGAAACTGCAATGCACAAAGCCTTTACGGACCTGGAATTTTTGGATTCCGTTGATTTGCGAGAATTCCATGCTGTTGTCAAACAGAGCTTTGGCGATGATGTCCAGGACGCTCTGCCACTGCGATGGAGACGACTTGGTTCACGACAGATCATTCAGCAGAAATGTGATGATTGAAAGTTGAAATGATTGGAGTTACCGTAGAGAAGACTAGACATTTGGCGCCTGGGTCGCACATTTGGATCTTTTTCAGGGTTCTCACCACCGCCTCCACTTTGGTGGAGTGGCTACCCTGGGAAAAAAGCAGGAGAATAGAATAGAACGCCTTTATTGTCATTATACAGGGTACAACAGGATTTAAAGCTTCGCCATAATGTGCACCACAAAAAACAAAGGTACAATTAGGCCAGCGGTGAAAGTGGCTAGAGTACTGCATTACACTTTGACACAACTGTAACAAAAGCATACATGAGGAACTGATTCTGGTTCCAAATTTTATTATTTTAAGATGACGTAAAAATAATATGTTTTCCTGAATATCCTGGGAGAACTCTCAAATGCAGACTGTTGACTTCTGGCATTCAAACTGAGCAGTTGATTTGCAGTCTCAGTGATTTTTATTGCTTCTTCATGTGCAGTGGAGTCCCTGTGTTCCTTCATTTTTTTGCCAGTAAATTAAGCTGGGCTTCCCTCGATTAGCAATACTGGGTCTCCAAGCATCCAAGTATGCCAGTTGCTTCACGTTAAGACAGTAGGAGCAGCCTATATACCCATTTTGAGCATACAGCCATTCATTTTTTGTCTGAACTGTTCATGTTGCTCCTTTTTTCTACAAAGATGGGTAGGCAGTATGGCTAGCAGCATTATCTGTACCTGCATTTTCCTGCTGTTTCTTTTAGCAGGGTTTCTGCTGTGAGTCTGGATTACTTCATCATCCCTGGGTGTTGTTTTACAAACTTTATTCCATCACTTTTCATCATCCTCTTCAACTCTCTCCTTTCTCTTAAATATCATAAATTTTCCATTGCATTATCCTGTTTTGTCGCATTCAATTTCAAATGATTCAACAAGTTTTTTTTTTGTTTTTTTTTGGACACATGTGCATTACAACCAATCAGAGCTACCTATCCATACTGATCACATATCAGTCTATCAGCCAACTGAAGGGACAATTGACACCAGGGTGTTTTGCTGCGCTCAGAGCTCTGGCTGATGCGACCCGTCAGATACACTGAGAGAGATGGAGCCGCTGGGGAGAGCCACGCGAACAAATACACAATAAACATCAGTGGAAACGGATTACGTTACACAAGCACTTTATTAGGAATGTTGTTAAACTTGTGTATGTTTCTTCTTGGAGATGCATGTGTGGCAACTAGCAGATTTTTTTTAACATGCTGTTTGAACAGTTGCCGTCATATTTGCGGGATCAAAGTTCTGCAGTTCTGCCTCAAAAACTCAAGGCGGAACTCCGTTCTGGCTCGTTCCGGCCCACTTTCATCCCTGAATAAGGCTAAAATAAAAGCACAGGTTTCAGAGTAGACAGATTATGACTAAAGCGACTGGCAAAACAGTGGTGATATAGTGGTAATATAACAGTGCATATTCAGTACTCAGATTAGAAAGCAGATGGCTGACCTGATATGATAATGAAAACGATAGTTTGTGCATAGATATTCATGCAACAGTGCAAAAAAATGCTATAATGTAACAGTGCAAATATTGCATATATGCAGTACTCAGATTGAGAAACATGTCTGATAACATATTACTTAGTGAGATGCATGTGATGCTGTTGTGGCATTAGCAGTGCAATGACAGTAACACTTCAGTGCAAACTTTCGTTAAGTATGATGACAGCTCTTGAAAAGAAACCGTTTCTCATTGTGTTTGTTTTGTCTGGTATAGACTCTGGGTTAAAGCATCTCGCCTAACTGGGGTAAAAGCATCTTGCGGACCAACCTTAACGGGAATGTCCTGGTCTTGACTGGACACCTGCGTGGTGAAGACGTAGGAGATTTCAGCATGGGATGTGGTCTGCCTGCAAATGGCACAGTTAATGGCACGCCGCCGGGATCCCACGCTGTACTGCTCCAGGATGATGGCGATGCACTGGTTGCAGAAGCAGTGGCCGCACGTCAGCACCGCCCACTGACAAATCAAAGAAAATTAATGCTACACAGCAAAGAAGCGTCACAACAAAGACTCTTTTCTAACCTCCTGTCCAAGTTGCCGAGCACAAATGGGACACGGTTCTGGGTTCAAACCACCGGTGGACTTGTCCTGGGACTAAAACAGAGGAGACTGACACCACTGTATGGGAAAGAGGCGGAAACAAAAGGCGAAATACCTTTTCCAGATTTGTCAGGTATAAAAACTGTCCGAGCTTCTTTTGCAACTGAGACTTGGCCACTGCTTGGTCATTGAGAAGTTTTACTCGGTTCTGGTCCACCTTTGAGCAGAAAGAAATGGGAAAAAAATAATTAACAATAACTTCTTTAAAATAACGATAATTACGGAAACAATGAAGTATTTGAAAATGTGTATTTTTATCACGTACATACATTATGACTGCCTACAATTTTTAATCTGCACGCAAAGAAGCCGCAGCCATGACGACGTACCTCGTGCGGTTCGATGATGTGCAACAGTTTTGGCTTCGGTTCATCGGGAAGACGCACGCGAAGCCGCTCGGTGGCCATTCCCAGCTCGTCAATTGCGGACACGTGATTCCGCAGAACCATCCAGTACTCATGCAGCACCTGACAGGAGAAGAGGGGTGAGTCATATGAATTCTAAACACGAATGTAACTAAATCTGCTGCATTGTTGTTTTTGGAAGACCATTAATTTTAGTCTTTGGACAAAAATACCTGATAATCTTAAGTCACATTTTAGTCATTTCTAAATGAGTTAGTGTTAGCCTAGTTTTGAGTCAAAGAATACTCAAAAAGTTTTAGCTGTTAAACAAAATTCAAGATTTTAGTCTATTCTAAACAAGCATGAGTGTGCCACAGCGCACTGCAGGCTAAAGGCTGTGTGCACAGGACATCTACTGGCCCATGCTACATATCTACAAAGTTAAAGATGTCGGTTCACGAATGACGGAGGAGTAGGACTTCAAAATTAGATTCCACAAGAACTATCTGAGTGGCGCTTTGACATGCCTTCAGCCTGTAAAACAATAAAGTTTCCGCCAGTATAGGATTAACATTTACAGTACACACTTATTTTCACAATAATAGTATATTGCTGCGAGATTGTAAGTGAAAGTGAAATGAATATGAAACAAAATATTTGCAAAGACTAATAATGTACATAAAAACTCATTGGATGGTCTAAATGTCATCCTCATGAAAAGAAGGGTCGTCAATGTAATATTTTCATTATCATCACCATGGTTAATGAAAACAACACTGATAGGCTGCCAACCTTGTACTCCTTCTTCCAAGTCTCAAAGAGCTCCATGAAGGCGTTGCCCTCCTCGACCAGCTCGCCGTCCAAGCGCTTAGCCTTCGCGAAGGTCAAGATGGCCTTGAGCGTGCGCTCCATCTCGCTTGCTGCCCACAGGCCTCGGCTGGTAGTGGGTAGGCGGTCGTCCACCAGGCCTTCCTCATCTTCGATCATCTCTTCAAATATGGCTGTCTGGCCTTTCACTCTGTTGGGCACAGGGTTTATCTAGTGGTGAACAATTCCAAGTGGGTGACAGGCATGTACTTACGTGTGTGAGAAGAGCTTGGACTCGTAGTCAGTGAAAAGCTCATCGGCTTTGCAAAAAACACAGCTAGTAGATGAAAAGAAAGGATGCTTTAGTAACAGCAAAATGTTTTATCGAAGAAATCAGTTCAAATTAACTCATCGGTTTCCACTGATGGCGACAGATGCACCAGATCGGCTCTAACAATTACCGTAATTTTCTGACTTTAAGGCGGGCCTGACTATAAGCCGCTAGCCACCAAATTTGACATAGATATGCGGCACCGGACTAAAAGCCGCAACTGTCCTCACTGTAGTATGGGATATTTACACCAAAAGATATTAACCGGTAACAATTTATTTGACAGCGGTCAGTGCTTAATTTGTAAATCATAAGGTGCCGGAACGCAAAGTACATACAGGGCCGGCCCAGCCTATACGCAGACTATGTAGCTGCTTAGGGCCCCTGACCACTAGGGGGCCGAGAGAGGGGGCAATCTGGCAATTGTTTAATTTATATTCTATTTTGTATACTACAGTTTGCTTTATTTGACTTTCGTGAGTTTTGATACTTGATTACAAGCTTAAAAAATAAAAGTTCTTCCTAACTTCTTTCTTTCCTCTTTTAGAAAAAGGTTTGGCGTTATTTACTGTAACTACTGACAATAATTTGGGGTGAGAAGTTTGAAGAATGCAGTGCAACAAAATATGATTAATATACAAAATATGGACATATAGGTTGGATTACATGTATGGGTTTCACAGTACACTGTGACGAAATGGTGGCCCAAAAATATGGGCCCCTTGGCATTATTTTGCTTAGGGCCCCCAAATGGCCTGGGCCGGCCCTGAGTACATATGACAGCGCAGGGATGACGAGACGGTCACAGGTCCTGGAACATAAGCAGAAAATTGTGCTGAAACAACACGCAAATGCACACTTGCCATGCTGTGGGACTTACAAGTCTCAATTTCAGATAATATCCGTCGTATAAATGCTATGACAACAATTTATAATTATTTAGGATATACTCTGCACAGCACGGGCAATTGCCCACATAACCACAGGTGGGGCTTAAAGTAAACAGTCAGCAATTAGTTTCTCAACAGGTCTAACTTGTAAAAATCAGAGATTACAATAGATAACACAAATCTCCCATTATTATTGTTTATTATAATAACGGGTGGGTTTGAGGAAGCCCTCTGATTGGTCAGTTGCCGTGTATTAATCACGATATAACATGGCTACATTATTAATACATGGCTAGGGCCTCATCACCAAATGTATCACTGCACCATTATATTCGTGCCTTGAGTCTGTGGTTTTCAAACATATTTATCCTATCATATTTAAGAACACATTTTATGTTGATTTAAATGTGGTGGTCCGTTATATAATCGCAATAGTACACTTGATGCTGTCGTTTAACGTCATTGGTGGTAGTCCAGTACAGCGTACGCAGCACTCTCGTACCACTAATGACTGATTTTAAACAACAGTATCTCGTGTACTATTGCTTAAAAGATTGACACGGCGGCCTATTAAGTATGCTTTCCATTTTCCAAAACATTCCACACCGCGAGCATGTCCGGATTCTCCTCCCCCTCTATGTTTCGGGTTTTACTGCGTGTGTCAGTGGCAATTCTGTGTCCTTTGGCCACCCACGACCCCACGTATGGGACTGGATTGAATTTAGCCAGTGGAGGTCCAACAAGATTTAGGAAGAGTAAATATGATATGGTGGAGACGCACAGTTGGGAGTGCAAATAAAGTTCATTTGAAAAATCCGCTCTCACATTCAGCACTTGCAATGGGAATACTGTTGACAGCTACATGTAACCCCATCAGTTCATCAAGCGTGTCGTTTCCATCTGAATCTCTGTACTTTCTGTGGGCCACAACGACTCAACCTCCATCTCTCCATACAGCACATCTGCATCTTTGGGCCAATACTGTGCGTAAAGCACCTTCAACTCCTCAATAAACTTGTTATAACCAGATTTATCTGGCAACCAACCTCGTTGGGATAACACGTGATTTGTCGGTCCAGCTTTTCAGTGTATCAACAAATCTCCGACTCTTTCAAATGGCGTTAAATTTTTTTTATAAACAACATGCAATTCTCGGGATTTGTTCTGTAAATGAATTTATGAATATTATTATTTTATTTTATAGCGTAATGTGCGTAATTATGCACGGTCGATTTAAGAGATGCAGGGAATGGAGAGCTGTGAGGTAGTAGGAAGCAAGGGGGAGACGGGCGAGAAGCAAAAGTTAGCGGTCGAATGTGGCGGCAGTCCACTGTTATTTTGTTTGTTTTCATTTTGTTTCCGATATAAAGTGAAGAAAGCCATCAACGACTCCTCTCCTTCTTGCCCCCCATTCGGGGCTATTAAAATACATTTTTAAAAAACGTTTTAATATTATTATTTCTTTCTATACACGACAGGTGCCGGATCTGCCAAAATAAGTCCCGGAACACAGGGAGGCCAAAATCAAGAGGTGTACCGGCTCAAATTAACCCCTGACAGCGGCGTCATAAGACTGTCATAATAATGACATGACACTGTCATGAGGATGAATAAATGCTTATGACGGATGTCATTTAGTGTCATCCGGAAAATTTTCTCACTTTTAAATGAATCTAAAAGATCTGAGCTGGACATAATTGGAGTTAGTGAAAAAATTTGAAACTTCAACACTTAATAAGAAAAAATTCTGACTTATTAAGCGGCAGTCGCATGGGCCTCAGGTGACAGATGGTGGCCTCATCAATCACTTTCTGGGAGGCCGGACCTTCCAGGTTCTTCACCGCCTCCCGGACAATGTTTTGGGATTTCATCAGGTCTTCCATTTGCGTGGTAAGCAGGAAAAGCAGACCGTGGCCATCACGGAACCTAGGAGGCAAATTGCATTGGGTCAAAGCCTGCCACGTAGCGTACCACTTTTGTCTGTTTCAAGAGTTTACTTGTCGGCCATGGAGAGCTTGTGAGCCTGCTGTTTATAGCTGGATGTCAACTCGTTCTTGACGCGGCCCACCAGGTCGTCGTCGGTGGAGCAACGAATCGCTCGCTGGATGACCTCCACCCACCAAGGCAAGCTAAGGTTGACCTTGATCAAGAAAGAGCAAATGTTTAACGTCAAAGTCACCATTGTGTATGCAACTAATTGGCTGCAATTGTTGAAAGACGTCCAATCCTCTTAAACTGGGAGGTCTCGCAGTGAATGATTATGTTTCAGCAACATTGATGGCGATAAACGTGACATATTTCAACTCGGAGGGTAGGTAGATATAACGTTTATATATTTTTATCATTCGTATTCTTAATTAAATTAAAAAATCAAATGTAGTTTTTTAAATTGGAAGAATAGAAGATTAAGAGGCTCAAAAAAATGATTTTGAAACTTTTTTAGGTCAACAAGATAATAAGTGTACTGTACTCTCTGCAAGGACTACAGAAATCTACGACGGAGGATTTGGGCCAAATAAAGGAGAAGAAAAAAAAAAAGACTGCGAAATTAAAGTAGTACTGGTACTACGAGAAAAAACGTATTTTTACATACGGCGAACAGCTACACACATTACGTACACGTACCTTAGCTAGGAGCTACGGCGAAGCACCAATATAAAGCTATCAATTGCATATAATTTGTATGTAGATGAGCCAAAAGATAAAGGATTTCCTTATTTATGAAGCAGATTGTAAAATATGGACTCGGAAGATGCACAATGTTATTCCAATTCGCTACTATGTCACTTACGTTGTAAAGCTATTAAGTAGCTGGGAGCCATGACGATGTGTTGGTAGCCTATAAATCATTCTATTGAAAATGATTTGATGTAGATAAGCCAAAGTATGCAGGATTTTCTTTTCCTTATTTGTAAAATGGATTCTAAAACACTAGATGCTTTCAATACTGTGAATTTTAACGGAGGTGATGTGCTACGTAAAGCGAGTAGCATTTTATTCAGCTACATTAGCCCAACAAAATAATACGACTTTTATTCTCGTAGTAACAATTCGACTTTTTATCTCTCAGTAATAGTATAACTTTTTTCTCGTACCATTACTACGAGAATCAAAGTATTATTTTGTTGGGCATATATCCAATGCCCTCCATAATTATTGGCACCCCTGAAAAAGATGTGTTTTTTTAGCTTCTAATATATATACAGTGTGGCAGTGTATCAAATACTTGTTCTCCCCACTGTATATTTTTTTAAATTCAAATAATATGGGACCTTAATGGGAAAAAAAAGAGAAAAATCCAACCTTCAATACAAGTGCATTCATTCAGTGGGGAAAAATCCCACATGAAGAAAAAATTATTTGACATCAAATAATGTGTGTCACAATTATTAGCACCCCTGGTGTTAATACTTTGTACAACCCCCTTTTGCCAACAAAACAAGGTCTGGGGACTGAGCTGGCCATGGGAGGAGCTTGATTTTGTGTCTGGTGAACCATATCTGTGTAGATTTGGCCATATGTCTAGGGTCATTGTCTTGCTGAAAGACCCAGTGACGACCCATCTTCAACTTTCGGCCAGAGGGCAACAGATTTTGATTTAAAATGTCCTGGTATTTCAAAGCATTCATGATGCCATGCACCCTAACAAGGTTCCCAGGGCCTTTGGAAGCGAAACAGTGGGTATGAGGTTCTTTTCAGCTTGCACATCTTTCGTGGCACGCCAGACCCACTTAGAGTGTTTGTTGCCAAAAAGCTCGATCTTAATTCAATCAATCACTCAATCATATGGCCAAATCTACACAAAAATGGTTCACCAGACACAAAATCAAGCTCCTCCCATGGTCATCTCAGTCCCCAGACCTTGTTTTGTTGGCAAAAGGGGGTTGTACAATGTATTAACACCGGGGGTGCTAATAATTGTGACACACATTATTTGATGTCAAATAATTTTTTCTTTATGTGGGATTTTTTCCCCACTGAATGAATGCACTTGTATTGAAGGTTGGATTTTTCTCTTTTTTTCCCCATTAAGGTCCCATGTTATTGGAATAAAAAAAAAAATATATATATATATATATTAGAAGCTAAAAAACACATCTTCTTCAGGGGTGCCAATAATTTTGGAGGGCACTGTAGATGAACAAGCTGCTACTTACTTTACACAGTGCTTCACCTCCATTGAAATCCATAATATTGAAAGTATTTTGTGTTTCATCCTTCAAAATCCTTTATATTTTGGCTTATCTACATCAACTCAATATAAATATTATGATTTATAGGCTAACAACACTTCGTCGTATCTCCCTGCTACTTAGTAGCTTTACGACATACAGTAAGTGACGTAATAGCGAATTGGAATAATATTGTGCAATTCTTAAGTCTATATTTTAGAATCTGCGTCATAAATATGGATACCCTTTATCTTTTGGCTCATCTACATCAAATTATAATCAATAGATGGTTTTATATTGATGCTTCATCATAGCTCCCAACTAAGATGAGTGTAAAGTACGTAGCGGTTTATCCTAATTAATAATACTTTTTTTCTTCGTAGTACCAGTATGACTTTAATCTTGTCGTCCTTCAGCGTAATTTGGCCCCTAATCCTCCGTCGTAGAAATCTGAATATTCACATTTTTTTTTTATATTTCATGTATACTAAGGAATAATTTTTTTTTTTAATTGTTCTTTTCCCCCTATTAATGGAAATGTAGGTGCCTATATAACGTCGAGTTAATTATTCAGGTTAATTGTGAATAATTTATTTTTGGTTCTATAAAACAAGTTGTTATTTGTTTGGTTTCGTTGGACGGGCTTGTGACGTCACATCATACGATATAAATGCACAGCGAGAGCTGTTTGGCCGAGTCAGTTGGCGTAGGCAGGAAGGAGGAAGCATAAGAGCCCAAACAATTTTTTGGCCTTTGCCTCATTAACTCTCGATGTTTTTCGATCTCATTTGCGCTTTTGTTTACGTTTCTGGATGTCCCTCGGTTGAGTAGTTTTTTTGTTGGATTAAAGAACGAACACATAAAGAGCGGCGTGAGAGTTTTTCTTCGCCGCTGTCCAGCGGTGTGCGAGGGAGACGGAAGAGGAAAGTGTCGGGTTGAAGGGCTTTTTTTACGATGTGGATCCTACATGAAACATTTAAAAAATAATATTTCTTTAAAAAAGGATATTTACCCTTAAGACACTCAAAAAATAAGATTTGGACATTTTTAGACTTTGGAGATTTTTTTTAGCTTATAATATTATAGTTTATTGAACAAGTCAGAGAATATTTACTTTTTTCCTCCTTGTGTATATTTTGAATAATTCAGATTATTACTTTTTTTTTTTAATTCAAAGAAGAATCTTTATAGGATTTTTCCTTAAAAAAAAAAAAAAGTTGCCAGCACTTCCCAGTTGATTGGACGTCTGTCGCCACTAATGGCATCCAATGAAATCTAAAAGTGTGTACTTTGCGCTTGAGTTCTTTGATATTCTGCAAGACCGGCTGCAGGGCTTGATGGGCGTCGGCAACCTCTGAATCGTACTTGGTCATGTAGTGCTGACGTAGCTGCTCAGCCTGAAAAGGGCACAAAATTAACCACATAATCACACCACGTGAAATCTTTAAACAGAAGTTACCTCTTCACTGAGGCGATCATCTCGTAGAGTGGGAGGAATTCCCGGATGCTTTGCATTCAATAACTCCATCAGATTGTGAGTGGCGTGAAGTCTCTGTTGGAACAAAAAAAAATGCAATCAGGGATAATCAATTCAACACATGAAAGTTTATCTTCTGGGTTTCAGATGGTAGAGTCTCAGCTTTCCATATCACCATTTTGCAAAGATGTTTCATATCTGGAAAATTTCCACTTGAAGTTGGCTAGTCCATGCATCTTGGATTTCCAAAATTAGGAGAAAATGGACTCGAAAATTCTTACAACAACTTGTCACTTATTCGTTGCAGCCAGCTAATTAGTGAGGCCGGACATGGACCAAACTTTTCTACAGAAATTAAGGAAATACTACAGGAACAATTTATTGGATGTGTCAGCCACGATATAATGACTTTAATGCATTTCAGTAGTGCTGCAACGATTAATCGATTAACTCGAGTATTCGATTAGAAAAAAATATTCAAATTAAATATTGTTGCCTCGAGTATTCGTTTAATTAAAGTGGCGTTGTAATGTTTTATTTTGAATGTTTACATTTAGTTTATTGATTAGGGTGGATACATTGCCCTCTGGTCCGCCTCATTTCACATGGCTGAATCCAACTGCTCCCTGTTATGACCAACGTAAGCTAAGTTTTTCTTTGAGCTAATGTTTTCTAATGCATTCGTAATTTAGTTTATATGTTTATCTAGCCGTTTTCTGTGGTTATATGAGTCTGAAACATTTGTTAAGAGCATTGGAAAAAAAACGTTAGCATTTTATAGCATTTAAGCAAGCGGACTTTTGCCATGTAAGTTAGCCAAGTGTTCTTTTTCAGATAGCGATGAGCTATTCTTAAAAGTTAATGGAATATTCATCCGCATCCCCTACTCAATTTTAGCTCATAACTACATAGAATTACAAAAAATGGTACAAAATTAGCAAATGAGAATCTCGGTCTTTATACTGAAACACGTAAGTTATGCATTCACCATGTTCACCATATTTACCAAAACTGGTAATGAAATAAGTGCTTGGTTTTGAGATCATTTCTGTATTGCTGGAGTACCTTTTGTAAAATGAGATTTTTTTTACCATATGGTGATTTTTATTTCATAATTATGGAACAATAAATCTATAAAAGAGGTGTTTCGTTTAGCCTGTCGCGATATGCAATAAGTCAAATTATCGCAGGGTAAATGAAAATGAGTGCGGTAATTTTCCCAGCTGCGATTTATCGCCGCGTGCACTCGGCACACGTGCGTGTTGATTACATATGAGAATTCAGTAGCTTTCAGAGATGTTTATTGGCCATCAACACACCGTGGAATTAAAGTTCAGACATACGAAATAAGGAAACACTTCTATATTAAACATTGTAAAATGTTAGCTTTGCTACATTGAGGCTAATGGAAAAAAGACAAGGTACTAACCTCTTAAGTCTGCTATAAAACATTGACAGTCTTCTCCACAACGAAAAATTGCGGTTAAAAGGTGACACATCAAACATGAAAACTCGCTGGATTAACACATTTGCAAGCGATGCGAACAAAAAAAAACATCTTCAACATGGGTAATCCTCAACCACAAGAGACTCAATATGGAAAAAAAAAAACTGAAAATCACATTGTTTAATTTTTAAATAATTAATTTGCAAATCAAGGTGGAAAATAAGTATTTGGTCAATACCAAAAGTTCATCTCAATACTTTGTTATGTACCCTTTGTTGGAAATAACTGAGGCCAAACGTTTTCTGTAACTCTTCACAAGCTTTTCACACACTGTTGCTGGTATTTTGGCCCATTCCTCCACGCAGATCTCCTCTAGAGCAGTGATGTTTTGGGGCTGTCGTTGGGCAACACGGACTTTCAACTCCCTGGAGACTGGCTAGGCCACTCCAGGACCTTGAAATGCTTCTTACAAAGCCACTCCTTTGTTGCCCTGGCTGTGTCTTTGGATCATTGTCATGCTGAAACACCCAGCCACATCTCATCTTCAATGCCCTTGCTGATGGAAGGAGATTTTCGCTCAAAATCTCTCGAAACATGGCCCCATTCATTCTTTCCTTTACACATATCAGTCGTCCTGGTCCCTTTGCAGAAAAACAGCCCCAAAGCATGATGTTTCCACCCCCATGCTTCATGCTTTGAGTCCCTGGCGGCGTATTGTGTTACTGATAGTAGCCTTTGTTACTGTAGTCCCAGCTCTCTACAGGTCATTCACTAGGTGGTTCTGGGATTTTTGCTCACCGTTCTTGTTATCATTTTGACGCCATGGGGTGAGATCTTGCATGGAGCCCCAGATCGAGGGAGATTATCAGTGGTCTTGTATGTCTTCCATTTTCAAAAAATTGTTCCCACGGATGATTTCTTTACACCAAGCGTTTTACTTATTGCAGATTCAGTCTTCCTAGCCTGGTGCAGGTCTATAATTTTTTCTCTGGTGTCCTTCCACAGCTCTTTGGTCTTGGCCGTAGTGGAGGTTGGAGTGTGACTGACTGAGATTGTGGACAGGTGTCTTTTATACCGATAATGAGTTAAAATAGGTACCATTAATACAAGTAATGAGTGGAGCCCCGTTAGACCTCATTAGAAGAAGTTAGACCTCTTTGACACCCAGAAATCTTGCTTGTTTGTAGGTGACCAAATACCTATTTTTACTTTATTTTTACTATTTTAACTTGGAAATAAATTCTTTAAAAATCAAACAATGTGATTTTCTGGGTTTTTTTTCCACATTCTGTCTCTCATGGTTGAGGTTTACTCATGTTGACAATTACAGGCCTCTCTAATCTTTTCAAGTAGGAGAACTTGCACAATTGGTGGTTGACTAAATACTTATTTGCCCCACTGTATTTGATGTATCTGCTCCCTTTGGCGGGTTCTAACTGGAAATGAATTTCATTGCTTTGAAGTAATGTGCAATGACAATGTAGGTAGTCCCCGGATTACGACGTACCTGATTTACATGATTTCGACTTTACGACGCCAGAGTCTCGTCCGTCTTTTTGTCTCATGTTTTGTCGTTTTTTTTTTTTTTTTTTTTAGTTACATAAACAGTACCTCATTGTACCTCACAGTGTCCTATTTTTTACTTTATTTCATTTATATGACTGTAGTGCGATTTGGCGAAATGTGTATTTGATTATAATTTTGACTTTTGTTTTGTGACACATACTTTTATTTGGCGGAGGAAGCGTAGAGAAGGTAGTACTTCTGCACGCGAGTAGGAGCACATGCTTACACGAAGAAGAACGTATTTGCGCACACGAAGAAGAGCGCACGCGCTATAACGAGGAAGAGCAGAAGAGCGCATTTGCTCCCACGAAGAAGTCGCGCAGCCGGATGAGAGAGAGAGAGGGGAAAGATTACATTTTAGCTCTAGCTAGGACTTAGCTCCAATGTCTTGGCGTGGACAGTACAATGATGTATAATACGTGTTTTTGGATAATTATTTTGAGATTTAGGGTGTATTTAGGGGTACTTATTCTGACACACGCGAAAATTCGGGTCACGTCGCCAGCGTAGGATCGGAATTCGTTCGTAACCCGGGGACTACGTGTAAATGGATTCTGATCCTGAAATGAATAACGTCAAACTTAGTATTAAATACGGCCTTTATTCACAGGACCTAATCATTAACGAATCATTTTGGCCCTGCATTGTGTGAGGCTGTTTTTGCCTGTTCATATGTAAATTGAAGATGTGCATAAGAAGCCGCAGATGGTGTATAGTGATCTACCTGCAATGAATCAGTCTTTAGTCTGCCTTTGTGCTCCTCTGATGACCGCAGCACTTCTCTGTACATTTCGGCCGCCTGCTCGAACTCATCTGCAAAGAGCGAGGAGCCGTTGTCATTATCGACAATCACTACGACACTATTGAGATGTGCAAATGGGTCACAAAAGCTGAGCTTGTAAGCAATTCCCATGGGTTATTAGGGTTTTACCTCGGATGATGTGGATTCCGGCCAAGCCATTGAGAGCGCACACCAATTGTCTGTGGGCCTCTTCGCACTCCACTCGACATTTCTTCTGCAGGGACTTGAGGAGCTCCTCCATCGTCATGGTGCTGTCAAGAAGCAATCACGAATCTCACCTTTTGCGTTTACTCACAATATGTATTCTCGCCAAGGTTTTCACTGGAAGTAGGGCTGCCACTATTATTCAACTAATCTATCACACTAGGGAACAGGTTTTAATTCATTGTTGGATGCGGAATCCAAACCAAAAGGACCCTCCCCCCCCAAAAAAGAAAAAAAATACGGAAAAACTATACTTATTGTTCGTTTAAAAAAAAAAAATCAAATGGTGACATAAAATGAAATATGACTGCGATGTTTAACACTGTAATGTTTTTACAATGGATATGGCTAGTTGTACGCATGTAAAAAAAAAACATAGTAGGTAAAGCTGTGGAGGGAAAAAAAACTTAGAACGGTCTTGGATTCCACATCCAAATGTTTTTAAAAACAGTAGCCATACCTAACCATACAGAATTTTTCTTCAAATTTTTGTCCAGTGATATCAAACCAATTTATAACAAGTTTTGATTGTCAATGAATTGTTGTTTGTTGACTTAAAATTCTGCAAATTATCTCTTAATAGCAAATATTTATTGATTTGAATTTTTTTTAATTGAAAAAAAAAAAAACAACAGTGCACACAAAGTGCAAATAAAAAATATTAAAAATCAACAAAAAGATAGGAACTCTAGATATTCTTTCTTTATTTGTGGATTTCAGTTTGTTTTGTTTAAAATCATTTTAAAAAAATTCGGTTCCAATGCACATTTTCAGCTTCGATCTAAAATCCCGAGTAATACAGGGTGACTAAAAAAATTTTAAAAATTAAGTTTTTAACAATCCAATAAAACTAAGAGAGATGGAAGAAAAAACATTTTATTTATAGTAATTGAAACCTGAAAACATGCCATTTAGAAAACAATGATGGATTAAAAAAAAGAAAAGAAAAAAGTTCTTTAAATGGTGTCCTCCTGTACAAATGCATTCTTGAAATATGCTGTTGAGACTCCTAATCAGAGCTGGGATACTGTGATTTTCATCCTCAATTCACCATGGTTACGAAAATGGCACATTGTTTACTTGCTCAAGGTCACTGCCTCGCAGTGCTCCCACTTATTCATGTCTGCCAACACGCAAAAATTTCCATTTTTTCAATAGTGGTCAACAGCAGATTACAAGAATGCACTCATGCAGGACGACGCCATTTAGAGGACATCATTTTTAAATGGAGGTTCACAATTGTTTCTCAAATGGCATGTTTTAAGGTTTCAATTACAATGTAAAAAATATCTTCCTTCAGTCACTCTTGGTCTTATTGAATTGTTAGAAAGTTTCCATTTTTCTGGTCACCTTGTAACCCATTCACTCCCAGCCATTTTCACCGGAGCAAGGCCCTTGGCTCCCGGCCGTTTTACTGGATTTTGACTGATTTTGCAAGGCCCACAGAAAATTCTGTTCTATTGCTATATAAACATGGAACCCATCAAAAAAATATATTCTCTCTTCTTTTAGCAGAAAAAAAAGTAAGTTCATATCTTTTTCCATTCTTTAGAAATCAGCATTAGAAAATAGCTTAGTTTGAGCAATTTTCCAATTTCTGATGGAAAAACGGAGAAAATGAGGTTTTTGTAAACGCATTTCAAACATAACTTTGACTTTAACACAGCTATTTTTTGCTTTAGATACATCCCTGACATCTGAATAATGTTTTCCTTTTACAAAATAACACGAACAACCAGACAAATAGAGCTTTTGATAGCAAAGTAACAATTTATTCACACATACCTAACTGAGAGATGACGCTTGGTGGCCGCGCCAGCGGGGTTAAACTTTTACCTCATTGCCGCCTGTCTCGTAAAGATGGATTTTTTTATTCTTTCTTTTGTTGTGACCACTGCCTCGTTCGCCAGGTGTTCCTGGGGGGGAACTGGTTTGGCTGTGCGCATGTCCGTGCGGGAAACTGGAGGGTGCGGAGGACGCGAGCGGCAAGCCTGCGGACCGGGCTCTGCTAGGCGAGCAGCACGGTTACAACTACACTGTACTGGTTCAATCGGGTTGGGGGGGTCTTACCAAATGCGCTACTGCCCTCCAGTGGCCAGTTTTATTGCTTTAAAATGGGTTTTGAGATTTGTGCATTCTATCCAAGATACATGGGAACGTGTACATGCCAATTGTGAAAAACAAAACGCAAAAGACGTAGAAATACGTTTTTTGGGACACTGAAGCAATTAAAAATAGAACGTATTTACCGTATACGTTTTTGAGAGCAAATGAGGTAAGAGTAAATAACATATATACATGAGCTGAATGGGCGACTTTTGACAAGAATAATGGTCGAAAATCAAAAATAATGGTTTGGTGGGAACTGAAGTTCACCTCTTCTGCAGGGGCAGGAACTCTCCACGCACCGCCTGCGGATGGCAGCAGGCCTGGCGCAGTCGGAGTAGCGGGCAGAGGATGGTGGCCACCGTGCGGCGGTCAAGGCTCCCCAGTTTCAGGGTCCAGTCAGAGAGCTTGCGCAGTTTGAGGAGAACGTCTTGAGAGCATACCTCGTGCTGCCGATGGTAGAAGTGGCCCTCCACCGGTGAGAAATGCAGCCAGTGCACCTCCTCTGTCTGAGCTGGGATCTGGATCTGGAAATGTGGAACAGAATTATTATTATTCTTTTTTTAAAAACAGCAAATATATTGGTCAATCATTGATTTGAGAATTGACTGGTATTTGTTTAAATGTTAACTTATTGATTGCCATTGACAACTGGAAGGGAATGGCGGCGACCAGTTCAAATGTTGTTGTCATTGGCAGCTAATGAGTTGAGGTTCAAAAGTATTGCATTCAAATTATATATTTTTCAAAGTAAATATGAAATGTTTCAAGATTTGAATAATATTCTAATATAATGTTTGAATTACTTTAATGTCATGTTTTTAAAAAAATATATAAGCAACAAGCTGCATTACAAATATAAAATGTAGTAGCAATTTTAAAAACTGCTTTTAAATTATTTAGAAAGAGTCAAGAAATCCAATACAAATCATTTAAAAAGTTTAATAAAAACTTTTTAAAATTTTAAACGTAAGCCAAAAACGACATAGTTAACATACATATAAAAAGTATTTTTCAAAAAGACAAATTCAAACAAATGACAAATGTATTTAAAAGGTTACAGTAAATTAGAGCTGCAGTTATCGATTATTTTAATAGTCGATTAATCTATTACCGAGTAAGCTCCAATAATTGAGTAATCGATTAGGAACATTTAATGCGTTGAAGAATATATTTTAGGAGACGTAAAACTCTTCCTAAGATTGCACTTTCCAAAGAGCATTAAATTAAATTCCCAAATGTTTTTTCAAACTATGGAGAATTGCACATTTATTTTACAAGAGCAATAATTAAAATACCTGAGCTTAGCCTCAAACATTATAAAAAAATAAATAAATGAGGATCGAAATACAACAAAAGAACTGTTGGCTAACTTGTATAGCAAAAGTCCACTAGCTTAAATGCTATAAAATGCTAACGTTCTTTTACAATAGTTCAAGCACGTCTTCCCACAAAAACGGCTAATTATACCTATAAACTAAATTACGAATGCATAAAAAAAAACCTTACCTTATGCTGGTCTTAACAGGGAGCAGCTGGATTCAGCCATGTTAAATAAGTTATGTCATTCAATGTTGCCACTAAAGGGCAGTGTATCCACCCAAATCCATAAAAGTAAATGCAAACATGTTCAAAACAAACCATGACAATGCCACTCTAATTAAACGAATACTCGGAGCAGCAAAATTTGATTCAAAGCTTTTTTCTAATCGAATTACTCGAGTTAATCGATTAATCGTTGCAGAACTACAATACATTACATTAAAATAATCTTTTTTTTTTTTTTTTTTTAATAAATACCCAAAAGTATTTTTTAATTATTACAATGATCGCTGCCAGTTGCTCCCAGTCGTAATAGATTGGACATCTCTCACCATGAAACAATCATTCACTGTCAGCCCGTCCTAGTGTGGCTTTGACTATCGTCAGCTTTTTTAAAAACTATTCGTCTTTCAACAAGTCTTATAATTTACATTTATTGACAAACATTTTTTAAATCTTACCTGATCAATGACATCTTTCTTGGCGGAGCGCCACAACAGCTGAGCCACAACGCCATAGAGGGGCTCTGTGTTGCCACGGCGGTATGGCCGATACAGCAACTGGTCCCACCAATGCTTCACCCAGTATGGATCCACGCCCAAGAAGAGCAACAGTCCGTAAAGGTCTGCAGGGATTATTATGATGGCGATGGTCAAATCAACGGGAAAAATAGATGAATGGTTGAAGTTTGTAGATCAGGGGTGTCCAAACTTTTTGCAAAGGGGGCCAGATTTGGTGTGGTAAAAATGTGGGGGGCCGACCTTGGCTGACATCCTTTACGTAGAACAATATATTTAAGCAAATTTTAGCAGCCCAATCTGTGTGTCACATTTGCTTTATTTTTTTTTATTTAATACATAATTTAAACAATCTCGCAATTAGCCTTTGTGGGGTTCTCTTTCGACTCTCGGGCTCTTGCAAAATACTGCTGCTGTGAAATTGAACTAGCTTCAAGTTGCTTCAATTTCTCGCTGCGTATTGTAGGAATATATTTTCGTTTATTCACAATAATCATATGTGGACATTGCATTCTCCATCATAAGACAGTGTATACCTTCGAGTAGCGGCACATCTGGAAAATATTAGCTAGTCCCTGCCCCCAAGCAGAGGGAAGAAAAAGAGTCCGAGGAGAGAGGAAGGGACTTTTGCTCTTTCGTCTTGTCCGGTACCATGTCTCGTTTATTCTGTCTGTGTGTCTTTCAGTGTCAATTCTTTGATCTTTTTTATTTCCGAATTCTATGTCATCATCGCCTGTTCTTTATAAGAATAAAACAACCTGTAACAAGGATAAATTGACTATTTTCCTTTAGTATCTTCCCTGTAATCTGGTCATACATGTCAGCGTATCTCGTTTGGTAATATCGCCTCACATTTTGAACTCTTTAAAAACAGCGACTGTCTCTTTACAAATGAGGCAGACACAGCTGTTGTGTATTTTAATGAAGAAATAGTCCAATTTCCACCTATCCTTGAAGCGTCGGCCGTCGCAGTCAACTTTTTTTGTTGATTGTCGCTATTTTAAAAAATTGGAGGTAAAGGATCACACGGGGTAATGTTGCTTAGAGTGCTGCTGCCTTTTAGTGGGTCAATGAGGAGCAGCATTTAGTGTGTAAGTTACTTCATATGCTGGTAGCTGTACTGCTGACCAATTTATTAAGTGTGTGCGGGCCAGACGTTATTGATTTTATGACAGAGGCTGGGGGCCGGACGAAATTTGACCACGGGCCGCATTTGGCCCCCGGGCCGGACTTTGGACATGTCTGTTGTAGATGAACCAACCACTCGAGACCCTTTGGTTGTTGACGTAGCAAAATGGTTGGGACTTTTCTTACCTTCCAAGCCTCTCTGCACTGGCGTGCCACTGACACACCACCGGTTGACCGAGGCGAGACGCAGCGCCATCTCTGCCGCTTTGGCGGTGGGACACTCCACCATCTGCGCCTCATCCAGACATACGCGCCACCACTCAACAGCCACCAAGGGGCTAGGAACGGCCATGTAGCGTTTCTGGTTGCGGAAGCGGCGGGCGTCGTGACTGTTGCTGTGCGGGATATCCACGTAGTTGAGCTCCGAGCGCAGCACATCGTACGTGGTGATGACTACGTCCTGCTCAGCCAGCACGCGTGGCTGGATGAAGCCGTGCTTCTTCACGCCTTGGTACACCTGGTACATGGGGAAGAAACCAGTAAATAATCGTGTCTCAGTGCCTAGCAGCGATGGGCATCGTTTTTTTAGAAAAAATATAATTTGCTGCAGGGTGAGAAGCTCAGTCAACCGGGAGGGACTAGGGGTCAAGCTGCTACTCCTCCGTGTTGAGAGAAGCTAGATGAGGTTGCTCGGGCATCTGGTTCAAATGCCCCCTGGACGCCTCCCTGGAGAGGTGTTCTGGGCATGTCCCACAAGCAGGGAGGCTCCAGGGATGACCCAGGACACGCTGGAGAGACTGTCTCTCGGATGGATGGACGGATGGACGGATGGACTGCACTTAATAAATTGGTCAGCAGTACAGCTACCAGCATATGAAGTAACTTACACACTAAATGCTGCTCCTCATTGACCCACTAAAAGGCAGCAGCACTCTAAGCAACATTACCCCGTGTGATCCTTTATGGATGGATGGATGGATGGATGGATGGATGGATGGATGGATGGATGGATGGATGGATGGATGGATGGATGATTTGCTGAATAATTTGTAACAGTTTAGTTGCCCGTTTTTACACACACGCGCACTGTATACAGACAGATATGTGTTGTTGTTTTTTTTTTAAATAAAAAATATAGAATATAGTGGTGCATCTACATACGAATTTTAATTCATTCCAGGACCTGGTTTGTAAGTCCAAATGGTCGTATGTTGAGCGGGATTTTCTAATAAGACGTCTACACGCTCTGGAAGCTAACGCGGCAACTTAATGGGTAGCTACTAGAGTGGTAATGACAATTGTGTGAAAAAAATTTTGCTATCAAAAAGGGAGAATGTGTGCAAAGCGGGCATTTCACCTGGTGGAAAGGATAGAAATTCGTTTAGGGCAATGTATGTATGTACAGCGGTACCTCTTCAACAGATGAATTTAGTCATTCCAGGACCTGGTTTCAGTGGTTTGTAAGTCGAAATGGTCATATGTTTTCATATGTAATTCGTGCTACAGCCCAAAAACCTAAGCTAAATCCTTAATAAATACAGCTAGTACAATTACAAATAACAATTATACATAGCAAAACAAATAAATTATAAATACAAATTGGAATAATAATGTAACGAATCAGGTTTTAATGTGGCGGTTGTGTTTTGCATGCCGTTCCTGAACGTACCGTGTGACTGATGAGAGAGAGAGAAAGAGCGAGAGAGGTGTGGTAGAGTGAGAAGTTTTCTTTTTTTCATGTTGTAGTTGCACCGGTTAATAAATCGGAAATGAATAAAATAAAGTTTTATTGTCACCTTAACTTAAGAGACTGGCAAATGGAGGTCGTCGGAGACATGCCATATTGTCGAACCAGTTCACTCACACACACACAACGTTCATATTTTTCTATCATTTCTTTCTTAATTTCAATGGTAAGCGTCACCGGTTTTTTTTACAGCCTGCACTAACCTTCTTGGGACCCATGTTGATTTCTTTCACAAGAAAATCCACCGTCCGTCCCACAGGAAAACAATGTAATTGCTACGGTGTCAAAGGGTCAAATTTTACGTCGGATGTCGAAAGAATTGGATGTCGATGCGGTTGTATGATAAGGTAATACTAAATATTCTTTTTATTTGTAATTTAAAAAGGAAAAAACGATATACTGTTATCTTTATTTTTTTCATTTTTGTTTACATTTAAAAAATAAAATGAGGAAAAGTAAATATTCTTTCTTTTCATTTCTTTTCGATTTAAAAACGCAAAAGGAATGGCTAATACTGTCTTTTTATTGTTTATGCTTAAAAAACTACTTTTGTAAAATTAATTTATTTTAACATCTTTAGTTACATTAAAAAAAGGAAAAGTAATCATTTACTCTTATTTTTATTCATTTTAGTTTAAAAACGGGTGATGGTGGTTAATACTGTCATTACATCGTTTAAGTGTTAAGGGAATAAAAAAACGGTAAATATTCTCGGATTTCTGTAGTACTCGATCTTTCATTGAGGACTACAGAAAATGTATTCGAATTTTATTTTAGTGAGAAAACATGTAGTCGACGCAGATTGATTACTTTTGCGGGCAATACAGAATTTTGTGGATATGGGCTGGGCCTTGAGTTTACCACCTGTGTAATAAAGCATTTACATTAAAAAAAAGCTCTCTCACCAGCACTCGCAGTGAGGCGGACCTGACGTGGCGATTGATCTCCTCTACCCACTGGTGACAAATAGAACTGGGTGAGATGATGAGCGTGGCCCCGGTAGAGACAGGCGTCATGGCCACCAGGCAATGAGGGCAATAGAATGGCGTGGTGTCCAGACTCTCTTCCTTGTAGTTGACGCAGCTGGCGTGCTGCCACAGTTGGCACTTCATGCACTGCACGCGTGCCTTGTAGTCCACCACTCCCAGCTCGCCGCAAATGCACTCGAAGCGGTAGTCGGCCGCATTGAAGGGCACAACCGATGCCCGGACGAGGGGCTCCGGCTCCGGTCTTGGCTCCTCCCAAGAGTTGGAAGTGTGGCCCCCCGTGGCGTCACTTTCAGCCTTTCCGTCCCGGGTTACCGTCGGGAAGTTAACGTCACCATACTCTTCACTAAGGGAGTTTTGGAGAGCCGCCTCGGCCTTCTCCTTTGCACGTCTCTGGAATGTCTTTCTAGGCGAGCTCTCAGGGTATTTCACATTCTGAAAAAGAGACTCCAATTAGAGAAAACAATAGCATATTGCTCAAGTGTAAAACATTTTTTTTCTGCATACAGATTTGGGTGGCACCGCAAGCGTCTTCTTGGCATCCTTGTACTTCTTGCCCAGACGGAATGATCCAGCCAGACCGCGGCCCTTCACCTGCTCTACCAGACCCTCATCCGTCAGCTTGGCCAACGTCTTCTTAATGT
This sequence comes from Corythoichthys intestinalis, assembly GCF_030265065.1. NCBI lineage: Eukaryota > Metazoa > Chordata > Actinopteri > Syngnathiformes > Syngnathidae > Corythoichthys > Corythoichthys intestinalis. The sequence goes on along the minus strand of NC_080409.1, from coordinate 34,969,710 downwards.
GGCTGCGGTTCTTCAGCAGATCGTAGCCGTAGGTGGCGCGGATGTATGTGAACACGGCGTTGACCGAGGCCCCTTTGCCCGAGCGCATCTCCTTGATGGCAGTGAGCAGCATTACGCGTACAGCTGCGAGAGAGCAAGCAATGGTTGTCACTGCAATTCTTGAATCCGCACATTTAAAAAAAGAAAATGAATTAACACATATGAATATTAAATATTGAAACTGGACACTGGTTAGCTCTTTTTCCTCCACGCATAGAAATATTTCATTGCAATGTATAACAAAAAAAATGTAATTTATTAAATGATTACAAAATATGCTTTTCACACAATCCTGCCCACATAAAAACAATGATTTAAAAATTAATAAATGACCCCAAATCTTATAAAGCAAATTATAAGCATTCTGATGGAAGTCTATGTGTGGCCTAAAACTGTATGCAATTGACAATTACAAAGTCATAGGAATTTTTTTCTAGCATTATATTGCAGGTTAGAATGCATTCTATTAAGTACAAGTAGAAATACGCAAATATTAAAATCAAAATAATTAAATTAAGTAGAGATGTGATGCCGATCGATCGGGTCCGATCATGTCATTTTCAAAGTATTGGAATCGGCAAAAGAATATAGGCCATGCCTTTTTTTAATATATATATATTTTTTAATCAAATCGTTTTCTAATTGTATTTAACGTTACAGACATAATATGTTACACTTATCCAGAGTCTTTAGTTTAGGCTTAAGGTAGGGTTATCAAATTTATCCCAATTACGGCAGTAATTTTTATTTTTTTTTAAATGTATCACGTTAAAATATTTAACGCAATTAATGCATGCGCTGCATGACCCACTCACGCAATGTCGCGCTCAAACTGTAATGGCACCGTATTACCTATATAGAGAGATAAAAGGCAGCGTAATATGAGTAGAGTGAATTTTGGCAGCCTTTGGAGCTTTTTTTAATTGGCTAAAGCCTTACAATCCCTCTCCCTAAGATTAAAAATATCATGGGAAGCAATGTGGGGAAGCAAGGTAGCAATTGATCTTTTTCTTAACACTTTATGTTATTCCCAACGCAGAGAAGATATATCAACTGGTAGTAGGCCTGAACGATATTGGAAAAAACTATTGTTGCGATTTTTTTCAGGTTTGCAATATATTGCGATATTATATTGCGATATTAAAAAAAAAAAAAAGATCTATCTTTTTTAAAGAAATTTTCACTAAATGACTTGAATAGCTGTTTGGAAATACTTTACATAACACACCGTGACCACAGTGTATTCATATAATACCGTTTAATTTGTGAATGATGAAGATTTCTGTATGAAGGTATCCAGGAAGTCATGTCTGCAAAAAATAGATCATTTATTGAATACAATATTTTACACTCCAACAGCAGCAAATACATTAAATGATAAATAAAAGAGCAGGTGCATTAGTCCCCTAAGTTTTTGACAAAATATAACAATAAATAAAAACTTCTGTAAAATAACAACAAAGTTGTCAACATATTTGAACAAAAATATTAAATATGACAAATAAAAGAGTTGTTCACAAACTATAACAATAAATAAAAACCTCAGTAAAACAACAAAGTTGTCAACATATTTGAACAAAAATATTAAATATGACAAAAGAGTTCACAAACTATAACAATACATAAAAACCTCAGTTAAACAACAAAGTTGTCAACATATTTGAACTTAAATATTAAATCTGACTAATAAAAGTGCAAGTGCATTAGTCCCCTGAGTTGTTTACACAAAATATAACAATATAAAACTGCAAAACGGCAACAAAGTTGTAAAAATATTTCAACAAAAATATTAAGTATCAAAACTTTATGTGCAGCTGTACTATATATAGTTATTTGAAAAATACGGTTTACAATAAATTTAAATATAAAAGAAACAAACTCAATTGAACTTGTAAATAATTGAACTGAATAACTGCAAATAACTGTGATGAATAACAGAACCATTTTAACTCCCAAATTTCCTGCCTTCCTGATAGCTGTCACATCAATAAAAAGAAGAAAAGACATTCCTTCAGCTGTGTTATGTATTTGTCTGCATATCGTCCACCTTCCTTGCTCAGCAATTCTCAACTGGGTCTCATAGGTTTTTGGCCAAGACTATTAGTTTATCCACTATAGCAGGCTTGAGAAAAGAACGTTGGCATTTAACAATGTTCCCACCTGTGCTAAAAAGTCTCTGATGGGGAGCTCGTAGCAGGAATGCATAGATACCTGCGTTTTAAATGGTCCCACATGTTTGACAGATTACTTCTTGTTGAGGCAAACATGGCGAGGCACTGTCGACAGGGCTGTTTTTTGTCCCTTATAGTCTTGTTCTTGCCAAAATACTTCCAAAACTCCTTTTGGATACAGTCTTCCTTGCTCCTCCGACGTGTTGATTGCTTGCTTTCACTTTGAGAACGGGCCCTCCTCCCTCCGCTCTGCTGTTCGGCCCCTCCTCCCTCCACTCCACTGTTGCAGGGGGAGGGGGAGGAGCCGATGACTTGCTGGAGAGAAAGAGAAACTGTGCGCTTTTTTCCCCTCTCCTTCCTCAAAACAAACGTTTGTGGATTAAAAAAAATGAAATTAAATAACTATCGCACGTCCTTGCGATGGGACTATTGCACATGCGCACATCGCGATGGCGATGTTTAAACGATATATCGTTCAGGCCTAACTGGTAGCACTATGCACAGTCATGGTTCCACTTCCCATCATGCATTTGGGCATGGCCTTCAGTATCATTTACTGAAAGCTCAACAAATACACTAGATGGCAGTATTTAGTCACAATATACAAAGTCACAAGTCTTTCTATCCGTGGATCCCTCTCACAGAAAGAATGATAATAATGTAAATGCCATCTTGAGGATTTGTTGTCATAATAAACAAATACAGTACTTATGTACTGTATGTTTAATGTATATATTCTTCCGAGTTTTATTCATTTTTTTCTTAATGCATTGCCAAAATGTATATGATCGGGAAAAATTATCGGGAATGATTGGAATTGAATCAGGAGCAAAAAACAGCAATCGGATCGGGAAATATCGGGATCGGCAGATACTCAAACTAAAACGATCGGAATCGGATCGGGAGCAAAACAACATGATCGGAACAACCCTAAAATGAAGCATTATCAAGTATCAAAATCAAATTTTCTTTACATAAGACTTTTCCGACAATCAAAATGTCAAAATTAAACATTTTCAGCAACAACAAAAAAAGCCAGGGAAGTACAGTACTTGAGGATTCTATCTCTTGAGGGATAAATGCATACCTGGGTGAGATATCTTAATCTTCGGCTGCGCTTCAGGCTTGCACTGAATGACTTTTTCACTCTCCAGCGGAGGCGGGGGCACAAAATAATTCACAGACGTCCCCTAACAAAGAAAAAAAAAAAAGCAGATTTTAACCTAGGTGAGTTGTTGTCGAGTGTGGTATGAGTACCACCGGTGTTCTGCAAAAATTTCCTACATCTGCGAAACTTCTAACACAAGGCGAATTTGAAACCCAAATTAATATTGTGTGCCTACAACTTGTTTTGTTTGGATGCATACAGGCAGAACGTACAAAAAAATGCCTTAAAAAATTACTTAAATGTAGTTATATCAAATAAGGATTGTTTAAATACGCTACGTGACTAATGTGGTCAACAGATCAACACTGCTTTAAAGCTACCACAAGAAAACACTACAGTTAAAAGTATGAAAGGGAAATACATGCAGTATTTTAAGGCACTTAAAAGGTAATAAAAACTCAATAAAAACAAAAATAGTGAGTACTCGCTGCTTTTAACCAATGTGCGCATGCAAGCAGATGCTTGCGCAAGCGCACTGAACATAGTGTAGACGTCTCGCAATGTAGGAAGGAATTGCCAAACACCGCTACTACACAGGCTTGCTCTAGTGGTACTGACTGAATGAAATGTTCAAACAATCTATTTTTATTCTGGTACTCTGCATTAAACAAGTACATTTTAGTTGGGTTCAACTTAAACTACAAAAGATTAGGATTGAATGTTTGAGAATTGTTTATTTTCACATATTTAGGAACAACTTCTCAGTGCAAGCCTTACGTACTACAGGTGAACGATAATTATCGGTCCGATAATAGGAATCATGACGTAATCCCAATAAATCCAATAACATTATTAACCCTTGAGAGTCGAAGGACGCGCCGGCGCGTCCTCAGCGCACGTCGTCTTTGAAGCGCCCTCGCGTTTTAATTACGTCACCCACATGCCGTTGGTTGGTCTCGTTTTAAAGTGTGGAAGTTGCGGTTTACTCTCGTTGTTATTTGAAGTCAATCGACCAACTAAAACGTGAGATATTGTCATTTAAGTTTTATAGTTTTATTGTCCTCTCAAAAAAAACATTAAAACGCTGCATGGATCATTTGTTTATGTCTATATTTCCATCATTTCTTGTCCTTTTTCAAAACGGAAGCTCCATGAAAAAAACACAAATCAAACGAACCCTTTCGAAGTCACAGTGGAAGCACAACATGCGTTTTTTTTTTTTTTTTTAATAAATATAACTGCCGTGCGAGGTTCCACCGAACGAGAGGGAGGAGTGTTCTGAAGCAGCGAGGTGACGACCGACGGCCGTTTGAATCGAGCGAGCGAGCGACTTTGTGTGACTTTGAGAATGAACGGATAACTAAATTTAGCGCAAGCAATTGTGCTTTTTGATCAACGTGAGGAAGAGGATGGTCCAAATTCGTCATCATCGTCTTCTTCGGAAGAGTCCTCGAGTGAAGATAGTGACGGATTTGAACACGTGGGTGACGCCATCGACGAGCAGAGGTAAGCCAACCCACTTTTTTTTTTTTTTATGCTGCTGAAAAAGTTTCTTTTGAAAGTTTCTTTTGATATTGCAAGACAAAGTTAATTTTGATGCAATATAAGTGTGTGTTTGTGTAAATAATAATAAAATGTGCATATCGGATCAAAGTATAATTTGTGGTCTTCTTTCTATATGAAGATTAGGGATGTAGCACATATTCAGCTATGGTATTCTTTCTATTGTCATACATATAGATTTCCATTATTATTTATTTCTGTATATATTTTTATTTTATACTTTATTATTTTCATAAATACTGACTTTTTTTTCATGTACATTTATAGTGACAATGAAAGTAAAGTGAAATGAAAATGGAAGGGTGGAAAGAGGACCGACACCCCATGGAAGTGTGGGCTGTGTGATGTAGCCCTGTGTCTAATTCCAGGACGAAACTGCTTTTCGGAGTGGCATGCCTGAAAAAAATTTAAGTTATTTATTGTAAATATTTTTGAAAATACTTTTTTCCCCAATGTTATATATATATTTTTTTTCCCCCACAATCAGTCTTCTCAATTTGTGTATATAAATGTGTGTTCAAGAAGCTTGATTGTGTGTACATAGTTTTCATCAGGTGATGGGCCGCAATACCTAAACTCATATAGAGATGGTCTCTAAACATTTTTTGTGTTAGATGGTATATATTTGTTCACTGTTCTTCACTGTTTGGTCTGCTGTATATAACCTGTTTTGACTAGAGCATGTATAAAGGCAAAAAACGCCTATGGCTATACCTGTTGTTTATGTTGAATTGTCAAATATAAGACTATTTATTCTAAGTTTTTTTGGTTGAATGTTCATCCTAACATGTTGAATAAATATTACAAAGTTTCAAAACGATTCGTTACGCATGTTTGGTTGTCAATTGGACATCAATATTAAAAATTTTGACAAAACGATTTTGGAATTTTTGGTCTTTTTGGGCCCAAAATGATGATTTATAATTGGTCAGTGAAGGAAACAACAGTTTGGACATGAAGTTCAAGGTGTCACAAAAAAAGGGACCAAACCAGGCCATCGTAAACAATTCTTTCTTTGAAATATAAAGGCAACTTCAAAGGCATGAAAAATAAGACAAAATAGGCCCAGACCTTAAAGGGTTAATAGGACCGATAATATAATATTTTTGGCACAGTGTCGGTGGATTGGGATGTGTGTTTGTTTCTATTCCTGTTTTGCCAGTACAATGTATCAGTGACTGTGTGTGGTTTAAGAAGAGGGAGTTTTGCAACAAATCAAGCGCTCCATTTCTGTGACGTAATGCTCAAATGATGGCAGTGTGCAGCACGGCTGGCTAGTAAACAACAAGCATGGCGTCGGTAGTGTAGGATTTTTTTTTAAGTTGCCGGTGGAGAATGCCTCACTTGCAATTTGTAACACATGCAAAGCCTAAGTTCCACGAGAAGGGGAAAAAGGTGTCGGGCTAAAACACATCTTAATAAGCCACTTAAAAGATCACAACCGCTTCGATGGTGTTTTAAAACAGTACAAAGACGCGCGAGCTGCGAATGAAGCTGCCCATCCCAGGTTATCATTCCAAGCCGCCGCCACTTTTCAGATGAATGTTTACCGGCAAAGTGTAATGAGATTGCCACACTCGTCCATACTTTGATCGGCAACCATGCACGGCACATAAGTTTCGCAATGGACATATGGACGTGTAATGTTAGTCATGTCAGCATGCTTGGTCTGGCGGCGCATTGGCTGGACAAGGATTTCTTACTGTACAGAGAAGAAACCTCATGCTTTATTGAAAATTGGTTCATTCACTGCCATAAATATGGATTATTTTAAGGCAAGCCATTAATCCTTTTTGTTCTACCATATTTTTGACAATGAGGAATGCGTTTTCACTAAAGTGTTAACATGTTTCAGTGCCTTATTTACTTTTTGATGCTGTGAAGAGTTTTCATGCAGTTTTTGTTTCAGTTGGATTTATACAGACATTTACTTGTATTTCTGTACTTGAATCCTTGCCTTGGCTTATGCAAAGTTTTGTTACTGTTCTAGTGGCCTTATTTTTCCATCGCTGAGTGATGAACCTTACTTTTGCAATTGGCAAATGTTTGCATTTTAAAGACTTGTTTTTACGAGTTATTGAGATGCCTTTTGGTTATTGATAGGCTTGCTTTCCTATAATTGCCAGGTTAAGAAAGTTGTTTCATGGACCAAGACCACAACAGTCTCCTCTCCTGTTGCACCAAATGTTTTTATCTGATGACATTTCACAATACCTGTTGAGTTTGTTTTAGTTCAGTGCTCATTGTTCAGGGGAACACATGTTCAATGACACTGACTGAATGATTGTGACTGATTCAAATTTAGAGATGCACGATAATATTGGTCACCAATAATTATCGGCCTATAATGGCAATTATGACGTCACACAGATAATCCATATAAAACGAAATTCAACCGATAATGCAATCCGATAATTATATACTTGATTTAGCCTCCAAATGTGCGCAATCAACAGTTTTGTCCAATTCTGCTAGTTTTAAGGAGGTGTTTTTGCAGTGTAGTAATGTGATATATGTTAGGAATTGCTTACTTTTAAAGGCATTTTTGTGCAACTTGGTTGTTTACTCTAAGTAATTGTTGCCAAAAGCGTACCATTACACAATGTCATTGCCATTGTTTAGATGTTGGAATTTACTACTTGTTCACATTTGATGTGGGGATAAAATGGCACTAAATTACATTTTTGCACAGTAACATTTGATCTTTGTATACTTTAGAAATTTTACATACATATTTGAATAGAATTATCGGCATGACATTATCGGTTATCGGGTGGAAGGGGCAGGAAATTATCGGTTATCGATGTCGGTTGAAAACGGCATTATCGTGCATCACTACTCAAATTATATTTATTTGAAAAAATAAATATGGGTACTTTATTTGAAGTCAAAACTGTTCTTGTCTTTGCTTTGTTCATTCTAATAATAATGTCATCATGAAAAATCTGGTTAGTTCAAAGGCAAATCTATGCTGAATCCACCACTAGTAGTTTTGACGTTCAAGTGTTCAAAAACTCAGGTGAATATACATTTTAAAATTTGATATGTATTATCGGTAATCGCATTGGTATCAGCCTTAAGGAGCAAGAAATTATCGATATCGGTTTCAAAAAAATGGATATCGCGCACCCCTATTGTGTACATTACCATTTTTTCCCCCAAATCCATGAACATCGTTGATGTTCAAAAGGTGGCTTAAAAAACTTATAAAACCTCCACATTTTCATTAGACTGACCAGACGAAGGTCTCAAGTTGTTGCTGACTTTGTTCTTTGTGAAGAAACTAACTAATGAAATTAGTTCACTTACAGTGAAAGTTGGTAGGTATATTCTTGGGATGCATACGCATCGATCAGTAGAGCACAGTTTTTTAATTTTTGTGTAAGGAATGATACATTACGTTATTATTACACATTCATGTTTCTGAGCTAATGAGATCATTAGGGAGCAAGCAGGGCAATCATAGTTCATTTTGAACTTGTTTTGTCAACATTTTGGCTTAACACAAAAATTAATTTTAAGTCATTGCCTGCCATTGACGGCAATTCTTTTGAACTGGAAGGACTGACAGTGAATATTTCTGTGCCACTGGAAGCGCTAGATGTCCAATCAATTTGGACTGGGAAGGCTAATAGCAATCATTCACTGCCAGCCCCTTCCGATCCAAACGGATTGGACATCTAGCGCCGTCAATGGCAGCCAGTGTGTTAATTGTGGCCTTGATGATGGTACTCGGAGAGCTGATTGAGTGGAACTTGTGGTAAAATGTTTTAAAAAACACTCATGTAGATTATTTTTTTTAACATGATCATATTCATCTGTAAATGGTAGTTCTCACCACAGGCAGAGTGAGCGCCTGCTGCTCCAGGTCCTGTCGGCCGTGGGACAGAATCAGGGCTAGAACCTCCACAGTCTTCCCCAGTCCCATCTCGTCAGCCAGAATGCCGCCGGGCCGCTCCACGCCAGCCAGTGGAAACTCGCGAATTAAACTGAAAGAATGAAATGATTATAAATCCACTTAATAATCGGTGACAAAACCACATTTATTACAGAACCCCATATCCAAAACTCGGTGATATTGCATGAAAATGAAATTCATGATTTTTTAATTTTTATGAGAAAAATGTGTTGAGGTGCGGTGTGATATGGTAAGATGAGTTCCTCACCAGCCAGTAAAAGGGTTGTAGAACAATTTCTTGCCGCACAAAGTGACCAACTCCCGCCACAGGAAATGCAGCGATTGTTCTGCAAAAATGGGGCAGGGATAACCTCATTAGTAAACACAGCTGTCAAATGTATCAATTTACTGACTTCTTTGTAAAAATTACATTAAATCACAACCTAAGAGATGGAGAACAAATCATAATGTTTTTAAGTCATTGACTGTAACTGAGGCAAAGATAGAGGTGAAATCCTTTTTCTCATTCTACCTTTCAAAGACGTATTCCTGAATTTCTCCCGCATCAGCATCCAGTTGACAGCCTGGCTCTGATATGGACGAAGCACAGGGACTAAAGCTTGGTGCTGGACATCAGACGTCCCTTCGCGTCGGCCGTCCGTCTGATGTACGCGCCGGACGTATTCATAAAGCTCTTCTACGTTCTGCCTCTCCAGATCTGTATCACATTCCTCCTCCTCATTGTCCACCACTTCTGGCAGAAAAACATGGCACAGACGTCCACCGTCAATGCAGCCTTAGAGTTAACTGAGACACTATTATGGTGGAAGACTTTGTTAGCAACTTGTTGGTTCCTTTTCATTTTATTTTTTTTAGACATTGACACCTTTTTAAAACGATATTTCGATTCTTGGCAGGAGCATATCGATAACCTTTTGGGATACAAAGTATCACGATATATCCCATTTCGATATTTTTCACACACCTATATGAGGCACAGAAAAATAACACATAAAGTGCCGAAGATTGCATTGAAAAAAACAATTAGAACAAAGTATAAATTATTTTATACCACATTCATTATTATAAAGATTACTGCTGACTGCTGAAAAATGCTAACATTCAGTCAGGGAATTTAACGCTGTGAGAAAAACAAGTAAAATGTAGTATTTTGCACCATGCCCTGTATTCTGCTGACTGTTTTGATTTCCGCAGAAGATATTGAAATCTGCGGTAAATTCTAAAAAAGTACCTATTTTAGGTCATTTTAAAAAAAAAAAAACTTTGAATAATATATATATTTTTTAATCGCATTCTTAAATAGTTTTTGAATATATCTTTTAGAGAAATACATTTCTGAATAAATAAAATCTGAATAAAATGAAAATTAATAATTTTAAGATTTCAAAACAGAAATTCATTCCTGTTATGGCACCCAATAATACTCTACGGTTGATTTTTTTTATTTTCATAGTAATTCTTGCCTGCCATTGATATGAATACAGTGCTGGCCAAAAGTATTGGCACCCCTGCAATTCTGTCAGATAATGCTCAATTTCTCCCAGAAAATGATTGCAATTACAAATGTGTTGGCAGTAATATCTTCATTTATTTTGCTTGCAATGAAAAAACACAAAAGAGAATGAAAAAAAAATTATGATCATTTTACACAAAACTCCAACAACGGGCCGGACAAAAGTATTGGCTTCCTCAGCCCAATACTTGGTAGCACAACCTTTAGACAAAATAACTGCGAACAACCGCTTCCGGTATCCATCAATAACTTTCTTACAATACTCTGCTGGAATTTTAGACCATTCTTCTTTGGCCAACTGCTCCAGGTCTCTGAGATTTAAAGGGTGCCTTCTCCAAACTACCATTTTCAGATCTCTCCACAGTCGGTGTTCTATGGGATTCAGGTCTGGACTCATTGCTGGCCACTTTAGAAGTCTCTAGTTCTTTCTCTCAAACCATTTTCTTGTGCTTTTTGAAGTGTGTTTTGGGTCATTGTCCTGTTTGAAGACCCATGACCTCTAAGGGAGACCCAGCTTTCTCTCACTGGGCCCTATATTATGCTGCAAAATTTGTTGGTAGTATTCAGACTTCATAATGCCATGCACACGGTCAAGCAGTCCAGTGCCAGAGGCAGTAAGCAACCCCAAAACATCAGGGAACTTCCGCCACGTTTGACTGTGGGGACCGTGTTCTTTTCTTTCCTGTAAACTCTATGATGATGCCTTTTTCCAAAAAGCTGTACTTTTGTCTCATCTGACCAGGGAACATTCTTCCAAAACGTTTTATGCTTTCTCAGGTAAGTTTTGGCAAACTCCAGCCTGGCTTTTTTATGTCTCTGGGTCAGAAGTGGGGTCTTCCTGGGTATCCTACCATAGAGCCCCTTTTCATTCAGACGCCGACGGATTGACGCTGTTGTACCCTCAGACTGCAGGACATCTTGAACTTGTTTGGATGTTAGTCGAGGTTCTTTATCCACCATCAGCACAATCTTTCGTTGATATCTCTTGTCTATTTTTCTTTTCCGTCCACATATAGGTAGAAAAGCCACAGTGCCTAGAGCTTTACACTTATTGATGACACTGCGCACGGTAGACACAGGACCATTCGGGTCTTTGGAGATGGACTTGTAGCCTTGAGATTGCCCATGCTTCTTCACAATTTTGCTTATTAAGTCCTCAGACAGTTTTCTTTGGTCTTCTTTCTTTTCTCCATGCTCAATGTGTTACACACAAGGACACAGGACAGAGGTTGAGTCAACTTTAATCCATTTTAACTGGATTCACGTGTGATTTAGTTATTGCCACCACCTGTTATGTACCACAAGTAAGTGACAGGTGCTTTTAATTACACAAATTAGAGAAGCATCACATGATTTTTCGAAGGGTGCCAATACTTTTGGCCGGCCCATTTTTGGAGTTTTGTGTAAAATGATAAAGATTTAATTTTTTCTCCAATTCTCTTTTGTCTTTTTTCATTGCAAGCTAAATAAATAAAGATATTACTACCAAAGCATTTGTAATTGCAATCATTTTCTGGGAGAAATTGAGAATTATCAGACAGAATTGCAGGGGTGCCAATACTTTTGGCCAGCACTATAAATGTCCAATTTGTTTAAACTTGGAGGACTGGCTGTGAACGCTCAAGTTTCAGTGCCATCAATGGCAGCCAAGGCAAATATCTGACAAATTACTAAAGCTAGATAACGTAACCCTAACCTTACATGTGATGAGTTCACTAACCTGGAATGATGAAGTCATAAAAATACTCCATCATCTTCTGCATGAGCTGATTGGCTTTCTTCAAGCGAGCGTTTCCCTCACTGAGAAACTCCGGCTTTCCGAGTCCGCTTTCCAGCAGGTAAATCCCAACCTGATGAGATAAATTGGGATGAAAAAAAAGATTGACATTATTTTTTAGTTGTAGCCTTTAATCACAATACATTCAAGCAGCACTACAAAGTGGTGAACCAACAATATGGGACACTTCATAGTTGATAGTGGTACCATATGCAGCCATTTAAAATTTGGACATTTTTTCCATACCTTGAAGGAGTGCTCTTCTTGCTGGTGGCAGAGCTGTACCACTCGTCTCTTCTGAAGCCAGTCCAGGTCCTCCAGCAGGATGACAGCAAAGCTGCATTCGACTGCGCAGTTGTCGTCATCCGGGTCGGGCTCCTCGGTGTTCCCAAAGCTGATGCAGAGACGGTCAGCCAACTTGCGAAGCGTAAACGCACTTTGTCGATGCTCTGACGGCAGTCTGGCTGGCCGGATGTAGAACTCCCCGATGAGCGCTTTCCAAATGAGGTCAAGCTGGGTGGCAGGCAGCACTGCGAGTGTCATGGAGGTGGAGGGACAGCTAGTCGATGTTCCAGGGAGTTCGATGGGGGGCGGGGGCGGCAAGACGTCCAAAGAGATGCCCAAAGACAGATGGACGGGAAGGGTGGAAGATGGCATCACCTGGATGTCCTCATTCTTTCGATCCTCCAGCATATTCCAGTTCAACCTCTGTTTTGCCGCCTCGTCCACCCTTACAGGGGGGACCTTCTTTCTGCGATTACTCATTGTTACACTGTTAAAAAAGAAATTCAAATTACATTTGTTGTAATTGACCATCAAAAGTAATCATTGCTTCATAGAAATGAAAACACGAGGTAAAACAGATTGAATTCATAAGATAAATGAAATATCACGACTTTCGATCAAATATATTTATTTCACTATTGTTAGCTTTCATTCAGGGCTACGCAAAGAGCGTAATCGATGTAATTTACGAATCCGAGGTGATTCGAAAGGAAGAATTTTATGTGGCTTCAATAACTGTTTCACAATCACTTTTAACAGTCAATCGCTTAGTATGATAACGAAGTAAGATCTTTATGCCGGAAAAAAAAAATTGTATATTTACAGTTTTAGATGCCACACTCAGTCGTCTATAGTCCGACAGGATACGATAAGTTCACGTCGCCAAAACCCCACATTGTTTGACTGAAACACAACGAAACACTTCATTTAATACAACTGAATGTGTTGTTGTTGTTGTTCGCCATTTTAGACCGGACGTGACGACACAGACCAGCCCCTGCTCCTTCAACTAAAAAAATACTGGTTTTGTATATATGACAATTGAAGTGCCTTAAAATTCAAAATAATTATGCCACGTGTAGTACATTGTTTAGAATGTGCCTCTTTTAATTTTGTTTATTTTTCAGGTGCGATGGGAATATTATAGTTGCACATGTTTTGTTCTCCTGCGGCTGCCGTACTCGCCTAATAGCGATCCGTTGTTACCGCACATGCGCACAGCGTATTGCACTGCACTGCGATGTCAAGCTTCCAAACAAAAACTAATTTCGCTTAAAAATTAAAACTTGTAGTTGCTTTTAGTGATTTTAGCTCGAATATGAATTCGGTCCGCCTGAATCAACAAGTGCGTTCGGACTTCGATGAGTTGCTTGCTCCATTCCAACAAACTGACTCCGTCCGCTTTGAGGTTTTCTCCAAAATATGGAGGGAAAAGAAGTTGGGACAAATATTTTAGTAAGTTACATTTGAAGGACATTTGTGGACGCTTTTAAGTTCAGAGTTATAACGTTAAGCTGGTTTCGCTGCTAAAAAAAATGCTAAAAAAAAAAAAAAAGTCATATTCTGGTTTCTGCACCAGCAAGACCAGTACCAAAACAACAAATCTAGCTGCCTCTAAAAAAATTAAGTATATTTTTAATTTATTGTGATTTTAAATCGTTTTTCAATTAAATAATACATTTGTTTTGGAATAATACAAAGTACAATTCCATAAATATATGATATTTAAAATCCCAACTTTTATCAGCGGAGTTTTTTGTTCCAATACACATTTTGCAGCTAAAATTTAAAACCCATACCATAGTAATATAACATTGGGGTTGGGCCGTTGTGGGTCCCGTGTCGTGCCGGTTGGGGGGCTGCGGCTGTGGGCCGGGTGGGTGGAGGTGGGCATGGGGTTGGTGGTGCGTCCCCACTTCCCATCCCTGAAGGCCGGTTGATGGGGGCGCGGGTGGCCATCGCCACTCCCGGGGGGGTGACGATGGCTACTTTGCTGGGCTGCGGGAGGAGGGATGGGCTGCGCTCGCTCTTACACTCACAAGGGATTCACACGATTACTGGTTTCTAGGTCACAGAGCTGATTTGTGTACTCTTCACTCCTCCCAGTCACTTATCCTATAGACTTCGCCACCCCCTCCCCTTCTTTCCCTGGTCAACAGGCCCCCCACATGGTGTCAACCCGAAATACATCTAGCTGACGATAGCGCCAACATATTCATAGTTAGTGTAGGCGTTCAATGTATTTCTTTTTGTTGTTTCTTTTCTTCTGTTCCCCCATAACCCCTTCCTGTTCGCTGCTTTGTCATAATAAACGAGGTATGTTGAATGATCACAGTGGGAGTATGTCATACTCTCAATGTGAAACATTAAAACTGTTCAGACCAACGGTCTGCACTTAGACTTCCATTCTCCGTGTCAAACAGCTGAACAGGACAGGTTTCAAAACAAAACTTTTAATAACATTTATGAATGAACCGATGACTCAACGAATCGCAAAAGTAATAAGTGATTAGTTGACTATGAAAATAATTATTTGTGCCAGCCCTAGCTAATACTCCACACGACTGTTATGTCAACATGTGAAAGATGTCACACATCGTCTTTCGATATTTCAATTCCTCACATAATTATATAATTTCAAGTTTGCTAATATGAGCATGTTTTCTGTGGCGTCGCAGCGGTACCGTCGGGTGTGAAAAGCGAGCATTCAGTCGACTGGTGTTGGACATGGCCATCGGCTACTTCATGCCTCCTTTCAGCTTCCAGATCCGAGTGGGAGGACTTTACCTGATATACAGTCTTTACCACTGCCAGACTGCCTCGCCACCCGTCAGGGTGAGTAAGGATTCTGTGTTGGGGTAAATGTTAGTATTACTTCTGCATCCAAATGGCTCATCTCTGAGTGTGTCTGTGTCAAGATCCGAATGGCGCTGAAGGATTGGGACTACGTGCTGAGCTTCGAGAAGGACGCATTAGGATCTCAACATCTGGATGCCATCTTCATCCTTCGACAGCTGGTCTTCTGTAAAGCCTTCTACTTCACCGCCATGCCTACTTTGGTCAGCTTCACACACACTCAAATTCACAAGTCTGACTGGTGTGTTCACAGCCAGTCAGAAACCATAAAAACACTTCACTTTAATAAAAAAAAACAACAACAAAAAAAAACAACTGTGTGTCCTTCCAGCTGACGTTTAAGAAGACCAAGAAGGGAATGCGAACTCGGATGTCTAACAAGTTTATAGCCAGAGCGTGTGGCCCACAAGAGCTTATCGACAGAGACGCCATGGAGGTGAGTGAAGGGCAAAGCAATCGCCCGCTGCGGGGGCCTGGCGTGACGGCGCCGCTTTCCTCTCAGGAGCTGTCCAACGTCCACAATCTGTACTGCAAGCTCAAGTCGTCCGTCTACACCGTGGAGGAGGGGAAGCGCCTGGGGATAAACCTGACCCGCCAAAATATGCTCGCGCAGCTGCGAGGATATGTCCTGAGTTACCACAACTGGCAGAGGAGGAAACAAGAGGTGGATCGTACGCACTTGTGTGTCTGGACTTTTTTGTGTGGCACGTCTTAACAGTTCACGTGTATTTTGTCAGGAAGAGAGCGAGCACGAAGAAAACGATGACTGCGGCGAGGGAACTTCTTCACAAACAGAGGTGCTTGGCACAGTTTAACCCTTTCATGCATGAATTATGACTTTTTTACCCTTTCATGGCACACCATTGACAAAGCTAGACGTCCAATCCATTTTGACTGTTCATTCTCCCCTCCCTGTCAAAACGGATTGGACATCCAATGCCGTCAATGGCAGCGAAAGGAGCTTTCAAGCCATTACTCCCAGTAACTCCCTGTAATGCCATGAATGGCTTGCAATGAGTTAAATACCATGAAAAAAAAATCAACTTTAGAATGTTCCTTAGGGCTATGTATTTGTTTCTATTCATATTATTAACATTGTATTCACTTATGATTTTAGAAAAATAATACTAAAAAAATACACTAATGATGATTTTTTTTTTTTTTTTTTTTCAAAAGAAAACAATTAGGGATGTCCCGATCGCATATTTTTGCATTTTTGAGTCCGAATCACCTGATTTTGAGAATCTGCCGATACCGAGTCCCGATCCAATACCGATTTTTTTTTTTTTTTTTTTAAAGCAAAAGTTCCAAACATGTTACTGTTGTCCTTATTAAATGCTTCATTGAGTGAGTCCACTCACGCTATAATGCTCATGCTGCAGAGAACAGCCTCTCACTCACACAATGACTTGCAACTGCACACTAATGGAAGTGAAGTTTAATGATGATTGACAGATTCGTGCCTTTGATCGTAGACATACCAAGCTTCTCTGGTGAGATCAAAGTTACAAACCTGTCAATCATCGTTAATTTTAAGTACCAAACAAGCTGGATGGTTTGGCCGCACTGCTTAGCAGGAGGAAGGTTGAGTGACAGTGGCACTGTACAAGCATAAAACAGAAAAACATTTATATATTTTTAAAATTAAAAACACGGTCCTTTTCACCCGATTCCGATCCTCTGAAAAATTGTGCAATTACCCTGATTTCCGATCACTTGATCAGATCGGGACATCCTTAAATACAATAGTAATATTTGGTAACACAGTGAACTCTGATTATACAAATATAAGCCATTCCTCGACCAAGCTCGCAATGTAAATGGGCTTATGTCATGTTTTTTCTCCATAAGTTAATGCGTGCAACATTTGCTATGACCTCCCACATGTTACTCCTAAATAATAATTCAAGGCATAATTTTTAAGGCAAAATAATCTGAAAAAGAAATTAAAAGTATAAAAACAATGCTATTTATTTACAAGCACTTACAATGAGGGCTGGAGTCTTCTGGGGATGCTGACGTACTCAGACACGCCATGTGAAAGAGAGGCTTTTCTGGTATGGTGAAAATTTTCTCGCATGATGACTCAATTTCTCTCGTGACGATGCTCAGATCATGAAAAACTCGTAAGCTGAGGTGCTCGCATCATGAGGATCCACTGTATTTGTTTTTTTTTAAATAACCAAAAATAGTCACTTGCCCTGTAAAAGGGTTAAAGGTCTTAAGCGTCAACTTTTGAATAGCTGTCCACTGTTGTGACCACTGTCCCATAAAGCTATAAAGGCATCGCTTTCTTTTTGGAAGATAGAACATACAGTATGTGCCCAGAGAGAGAACTGGATATTTTCTGACTCATTCAAGGCTCTTGAAAAATATGGCCCAGTTTGGATTTAAAACCACATACGAAAGTGGCCCAGATCTGATTTGATGTTAATAACTCAAACGGTCAAGAAATTGTCTCGCTCGAATCAGATAAAGGCGAAAAAAGAACTGCGGTCTGAACATAGCCTTAGACCTCAAGACGTCGCCGCAGTTGAGTATTTAACTAATTTTTCCTGGTCGTGTTCAGAGTTCCCAAAGAGCTCGACTTCTGTCGTCCATCAAGTCCAAAGCGTACGGAGAAGCAACTGAGGTTCGTTCTTGTCGCCATACTGCAATCTTAAAGGTTCTCTGTGTTAATAAAATTGGTGTTGTTTTTTCCTTTTAAGGCTCCCAAGTCACGTCGCCATCGACAGGTTGAAGTAGATGCCAGCGATCTGTTGGGCCCTGCTTCTCCAAAAAGACCCGCCAGGTCAGCCAAAGCGTCCCTCAAAGCAAGAACTCAAGAGAACCTTTGTATCACGGGTGAGTTGCTCCTTTGCAAAAATCGTTCGGGGACAAATTAGACGTTTTGGGCGACTTTGTTTTTGTTCTTACTTGTCAGGCCACTTGAAAAACGAAGTGTCCACAACCACTCGAATCCATCGTCTTGTCACCCTGCAGCGCTGCAAAATTGAAGGTTTCTTGTTCTTTATCATCACCTGAACTCATTAGATGCCATTAGCGAAAGACATCCAATCTAGTGCTGCAACGATTAATCGATTAACTTGAATATTTCAATTAGAAAAGAGATTCAAATTAAATTGTGCTGCTTCGAGTATTCGTTTAATTAAAGAGGCACTGTCATGGTTTGTTTTGAAAGCGTTTGAATTTAGTTTTATTGATTTGCATGGATACACTGCCCTCTAGTGGTAACAGTGAATATGACATTACTCATATCACATGGCTGAATGCAATGTGATGTGAAATGAAGTTTTAGTTTGAGCTAATGTTTTTTTAATGTATTAGCAATTTAATTTATATGTATATTTCGCCGGACTTTTTTGTGGGAATATGTGTTTGAACCATTTGTTAGAGCATTGTTAAAAAAAAAAAAAAAAAAAAAAAAAGATAGCATTTTATAGCATTTAAGCTAGCGGATTCTTGCTATGTGTGTTAGCTAATTGTTCGTTTGATGTACTTAGATCCTCATATATTTTTTATACCGTTTGAGGCTCAGCTCAGGTACTTTAATTTTTTTGGTCCTTATCCAATTACTCAATTATTCAAACTAACTAGTTAATCGATTAATCGACTACTAAAATAATTAATAGCTGCAGCCCTAATCCAATCCATTTGAACCTGGAGGGCTGACAGCAGTTTTACTTCAAATGAATTGGATGTCAAACACCACTAACTCGCTGACATGTTATCTATTTGTGTTTTCAGGAAAAAAAGAAGAAAAATAACAAAATGACATGGCCGACCACTTAATTGGAATTTTAAATGACATTGTAAATTGGACAAAGAACGAAAACAGGAAGTATCTCAGCTCAACCGAGTTTGTGCTGAAGGTTGAACTGAAGTTTAATATGGGTCAATACTAGGCTCTAATTGGCCGTTGGTGAGATCTGGATGGGCAAGCGATTACAATACAAGATGTTTTGTCAATTTGCCAAAAACGGCCTAAAAATTGGGGGGGGGGAAGAAAACTGCTTGGTTCATATATTCTGCATACTTTTAAGTTTTTATTATCATTTTTATTATTTTTAAGTGCTCCATGTGTCCACTACCGACAGAGTGACCTTAAACTTATATGACGATTCTTCCCTAATGCGCCTCAGCATGCTACTGTCTACCTTGTTGAATGCAGCTGTTATTCGATTTCGACTAAATATTGATGAAATGAAAGATTAAAATTTTTAAATTGTTATTATGGAAAAATCCACAAAGGGTCCACTAAGGGTACATTGTCTACAAATATGAAATTAACAACAGTTTTCCAAAGAGCAACGGTATGAAATTCATTTCGAATTTTGACACACATGCTTGCTTGATGTTGTACATGCCAAAAAAGGTGAGATCATTCAGGTGGCAATAACTCATTCACTGCCAGTGACAGCGATGGAGATCAAATCCATTTTAAAGGTCCTGGATTAATGTAATATTACATGTAGAAAATGGGAGTTGACAGTCAAAAAACACCTACTATTTCAGCAATTTTGGTGGTGATGTCACATCCATAATTAATTATTGATCATGCCTAGCTTTCTAGTGTTACCGTTAACTATTGCATATTGACAGAATGAACAAAGAAACACATATGAAAATATAAAGCTTATGGATAACATGCTAGCTAATATGAGTTCAGCTAAATAGGTAGTTTAATTTAGATTGTCTTCCCATATGTTGTAAGGATAGGATTGACCCTGCCTTTAACAAGTCAATTATTTTCACAATGATCAGACTTACATTTATCCCTTCTCACTTGCTGAATGCGACAGTCCATTTTTTTTCCTCAAACGCAGGCTTGATTGGCTGATGACTTGACCCCCCCACCCCACCACCACCACACACACACAAACACATATTAAGAGCCCTGACAGAAATGGAACATGTCGACAACAACCCGCCTCCTACGCCCCTTTCAAAGAGGAGAGATATTAGATTTTTTTTTTTCCGGCCAGCAGCAGCCACTGCAGCTAATGTAAAATGGTGGAAGTGGGGAACACACTACTAATTTTGCTACTGAAAATCCAACCTGCATCAGAGTTAGTTTAACATTTAACTGTGTGAATTTTTCTAACCGGCAAAACTTGAGTAGGAAGCTACTCAGAAGTGTCCTCCTGTATGTGTTTTCTACTGATAAAGTTAATTAAACCGTGAGAAATGTAGTGAACCGAGTTATACCTCCTCCCGATTTTTATTTTATTTGTGAGGTCTTAGAGCAGCCAAAAGGAGCTTTCATTTTTTGGAGTTTGGCTGTGCTTGTGGACAAAAGCAGTAGTGTTTTACCTGAAGGAAGGCTTCATTTTTATTTATTTTTTGTTATTCCCTACGTTTTTTTCAGTTATATAAATATTTTTTCATACAGACAATGTTGAGTGGCAAATGGCTATGTTTTGCATTTCTGGATAGTTAAGAGATTATTAACATGTTTGTATTTGTTGTATATGTTAATGTAATTTATGTTCAAATATTGCAATTACAATTTGCTAATAAAATCCAGACAGAAATCTTTCTTTAGTAGTTTTTGAAAACAAAGGTTTGAATCGAACTGTGTATCACCTGAACCAATATACAGTATATGAAAGTATAAGTCAAGGACAGATTTATAAATGTCTGGAACCGCAAAAAATTAAAAGCCTTATATTAGCCTTATAATGAAGGCAACACATTCTGTATGTATCTATATTAGCTATATTGGCCTACTATCAAAATGACTAAAGTGACTACAATTACATAATAAGCCTTCATGATTGTTTATTTTTCCTGCAGTGAAGAGAATGATGCACCACGTGACTACTCTGTTGTGCAATGCTGCCTCAAGTTTAACTTCAATACAATATTAATGAATTAAAATGATGTATACCTTTCAAAAGTTTGGGATCACTGAGAAATTTCCTCCTTTTTGAAAGAAAAGCACAGATTTTTTCAATGGAAATAACAAACTGAGAAAAACACTATAAATTATTAATGTGGTAAATGATTATTCTAGCTGGAAATGTCCGGTTTTAATGCAATATCAACGTAGTTTTGTAAAAAGGCCCATTTACAGCAAACATCACTCCAGTGTTCTAACGGTACATTGTGCTTGCTAGTTCCCTTAGAAGGATAATAGTTTATTAGAAAACCTTGTGCAATTATGTTGGCACAGCTCAAAACAGTTTAGGTGGTTAGAGAAGCTATAAAACTGATCTTCAATTGAGCTAATTGGGTATCTGGAGCATCACCTTTGGGGGTTTGATTAAACTCTCAAAATGGCCAGAAAAAGACAACTTTCACATGAAACTCGACAATCTGTTCTTAGAAATGAAGGCTATTCCATAAGAGAAATTACCAAGAAATTGAAGATTTCATGCAACGCTGTGTACCACTTGCTTCAGAGAGCAGCACAAACAAGATCTAACCGAGTAGAAAGAGAAGCGGGAGGCCCCGCTGCACAACCGAGCAAGAAGACAAGTACATAACAGTCTCTAGTTTGAGAAATAGATACCTCGCAGGTCCTCATCTAGCAGCTTCATTAAATAGTACCTGTAAAACACCAGTGTCAATGTCGACAGTGAAGAGACGACTCTGACTGGGATGCTGGTTTTCAGGGCAGTGTGGCAAAGGAAAAAGCTTTATCTGATAATAATAATGAATAAATAAATACAATAAAAGGAAACAATATGGGCAAAAGAACACAGACATTGGACAGAGGACGATTGGAAAAGTGTTTTGGACAGATGAATCAAAGTTTGAGGTGTTTGGACTTTGGATCAAAGAAAACATTGGTGACACACAAAACAACTGAAAAGAGGCTGGAAGAGTGCCTGATGTCATCTGTCCACAATGGTGAAGGTAATGTGATGATCTTGGGTTGCTTTGGTGCTGGTAAAGTGGGAGATTCGTACAAGATCAACAAGATTTTAAACAAAGAAGGCTAGCACTCCATTTTGCAACACCATGCCATACCCTGTGGACAACGCTTGATTGGAGTCACATTCATCCAACACCACAATGACCCAAAGCACACCTCCAAATTATGCTTGAACTATTTAGGAAAGAAGAGGTAGCTGGTATTCTATCTGTAATGGAGTGGCCAGTACAGTCAACAGATCTCAAACCCGTTGAGCTGTTGTGGGAGCAGCCTGACCGTATGGTACGCAAGAAGTGCCCATCAAGCCAATTCAACTTGTGGGAGGTGCTTCTTGAAGGGTGGAGTGAAGTTTCTCTAATCTTTCTCTTCTTCTCAACAAATTAACAGCTAATACACCATAGGTCTGCAAAGCTGAAATTGTTGCAAAATGAGCATTCTTTGATAAAAGCAAAGTAACATTATTATTTAAAATAAAAATATTATTTATTTCCAAGCTTGTCAATGTCTTGACTGTATTTTCTATTTGTTTTGAAACTAATTTCAAAAATAAAAGTGTGACTTTTGAAGGAAAACACACAATTGTCTGGGTGACTCCAAACTTTTGAACGGTAGTGTATATACAGTATGTAATAGATTTTCTTCCCCCATCTTTTTCCATTTTCAAACATTTTTGAAAAGCTCCAGGGAGCCGCTAGGGCAGCACTTAACAGCCGCATGCGGCCCCAGAGCCATGGGCTGTTGACCCGTGCTGTAGTATCTCATAGTACCATGAACTAGGATGGCTGGCATTGAATGATCGTGTTTCAGTCCTATTAGACGTCTATTGCCGTATTGACAACTAACAAGTTAAATCCGTTTCAGCAATAAGAAGGTTTTTGATCTGTATCCTTATTATAAATTTTTTTTGGGGGGGGGGGGGGGTAATTTCACAAAGTTACTGTGTGATCGATGTAAAAACAGTTCATTCCTCAAGCAAATCTGGTTCCTCAAGGAACCTGAACTTTTTTAAAGCACTCTTTTTTTGTGTGTGTGCTGATTTTAGTTATTATATTGTAGAGCAAATAATATTTTAGAATTTACTGTTAGTGTGACGACACTTCCATTTTCCTAGCGTCCATGAAGGCGCCCCTCACTACCGGGTGTGCAGATCCCACTCTCGCAGATCCCGGAGAGTCCCGGATGTCGTTTCACAGCTGACTGCGCCCGGGAGGCCGGAGACGCCGCCCGAGAAGCCGCTATGGCCTCTGACAGTAAGTACCAGCGAGCCAGCCAGCGGGCGTTTCTTTGCCACTTGACCTCCTTTCGGTGTGTCTTGGCCGGTGTGCAATTAGAGGAGCAGTCGCACATCTGACGCGGTACCAATCAGGCCGTCTTCCTTTTATATTTTATTATATTTTTTTAACGGTTTCTGTATTTTGATGTGCACCTGCGTCATTAGCATTTTACCGTAGCGTTTTATTAATGAAAATAGCGGGTTTTATGGTAGTTTTCTCCTGTGTTTATTTTTAGCCCTGCACCATCAAGGCTAAATGATGCTAGCTGCATTTTGATTTTGAACTTCACAAAACACGTCTGTTTATTTTCATTTATTTATTCATTTTTTAAAGCATAGAGCTTAAAAAAAAAACTATTGCCAATAGACTCCCAATATTCAGAGTTCAATCATATAGGATGAAAATGGTCAAAATTTTCTATTATCAATCCCCCCCACCCCACCCCCATAAAATTTCCATTATCATGCCAAAAAAGTGAACACTATCAGTTTTTTTTCTCTTTATTTTGGGCGAAATTTATTCACTATTTTTCAATGTACGCATTGTTTTTTTAATATTGGTTAATAATTCAATTGGATCTTTTCGAATTCCATTGGGGTTTTTGTTGGATTTTACGTACAGTAATTTTATATAACAAGTTAGACAAAAATAATATTCTTGTCTTTCTCGAAAGGGTTTTGTTTTCTGCTGTTGGCTTGACCAATTGGCTTCCCCTAGCTCAGGAGTCTGTAACTGTTGAAAGAGCCATATTGGACCATAAAGAGCTGCAAAAAATTAAAAGCCTTATAATGAAGGCAACACATGCTGTATTTATCTATATTAGCCTACCATCAAAATGACTAAGTGAACTACAAATGCATGATGAGCCTTCATGATTAAATTTTCCCTGCAGTGCATCCCAAAGAGCAGTGTTCCCCAGCCTTTTTTGCACCACAGACCGGTGTGATGTGGCCCTT
The DNA here is from genome assembly GCF_030265065.1 of Corythoichthys intestinalis. Lineage (NCBI taxonomy): Eukaryota > Metazoa > Chordata > Actinopteri > Syngnathiformes > Syngnathidae > Corythoichthys > Corythoichthys intestinalis. The sequence continues at coordinate 34,945,369 of NC_080409.1, read as the reverse complement.
TTTTTCACGGACCTGCGATATGTGGCAGATTACAGTAAATATAAAATAACACGACGGGGCTAAAAAACGAACATTAAGTGCAGAGAAAATGTAACCAGAGTTGGGTAGAGTAGCCAAAAATGTTACTCAAGTAAGAGTAGCATTACTTCAAAATAATATTACTCAAGTAAAAGTAGTCATCCAAAAAATGTTCTCAAATACAAGTACAAAAGTATCCAGTGAAAAGAATACTCACGTAATGAGGGACATTGTGAGTAAATGCTTTTTTTTTTTTTTTTTTAACAATGGTATTTTTTTTCTCAGCACAAACTTATCTATGTGAACTGTTGTTATAATGATACTGTACCATAACCCATTACATAACCACATTAAGCCAAAGAAATACAAAAAAAAATATATATATATATTGAATTCCGGCGAGAAAGACAGAAATGAAGCATTATTTGTCCAAATGTAACGATTCCTTCATGTGGGTGCGCTGGCGGGTGTGTTGTTGGCTCGAGCTCATGGCACAGCGGTTAGTATACCCGCCTGCCGAGTGGAAGCGCCGTGTGCGCGTGAATTCGCATCCCAGCCTGGTCAAGATGTGGAGTGGAATGCGGGGCAGAGCTGATGTACCAGTTACACAAAGAGTATGAGTGCCCTCTAGTGGAGAAAATAGTTCCTAGTTTGAATCGTGAATAGCTGGTTCATAGTTACTATTATGAAATTCAAAGGATCTGTGGTCAATCGGTGCAAAATAAAAAAACTGGGAGAGAGGTTTAAATCCGCCCTTTCAAGTCCTGTTGAGGACAGGGCTCTAGGTCAAAGACTTCATTATTTACAGTGCTTTAAAGACGCCACGTGATTGAACAGGCTGGTGTGATCATAGAACGACAAGCTTGCTTGGTCTAATGGAGTCATGTAATTATTGTTGTGACGTCTCTTTGGTGAAATTAGTGGCGCTAATCTTGGCATCGCTGGCAAAAAAAAAAAAAAAAAAATCTAATATGTAGAATAAAGAGGAAAAATGTAACGACTCTTTTGTAGCCCAAAGTAGCAGAGTCAGAGTCGCGTTTTTTTCTTCACAAATCTACTCAGGTAAAAGTAAAAAGTATGGCGTGGTAAAACTACAGTACTCTTTAAAGTACATTTTTCTCAAAAAATTACTCTAGTAAATGTAACAGAGTACATGTAACGCCTGTAGAAAAGCTGTCCAAAGACGTCACTGCCCGCAGAATACAGCTAACAGCAGCTAACGTTACTGTTTACATAGACTGACGCTGGGCTGCTATAGGTGTGTAAACATCACAATAATGGCTGCCAACCACTTTTAGGGCGACATAGACAAATCTCTACTCAGATTAGTCAGTAGAGTAGAAAGGCATACTGATGTGTCAAGAGGCACAGGTCAGATTATGGTCGTTAACAAATGATTTATTATTTCAATACGGCCTGGTAGCGGACCCCTACTGGTGTTTGGGGATCAGTGCCATAGGGAATGACGCACCATGTGACTACTCTGTTGTATGATGCTGCCTCAAGTTTAACTTCATTACAATTATAATGAATTAGAAGAATGTTTGTGTCATGTTTGTCCTCCTACAGAAACCATATTAAAACAAAAAATATATTTCCTTCCCCCATCTTTTTCCATTTTCAAACATTTTTGAAAAAGCTCCAGGGAGCCACTAGGGCAGTGCTAAAGAGCCCTGGGTTGCTGAACCCTGCTCAAGCTACTCGCGCCTCTCTCAGATATGCCTTGTTGTCACTTTTCTTTTTTTAATTTAATTTTTTTTTTTTTTTTTTGGCAATTTACTGCCCCATTTCTTTGCCAGTGCTGCTTTTTTGTGCTTTTTTTTACTCACGCTAACTGGGTCAACATGGTTTTGTCATTTTGAGTTTTGACTTTGTCTTTTTCGACATTTTTTTTTCCATTTTAGTATATCTGCTATTCTGCATTTTAGCCTACATTGTCTCCAAATGACAAAACCTGACCAAAAAATCTTGAGTCTAGTCTAGAAATGACTAGGGCCATTGTTCTATGAATACTTAGCTGAATTGATCTCAAAAGTCAACATATTTATTTTATTTATATATTCTTTTTTAAAAGGGGGAAATAAATATTTCCTTTTTTCATTTTTAAAGTTTTTTAAAAAATTTGTTTTCAGATTAAAACTTGCGTGAAACCGTAAATATTATTTTTGGATATTCTTTTACATTTTTTATTATAAAGGAAAAATTACGTTTTTTTAAAATTATTATTTTTGTTTTTAAAATGAAGAAACAAAAAATGTTTTTTTTTATTTCTTTAATTTAAAAAATATGTGTAAAATTTTTAATTTTTTAAAGATTCCTCACTCAAATTTTATTAAAATTCTTATTTTAGTGAGAAACCAAGTCGATGCAAATGATGTATTTTTTTCACACAAAATAAAATGGGAGTTAGGGGGTGGACTGTAAATATTATTTTTTAATCTTATTGATATTAATTTTTCATTTTTCTTTTTCTTTTACATTTTTTATTAAAAAGGAAAAAACGGTTATTTAGGTATCATTTTTGTTTTTAAAATGAAGAAACAAAAAATGACAAGGTATTTTTTTTGTTTCTTTAATTAAAAAAATTTTAATTTTTTTTTTTTTTTTCAGATTTCTAACACAAATTTTTATTAAAATTCTTATTTTAGTGAGAAACCAAGTCGATGTAAATGATGTATTTTTTTGTAGGCCACACAAAATGATGAACAAGGCAAATAGTACTTGAGTTGAATCACGTCTGCCTGATACTCTTAGGTTACCATGGTAACCCAATAGCGCTCCACATCTTCCCCCTCTTTGACGCTGCTGATTGGCCGTTTCCGTAGACGACTTCCTGTTGGGCTAAGCAGGGAGGAAAGCGCTTATTTTGCATGGCACTGTTTGTTCTGATGAAAACAAATTCTGCGCCATTGTTTGCTCTCAAAGCTGCAGGCGATGTTGTGACGTACCCATGCCAACCGCGCCCTCTTTAACCTCAGATCTCCGGCGCCGCACGGAAACGACGGCAGCCGGAGGTCTATGCAAAGAGGGGGAACTACGCGATGATCAAAGTAAGAGAGAAGGAACATTTTGAGAAAGTATTGTAGAAGCTCCTCAGTGTGAGAGAAGAAGACCTTGAGGAAGAAAAAGAAGACCTTGTTGAGGAAGAGTTGAAGACATGAGTGTGGACCCCAATTCGACGGCGCCACCATCAGATGGTGAAAGTAGGTGGAGCTTGACGATCACATGACTTGAACTGGCAGGGTTGACGAGCACACAGACAACTGAGTTAAACACTTTGGCTGACTACTTATTTAATCAAGTTCACAATTCTGTATTAACTTGATCAAATGAGTTGGGAATAAGCAAAACTATTCAGTTAGCATGACTTATAGTAAGTTTTATTTTTCACAATGTCGTAACTGCTTTAATGGCATGTCAAAAATGAACTCACCGGCTATTCATGTTCTATTTGTTTTGACTGGCTTGGGGCTATATCTATTAGCATTATTGATTGAAATAAAATAATGACCATCCATTCATCCATTATCTACAGCTTAATCCGGGGTCGGGTCGCGGGGGCAGCAGCTTTAGCAGGAAAGCCCAGACTTCCCTCTCCCCAGCCACTTCGACCAGCTTTTCTGGCGGGATCCAAAGGCTTCCCAAGCCAGCCGAGAGACTTAGTCTCTCCAGTGTGTCTTGGGTTGTCCCTGAGGCCTCCCGCCGGTGGGACATGCCTGGAACACATCTCCAGGGAGGCATCCAAACCAGATGCCCGAGCCATCTTGACTGGCTCCTCTCAACTCAGACGAGTAGCAGCTCGACCCTGAGTCCTTCCTGGATGACGGAGCTTCTCACTCTATCTCTAAGGGAGAGCCAGGACACCCAGCTGAGGAAACTCGTTTTAGCCACTTTTATCCAGGATCTTGTTCTTTCGGTCATGACCCGAAGCTCGTGAGTATGGGTGAAGGTAGGAACGTAGATGGACTGGTAAATCAAGAGCTTCGCCTTTTGGCCCAGCTCCTTCTTCACCACAACGAACCGGTACAGAGTCTGCATCACTGCAAACGCTGCACCGATCCGACTGTTAATCTCTCTCCTACACCTCAGTCGTGAACAAGACCCCAAGATACTTGAACTCCTCCACTTGGGGCAGGATCTCATCCCCGTACCGGAGAGGGCACGCCACCCTTTTCCGACTGAAAGACCATGATCTGAGATTTGGTGGTGCTGATTTTCATCCCAACCGCTTCACACTCGGCTGCGAACCGCTCAAGTGAGAGTTGGAGATCAAATTGATGAAGGCTACTGCACCACATTATCTTCAAAAAGCAGAGATTCAATGCTGAGGCCACCAAACCGGATCCCCTTCAACGCTTCCAGTGCACCTAGAAATTCTGTCCGTAAAAGTTGTGAGCAGAATCGGTAACAAAGAGCAACCTTGGCGGAGTCCAACCGTCACTGGGAACGAATCAGATTTACTGCCGGCAGTGTGGAGCAAACTTCGGTACTGGTCGTACAGAGACCGAACAGCCCTTACCAGGGAGCTCGGTACCCTGTAATCCCGAAGCACCCACCCCAGGACTTCCTGCGGGACACAGTCGAATGTCTTCTCCAAATCCACAAAACACATGTTGACTGGTTGGGCGAACTCCCATGCACCTTGTCGTGGTGGAGGGGTTTGCGTGTCCCAGTGATCCTAGGAGCTAGGTTGCCTGGGGCTTTATGCCCCTGGCAGGGTCACCCATGGCAAACAGGTCCTAGGTGAGAGACCAGACAAAGCATGGCTCAAAAGCCCCATTATGATGAAGAAAATAATGACCAATAAAATGTAGTAATCTGTAACAACATAAATAAGTTTTGAAAAAAATATTTTTATTTGTCTTATTTAGGGCTGTCAAAATTATCGCGTTAACGCGCGGTAATTAATTTTTTAAATTAATCACGTTAAAATATTTGACGCAATTAACGCACATGTCCCGCTCAGACAGTATTCTGCCTTTTGGTAAGTTTTACAGAAAGGTTTTTTGTGCTGTCTAAAAGCGAACTCTTGTGGTCGCTTTGCGACATGGTTTATTGCTTTCTTGCCAGTTCAATATGGCTGCACGACGTCTCGGGCTGACGCCTACGTTGTAATGTTGTGCTTATATGATCCCTGGACAAGATTTGTCCGTAAGTATGGTTGTTGTAAGGAATGTACATATTATGTTAGTAAGCGAAATGTTATATTTTTTTGTATGAGACGCTTTTTGTTTATGTTTAGTGAACCTGTATAGCGTGCTAAGCTAACGTTGTTGCTAATGCAATGCTTGTGTACTTTTTTTTTGTAGTTTCACTACGGTCTAAAGAGGACAGTGGTTTGAGGCCATTTTATTAATAAATCAGATGAAAAAGGAAGAAGTCTGATTATTAAGGCGTCGTTCACTAGCTGTCTAGCTTTGGAAAAAGTAGACGCTTCGGAGTGAGGACAGCATAGACAGATTTAAATGACAGTAGAGTGAAATGCCCACTACAGTCCTTATGTACCGTATGTTGAATGTATATATCCATCTTGTGTCTTATCTTTCCATTCCAACAAATTATTTTACAGAATATATATATAATTTACAGAAAAATATGGCATATTTTATAGATGGTTTGAATTGCGATTAATTGCGATTAATTACGATTAATTTTTAAGCTGTAATTAACTTGATTAAAAATTTTAATCGTTTGACAGCCCTAGTCTTATTACTTTATATTTTCACATTTTAACATACAATGGTACCTCAACATATGATCGCTTCGACACACTATCTTTTCGACAGCCGATGTAAAATTTGACTCGCCATTTGTTTCTACATCTGATGACATGCTCGAAAAATGACGATTTATAACAGCGCCGAAGTTTTTTTGTTTTCCCGCAAGACGGACTCACAATTTTCTTGTGAGAGAAATAAAAATGGGTTCCAAGAATGTTAGTGCAGGTGGTGAAAAAAGGAAAAAGGTGAGGCTTACTATTGAAATGAAGATGGAAATGATAGAAAAATATGAGCATGGTGTGCACGTCCGTAAACTGATCGACATTAGGGCTGTGGAATGTCTATGATCTCGACGGTCCTCTTCCGATCTCCGTTCGTCAGTCTTTAAAAGTTAAGTTGACAATTATTATTGTGGTAATCATTTATTTCAGAACTCGTGCAACACAACATGCGTACTGTCAGCAGCTGAACATATAAAGTGAAAGTAAAAAGTCCTCTCTCACTCTGTCAAGTCAGCCACGCGGTGCGTTCGGGTACACATGTCACCTTAGAACCCGATTCATTACATTAACAGGTATTATTATTATTACTATTATTATATTATTATTCCGATTTTTATTAATAATTTATTTGTTTTGCTCTGTGTAATTGCTATTTTCAATAGTACCAGCAGCATTTATTAAGGATTTAGTTTAGGTTTTCTGGCTGTGGAACAAATTAATGGAATACTCTTATTACTCTATTCTTATGGGAAAATTCTGCTTGACATTTGACTATTTCGACTTACAAACAAGGTCCTGGAATGAATTAGCTTTGTATGTAGGGTTATCACTATATATTCAATTGATTTTTTTATTAATGTCATATTACAATTATTTTTGAAAACCTAATTTATTTATTTATTTTATTGAATAATAAACATACAAACAGACATACATATAAACATACATATCAAACAACAGTAATACAGAAAAACCAGCTCACCTTGAAAAAATCCTTATCAACAATATTCCCTCTTGCATAGTAAGACATACAAAAATACAATAACTATATATATGGAAAAAAAAAAAAAGCATGTTATATACCAAACAGTTTTGCATAAGGTTGTAGAACAGACTTGCATTTTGCATTCTGTATCATATTAAGTGATGTGAAATACGATTCAATTTCAACCAAAAATAATTTAAAGTTCTGATTTACGTTTTGAAATTTAGATTTATGATTATGATATTTCCGCAACAATATATAAAGATTTAATATTGTGTATATATTTTTATCTTTGGATTCCAATACGGTAATAATTGTTTTTCCTTTTAATCCAACCTTTTGGTAAAGTACGCAATAAAACATATTTTTGAAGATCAGTCCAAAACTTTGCACTAATGGGGCAACCATAAAACAAATGAGGTATATTTTCAGGCTCAATCTCACAAAATGTGCATTTGTTGTCAACATCCTTAAAACAGGACAAGTACACATTAGTTGGGTATATTGCATGTAAAATCTTCAAATGTAATTCCCTTACTTTGTTAGAAACAAACAGTTTAAAAGGAACAAGCCATGCCTCTCTCCATTTAATACGATCAAACTGCGCATTCTATAAGAATTTCCCACGAAGGACAATTTTTCTATTTCTATAAAAAGATTCCCTTATATGTTTGTTCGTACATTTTTTTGCTCAAAAGATCTATACCATTCAAGTAAAGGATATTCACATTAACAGATTGCTCATTCTGATCTTAATAATCTTTCAGTAATTCTAATATTCCACTGGGGATGGAGTTAATCACATAATGAAATTCTTTAAATTTAATGGGAAATCCTTTTTGTATGAGAAATTCTTCATTAGAAAGAAGCTGTCCATTACCTTTAAATAAATCTTTCAAGTATATAATGTTTTTATCAACCCAATGATGTATGAAGAGTTATTTGTTCCATCTTGTTACATACTCGTTATTCCAAATAATAGATTTCTTTGGGGAAAAGTTATGGGAGTGACATAACTTCCACGACAACAAGGCCTGTTGATAAAAACCTGACATTTTAACTGGAACGTTGTAATTGCATGATAACAGAAATTGAAGACCTCCAACATTGTTAAATATATTATTTGGAATGAAATTTGAAAACCTATTTTTAAAAACACTATCACTTGCCTTGTGACGTCACAATAACGCCTAGCTTTTTGCCTGCAGATGGCGCCAGAACATCACCCATATCCTATTAACATTTCAAAGCATCATTTCACCATTTCCGTATTTTATACAAAGGAATTTCCTAAATTCTCATAGTATTCATCATCGGGAATTTTCATGTCGGCGCCATGTTCCTTGTGCTTGTTTCTCATTTTTCCTTCTGTTTGAGGCTTAGTTGTTGTACTTGTTCGTTTTTCCACTTCAATTGAGAACAGGTTGCAAATTTGACATGAGCTCTAACTCGAATTTAAGACTGTGAAAAAGAAAGAAAACGCTGAGTGACTGCTTGTAGCTGGAAAAAGTGGACCCCCTTGCGCAGGGGCGGAACTTGAGGGGGGCTGGCGGAGCAGCTGCCCTGCAGGTTCCGACTTCAAAATTGATCAAACTGGGTAAAACAGGCCTTCACATGGAATGTACACAGATTTATGTCATGAGAGCCTCGCCACTACCTATTGAATTATGATAATCTAAGAACATAAAGGTGTTGTTTAAACTTTTTTTCCCAATATGTTTCATTTTACAATTGGAAGACATTTAGGCCTCAAAATAAAAATTCTATTTTCTAAATAAGCCTGGAAACTTATCTGGTTTTCTTCTACATTTTCATCAATACTGGGTGGGTTTCTTGTACATGTTCATCAATACTGGGTAATAAACAGGGGTGAAAGTGGCCAGAATTTCTTGCCGGAACTCCCCGACGTGAAGGTCACCACGGAGCCAAAAATTTTATTTATTTTTCATTCAAAACTGAACTTTTTTTTATTTTGCAAATCATTGAAAAAATAAACAAAAACAGCAATAACCCCAACCTCCATCTCCTAAATTTTATTTCCCCTCATTTCCTCACATACTAAATGCCAAATCTCAATTTTAACTACTTAAGAACATAGGATATATATTCAATTTGAAGTTAATGTAAAAATTTACTTTATTTTTGTTTGTTTTTTAATAATAAAGATATAACTAACATACAGTCAGAAAAATAAGTACAAATGACATATGCAGAGTGAAGTGGAATATATTTTGAAGATCGCGCAAACATTGACTTTTTTAAATCATAATGAAATGAATAACATAAATGAACAAATATAGGTCCAAAGTGCACATTGACATTTAAGATGTTCTGAACCTCAGAGCAAATAAAACTAAATATGATAAATAAGCCTCCTCAATTCTTTCATTGCTCTAAAATATTTGATCCATTTTATGCTGCATTGCCCTTTTTTTGTCGCATCAATTCAACAAGCTTTTTTTTTTTTTTTTTTGCTGTTCCAGAAAACATGCACATTTGAACCAATCAGAGCTAACCCTCTCTGCTGATCACATGTCTGTATGTCGGCCACTTGAAGTAACGGATAAATGAGTCTAGGCATTTTGCTTTGCGGCGTGCATTCTCACATTGACGTGACTCATCATCGTCTCAGATAACTGCAGCAGCAGGGGAAACCTCCATGCCGTCCGTGGAATTAAATCAATAATAAATATTGGTGGAAACGGATTATGCTACACAAGCACTTTATTATGCTTGTTGTTAACACTTGTGTATGTAAATCTGATGTTGGTAGATTGCTTTCTTCTTGAAGATGAAATGCATGTGTGGCAGCTTAGCATTTTTTTTTTTTTTTTTTTCATAATGTTTTGACAGTTGCTGTCATATTTTCGGGATCAAAGCACCGTGTACCGGAACAGCATTTCGGCCCTGAATCTTATACCGGAACTGCGTTCTGGCCCTGAATCTTATATCGGAACTGAGTTCCTGACCGTTCTGGCCCACTTTCACCCCTGGTAATAAACTATCAAAGCTCAGTTTACTGATCAATGGTATTTTTTTATAACATAATTTATTTGATATTTACAATATTTAGCATAATTACAGTAACAGGGATTCAAGTCCGTGCTATTGTTAGCTTTTTCTCAAGAAGAAGAGTTATTGCATTCTAGATAAAATAGATAGCTATCTAGCTAGCTGTTACTGCTGACCAAGAGGACAAACATACTTACCGTATGTAAATAAGTCAACTCTGGTCTTGTACATAACATGTACATAACCAGGTTGCATGAGGTAGTGTGAAACATTCAATCCAGGCTGCATCATAATTTTGATATGCCACTATATAATCCTTTTTAAAAATTATTATTATTATTATTCAGTGAAAAATTATACAACAAGTATGACTGCTCCTTCCCAATTCACTTTATTTTTGAATTTACATGAAACTGACCTGCCACAAATTAGCAGTTGGAGCCAATTTGCTAGAAATCTTGAGGTCAATTGGTGGTACTACAATGACATATGGCATAGAAAAAGTGAGTGCAAATGGGTCACCATTTGCTGGGAAAATATGCACTGTCTATAGCTATAATGACGATAGATATGGCGGAAAACACTCAGGTGACTTGAAGTTCCGCTCTGAGACCCCCAATTTGGCCAAATTTCAAAATTGTCCGGTATGAATGTGTGATATGTCATTGGAAAGCTTAAAATCTCAATTTTCTTGGGGAAGAAAAATTTTGGACTGGAGGGCATTTAAAAAAAAAAACAAAAACGTTTTTTAAACGGCAAAACCCATGGAGGTGAGAGCACACGAGAGCAGAATTACAGACGCCATGACTTTAACGAAATATTATCGTGTACTTACCTTTTTCTGATTCAAAAACTCCATGCCGCATGTATTACTGAGTGTCAAGACACAGCTGTGAATTGCCCCAGCTGGAAATTTTTTATATTTAATGGGTGAAACATTGTCATGTAACAAGGGTCGCGATGCAGAAATAGCAGACCTCAAGGAGTGGTTGAGTTTTTGTTTTTCATAAAGTTACCCTTTTTAATGTTTTTTTTTCTCAATTTTTCTTTGGTTGGATCGATTATTTATCATCTAAAATATCGGGGGAAATGCGACCGTAACAAAAAAACAATTTTGCGATAGTTATGAGGTAGATATCCGTGACTTTTTTACAGACGCCATTTTTTTCATTGTGACGTAATTTGTTTAAAAGTTTAAAATATGTGAGTGAATAATTTTTTAGTCGCTTTTTAACAAAATATTAGACATTAATTAATGATTTTAAGCTAAGAATGACCGACATTTTGAATAATAAATATAATTACCTTGCTTTCATGGCTGGGTTGAAACAAAAACGGTTGCACGACATCTGTAAATGGGGGTTTCCAGGGTAAAATGGGCAAATTAAAAATAGTTCGGGGGCTTAATGCGCCATTAATCTGCTATGGCAGCATAAAGACATTGTTCTATCAAACACAACAGTTGTTCTGGCTTAAAATGCAGCAGTTTCTTTTAAAGAGGAGTGCAAGAGCAGAAACTGCTTTTTCAGTCTTGTCTGTGTTTTCCACCATATGCAAAATGTCGACATTACATTTTGTATCGTTTTGGCAATATATAATCACATCGTACAGCACTTTTTGAAACGTGTTATAAGAGACAGCAATTAATCCAATCACACGCATACCATACCATCATCTTCCGCTTGCTCCGAGGTCGGGTCACGGGGGCAGCAGCTTTAGCAGGGAAGCCCAGCCTTCCCTCTCCCCAGCCACTTCAACCAGCTCCTCTGGCGGGATCCCAATGCTTTCCCAGGCCAGCAGAGAGACATAGTCTCTCCAGCATGTCCTGGGACGTCCCCGGGGCCTCCCGCCGGTGGGACATGCCTGGAACACCTTGCCGGGGAGGCGTCCAGGAGTTATCCGAACCAGATGCCTGAGCCACCTCAGCTGGCTCCTCTCAACGCGGAGGAGTAGCAGCTCGACGCCTAGTCCCTCCCGGATGACCGAGCTTCTCACCCTCTCTAAGGGAGAGCCCGGACACTCTGCGGAGAAAACTCGGTCATGACTAGTGCTGCAACGATTAATCGATTAACTCGAGTGTTCGATTAGCAAAAAAGATTCAAATTAAATTTTGCTGCTTCGAGTATTCGTTTAATTGAAGTGACGTTGTAATGGTTTATTTTGAAAGTTTGCGTTTAGTTTTATTGATTTGGGTGGATACACTGCCTTCTAGTTTCCCTCATTTCACATTGCTGAATCCAGGTTCTCACTGTTAAGACCAACATAAGTTTTTGTTTGAGCTAATGTTTTTTTTTTTTTTTTTTTTTTTTTAATGCATTTGTAATTTAGTTGATAGGTATATTTCGCCTATTTTCGTGGGAATGTGTCTGAACCATTTTTTAAGAGCATTTTAAAAAAGTTAGCATTTTGTAGCATTTAAACTAGCGGACTTTTGCTATGTAAGTTAGCCAATTGTTCTTTTGTTGTGCATAGATACTCATTTATTTATTATACCTTTTGAGGCCCAGCTCGTGTAATTTAATTTTTCATGTTTCTAATCCGATTACTCGATTGTTTAAACTAATAATTCATCGATTAATCAACTACTAAAACAATCGATAGCTGCAGCCCTAGTCACGACCCACAGCTCGTGACCATAGGTGAGGGTAGAAACGTAGACTGATAAATCGAGAGCTTCGCCTTTCGGCTCAGCTCCTTCTTCACCACTACGGACCGGTGCAGAGTCCGCATTACTGCAGATGCTGCACCGATCCGCCTGTTAATCTCCCACTCTCTCCTACCCTCACTCGTAAACAAGACCCCAAGATACTTGAACTCCTCCACTTGGGGCAGGATCTCATCCCCGACCCGGAGAGGGCACGTCACCCTTTTCCGACTGAGGACCATGTTCTCGGATTTGGAGGTGCTGATCTATATCCTAACCGCTTCACACTTGGCTGCGAACCGCTCCAGTGAGAGTTTGAGGTCATGGCCTGATGAAGCCTACAGCACTACATCATCTGCAAAAAGCAGAGATGCAATGCTGAGGTCACCAAACCGGACCCCCTCAACGATTCGGCTGCGCCTAGAAATTCTGTCCATAAAAATCATGAACAGAACCGGTGTCCAACCCTCATTGGGAACGAATTCGACTTACTGTTGGCAATGCGGACCAAACTCTGACACCGGTCGTACGGAGACCGAACAGCCCTTACCAAGGCGCTCCGTACCCCGTACTCCCAGAGCACCCCCCACAGGACTCCCCAGGGCACACGGTCGAACGCCTTCTCCAGATCCACAAAACACATGTAGACTAGTTGGGCGAACTCTCATGCACCCTGCCGTGGGTGTAGAGCTGGTCCACTGTTCCACGGCCAGGACGAAAACCACACTGCTCCTCCTGAATCCGAGATTCGACTTCTCAACGGACCCTCCTCTCCAGCACCCCTGAATAGACTTTACCGAGGAGGCTGAGGAGTGTGATCCCTCTATAATGGAAACACACCTTCTTAAAAAGGGGGACCACCACCCCAGTCTGCCAATCCAGAGGCACTGTCCCCAATGTCCACGCGATGTTGTAGAGGCATGTCAGCCACAACAGCCCCACAACATCCAGAGCCTTTAGGAACTCCGGGCGGATCTCATCGACCCCCGGGGCCTTGCCACCAAGGAGCTTTCCAACCACCTCAGTGACTTCAACCCCAGAGCTCAGAGAGCCCACCTTGGAGTCCCCAGACTCTGCTCCCTCAAAGGAAGGCGTGCCAGTGGAATTGAGGAGGTCTTCGAAGTATTCTCCCCACCGACTCACGACATCCCGAGTCGAGGTCAGCAGTATCCCATCTTCACTATACACGGTGTAAACGGTGCACTGCTTTCCTCTCCTCAGATGCCAGATGGTGGACCAGAATTTCCTCAAAGCCGTCCAGATGTCGTTTTCCATGGCCTCGCCAAACTCCTCCCATGTCTGAGTTTTTGCCTCGCCGACCGCCGAAGCCGCAGTCCGCTTGGCCAATTACACTCCCCCATCCCAAAGAAAAAAAAAAACATTTAAATTCCATTTGAAATTTAATTTTAGATTGAATTAGGTCATTTAAGGAGTGGGACAAGAGAAAATGGCATTTTAGGGTGGTACAACACTGTTTTTCTGTTTTAAAAAGTATTTTCAAGCATGTTTTCCCTTTTTCGTTTTTTTTTTTTTTGTTGTTTCAAGACCGTTTTTGTCTATTTAAAAAAAGTGGTATTGGACATCTATTGCCGCTAATGGCACTGAAAGATGATCATACAATGACAGCCATCCCAGTTCAAGTGAATTTGACGTTGATCACTGTCAATAAGTTTAAGACCACTGCCTTGGGACACAACCACAAAATGTAAAAGCAGTAAAACCCGTCTTTTGCACTGAATGAGTTAAACATATAGCTGACTTCATTGTGTAAGTTTTTCAACGGTGACGCTTGCGGGACACCTGTTCGACCTCTCCTCCAAGCAAACAGTCGGCAGCAAGCAGTCATTAAGTTAGTCAGTCAGCCGCTTTGCATTGGACACCATGGAGGCAACCAGTGGAAGCATTAGTAAGTCAGCTTTTGTTTTCAAACTGAATTGAAAATCTTCACTTTTTCCAATCAGTTGTTGTCGCGTTGCAACGTTGACTGTACGTTAATGACTAAAGCCGAAAAGCTTCGCCAACAGCCCTCAGCCAATCAACTGGCAGACGTTCGGCGCCATGGTAACACGAGACCTTCTTCAACGTGGGCGGGAAAAGATGACTCATTTTACTTTAATAGAGAAGCGCGGCTGTTGCCAGGGTAACGCTTATTCTCAGGTTTGGCCGCATTTGCGTGTGTTCCGGCGCGTCCGGTCTGTGGCACTATGGCCTCTTTGTGTCGGTGGGACGGCAGCTGAGAGCAGGAAGTCTGATTTACGAGCGCACCTGAAGGCAACGTGACCTTACAGCGTTCAACCCGTTTCTTAGTTCATCCATTCACATGCCTATTCCCCCCCTTTTTTTTATTTTCTTGAAATTGTTATGATCCGTCTGGAATAATAAGTTCGAAATTAAATGACTTTGTGTTGTTGTGTTTGTGTGTTCCATGCTGCGTGTGCTTGTGTGTGTGTAGGTTGTTTGTTAGTGTGGTCTGATCAGTGTGTCATTGTGTGTCCCCTCTTCCTCCTGCGACCAGTCACGCCGGAGGCGGTGGGCTTCCTGTCGGTGGTGGGGGTCTTCATTGCGGCCCTGGCGCTTGTCTTCCTCTTCATCAACAAGATGCTCTGCTTCTCCAAAGTTGGCGGAGCCCCGTGTCTGGAGCAGCAACAGCGGCGACGGCGCTCCAGGACCGAGCGCTCGCAGCTGGCACGGCAAGGCGTCGGTGAGGGCCTCGTGACAAAATAACGGGATGCGTTTAACTTAGTGTAAATACTGCTTTATAAAACGCACCTGATATAAGCCACACTCAAATGACATCAAATTTCTCTGTGTCAAACAGCTGAACAGGACAGGTTAAAAAAAAAAAGTCATCAAATTTAAGAGAAAAGACACCTTAAACACCTTTGCAGTTGTCCATGTTTTAATATAAACTACAGTGGTACCTCGACATACGACCACTTCGACACACAATCTTTTCGACAACCGATGTAAAATTTGACTCGCCATTTGTTTCTAAATTCGACGACATGCTCGAAATACGACGATTTATGACAGCGCCGCAGTTTCTTTGTCTTGCCGCAAGACAGACGTACGGCAGATTTTCTTGTGAGATAAACAAACGTGTTACAAGAATGTTAGTGCAGGTGGTGAAAAAAAGGAAAAAGGTGAGGCTTACCATTGAAATGAAGATGGAAATGATAGAATAATATGAGCGGGTGGTGTGCGCATCCGGGAACTGGCTCGACAATACGGTCGTAGAATGTCTACGATCTCCATGGTCCTCCTCCGACCTCTGTTCGCCAGTCTTTATAAGTCAAGCTGATAAATTATTATTTTGGTAACAACGCCAAAGAAATCTTCGGCAGGTTTTTAATCATCTATTTCAGAACTTGTGTAAAACAACAGCCTACTGTCCGCCGCAGTTGACGCCAACAACAAAACGTTAAAAGAGAAGGTAAAATCTTTACAGCACCTTTTTTCACTGTCACTTCTGCCACGCAGGGCCTTCAGGTACAGCACACAAAACACGTCCACCACATTAGAGCCTGATTCGTTACATTATTACAGGAATTATTATTATTATATTATTATTCCAATTTTTATTTATAATTCATTTGTTTTACTATGTGTAATTGCCATTTGTAATAGTACAAGCTATATTTATTAAAGATTTATTATAGGTTTTCCGGCTGTGGAACGAATTAGTGGAATTATGTTTTCTTATAGGAAAATCCTGCTCGACATACAACCTTTTCGACTTACCGCCAGGGTGCTGGAACGAATTAACTTCACATGTAGAGGTACCAATGTATTTACATGGACGGATGTTACGCAGAAAGATGGGGGGAAAAAATCTCCTTATTAACTCATTAGCTGCCATTGACGGAAGTAGACGAACTATATGTTTTTTTTCTTTTTTTTTTTTTTAAAGGAACACTTTATACCTTCACCTACCAGTAACTTTTGCCAGTGAAACAAAGGAAACATCAACAACCTTCCCTGCTTTTCTAACGGATTTAATGTTATTTCATAAATTAGTACTAGCATTAATAAAAATGTCTCTCATCCACTTCCTTTTTTTTTTTTTTTCCAATTTCTTAACTCATTGGCTGCCATTGACAGCGATAGACAAACCAGTGTTGTTCTTAAAATGAACTGTTGACCACACAGTAATTTTGACATTGTCGCGGCAAAGTTGGCAAAGTCGATGTGGACCAAAGCGCAACCAGGAAACGGAAGTGGAGTGAAGGGTTTTTATTGAACAATGGCTATGGCTGTGGCTCAGGCTATGGCTACGAGGGCTTGATGGGTGGTTGTCCTGATGGCAAAGAACAAGATTAGTCAAGAGTTCGATAAACGATTGTCAAGAAGTACAGGCGTAGTTGGCCGATGTACCACTGCTGATTGGCAGAATCATCTGGCACTTGCTTGCTGCCCAGGCCGCTCCTTAAAAGCAGTGTTGATTGTCATGAGCTGCAAGTGCACTCCCAGGTCTGCCAAGGTTGCCACATAAAATAGGAAGTGTAACAACAATAAAAGCCAGTAGAGGTGAGTGTGGGCTAGGACATCCACAGACATACTTTCACTTACAACATTATTTTGAAACAAAAGAAACACAGGTAGTCCCCAATTTACAAACAAGTTCCATTCCTATGTTGGCGACGTAACCCAAATTTCCACGCAAGTCGGAATGACCCTTTAAGTACTGCTAAATACCAAAATAACTGTCCAAAAACATGTATTGTATGTGATGGATGGATGGATGGATGGATGGATGGATGGATGGATGGATGGATGGATGGATGGATGGATGGATGGATGGATGGATGGATGGATGGATGGATGGATGGATGGATGGATGGATGGATGGATGGATGGATGGATGGATGGATGGATGGATGGATGGATGGATGGATGGAAAAGGGAGATCATTTGCCGGATGACACAAAATGACATCTGTCATAAGCATTCATTAATGCTAATGGCAGTGTCATGTCATAATTATGATGGTCTTGTGACAGTCTAATAGCGCCACTGTCAAATAAAGTGTTACCAAATTCCATAACTAGCAATTAATGAAACAACAAGAACAGTAACTGAAGAAATAATTAGCATAGAACATGAATTAGCATATAACAGGAATTTTGTTATTTACATCTGTAGCGCTGCAATGCATTGTAGCAGGCATGTTGGCTGCCCCAAGAGAACAGTGATGGCCAAATAAAGCTTCTTAAAGCAATGGAGTTTTGCAGCCAATTGGTTCAAAGCTTCATGGTGGTTCATGGTTTGGTCTTATGAAAGTCATATGATGCTGCTGTCAAATAAAGGGTTACTGGCTGACCCACTTAAAGTGTTTGTTGCGAAAAAGCTCAATCTTGGTCTCATCTGACCAAAGCACACGGTCCATGTTGAAGCCTGGGACCGTGTGTATTTTTGTGTGAGACCAAGATTGAGCTTTTTAGCAACAAACACTCTAAGTGGGTCTGGCGTGCCACGAAAGATGTGCATGCTAAAAAGCACCTCATACCCACTGTGAAGTATGGGGGTGGGTCAGTGATGCTGTGGGGCTGTTTTGCTTCCAAAGGCCCTGGGAACCTTGTTAGGGTGCAGCATGGCATCATGAATGCTTTGAAATACTAGGACATTTTAAATCAAAATCTGTTGCCCTCTGCCCGAAAGCTGAAGATGGGTCGTCACTGGGTCTTTCAGCAAGACGATGACCCTAAACATATGGCCAAATCTACACAGAAATGGTTCACCAGACACAAAATCACGCTCCTCCCATGGCCATCTCAGTCCCCAGACCTTGTTTTGTTGGCAAAAGGGGGTTGTACAAAGTAATAACACCAGGGGTGCTAATAATTGTGACACACCTTATTTGATGTCAAGTATTTTTTTCTTTATGTGGGATTTTTTTCCCTACAGAATGAATGCACTTGTATTGAAGGTTGGATTTTTCTCTTTTTTTCCTTAAGGTCCCATATTATTTGAATTTTTAAAAAAAATATTAGAAGCTAAAAAACACATCTTTTTCAGGGGTGCCAATAATTATGGAGGGCACTGTACTGTAGTATAATGAAATACCAGATATGCATAGCAATTACTGTAGAGATCAACCATTTAGATTAGACCTAATAAATAATAAAATTGAATGACAAAATAATATACTGTACTTACCATCAATGCTGAGGTGGTGAACAAGACAATGTTAAGCGTCGTAAAGTCGAAATCACGTAAGTCGGGTACGTCGTAACCCGGAGACTACCTGTAGATCAACAATCTACCCTTCTTACGGCTTTAATATCATTTCATAAATTAGTTCACTGGCTGCCATTGACGGCGATAGACGTCCAATCTATTTTGACTGGGACGGACAATTTAATGATCACATTTTGAGACTTGAGGAAATGGTGAGTTTGGAAAAGTGGGCGTTGTCTCTGCTGAAGTGTGTTCGAAAAAGTCAACAAAAGGTTTAAAGCAAACATGCCTCAAGTACGGCGGACAATATTCAACGGGACACGCCAGGCCGGTCGCACCGCAAACAATATATAAGCTGTTAGCAAGTTTTCAACGGATCTCAACCGTTTGAACAAGCAGCAATTCCTCTTTGTTCGGAGGTGACTAGTAGCGCAAACTCCAGGTGAATCGCCGAAGAGATATTTGAGGGAACGCTACATCTTCAAGGCAAACCCTGGCAGAACGCTTGTAAGTGGCATACGTAGGTGGCGTCTTGAAAATTCTAGCTATCGTTCAACATATGAGTTCATCAAAGTAATCTAACCGTAAATGAATGGTCACCAGTCGAAGCAATTATGCTTTCGTTTTGCTTTAAATTGGCACTGAAGTAGATTTTTATTTTTATTTTTTTTACATTATTTTTCTACAACCTTGGTTTGTGCAACAATTTCCATTGAAATTACACAGAATTACATTTTTCAAGGTACTTTAGTTGGTCTTCTGTGCTCCTCTGCAGATATGTGGTTCGTGTTGTGACTTTTAGATATGGCGGAGAGGCGGACTACAATCGTGCTTAAATGACACCAAGTTTTGCTATTTTTTAGTATTGCTATAGAGAGGCATAATTGAGTCAGGAAGCAAGATGACATTAGAATTTTCTGAATCTAAAATGCTTAGATATGTCTTTCAAATATTGTATTAACTGAAAGAAAACATTCGCTTACTTGACATCGACACACTCAAACGATGCATCAAGGCTGGAGGTCATCGTCGTGTTCCAGGCAGCCAGAGGCGACGCAAAAGGAAAACAAAAGATGTTGATCAAGGATCAGGCGGGAAAGCTAGACTTATACCAACGCGCAAGCCAAGAAAAGTGCCTGCTAGGAAATGGTCGTGCGACAAAAGAATTGTACAAAAACTTTATAGACAACTTTCCTGAGCAATAGTTGGGCGGCGCCTCCTTTTGACATTGTCCGCTACGGACTTCCGATTTAGACAGAACACCAATAACTGCGGTTGAAGTAGACAAAGCTTTAAACTGCCAAATCAAACCAGAAGAACCCACGGATTCTCCAGCTCAACGTAGAAGAGACCCGGGGATTTTCTGTGCTCTGCGTGGTTGTGTTAACTCCTGGAAGTGCCTACACTGCTGGCCAAAAGTATTGGCACCCTTGCAATTCTGTCAGACAATGCTGAGTTTCTCCCAGAAAATGATTGCAATTACAAATGCTTTGGTAGTAATATCTTCATTTATTTTGCTTGCAATAAAAAAAACACAAGAAAATTGAAAAAAAAAAAAAAATTCATTTTAGACAACACTCCAAAAATGGGCCAGACAAAAGTATTGGAAAAATCATGTGTTGCTTCTCTAATTTGTGTAATTAACTGCACCTGTTACTTACCTGTGGCAAATAACAGGTGATGGCAATAATTCAATCACACTTGCAGCCAGTTAAAATGGATTAAAGTTGACTCAACCTGTGTCCTTTTGTGTACCACATTAAGCATGGTGAAAAGAAAGAAGACCAAAGAACTGTCTGAGTACTTGGGAAGCAAAATTGTGGGGAAGCATGGGCAATCTCAAGGCTACAAGTCCATCTCCAAAGACCTGAATATTCCTGTGTCTTCCGTGCGCAGTGTCATCAATAAGTGTAAAGCCCGTGGCACTGTGGTTGACCTCCCTAGATGTGCATGGAAAGGAAAAATTGACGAGAGATTTCAACGAAACATTGTGCGGATGGTGGATAAAGAACTTTGACTAACATCCAAACAAGTTCAAGCTTTCCTGCAGTCCGAGGGTACAACAGTGTCAACCCGTACTATTTGTCGGCATTTTAATGAAACGGGACTCTATGGTAGGATACCCAGGAAGATCCCACTTCTGACCCAGAGACATAAAAAAGCCAGGCTGGAGTTAGCCAAAACTTACCTGCGAAAGCTAAAAACGTTTTGAAAGAATGTTTTCTGGTAAGACGAGACAAAAGTAGAGCTTTTTGGGAAAAGGCATCAACATAGAGTTTACAGGGGAAAAAAAGGAGGCCTTCAAAGAAAAGAACACTGTCCTCACAGTTAAACATGGCAGGGGTTTCCTGATATTTTGGGGTTGCTTTGCTACCTCTGGCACTGGACTACTTGACCGTGTGCAGGTTCTCATGGTGCAAAACATTTGTGCTCAAAGCTGATTGATGTTTGTCCCGTATTCGGCACACGTCTAGACAGGACCTCGAGCGCGGACGCTGATGGTGGCCAATCGTCTTCAGACAGCGACAACCAGGTGATGAAGAACTTTGAGATCTCCGTGTCGCGTTCGCAGAGTTTGCGATCAGTGCCGTCCAAAGTCGGCGAACAGCCTACACGAGTTACTGAACTTCGTAATCAGTTCTCTCATTCATCGGAGCAACGGGACGCCAGCACTGAGCTGTCAGATTCTGAAGGTAAATATCAGGTGAATGAACACTGGACTGGTCGCCAGTTGATGTCTAGCTAACATCCAAATTTGGTCTCAGATGTTTTCCCGCCGGCTGTCGTTGAGGCGGACGATCATCACAACCGTCTGGATGACCTCCAGGGGGTGCCGGAGGGACCCATGCTACAGCTACAGCAACAATATTCATTGGCCACCGTGGAGGAAAGTCCCGCTCCCTCAGCCCCCGAACTCCCAATCATGGATGGTGATTCGGAAGACGTGGAGGCATTACACCATCAGACAACCGCTGTCGACGCCACGTTAGACCCTCAAGTACGGCGCGGTTATATTGCTAAATTTATTTATCTTCCATTCCTAAATGAAAATATATAAATACAGTGGGGCAAATAAGTATTTAGTCAACCACTAATTGTGCAAGTTCTCCCATTTGAAAATATTAGAGAGGCCTGTAATTGTCAACATGGGGAAACCTGAACTATGAGAGACAGAATGTGGGAAAAAAAAAAAAAACAGAAAATCACATTGTTTGACTTTTAAAGAATTTATTTGCAAATCATGGTGGAAAATAAGTATTTGGTCAATACCAAAAGTTCTTCTCAGTACTTTGTTATGTACCCTTTGTTGGCAATAACGGAGGCCAAACGTTTTCTGTAAACTCTTCACAAGCTTTTCACACACTGTTGCTGGCATTTTGTCCCATTCCTCCACGCAGATCTCCTCTAGAGCAGTGATGTTTTGGGGCTGTCGCTGGGCAACACGGACACAGCGCAACACTCCTTTGTTGCCCTGGCTGTGTGTTTGGGATCATTGTCATGCTGAAAGACCCAGCCACGTCTCATCTTCAATGCCCTTGCGAATAGAAGGAGATTTTCACTCAAAATCTCTCGATACATGGCCCCATTCATTCTTTCTTTTACACAGATCAGTCGTCCTGGTCCTTTTGCAGAAAAACAGCCCCAAAGCATGATGTTTCCACCCCCATGCTTCACAGTGGGTATGGTGTTCTTCGGATGCAGTTCAGTATTCTTTCTCCTCCAAACACGAGAACTTGTGTTTCTACCAAAAAGTTCTATTTTGGTTTCATCTGACCATAACACATTCTCCCAGTCCTCTTCTGGATCATCCAAATGCTCTCTAGCTAACCGCAGACGGGCCTGGACGTGTACTTTCTTCAGCAGGGGGACACGTCTGCCAGTGCAGGATTTGAGTCCCTGGCGACGAATTGTGTTACTGATTGTAGCTTTTGTTACTGTGGTCCCAGCTCTCTGTAGGTCATTCACTAGGTCCCCCCGTGTGGTTCTGGGATTTTTGCTCACCAGTCTTGTTATCATTTTGACGCCACGGGGTGAGATCTTGCATGGAGCCCCAGATCGAGGGAGATTATCAGTGGTCTTGTATGTCTTCCATTTTCTAATAATTGCTCCCACAGTTGATATTTTTTACACCAAGCTTTTTACCTATTGCAAATTCAGTCTTGCCTGGTGCAGGTCTACAATTTTGTCTCTGGTGTCCTTCGACAGCTCTTAGGTCTTGGCCATAGTGGAGTTTGGAGTGTGACTGACTGAGGCTGTGGACAGGTGTCTTTTATACCAAAAACAGGTGCCATTAATACAGGTAACGAGTTGAACCTCGTTAAAAGAAGTTAGACCTCTTGGACAAGCCAGAAATCTTGCTTCTTTGTAGGTGACCAAATACTTATTTTCCACTCTAATTTGTAAATAAATTCTTTAACTCATTTGCTCCCAGAAACGTATAAATACGTTCTATTTTTAAATGCTTTATTGTCCCAAAAACGTATTTATACGTATTTTGCGTTTTTTTTCTTACAAGAAGAATCTATAGCTTGGGATCTATCTGAGAAACAAAAAACAAGGCTCCAAACCCATTTTAAAGCAATAAAACTGGCCGCTGGAGGGCTGTCGCGCATTTTGTAAAGACCCGCAACCCGATTCAACAGCAATGAAAGGCCGGGCAGCACGGTCGGAGCACTGGCGGCAGTATGCCAGGCGGCGGACGACCGAACAAAACAACCGAGAGGACGCCTGGAATGCCAGGCGTTGGACGACGGAACAAACCGACTGAGACCACCGTGCAGCGGGCTCGCCAAGCAGACCCCACAGAGATAAAAAAATAATCCATTTTTTTGAGACAGACAACGATGAGGGAAAAGTTTACACGGCAGACAACAGGCGTCATCTCTCAGTACTCATGTGTAAACAAATGGTTACTTTGCTCTCAAAAGCTCTATTTGTCTTGTTCATTATGATATTTTGTAAAAGGAAAACATTATTCAGATGTTTGGGATGTAACTAATGCAAAACATAGCTGTGTTAAAGTCAAAGTTATGTTTGAAATGTATGCGTTTACAAAAAGCTCATTTTCTCCGTTTTTTCATCAGAAATTGGAAAATTGCTCAAACTAAGCTATTTTCTAATGCTGATTTCTAAAGAATGGAAAAAGATATGAACTTACTTTTTTCTGCTGAAAGAAGAAAGTCTAATCCTTCTTTTGGTGGGTTCTATGTTTTTATAGCAATAGAACAGAATTTTCTGTGGGCCTTGCAAAATCACTCAAAATCCAGAAAAACGACCAGGAGCAAAGGGCCTTGCTCTGGTGAAAATGGCTGGGAGTGAATGAGTTAAAAATCAAACAATGTTATTTTCTGTTTTTTTGTCCACATTCTTTCTCTCATGGTTGAGGTTTACCCATGTTGACAGTTACAGGCCTCTTTAATCTAATAGACTGTTGGTTTTAGCGACTCGATGTGTTTTTGGTCATTTAAAACTGAATTTACCGCGGATTGGAACATATTCTCGGCTCTCCCGTTCGCCATCTGTGTTGATGTGGAGATGACTTCTGACACGCAAGAGTGACATTGCTCCTTAAGAACACAACGCAAATAAACGAATCTGATTGCACAGTTACTTTTGTTCAGGCTTGAGAGGCCAATGAGGAGCTGGGTCCCAGACTGTTCTCCCGCTGTTTAATAAATACAGGGAGAACAGTCTGGCCGTGCCAGGCAATGTTCTAGTCCCCATTAACCGTGAAAAACGAGGGATCAATGTATGTACAATCAAATATAACTAAATGCATTATACTCAATGGAGTGAGTACTTTGAAATTGCTACAAATTGCTCAATCTTCAAATTTTCCAACGGCCTGATTTTACGTGAACTAACTTAACCGCATGCTTAAAAAATATATATATTTCAACATTCAGTCAGAATCATAGCCACACTAGTATGGTTTGTTATAATCCGAACCGTTTGGAAAATCTGTCAGGATTTTGCTGAGTTGAGAGTTGTTTAATGGAGAAAATCAGTCATCGTAGGTCCACTGCTTCAAAATGGCCGCTGCTTACTAAAGCTGCCGAGTTTGACTTTTCGTATCTTCTTCAATATATGCGTGTTATACAGTATATGATGATGTCAATCAAAGCTTCTTTTCCTAGGGTCATCAGGAGCCCCGCCTACAAGACGCCACCCCCCCGCCGGAGACTGTCTCCTCTCCACGGCAACTAGTCTCCAAGTGCTGCGACCTGCTGGTTTCGCTGGAGTACCGGGCAGCGACTGAGAAGCTGCTGGTCACTGTCACTTCGGCGCGAGATCTACCTGACCGGCGTCGCAGCGGGATGGAGGCATGGCAGGTCCACGTGGTCCTCATGCCAGCCAAGAAGCAGCGACACAAGACTTCATTGAAGCGGGTGGTCTCGGGCCACCCGGACGCTCCGGCGCCGCTTGTCTTCGGCCAGACCTTCGCCTTGACGCACGTGGAAGCCTCACGGCTGGCGGTGTCGGCACTCCGCTTTCGCATGTATGCGCTGGAGGGAAGGATGGCCCGGCGGAGGATGATGGGCGAGAAGCTTCTGCCTCTGGCCAGCGTGGACCGGGCCGGAGGATCCTCTGACCTCCATCTGGTCCTTGAACCTCGCTGCAACATCAAGGTGTTCTGAGGAAACGCTTTATCTTCTTCACCCTTGCCCTGCACGACTCAACGTGTTCCTTGTGTGGTTCTCCCTAGAGCCTGGATTCAGAACTGAGCCTGGTGGGTGACGGCGCCTCATCTACTCAGTCGCTGACCCACGGCGCCGTCCCCGAGCTCCTGATGGGCCTCTCGTACAGCGCCGCCACTGGGAGGATGTCTGTGGAAATCATCAAGGGAAGCCACTTCAGGAACGTGGCAGCCAACAGACCTCCGGGTAGGCGGGCACTGTCAAAAAAAGTTGGCAGAACTTGAAATTTCAACCAATTTCACTTAATTTTTCAAATTTTGATAGGGGTTTTCACATGTATTGTTGGTGAGATGGTCTTGGAGTTGAGAGGTGATGAATTTTTCATGAATTTTCGAGATGAAGGTTAAATTAGAGATGGGGAGGACGTGGTTAAAATTGGTGTGATCCAGTCAAGGTTTCTTGAGAATAGGGGTGATGCTAGCAACTTTGAGAGATGGACAGACTATACCAGATATGAGACAGAAGTGGATGATATTGGTGATGAGGGAAGCAACTGAGGGAAGGTCGGTTTTAACAAGAGCTGTGGGAAGTGGATCAAGGTAGTGATAGACCCAAATATCTTGAATACTTTGGCCAACCAGCACTAAAATATTTTATTTTCCAATCTATGTGATCACAGCAAGTACGCTTTAGCCATTTTTATCTTGGAAGCAGCATAGACTTCATAACCTGTTGACATGACACGGGAAACTGCGTCGATTCGTAGGGGGCCTATTTTCAAAAACTTAAAATTCAAATATTTTCAAAACCAAAGCCACTAGTGACCTAAAACCAAAAAAGCCACCTCCCGTAGGCATTTATGAGTCTCCGTGAGCAGCGGCATGAGAGAATTCAAAGTCGTTTTCTAATAAAATCCCAATTCATTATTTTTTTATATAAGTATAACACAACTTAAAATGGCTATAAGCAGGGGTGCACATAAGTGGTCCGCATGCGCGCATGCGTACTGGACGTAGACAAATGCGCTGGCCCTCAACGGCTTCCATACGCTTTTGCGTACCGATGGCTGACCACTGTATTTGCGGCGGACACGAGAAAATAACTTCTCAAAATTTTGAAGAGGCAGGCCACACTGAGTAATTACTTTAGTGATGGGACGAAATGAGCCGAGGTTCCGAAGCTTGTGTCGAGTAATGGGAGGGGGGTTTCCACGAAGCTTGTAGCGTGGCGCGCTTCATTTCGGCAAAACCCGGAAATGATGACGTGGGAAGCCTCGCCGGCGGCCGGCTGAATCTCGTGAGTGCTTCGGAAGTGATCCAACGTTTGGCGCACATTGCAAAAACAGGACAGACTACGGTATAAATTGGTTGCAAAACGCAATGGCGATCGCCTGTTATCTCACATTTTGTGGATTTCGGGCTCCTGTACTTGTTACATCTGTGCGCA
This sequence comes from Corythoichthys intestinalis, assembly GCF_030265065.1. Lineage (NCBI taxonomy): Eukaryota > Metazoa > Chordata > Actinopteri > Syngnathiformes > Syngnathidae > Corythoichthys > Corythoichthys intestinalis. Next base: position 34,918,727 of record NC_080409.1, on the reverse strand, counting down.
ACAGTGCAACCAGTGCAATCTTTTTTCGAGCCTTGTCCTTTGCTTGCGATGGAACCTGCGCGAAAAGAGCGATCCTCCCCTGTATGGGAACATTTTTATTTGATTGCTTTCAATAAGGTAAGGGAGAAAAACTACTTTAATATAAATGTGAGTGTGTGTGTGTACCTATCTGAACCAAACATCAACAGAATGAACAATCCATTAGTGTACTGGGAGGCACAAAAGAATACCTACCCAAATTTATATAAACTGGCACTCACATTTCTCTGCACCCCAGCTTCATCTGTGCCTTGTGAAAGAATATTTTCTAAAGCTGGTGAAATATTTTCCAAAAAAAAAAGAAACTGTTTAAAGCCAGCCACTGTGGGAAAGCTATTATTTCTAAATAAAAATGAATAACAAATTACCCTTAGCACTTGTTGTATTTTGTTCACATACTAAATTACTAACACAAGCACATTCATATCTTTGTCCCAAGCAAATAGCCATTGAATTCTTAACAATGATGACCTCTTGGGCTTCTAGACCACTTGATGGCGCCATAGGGTAAATGAAGCACCATGAAGCTTTGCTACATGTGCAAACCAATTGGCTGCAAAGCTTCATTGCTTCATGAGGCTTCATTTGGCCATCACTAAATTACTTCCGTGTTCCCCCACCCCCGTCAAAAGACAGACAGACGACAGAGACGTCACCGGAGCTACCGAAAAAAAGGACTTTTGCTGAAAAGTGGCTACAGGAGGTACCATGGCTAGAAGCAAATGATGCTCGCACGGAAATGCGGTACAAAATGTGCCGTGAGAATCCCAATGTCGCCGATAAGAGCAGCGCATTTTATTTAGGGTCAAAGAATTTCAGCCATCCAAACTTTGAAAAGCACGAAAAAAACAGAGAGCATGTGGCAATTAAGCAAACTATCGATGTCAAACAGGACCCCACTCGAACCTATGGACAAGTGGCGGAATAAAGGTAATGAACAGCGACATGCACTGACAAACGTGTTTTTGCTCGCATTTTACAAAGCTAAACATGCACGTTCAATGAGGTCTTATGAGGAGGATATCCCACTTTTAAAAAGGCTTGGAGTTAATGTGGGAGCCGCATAATGCCCTTTATTTTGATTTGGTGCTTCTTATTTCTTTACATTTCACTTCAAAGTAATGGCAATTTTGTTGTGCCAGTTGATGTTAATCAAGCATTAATTGTTAATATAATTAATTAAAGTTAATTGGCTCTAAGTAAAGCTTGTCATAAATTTATCGCATCAGGCAGGTCGGCTCTCAAGCTCAATGAGGACCAAGTCACATCTCTAGGTCCTCCTGTGAGAACCTGGGCAAAAAAATTATGTGCACCCCTGGCTATAAGCCTCTCAGATTTTACACTAGACCACAAAAATCACCAAATGCAGTGATAATCACCTATATTTTCAGGATCAATAGCAATATTTAACATATATAAGTTTTTGACCAAAATAGCAACTTAATTTTTTTTTTTTTAACTTACTGCAAGTTTTCAACAGCTAATAAATCACTCAATTTAACATAAGAAACTTAATACTTGAGGAAAACATGCAGAATCAATTATAAATAATATGTAAATAGATTATTAATAAATTTTATATACAATCATAACTTATTAGAGAATTGAATAGCCTTTTATTATCATTATACACCATATACTGTTAGCAAATGAGGCTAGCAGCCGCTAAACAAAGCGTTTCTGGCGAAAATTCTTGTGAATAAATGCTTAAATCCCCAAATTCTTCATAGATATGGACGTAAAACAGTCTCGATTCTTGGTTAATAGCAAAGAAACCGTGCAGTTAGCGTTTATTTTACGTATATACAGTGCCTTGCAAAAGTATTCGGCCCCCTTGAACCTTGCAACCTTTCGCCACATTTCAGGGTTCAAACATAAAGATATAAAATTTTAATTTTTTGTCAAGAATCAACAACAAGTGGGACACAATCGTGAAGTAGAACAAAATTTATTGGATACTTTAAACTTTTTTAACAAATAAAAAACTGAAAAGTGGGGCGTGCAATATTATTCGGACCCCTTGCGTTAATACTTTGTAGCGCCACCTTTTGCTCCAATTACAGCTACAAGTCGCTTGGGGTAGGTTTCTATCAGTTTTGCACATCGAGAGACTGACATTCTTGCCCATTCTTCCTTGCAAAACAGCTCGAGCTCAGTGAAGTTGGATGGAGAGTGTTTGTGAACAGCAGTCTTCAGCTCTTTCCACAGATTCTTGATTGGATTCAGGTCTGGACTTTGACTTGGCCATTCTAACACCTGGATACGCTTATTTTTTAACCATTCCATTGTAGATTTGGCTTTATGTTTTGGATCATTGTCCTGTTGGAAGATAAATCTCCGCCCCAGTCTCAGATCTTGTGCAGATACCAACAGGTTTTCTTCCAGAATGTTCCTGTATTTGGCTGCATCCATCTTCCCGTCAATTTTAACCCCCTGTCCCTGCTGAAGAAAAGCAGGCCCAAACCATGATGCTGCCACTACCATGTTTGACAGTGGGGATGGTGTGTTCAGGGTGATGAGCTGTGTTGCTTTTACGCCAAACATATCGTTTTGCATTGTGGCCAAAAAGTTCAATTTTGGTTTCATCTGACCAGAGCACCTTCTTCCACATGTTTGGTGTGTCTCCCAGGTGGCTTGTGGCAAACTTTGAACGAGACTTTTTATGGATATCTTTGAGAAATGGCTTTCTTCTTGCCACTCTTCCATAAAGGCCAGATTTGTGCAGTGTACGACTGATTGTTGTCCTATGGACAGACTCTCCCACCTCAGCTGTAGATCTCTGCAGTTCATCCAGAGTGATCATGGGCCTCTTGGCTGCATCTCTGATCAGTTTTCTCCTTGTTTGAGAAGAAAGTTTGGAAGGACGGCCGGGTCTTGGTAGATTTGCAGTGGTCTGATGCTCCTTCCATTTCAATATGATGGCTTGCACAGTGCTCCTTGAGATGTTTAAAGCTTGGGAAATCTTTTTGTATCCAAATCCGGCTTTAAACTTCTCCACAACAGTATCTCGGACCTGCCTGGTGGGTTCCTTGGTTTTCATAATGCTCTCTGCACTTTAAACAGAACCCTGAGACTATCACAGAGCAGGTGCATTTATACGGAGACTTGATTACACACAGGTGGATTCTGTTTATCATCATCGGTCATTTAGGACAACATTGGATCATTCAGAGATCCTCACTGAACTTCTGGAGTGAGTTTGCTGCACTGAAAGTAAAGGGGCCGAATAATATTGCACGCCCCACTTTTCAGTTTTTTATTTGTTAAAAAAGTTTAAATTATCCAATAAATGTTGTTCCACTTCACGATTGTGTCCCACTTGTTGTTGATTCTTGACAAAAAAATTAAATTTCATATCTTTATGTTTGAAGCCTGAAATGTGGCGAAAGGTTGCAAGATTCAAGGGGGCCGAATACTTTTGCAAGGCACTGTATGTCGAAGTACAATTCTAGTCTGTTAGCGACTGAGGGTAGTGGCCGCCTGACGTAAACAGAGCTTTTCTGACGAAAATTCTTGTGAATAAATGCTTAAATCCCTGAATTCTTTATCGATATGGACGTAAAACAGACTCGATTCTTGGTTAAAAGCATGCAGGTAGCATTTGTTTTGCATAAATATTGCCAACTATTAGGCAAGTCAGTTACGAAAATTAGCCGCCTCCATGTGTAAACAAAGAAGAACATTTCTGCGCACTAAATTGTGGACGTAAAACTGTCTCGATTCTTTGTTGAAAGAGCAAAAAATGGGCAGTTACGCATCTATTTTACGTATATATGTCGGCCAATGCTGTAGCGGTTCCCATTCTCCCATTGAATTCTTCCACGTTTCAAAATGCATGCATGGTACGAAAAATATAATATTTACCTTGAATCCTCGAACAAATCACTCCTGAGACAATCCTTCCTGTTTGTATGCGGTATAGTTTTCGTAGTTCTTCAAAAATCCAAGCTTGAATCCATCTTAGACATGAGCGTGTGCCGTCTTCACCTGACTAAACTAAATGAAGCTCGACCCCCTCTGATAAGGCGTGACGCAAAGAATGGCGAAGTGTCATGTCAATAGGTAATGAAGTCTGGATCCAGATATTTTCCCAAATTTTGTAGACCAGTCTAATTTGAAAAATTTTCATTAAATATTAAGTAATATTATGGCTTTAATCTCATAATATTACAAATTATGATTTTAGTCTCATAATATAATGATTATTTTCTCATAATATTACAACTTTTTACTTGTAATATTACGATTTTAATCTCGTAATAACACAATGCATGACTTATTCTTGTATTTTTTGTTGTTTGGCCTTAATACTTTCGTTGTAGCAATCTCCCACTCGTGTTTCAGACACATTCGCCCGGTTGACGCTTCTGAACTCGGTGGGCCATGAGATCTCACGCTGCAAGACATCCGTGCGGCGCTGTCAACCCAACCCGGTGTACAAGGAGACCTTCGTGTTCCAGGTGGCACTCTTCCAGCTGTCGGACGTTACGCTGATGGCGTCCGTGTACAGCCGGCGAAGCCTCAAGCGCAAGGAGATGATCGGCTGGGCCGCCCTGGGCCAGAACAGCAGCGGCGAGGAGGAGCGTCTTCACTGGAGGGACATGAGGGACGGCCGCGGGACGCAAGTATGCAGGTGGCACGTCCTCCTGGAAGCGTGACCGTCAATTTTGCTGCTAGCAAAGTGTGACGTTTTCAGGAAAAACAAAAGTCTTCTTCCTACAAAAAAATGTGACTTTTTTCTGTCAAATATTGTAAATTGTTGTTGTAATTTTTGCACATTTGAAGGAAACATTTAAAATTTTGACTCTTTTTGTGCCGTTCTAAATGTTCTAAATCTTTCTTTTTTTGTACTTAAATTTCACTTAAAGGAAACCTGAGTTACTGAATGTATGATATGAATGTTACAGAACATACTGTATACATTTTTATAACCCTTTCATTAGGCAATCGTTTAATTCATTCGCTGCCAAACTCACCCCCTCAAAATGGATTGGACATCTCACGACGTCAATGACTTTGAAAGATGGGCATTCACAGTCAGCCCTCCAGTTTAAATGAATTGGACGGTTATCGTTATCAATGGCAGGTAATGCGTTTAATACAATGAAATTTAAAAGAAAAATAAAAACAAAGAAAAATCCATTTTAGAGTGTTATTGAGGCACATAACTTGAGTGTTTTACTTTTTTGTTTAAATTCATTTGAATTATATTTAGTTTTTATGATTAAATTCATTTGAATTATATTTAGTTTTTATGAACATTTTTATTACTTCATCGTTTTGTTTATTCATATATATAAATAACGCCAATAAATATTTTCATTTTCTGTTGCATGAAATCATTCTATACAATTTTTGGTCACTGATTTCAAATACGCCGTCAGGTATTTTTTTCTTTTTGCTTTGGTTTTCCTTGCAATTGGCATTTTTGGAATTATATTAGTGGTATTTTATACAGGTTCTTAAAATGTATATTTTCACCTCATACAAGTTTAACTTTTCACTCCTTAGCAAAGTTGTATACATTTTTTCTGAATCTCAACATTAGCTTATCATAGTTGACAAATTATCAGCTAATGGAGCACTTTGGCAGCAGTGCAGTACAGCAGGCATCATTGTCATTGTTTCTTCATGTGTACAGTTGTCTAAACTAGGGCTGCAGCTGTCAATTATTTTTGTAGTCGATTAATCTATCAACTTGAATAATCGAGTAATCGGATTAGGAACATTTAATGTGTTGCATAATAAATTTTAGGAGATTGCACTTTCAAAAGCGCATTAAATGCAAATACAAAATAAATTTCCTGAGTGTTTCTTCAAACTATGCAAAATTGCACTTTAACTTAGAAATACATTAAAATAGCTGAGCTTCGCCTCAAACAGTATAAAAAATTAATACATGAGGATATAAATTCAACGGAAGAAAAATCGGTTAACTTGCATAGCAAATGTCTGTGATCTTAAATGCTATAAAATGATTTTTTAAAAATTTTACAATGTTCTTAACAAATCGTTCAAACACATTTTCCCACAAAAAAAACAGCTAAATATACCCATAAACTAAATTACAAATGCATTAAAAAAAACATATTAGCTCCAACAAAAATGTTAAATGAGTAAAGAAAATAACAACGTAAGCTTCAAAAGGTCTAAGAAGATTAATGAGAATTGAAGAATTGAACAATAAAAGAACAATTATCTAACTTGCATATCAAGTCCGCTAGCTTGAATGCTTTAAAATGCTTTTAAAAATGTTTTTTTTTTTTTTTTTTAACAATGCTCTTAACGAATTGTTCAAATACATATTACCACAAAAAACATACATAAACAATCATATTAGCTCAAACAAAATCTTACAATCTTATGTTGGTCTTAACAGGGAGCAGCTGGATCAAACCATGTTAGACGAGTTATGTCTTATTCACTGTTGTCACTAGAGGGCAGTGTATTTACCCAAATCAATAACACTAAATGCAAAAACTTTCAAACCATTACAACGCCACTCTAAACGAATACTTGAAGTAGCAAAATTTGATTTGAAGCTTTTTTTCTAATCAAATTACTCGAGTTAATTGATTAATTGGTGCAGCGCTAGTCTAAACCTCGCATTACAGGTATTATTTTGCTGCATATTATTACTTTTGGACTATATTTTAGGTGCTTGTTTTGCACCAGAAAAATTTTTAGCGTACTGTGGTGCGCATTCAGCACCCAAAAATTAATTAAGTTTACCTCAATGCAACAAAATTGTTGATAAAAAAAATAATGATTTAAAAAACATAATTTTAACCATGCGCCCACATACAGTAAGGAAAATAAGTTGTAGTTGTCAAGACCCATGTGCAGAAAAACACATCTAAAGCATGACACTACCACCCCAATGCTCCACAGTAGGAATGGTGTTCTTGGTCCTCATCATTCTTCTTCCTCCAAACACGATGAGTGGAATTCAGACCGAAAATCTCCCACATGACTTTCGCCCATGACTTCTCTGGATCATCCAAATGGTCAACGGCAAACTTAAAACAGGCCAGGACGTGTGCTGGTTTAAGCAGGCAACCGTGACGACTTAGTGTATTACCAACAGTAACCTTGGAAATGGTGGTCCCACCTCCTTTCAGGTCATTGAGGCCTGTGTAGTTCTTGGCTGATTCCTCACTATTCTTAGGATCATTGAGACTCTATAAGGTAAATCTTGCATGGTGCCCCAGTCCGAGGGAAATTGACACTTATGTTTGGCTTCTTCCATTTTCTAATAATTGCTCCAACAGTGGATCTTATATCATCAAGCTACTTGGCAATTGCCCTGTAGCCGTATCCAGCCTTGTAGAGGTCTACAATTCTGTCTCTGGTATCTTAGGACAGCTCTTTGGTCATGACCATGTTAGTAATTGGAGTCTTACTGATTGTATGGGGTGGATACAGTGCTGGCCAAAAGTATTGACACCCCTGCAATTCTGTCAGATAATGCTCAATTTCTTCTAGAAAATGATTGCAGTTACAAATAGCAATATATTTTGCTTGCAATGAAAAAACACAAAAAAAGAATGGGAAAAAAAATTAAATCATCATCATTTAAGCAAAATTCCAAACATGGGCCGGACAAAAGTAATGGCACCCTTTGAAAAATCATGTGATGCTTCTCTAATTTGTCTAATTACCAGCACCTGTTACTTACCCGTGGTACATAACAGGTGTTGGCAATGACGAAATCACACTTGCAGCCAGTTAAAATGGATTAAAGTTGACCCAACCTCTGTCCTGTGTCCTTGCGAGTACCACATTGAGCATCGAGAAAAGAAAGAAGGCCAAGAATTGTATGAGGACTTGAGAAGCAAAATCGTGAGGAAGCATGGGCAATCTCAAGGCTACAAGTCCATCTCCAAAGACCTGAATGTTGTTGTGTTTACTGTGCGCAGTGTTATCAATAAGTGTAAAGCCCATGGCACTCTGGCTAACCTCCCTAAATGTGGACGGAAAAGAAAAATTGACGAGAGATTTCAATGAAAGATTGTGCGGATGGGGGATAAAGAACCGACTAACATCCAAACAAGTTCAAGCTGTCCTGCAGTCTGAGGGTACAACAGTGTCAACCCGTACTATCCGTTGGCGTCTGAATGAAAAGGGACTCTATGACCCAGGAAGACCCCACTTCTAACCCAGAGACATAAAAAAGTCAGGCTGGAGTTTGCCAAAACCTACCTGAGAAAGCCAAAAACGTTTTGGAAGAATGTTCTCTGGTCAGATGAGACAAAAATAGAGGTTTTTGGCAACAGGCATCAACATAGAGCAGGGGTGGGCAAACCGGTCCTCGAGGGCCGCAGTGGCTCCTGGTCTTTTTTCTAACTGATTCAGCACAGACAGTTTAACCAATGAGGTTTCAGTGGAAACCAGAAGCACCTGACTGCAATCAACTGATTGCACCTGTAAGAAACCAGATTGGTGAAAGACTGTCCTCATGATGGGTATGAGCAAAAACCGGCACCCACTGCGGCCCTTTGTGGAATAGTTTGCCCACCCCTGACATAGAGTGTACTGGAAAAAAACGAGGCCTTCAAAGAGAACACGGTCCCCACAGTCAAACATGGTGGAGGTTGCCTGATGTTTTGGGGTTGCTTTGCTGCCTCTGGCACTGGACTGCTTGACCGTCTGCATGGCATTATGAAGTCTGAAGACTACCAACAAATTTTGCAGCATAATGTAGGGCCCAGTGTGAGAAAGCTGGGTCTCCCTCAGAGGTCATGGGTCTTCCAGCAGGACAATGACCCAAAACACTAGACTCACACTCAAAAAACACTAGAAAATGGTTTGAGAGAAAGCACTGAAGACTTCTAAAGTAGCCAGCAATGATTCCAGACCTGAATCCCATAGAACACCTGTGGAGAGATCTGAAAATGGCAGTTTAGAAAAGGCAGCCTTCAAATCTCAGAGACCTGGGTATGAGCAAAAACCGGCACCCACTGCGGCCCTTTGTGGAATAGTTTGCCCACCCCTGACATAGAGTGTACTGGAAAAAAACGAGGCCTTCAAAGAGAACACGGTCCCCACAGTCAAACATGGTGGAGGTTGCCTGATGTTTTGGGGTTGCTTTGCTGCCTCTGGCACTGGACTGCTTGACCGTCTGCATGGCATTATGAAGTCTGAAGACTACCAACAAATTTTGCAGCATAATGTAGGGCCCAGTGTGAGAAAGCTGGGTCTCCCTCAGAGGTCATGGGTCTTCCAGCAGGACAATGACCCAAAACACTAGACTCACACTCAAAAAACACTAGAAAATGGTTTGAGAGAAAGCACTGAAGACTTCTAAAGTAGCCAGCAATGATTCCAGACCTGAATCCCATAGAACACCTGTAGAGAGATCTGAAAATGGCAGTTTAGAAAAGGCAGCCTTCAAATCTCAGAGACCTGGAGCAGTTGGCCAAAGAAGAATGGTCTAAAATTCCAGCAGAGAATTGTAGGAAGCTCAATGATGGATACCGGAAGCGGTTGTTCGCAGTTATTATGTCTAAAGGTTATGCTACCAATTATTAGGCTGTGGGTGTCAATACCTTTGTCCAGTCCATTTTTGGAGTTTTGTGTAAAATGCTAATGATTTTTTTTCATTCTCTTTTGTGTTTTTCTCATTGCAAGCAAAATAAATTAAGATATTACTACCAAAGAATTTGTAATTGCAATCATTTTCTGGGACAAATTGAGCATTATTTGACAGAATTGCAGGGGTCCCAATACTTTTGGCCAGCACTTTAGATGTTTACATGCAGCTGACCGCCTTAAACAGGTCAAAAAGTCAAGACTCAAAAAGTTGACCTCCACTTCACTTATTCGTTGGACTTTTTAAAGGCGACTAACAGGTCTTTGAGGCTCACATTTCGAGCTAATAGACAGGTGTTCAACATTTCAAATACTTATTTGCGGCAGTATAATACAAATAAATTGTAAAAAAAAAAAAAAAAAAAAAAGTCATACACAGTGATTTCTGGATTTTTTTATTCTTTAGATTGTCTCTCACAGTGGACAAGCATCTACCATGAAAATTACAATTTTCCTCACTGTATGTGAACATTACATTTTTTTCATTTAGGCCAAATTTGTACCCAAATGTTAACATTGTGACCCATAAGGTGATGTCAAAGTATGTGGATGCCATTGCAGGTTTATAAAGGGTTCAAATACACTATTCTTGGGAAAACCATTTTCTCTGATCTCGGACTTAAACTCTTTCACTGCCATTTAAAGCAATTGACTTCCAATCTAAATAACTGGGACCCCTCCCAGTTCAAATGGATTGGTTGTCAATGGCAGCCATTGAGTTGAGGGTGACATTGTCATTTCGGGTTTTGGAAATTCATCAGCTCTTTTAGAAAGCTTTTTATTGTATGCCAAAGTGTTTCAAGCTTTAAGGTTCATTTTGACACTAGCGTTCATAAGCTATTGTTGTAAAAGCGGATTGGAATGACAAGAAAGGCCAATTTTTCAAATATGATGGACTGTTTATGCATGAATGTAAAAAAAAAAAAAAAAGTGCCTGCAACTCTTCTTGACATCCACTTAGTCATTTTTTCATAGAAAGTACTGAACGGTTTGGATAAAGATGTTGACCTCTAAATGTTTACATCCAGTCTCAAGAAAGTTGTTTTGAGAAACAATGAAGGACTGTACATACAACTACTCTGACATTTAACTTGAAGCTTTATATGTGTATATATACAAGGTATATAGCCCTCGGAGCACTTTTTTTGTACCTTTTTTTCCTTCCTTTTTTTTCTTTTGTATATTAATGTTATGTTTTTGTACTTTTTCATTTTCTTTTGCGAATGCCAATAAATCTACTGCCTGCTGGTTTCCTTCCAACATCTTTATTGCGACAAAAAAACAACAACAGCAAGAGGTTTAATCTTCTTTTTCTTCACAATAAAATAGATTTTATAGAATAAAACTAACAATTTAAAAAAAAAGATTGTATGAGACTGCTTGGTGACATTAAAATAGGGTACACCTACTACACACCTAAAGCGCAGATGATAAGAAATTAGTCTTTTAATCTGCCGGTTAGCCACGGCTACCAATATAGGGCTCGAGCGTCCCCAACAGGTGGATGACGTCAGCGGAGTCACAATTTCATCTGATTTAGTATGCAGCCCATTGAGGGGGAATTATTCACAACGAGGAAAACGCGACGAAGAGAGCCGCAAAATGTCATTGTTTCAGTCTCTCTACTCCAATATTTTTACAAGATATTCTTTTTATCCAAGTATTTTTCCCAATATCTAAATAAATGGCATGGTCATGACCAGTGTTGTTAATAACGGCGTTACAATATAACGGCGTTATTTTTTTCAGTAGTGGGTAATCTAATTAATTACTTTTCTCATCTTGGCAACGCCGTTACCGTTACTGAGGACGGAAAGGCATGCGTTACTATGCGTTACTATATTGGTCGAAAAGTCTGAGGGAGACGGACTCACCGAGACGACAGAGCAGAAGTATGGAGGAGACAAGAAAGTTGTGACGCCGAGCAAACGCGATGCTAGGTAGCTCCAATAATACATGTTGTAGCCGATAGCTAGTACAAACTACGCGAGCATGTTATGGTAGACATGGTAGACATGATAGATATCACACGTACTGTACATAGATATAACTAGATGCAAAATGACAGACATAGCACTAAATGAGTTAGTAGACAGCCGCCATCTTAAAGCAGTACTTTTTAGGACGGCTCTGTTGTAGAGAACCTTCCTAGCGAACCTAAGTAACTTTTTATCTAAAATACTTCTAAATCGGCAAAATCTTGACTTGAATCTATCTTTAAATGATGAAACAGTTTGAAAACTTTCATATGTCGAAAGTAGAGAGAAGGGAACTAATGCAATAATGGGAGCAATTTTAACAACTTTTAACAGCTGATTCAGGGTAAAGGGTAAATTAGGGTAAAGAATTGGGCTCGGGCCAATTGTACCAAAAACCTTCACAAAAAACTTCACATAGTGTGGCCAATGTTTTTTTTTGTTTTTTTTTGAGGAAAAAAAAAAAAAAAAGTAATTATCACCAATTACTTTGCCAAGTAACTAATTACTCTTACATTCAGGTAATTGAGTTACTAACGCAATTACTTTTTGGGAGAAGTAATTTGTAACTATAATTAATTACTTTTTTTCAGTAAGATTAACAACACTGGTCATGACAAATAACAGTCTTGTGCTAAATGGAATATGAAATAATAAAAATTCATTTATTCAAGACGACATGGTGAAATTACTCCATAATGGTCAAAACTGTCGACTTCACCTTTACTGTCGCACCTCCCGAACGATATTTTATGCCACCTAAATCGGGCTTATGTCATTTCCCTTCCCCGGCTTCGGAGAATGTAAGCAAACCAAGAGGCGTGACAGCTAGCCGACATGATAACCCGAACCAAGTGATGTTTCAAAGTCTTCGAAGCGGAAAATCACACATAACTAGCCCGGATCATTTCACATGACGACTGGGTTGTCGATTGTCTTTGCCGATCGCCAAACCGCCCGGCGGAGAGCAATTTACAGCTTGTTCCTCTGCTACTACAGAGCGGCTGCAGTTGTTGTACAGCTAACATCTGCAGCTAATGTGTATGAGGAGAACTTTTTACATGCACATCTATGATCAAACGTAAGTAGTCCTTTATTTAAAGAAAGTTTGTAGTGTTTACTGTGTAATCGCTGTATTCGCGGATGTTTTTAACTCAAAGTTGCAATTTCTGATCGGTCGGAAAATCTGACAGAACATCAGGCGCATGAAGAGGGGAATAAGCCGAGTATAGCTCTCTCCCGGCAGGGGGATGTGCGACAAGCCCCCGAGGGGGCAAGGAGCATGTCAGCCACAAAATGGAAGCCGCATATTAAAATGATCCCAGTATTTGACATAATACAAAACACGATGTTTACTCATTTCCTGGTAAGTCCAATGGTCCCACAGTAGTAGGGCTTGTTTTGGCCAATATCCACCGGTGAATGGGAACCTTTTGAAACCCCAAAAAGGCGCACACACCTCTCCCTCTTACATCAAAAATTTTCTGCAGCCGTTTGGCTGGCGTGATGCGAGAAATAAACGTATTAATCCGCAAAATCAGCTGAATCCTTAGTCCTTCTCATACAACAGTACGGCTGTATAGTGAAGAGGACTCCTTCCTCCGTACATGTCACAGCGTCCTCCTTAGCTTCACTTTCTACTACTACACATACTTAGTTTAACTTCCTCCAGGGGAGTTTCAAATATATATTTTTGTGTTCGTTTATTTTGGTTCTTTGTAGTTTTTGTTAAGCAGCAACATTGTCCCAAAGTAGCAGTACTATTACTAAACATGCAAACACATTAGTAAATATTGAGCTGTAATATATAATTCATTTTTTCTACAGACACTGGTTGTGTGCTGGTCGCCTCGTTACATCAATAAATTGAATTGGTGAGTGGCTTACACAGCTTGTTTAACAGGTGGGACTGGACAGCAGGCTAATTTAGAGAATTGCACAGACAAAGGCATATACACATATACTCAAAATCCAACTCATTATGTGTTACCTCTGCGTAGGGGCTGCAAGCAGGGGCAAGGAGAGGGCGTGAATGGCAGCTGTTAATTGTTCGTATTGCTTCAGCTTCAATTAATGTGCCGCCTTCGTGTCGGCGCAGCGCGTTCACAGGAGGGCGTGTTGCACGTTTGGAGGACAGAGGGCACTCTCACAGAGGTGCTTGGGAGGGCACACTCATTACTAACAATAATGATCATGACTTAAAGGGGAAGTTCAGAATTTTTGACATTAGGTTTAATCTTCGAGTTAGCGCGGGTTTAATTACTCAGTGGAGTTGATCAAACTTTTTCAATGAAAAATTAAGTGTTCAAATGCAAATTTTTCAATCTCAAATATTTTTTTCGCATTCAAAAACTTTTTCAATGATTGATTTTTTTTCTTTTTTTGATTGATTTTTCTTTTTAAACATTAATTTATTTTGAAGGAACTTATTTTTTGATTGAATAATAAAGACAAAAATGTCCTAGCCAAAATATGGCCCAAACATAAATCAACATTACTTCGATCAAAAAAGTTGCTTCAATCAAAAAAAAAAACACTTCACCCCCCCAAAAAAAATCAAAGAAAAATAGTTTTTACACGCAATGTTTTGTTTTTTTTTTTAGTTTTTTTGAGTTTCAAATTTGTTTTTACATTCAAACACATTTTTTTTTATTTTTTTTTTTTATGGAAGCAATTTTTTGGGGGGGTTGAAATTATATATTTTGATTGAAGCAACTTTTTTTTGATTGAATAATAAAGACACAAACCTCCATATGGCTCCGCTCAGGGGATAAGATTTTTGACGGTGGTAACTACATTGGCACGACACCAGCGGACGTACCATATTCGATGGATGATGATCTTGGCGAAAAGTATTGCCTAAGCAGCCTGATTTAGAATTCCCCTCAAGAATGATGGAAAACAAAAAACGCTCATTGTCAACTTATTATTATAAATATTCTTGTAAGTTAATTTAATTGCTGACACTGCGTTTCGGGGTCATCAACATGTTGTGTCCCCCCTGCCCCAAAAGTCAAACTCCACCTATGCTATTCATCCTCCTGCTTTGAATCGAATTGAGTTCATCACTAGTATACGTTCAATCCATTAGAAGTTCCCACTTCAAAAGGATTGGACGTCTATTGCTGTCAATGGCAGTCAATGAGTTAATAGAAAATGACATTTAAATAACCGGGGACAACCAACCTCGCTCTCTCCTGAGGACAGTAATCAAGTTTGGTGTTAAAATATATCAAGTGTGCTTTTATTTTGTGGACGTTTCCAGACAGGAAATAAAGTGCTGGGACTGAAAGTTGCTTTTTGTCTCCTAGCGACGGCAAACACGATCTGCCTCCGCCGGGGCCAATCAGGCGCTGTGCTTGTTGCTGTGAGCGACTGGACATCTTTCAGGAGGCTCTGCACGCGCTCGCACACACAACATCAGACAACACGGATGCGCATACTTCATCTTCAGGTAAAACCGACATTACTTTTAACGCATTTGTGTGTTTGTGTGCTGGCGTGTGTTTACATGTGTTTTTTTGTGTGTTTCAACAGTTTTCACGTTTGTGTATTTGCATGTGTGTTGCCCGTTCGTGTGTTTGTACGTGTGTTTTCTAGAGGTGTATATTACCGATTTCATGGGGATACGATATTTATTCTATTCTTCAATCGGTGTGTACACATTTAACACAATCGGTTACATTTCACCTAAAGTGTTAAAAGATACGAAGCAATTTGGAGACATTTTTGATAATTGTGTTGTGGAAATGTTTGACATTTGAACAAAAACTGTTGTTTTGAAGAAAATGACATAATTAACCCTTTACAGGGCATTCATTTAAATAATAAAAAAAAAATTGAAAATCGAATTTTTAGTTATTCGGGGTCATAACCAGAGTTTATTTCTCATGAAAATGCCCCAAATTCAGAATTTAGTGACCCAGAAATACCCAAAAATCAACAGGAGGTGACCCAAAAATGCTCCATAACCAAAAGGAAGGGACACAAAATGAACAGGTCATCCAGAAATGCCCCCCAAATCAACAGGAATTCATTCAGAAATGTTCCAAAATCAACAGGACGTGATCTGAATTGGACCAAAACCCAATAGGTTTTCAGATAATCATGCATGAATTATAGTCGAGGTAAAAAATTTTCATTTTTTGTTGCGTTTAGCTGCGCTTGTGGACAAAACCAGTAGTGTTTTACCTGAAGGAAGGGTCCATTTTATTTCATTTGTTTTTGTTATACCCTAACAAAGTTATATTTAATTTATTTATTTAGACCGACAATGTTGAGTGGTTTTCAGACAAATGTTTATTTTTTTGTATTTCTGGAAAGTTAAGAGTTTATTTACAAGTTTGTATTTACTGTGTATGTTGATCTAGGGTTAAATTATGCCGGATCCCTGCCGGAACAAGATCCGGCACCTCTTGAATTTGACCTCCTTGTGTTCCGGGACTTATTTGGGCAGATCAGGCACCTCTCGTGTATAGAAAAGGATAATAATATAAAAAAAAAAGTCTTTAAAAAATGTATAAAATCAAATATGCATGAATTCATTTACAGAAGAAATCCCAAGAATTGCATGTTGTTGATAAACATTTAACGTCATTTGAAAGAGTCAGAGATTTGTTGATGCACTGAAAAGCTGAACCAATAAATCACGCCCTGACATTTAAAAAAAAACAAAAAAAACAACCTTCATCTGGGGAGCAAGCAGCCAGGATCAAACGTTATTTATTTCAACATGCCACACACTACACTACACTTCGATGGCCAGAGAAGACGGGGGAATGAAACTCGCAAAAGGATGGGTTTGTGTTATTCATTGTAATGTCTGATTTGTTTTTAAAAAAATATATTTTACAAGTTAAAACTGTTGAAAAACTAATTGCTGACTGTGTACTGTAATTCCCACCTGTGGTTATATGGGCAATTGCCCGTGCTGTGTACAGTGTAGCCTAAAAAATTGTAAATTGTTGTCATAACATTTATACCATGGATATCATCTAAAATTGAGGCTTGTAAGTTCCACAGCATGGCAAGTGGGCATTTGCGTGTTGTTTTCAGCACCATTTTCTGCGTATGTTCCGGGACCTTTGCCCGTCTCTTCATCCCTGCGCTGTCATATGTACTTTGGGTTCCGGCATTTTATGCTTTACAAATTAAGCACTGATGTTGATATAAATTAGGATGATATAAATTAGGATTAAATATTGCAATTTAAATTTGCTAATCAAATCCAGACATTTATTTTGGAAGTTTTCAAAATGTTTTTTTAGTTTCTTTAGATCAGACATGTTCAAAGTCCGGCCCGGGGGCCAAATGCGGCCCGTGGTAAAATTTCATCCGGCCCCCAGCCTCTGTCATAAAATCAATAACGTCTGGCCCGCACACAGTCTTAATAAATTGGTCAGCAGTACTGCTACCAGCATATGAGGTAGTTTACACACTAAATGCTGCTCCTCATTTACCCACTAAAAAGCAACATTACTCTAAGCAACATTACCCCGTGGGTCATTTACCCACTAAAAAGCAACATTACTCTAAGCAACATTACCCCGTGTGACCTTTTACTCCCAATTTTCTAAAATGGCGACAATCAACAACAAAAAAAAAGAAAGTTGACTGTGGCGGCCGACGCTTCAAGCACAGGTGGAAATTGGACTATTTCTTCACTAAAACCCGCAACAACTGTGTCTGCCTCATTTGCAAAAAGACAGTCACCGTTTTTAAAGAGTTCAATGTATGGCGATTTTACCAAACAAGACACACTGACATGTACGACAAGATTACAGGGAAGATACGTAGCGAGAAATTGAAGCAATTTGAAGCTAGTTTAATGTTACAGCAGTAGTGTTTCCCACGAGCCCGAGAGTTGAAGGCTAAGCCACAAAGGCTAGTTGCGAGATTGTTGAAATTATAAATTAAAAAAATAATAAAGCATATGTGACACACATAACGGCTCGCTAAAATTTGCTTAAATATATTGTTCAACATAAATTAGTCAGCCAAGGTCGGCCCCCCACATGTTTACCACACCAAATCTGGCCCCCTATGCAAAACGTTTGGACACCCCTGCTTTAGACCAAACCTATGCCCTTATACTAACTTTCATGTTTATTGGTTCAGGTGATACACTGTTTGATTCAAACCTTTGTTTTCAAAAACTACTAAAGAAAGATTTTTGAAAACTCCCAGAATAAATGTCTGGATTTTATTAGCAAATTCAAATTGCAATATTTAAACATAAATTACATTAACACACAATAAATACAAACTTATTAATAAACTTTTCACTATCCAGGACTGAAAAAAAAAACATTTGTCTTAAGACCACTCAGCATTAACTGCCTAAATAAACAAATTAAATATAACTGGGAAAAAAAACAAAAAATAAAAATGGAGCCTTCCTTCAGGTAAAACACTACAGCTTTTGTCCTCAAGCACAGCCAAACTCAACAAAAAATGAAAGCTTTTGGTTGACCACATAAACAAAATAAAAATGAAAATTGGGGAAAAGGGGGGTGAACTTACATTTCTTACAGTTTAATTAACGTTAACAGTAGAAAACACATACCAGTACTTGAAGACACTTCTCTCTAAGCAGTTTCCTACTTGAATTTTTTGCAGGTTAGCAGGTTCACACAGTTTAATGTTATGCTAACTCTGATGCAGGTCTGAATTTCTGTAGCAAAATTAGTGGTGTGTTCCCCACCTCCACAACATTGGCGTATTTTTTCATTATTTACAGTCGCTAGGGCTGACCAAAAAAAAAAAAAAAAAAAATCTGATATCCCTCCTCCTCGAAGGGGACGGAGGAAGTGGCACATCATCAACATCGGTGTTATTTTTGGCAGCCATTTTAATTTTCGTCTCAGCCTATAGGACGAAAATACTTATTAGTCTTAGTCATATTCTAGCCATTTCAAATGTGTTCGTCTTGTCTCGTTTTAGTCAACGAAAACTCTTTTTATCGAAGTATTTTTTCCCCAATTGCTATATAAATGGTATCGTCATGACAAATAAGAGTCTTGTACTAAATCGAATATGAATGATATAATAAAAATGCATTTATTCAGTACGACATGGCAAAATTACTCTATAATGGTCAAAACTGTCGACTTCACCTTTACTGTCGCACTTCACGAACGATATTTTATGCTACCGTAGTTAGTCAGGCTTTTGTCATTTCCCTGCCCCGGCTACTGAGACTGTGAACAAACCAAGAGGCGTGACAGCTAGCCAACATGCTAACCCTAGCAGAGTGACGTCTCAAAGCCTTATTTTCACTTTTCGAAGGGAAAAATCACACAAAACAAGCCCGGATCATATCACACGGCGGCGGGGTTGTCGATTGTCCTTGCCGATCGGCAAACCCCCCGGCGGCGAGCAAGTTACAGCTCGTTCCCCTGCTACGGACAGGAGAGCAGCTGGAGAGTACCGCCGGACAAACCGGCCGACGTCGGAGGAGCACGTAGCTGCTACATGGTCGATACGTAAAATGCTTTACTACATGGCGAAGACATAAACAGAGAGTGGCGTGCAGTTTTAGTGCAGCTATCATGGCAGGATGTGTCTGAGAACTTTTCTATATGTCTGTCCATTATCAAACATAAGTAAGTAGTTAGTTTGTAGTGTTTACTTTGTAATCGCAGTATTCGAGGCCATTTTTAACACAAAGTTGCAATTTCTGATAGGGTTGAAAAATTTGACAGAACACCAGGCACACAAAAAGGGCAATGAGCCGAGTATGTAGGGGGCCCTAAGCAAAATAATGCAAAGGGGCCCATATTTTTGGCCCACCATTTCGTCACAGTGTACTGTGAAACCCATACATGCAATCCAACCCATACGTCCAAATTTTGTATATTAATCAGATTTTGTTGCACTGCATACTTCAAACTTCTCACCCCAAATGATTGTCAGTACTTACAATAGATAGCGCCAAACCTTTTTCTAAAAGAGGAAAGAAAGAAGTTAAGGAAGAACTTTTATTTTCTTAAGCTTGTAATCAAGTATCAAAACTCACAAAAGTCAAATAAAGCAAACTGTAGTAAACAAAATAGAATATAAATTAAACAATTGGGGGCCCCCTAGTGGTCAGGGGCCCTAAGCAGCTGCATAGTCTGCGTATAGGCTGGGCCGGCCCTGGTTGGGAATAACGCCGTTATAAATAACGGTGTTACATAACGGCGTTATTTTTTTCAGTAACGGGGTAATCTAACTAATTATTTTATCCGCCGTTACAACGCCATTACCGTTACTGACGGTCAAAAGCAGTGCGTTACTTACTTTGAATAATTTGAAGTAACGACCAGCCGTAGCGAGTCTACCCTGTTTTGTTGATTTGTCATCCAAGACTTGGGGTGTGTTCAGGTTCATGGCAATAAAAATAATAAACACACATAGCCTACCTTTGAAAGAACGATGGAGTTGCCGTTTGATACGGTCACAATGTGCTGGTCCTGCACCCATCCGCAGCAAAACTGTTCGTAGCTTTTAGCGATTTGTAATTTCGGAATCGCTGATGAGTTTAGTAACATACACCAAACAATAAATATAGCAGAATGTCCATTTCGCGTAATTGTGGAAGCCCGTCGACATCTTTACTCCATTTGTCTTCGGCTTGCTCGTAAGGGTCAACATTGTTCACATCCTTAAGTTTGATCACATATGTGTTCTTCGCCTTAGTAACGAGTTTGTCTCTTTATCGAACTGGCAAATTAAAGTTGAATGTCCCGCGAGCCAGACCTGCTTCCAATATGGCTGCGTTGTTGTCAAATCTCACGTGATCCCCCATTCTGTGACATAAACGCTCGAGCCTAATAGCGCACGTACTTCAGACACAAACCGGAACAGCGCGTGCGGCAAACACACAGACGCAAAACAGATGCAGTGGGATATGATGGCAGAGCATTCAGAGGAAAATTTGTCCTGTACGAGGTGGAGATATAAACACTATTTTAAGTTGGTCGAAATTCAAGGAAAGAACGTGCATGTAAAGTGTAATTTATGTCCCGGGGCAAAGCTTTTGTCGACATCTGTGGTAAGCAATTCAAATCTGTTTATTTTTGTTGCACTTCAAGTGTAGGATAAATCTGTTGCTGGTGAGGTGCAATAAATATTACAAGGTTCTATAACACAACTACCTGTCTGTTCTTCTCTATTCAACTTACTTGAATACTGCTCAGAAAGTTTCAAATTCTTTGACATACAACAACTTCTTTCTAAAGTAACGGAAATAGTTACTTTCCCTGGTAACTAGTTACTTTTACGATAGAGTAATTCAGTTACTAACTCAGTTACTTTTTGGAAGAAGTAGTGAGTAACTATAACTAATTACTTTTTTAAAGTAACATGCCCAACACTGATTGTGAGATGCTGACCCAGGTGACGTCAGATTTGCATTCGTCCTAAACCCGAGACTGAAGCTGGAAGTCACTCATTTTCATGGCGCGGGATTCAAAAATTGAATATGGCGGAAAAAATAGACAAAACTGAAAAAGCAGTTTCTGCTCTTGCACTCCTCTTTAAAAGAAACTGCTGTATTTTAAGCCAAAACAACTGTTGTGTTTGAAAGAACTATATGTGTATATGCTGCCATAGCAGATTCATGGCTCATTAAGTCCCCGAACTATTTTTAATTTGCCCGTTTTACCCTCAAAACCCCCGTTTACAGACGTCGCGCACCCGTTTTTGTTTTAACCCAGCCATGAAAACAAGTAATTATTATTATTAATCAAAATCTCTGTCATTTTTAGCTTAGAATCATTAATTGATGTCTAATATGTTGTTTAAATAAATAAAAATAAAAAAACGACTTTAAAAAATTATTCACTCGCATATTTTAAACTTTTAAACAAATGACGTCACAGTGAAAAAATTGGCGTCTGTAAAAATGTCACGGATATCTACCTCATAACTATCGCTAAATTGTAAAGATGTCGTGATCGATCGGGTCCGATCACGTCATTCTCAAAGTATCGGAATCGGCGAAAAAATTTCGAACTGCCTTTTTTTTAATATATACATATATTTTTTATTTAAATCGTTTTCTAATTGTATTTAATGTTACAGACAAAATGTCTTACACTCATCCAGAGTAGGTTTGGCTTAAAGTAGGGCTATCAAATTTATTGCGTTAATGGCGGTATTTAATTTTTTTTAATTAATCACGTTAAATAATTAAGGCATGCGCTGCACGACCCACTCACGCATTGTCGCGTTCAATCTATAGAGATGCCGTTTTACCTATATTTAGCACCAAAAAGCAGCGTATAATGAGTAGAGAGAATTTTGACAGCCTTTGAAGCCATTTTTTATGTGGCTAAAGCCTTACTATATCTCTCTCAGCTATTAAAAATAACGTGGGAGGCAATGTGGGGAAGAAAGGTAGTAGTTTCTAACACCCTATGTTCTTTCCCAACGCAGAGAAGGTATATCAATTGGTACCACTACGCACAGTCAATGTTGCACTTCCCGTCATGCATTTTGGCAGAACAATTAAATGGCTACAGTATCACTTACTGAAAGCTCAACAATTACACTAGATGGCAATATTTAGTCACAATATACAAAGTCACATTTATCCTTTAAGAATTACAAGTCTTTCTATCCGTGGATCCCTCTAACAGAAAGAATGTTAATAATGTAAATGCCGTCTTGATGATTTATTGTCATAATAAACAAATACAGTACTTATGTACTGTATGTTGAATGTATATATTCGTCCGAGTTTTATTCATTTTTTTCTTAATGCATTGCCAAAATGTATATGATCGGGAAAAATTATCGGGAATGATTGGAATTGAATCGGGAGCAAAAAAAAAAAAGCAATCGGATCGGGAAATATCGGGATCGGCAGATACTCAAACTAAAACGATCGGATCGGGAGCAAAAAAACATGATCGGAACAACCCTAGTAATTATATTTATTAATCAAAATCTCTGTCATTTTTAGCTTAGAATCATTAATTGATGTCTAATATGTTGTTTAAAAAAAAAAAAAAAAAAAAACGACTTTAAACTTTTAAACAAATGACGTTACAGTGAAAAAATTGGCGTCTGTAAAAATGTCACGGATATCTACCTCATAACTATCGCTAAATTGTTTTTTTTTTTTTGTTACAGTTGCATTTTCCTCAATATGTTAGATGATAATTAATCAATCCAAACAAAGAAATATTGAAAAAGAACATTTAAAAGGGTAAATATATGAAAAAGAACATCTCGACCACTCCTTGATGTCTGCGATTTCTGCATCGCTTGTTATATGACCATGTTTCACCCATAAAATCCCCAAAAAATCCAGCGGTGGCCATTTACAGCTGTGTCTTGACACTCAGTGATACATGCGACATGGAGTTTTTGGATCGAAACAAGATAAGTACGCGATAACATCTCGTTAAAGTCATGGCGTCTGTAATTCTGCTCTCGCGTGATCTCACCTCCAGTTAGGGTTTTGCTGTTTAAAAAACTTTTTTTAAATGCCCTCCTGTCCAAAATTTTTCTTCCCCCAGAAAATTGAGATTTTAAGCTTTCCAATGATGTATCACACATGCATATCGGACAATTTTTAAATTTGGCCAAATTGGGGATCTCAGAACGGAACTTGAAGTCACCTGAGTGTTTTCCGCCATATATAAAACGATCGCTTTCACACACATCCAAGCGATCCATTTCATTCGGGAGCATAAAACACGGCGTGAAATATGAAATAAACATGCTTTTTAGTATCATACGCACTTTAAGTGTCAATTTTAGTCCTGTCCCTGAAAAGATTAACTCACTATCATTTGATGGCTGCCATACCTTCCAATCCAAATGGATTGGACGTCTATCGACTAACGAATTTTCTTCCAAAGTGCAAGACCATGCGGAGGTTGGTTGATGCGGTCTCACAAACAACGGCATCATAAAAGATAGAAGCATCTGTGGATCGTCAGAAAACGGTTAGCATTGTAGTGTTTAGAAAGTTTTTTTTTTTATGTTACGCAACTAAATAACTTGTATTCATCTTTGTTCCGTGCAGGCGCCATCTTCAACAAACCATTCAACAACGTCGAAGGTCGCTTACTTCAAGAGGAAATATGCGGAGGAAGAGGTTTTGCATCGAAGCCTACGAGGATATTTTCAAAAAGTAATTCTATTTCTGTGAAGCATTGTCGATTTACGTATGGCTGTTTTTCTGTCAGTTGCCTTCAAGTTGATGTTTCTCCCCGGTAGCACCTGATCCTGCAGGAGGACCGGAGCTGCATCCTCAAGTTATCCCTGGAGAAACTGCGGTTCCTGGAGGACCCCGAGGCCTACTTGAGGCGCTCCGTCCTCATCAACAACCTACTCAGAAAGATCCACCATGAAGAAGAGGAGGAGGTGGTAGAAGAAGAAGAAGAGGAGGCAGAGAGGAAGAGGGTGAAGGTTCCAGTGGGCGACTGTGGGTCTCCGCCATTGAGCTTGGAGAAATTCCAGTGCTACCGTTTAATTCCGTGCTACAGGCCTCGGGAGATGCTCGAACCTGAGCACAGAATGCTTCTTTTGGACCAGCACAGCTGACTGCGTTAACAGCAGCCGGCAGACATTTTCGAGGAGATTCTGCACATAAGAGAATCATCTCACACCCAAAGTTTCTTGTGGTTCTCTGATGGAATTGTTTGTTTGAGGTGAACAGCCCTGGACGCTGTGATTCGCGGCTTGCTGTCCTGTCCGTGGGAAAACAGCGCTCTGCTGACCTCTAGTGGAAAATTATTTTAATTCCAGATTTCTTTCATTTATTTTGTTTACTTTTAAATTTCAATCTTTATAAAATTATTGTTAATCCTTTACAGCGCCCGTGATTATTTTTGGTAACTAAAAAAAACCCCAAAAAACACAACAACCCTATAAAAGCCTTGCGTTCACATACGTGGACATCCACGAACGTGGATGCTAGGTCTCAATTATAATAATTATTTTTTTAAATTGTATTTTCTATTAATCTAAAATTATTAAAATTAAAATTAAAATTGATGAACACAGGAATAAACTGGCTATGGCCCACAATACTACACTAAAGTCGATTTTTATTTTTTCAACCAACAAAAAGGAAAATAGAAGCGGAGACACAGAGACAGAAGAGGAGAGGAACAAACAACAAGAAATACATTGAAAGCCAACGCTACCAATGAAAAAAAGTTGTGCTATTGTTAGCTAATTGTATTTCCTGTGGACACCATTTAGGGGGCCGAGGAAAAGGAGGGGGAGTGAGTCAGAAAGAGATGCGATTAGGCGTGGTGGAGTGTACACAAATGTGAGGTGTAGAACCCAGTAATATGTGAAACACTATCATCCTATTCTATGCTGCCTTATCGCTAATCCTGGCACTGGCATCCTCTCTATTTGGGTGTGTCTAATTGCAACCAGTCATGCGTGAATCCCATCAGACGTATGATAGTTGTGCAGACAAGTGGAAATGCTGTGCTGAGGCTGCTCCAGAGCCACAGCCCCTCCCCAGCCAATCGGGGTGCCGAGCCAGCGCTGGCCATCGTTTTTTGTTTTTTTTTCATAGTATTTAAATTAGTGACCTGTAAAGGTTTGAAGGTGGTTTTGATTGGGTTTAATTGTTTATTTTATCAAAGACTATTCTGATGTTTTACAATGTATTTCATTAAATATTATTTTGTCGTTGATTTTTTTAAGCAAATGTATTTCAATTTTGTTTTCAGATATAATATCAGTGGCGTTACCAGGATGCCAGGTGTGGGTGGGCATTAGTCTTACCTGAGGGGGCAAAAAATAATAAAATAAAATGAAAAAAAAAAAAAAAAAAGCTACAATGCTCAAGTAGGTCGAAATCCAACGTAGGGCTATTGCACCTTAAAACATGTTTTGTTTTCTCTTTGAGATAACTGTTGTCCTTTGGTCGAAACAAATAAAAGTTGATTTGATTTGACTTAGAACACATCCATAACTGAACAGTATGGACATCCAGGTGACAATGGTTTTTTTTTTTTGTTAACCTATTGTGGTTCCTCGGTCTTATTATTATTATTATTATTATAGTTATTCTTTGTTCCGCAGCCCTTTTGAGCTCAATTTGACCGCCTTAGAATGCGTCAAAATGCACCAAAATCAGCAGGCAGGTCAAGACAGGTGCACTCTCTTGTGTAAAGACAAATTTTAAATACACTATGTAGCGCCCCCTAGCAGTCATTCTTTGTCCCGCCGACGCTTTGAGCCCTACTTTGACCCTCTCAGAATGCTTCAAAACTCACCAAACTCAACAACTTGAAAACTTTTTTTTTTTTTTTCTTTAAACCTGTCCTGTTCAGCTGTTTGACACGGAGAATGGAACTCTAAAGTGCCCGGATAGTCTGAGCAGTTTTAATGTTTCATATTGAGAGTCTGACATACTCCCATTGTGATCATTCAACATACCTCGTTTATTATGACAAAGCAGCGAACAAGAAGGGGTTATGGGGGAACAGAAGAAAAGAAACACAAGAAAAGAAAGAAAAACACAAACTACAACAAGAAATACATTGAACATCTAGACCAATTACTAATATGTTGGTGCTATCGTCAGCTAGATGTATTTCCGGTTGACACCATGTGGGGGCCCTGTTGACCAGGGAAAGAGGGGGGACGGGGGTGGGGGAGTCTATAAGCTAAATGATTGAAAGGAGTAGAGTGTACACAAATCAGCTCTGTGAACTAGAACCCATTAATCGTGTGAATCCCTTGTGAGTGTAAGCCCGTTGGCGACCAACCCTACGCCGCCCCATCGCCAATCCTGGCACCGTGACCCCCCCATCCGAGCGCGCCCTATCACATCCAGGCGCACGACAGCCACGCAGACGAGCGGAGACGCCACGCAGGCGCCAACCCAGAGCCACGGCCCCCACCCAGCCAACACTGGTGAAAACTTTGATAAAATGTAAAAAAATATATATATATCAAAATATGCGTAAATGTGTATAGCGCCCCCTAGGAACAAAACCAACATTTCATTTTTTTTTTTTTTTTTTTTTTTTTTAAGGTGAAAGAGGAGGTCACAATGCAAAGGTTAAAACTTAGAACACATCAGTACTAAATGAATGGGATACCATACGCGGTGCCCAGACTGCCGTTAGTACTACATCCAGTTTTCCTCGGGTGGGCAGAGCGTGTCCGTGGGTGGGCACTGCCCACCCCTGCCCCCCCGGTAACGCCCCTGTATAATATTATTTAGTTGTTTTTCTCACTGTGTTTAAAAAGCAACCTCTTAAAAAGGTCAACATGTGTTGAATTTGTTGAAATACTTATGCTGTTTGTGCTTTGAGTCAAGACGTCTTCTGCTGTTGTTAAATGTATATCTGATTACAAATGAAGTGGCTGAAACCAATTATAACAGAGAAATTCAATATATTTTATCTAAGACAAAGATATTTTGATGAAATGTTTGCTACATTTTCTGACCATTGCAGCTTTTTCACATGATTATTTTGAAGAGAAAAAAAAGTCTCAAGCCTTTCAGGGACACACCTGCTAGTGTTTGCTGTGCAACAACTTTGAGGGTTTCAAATAAATCTGTTGAAACTTCTTCGCAAACTGAATTTTATTCTTAATACTTTATAGGGCACTTGTTTACACGGGGAAAAATATATACAGTGCTGGCCAAAAGTATTGGCACCCCTGCAATTTTGTCAGATAATGCTAAATTTCTCCCAGAAAGTGCAATTACAAATGGTTTAGTAGTAATATCTGATTGATTTTGCATGCAATGAAAAAACACAAAAGAGAATGGGAAAAAATTTAAATCATCATTTTACACTCCAACAATGAGCTGGACAAAAGTATTGGCACCCTTTGAAAAATCATGTGATACTTCTCTAATTTGTGTAATTAACAGCACTTGTTACTTATCTGTGGCACATAGCAGGTGGTGGCAATAACTAAATCACACTTGCAGCCAGTTAAAATGGATTAAAGTTGACTCACCACTGTCCTGTGTACTTGCGTGTACCACATTGAGCATGGAAAAAGAAAGAAGACCAAAGAACTGTCTGAGGACATGAGGAGCAATTTGTGAGGAAGCATGGGCAATCTTAAGGCTACAAGTCCATCTCCAAAGACCTGAGTGTTCCTCTGTCTACCGTGCGCAGTGTCATCAATAAGTGTAAAGCCCATGGCACTGTGGCTAACCTCCCTGGATGTGGACGGCAAAGAAAAATTGAAGAGAGATTTCAACTAAAGTTTGTCCGAATGGTGGATAAAGAACCTCGACTAACAACCAAACAAGTTCAAGCTGTCCTGCAGTCCGAGGGTACAACAGTGTCAACCCGTACTATCCTTCGGCGTTTGAATGAAAAGAGACTCTATGGTATGATACCCAGGAATACCCCACTTCTGACTCAGAGACATAAAAAACCCAGGCTGGAGTTTTCTAAAAATTACCCGAGAAAGCCAAAAACGTTTTGGAAGAATGTTCCCTAATGTTTTGGGGTTGCTTTGCTGCCTCTGGCACTGTACTGCTTGACCGTGTGCATGGCATCATGAAGTCTGAAGACTACTAACAAACTTTGTGGCATAATGTAGGGCCTAGTGTGAGAAAGCTGGGTTCCTCTCAGAGGTCATTGGTCTTCCAGTAGCACAGTGACCTAAAACACACTAGAAAATGGTTTGAGAGAAAGCACTGGGGACTTCTAAAGTGGCCAGCAATGAGTCCAGACCTGAATCCCATAGAACACCTGTGGAGAGATCTGAAAATGGCAGTTTGAAGAAGGCACCCTTTAAATCTCAGGGACCTGGAGCAGTTGCCCCAAGAAGAATGGTCTAAAATTCCAGTAGAGCATTGTAAGAAACTCATTGATGAATACCGGAAGCGGTTGCTCGCAGTTATTTTGTCTAAAGGTAATGCTACCAATTATTAGGCTGTGGGTGCCAATACTTCTGTCCGGCCCATTTTTGGAGTTTTGTGTAAAATGATAAAGGTTTAATTTTTTTTTCATTCCTATTTAGCTTTTTTTTTCTAGTATCTTGGGGTCTTGTTCACGAGTGAGAGTGGGAGAGAGCGGGAGATTGACAGGCGGATCGGTGCAGCGGTTGCAGTGATGCGGACTCTGCACTGGTCCGTTGTGGTGAAGAAGGTGCTGAGCCAAAAGGCGAAGCTCTCGATTTACCAGTCGATCTACGTTCCTACCCTCACCTATGGTCACGAGCTGTGGGTCGTGACCGAAAGAACAAGATCACGGATACAAGCGCCCGAAATGAGTTTCCTCCGCAGGGTGTCCGGGCTCTCTCTTAGAGATAGGGTGAGAAGCTCGGTCATCCGGGAGGGGCTTGGTGTCGAGCCGCTACTCCTCCGCGTTGAGAGGAGCCAGTTGAGGTGGCTCGGGCATCTGGTTCGGATGCCTCCTGGACGCCTCCCTGGAGAGGTGTTCCGGGCATGTCCCACCGGCAGGAGGCCCCGGGGTCGACCCAGGACACGCCGGAGACACTATGTCACTCGGCTGGCCTGGGAACGCCTTGGAATCCCGCCGGAGGAGCTGGCTGAAGTGGCTGGGGAGAGGGAAGTCTGGGCTTCCCTGCTAAAGCTGCTGCCCCCGCGACCCGATCCCGGACTAAGCGGAAGATAATGGATGGATGGATGGATAGCTTTTTTTTCATTGGAAGCAAAATAAATGAAGATAGTACTACCAAAGCATTTTTAATTGCAATCATTTTCTGGGAGAAATTGAGCATTATCTGACTGAACTGCAGGGGTTCCAATGCTTTTGGCCAGCACTACACAGTATCAGAAGTAGGCAGTAACACTTTACATTTACTCTGTTACATTTACTTTAGAATCTTTTTAAGAAAAAATGCACACTAGTTTTACAATGCAATACTTTTTACTTTTACTTGAGTAGATTTTTGAAGAAGAAACACTACTCTTACTCCGCTACTTTAGGCTACACTACAGTCGTTACATTTACCCTCTTTAGTCTACATATTGACTTTATTTTTGCCAGAGATGCCGACAGAGGCTGTCTCATTTTCACCAATGAGACGTCGCAACAAAAACCACATGCTCCATTATACCACTCAAAGGTAACAATGTTTTTCCCGCTAGAGGGCGCTCATACTCTTTAGATGGGTAATTTTTTTTTGTGTTTGTTTTGTTTTGTTTTTCCACAGGAATTTTTTTAAATTTTATTTCAATCAGTTAAATATAACAAATAAAGTTCTTAGTCATGGAATAACAAAAATAAATAAAAATTGAACCTTCCGTCAGGATTAACACTATCGTTTTTGTCCACAAGCACAGCCAAACTCAACAAAAAATGAAAGCGCCTTCGGGCCGCTTTAAGACCACATAAGTAAAATAAAAATGAAAACTGGGGAGCAGGGTGTAAACATTGGTTCCCTGCATTTCTTACAGCTGAGCAGAGTTTACTATATTTCTCACAGTTGAAATATCATTAACATAGTGGAAAACACATACAGGAGGACACTTCTACTGTACCTAAGCAGCTTCCTACTCAGGTTAGCAAGTTCACAGTTTATCGTAATAGTAATGCCAACTCTATTACTTCCACTAAAAACGGGTAAATGTAAGTCTGAACATAATGAAAATAATTCATTTAATAATGGGTCAATTCTATCGTTACAACATACGGATACGGGCATACGCGGATTTTAAAAGGGGGCCAGGGGAGCCAGGCCCCCCCGGTGGCCGAAAAGTGTAATTGCATGAAATTGACTTTCCTATATACATAAAAGTGGTAAATCAATAAAACTGCAACAAAAATGAATTAAATGAACCAAAAAATATAATTTTATAATGGGTCAAAATTATTTTTCGAACAGATCATGTGACTAGCACCTTGGATGGTCATTTGCTTTGCATATAATTCTCAAAAAAAAAAAAAAAAAAATAGGAGAGGGCAATTTTATTTTTCAAATGATTTTTTTTCTTTGATTGAACATTTGTTGGGGGGGGATTGAAGCAACTTTTTTTGGGATTGAATGATTTAGACACAAATGTCCTACCCATAAGATGGCCCAAACACAAAAAGGATTGCTTCAATCAAAGAAAAATTTTTAAATGAAAAATTAAGTGTTCAAATGCAAATTTTTCAATCTCAAATATTTTTCACATTCAAAAACGTTTTCTATGATTTAATTTTTTTTTTGATTGAAGTGATTTTTAAAAAATATATATATCTTTTTAAGCAACTTATTTTTTGATTTAATAATAAAGACAAAAACGTCCTAGCCAAAATGTGGCCCAAACACAAATCAACATTACTTCAATCAAAAAAAAAAAAAAAAAAAAAAAATTTCAATCAACGAAAAATAGCTTTCACATGCTTTTTTTTTGTTTCACATTTATTTTTTGCAAACACAGTTTTTTTTTTATTGCAGAGACTATTTTTTGGTTGAAATGATATATTTTGATTGAAGAAACTTTTTTTTGATTGAATAATAAAGACACAAATCTACCTCGATATGGCTCCGCCCAGGGGATACAATTTTTGACTGAGGTAACTACATTGGCACGACACCGGCAGGCGTACCATTTTCAATGGATGAAGATCTTGGCGAAAAGCATTGCCTAAGCAGCCTGATTTAGAAATCCCCTCAAGAATGATGGGAAACAAAAAACGCTCATTGTCACTTTATTATTATGTCTCCGTATGTACGGTATTCTTTTTTTTTTTCTCTCTCTCTTTGTTGGTGTGTGTGTGCTATGGACCCACTGTGAGATTCCGGAATAAAGATCATATATATTGTCAACTTATTATTTTGAATATTTTTGTAAGTTAATTTTATTGCTGACTTCTGGTTTCGGGGTCATCAACATGTTGTGCCCCCCCTACCTCAAAAGTCAAACTCTGCCTATGCCAGAAACGCAGTGTCAACAATAAAATTAACTTACAAAAATATTCAAAATAATAAGTCTACAATGAGCGTTTTTTGTTTCCCATCATTCTTGAGGGGAATTCTAAATAACGCGGCTTAGGCAATACTTTCCGCCAAGATCGTCATCCATAGAAAATGGTACGCCCGTCGGTGTCGTGCCAATGTATTTACCCCAGTCAAAAATTGTATCCCCTGGGTGTAGCCATATGGAGATATGGAGATTTGTGTCTTTATTATTCGATCAAAAAAATGTTGCCTAAAAAAAAAAAAAAAAAAGTTGCTTCAATCAAAATATTTTTTTTGATTGGAGTCGTTTTTATTTATTTTTTGATTGAAGCAACTTTTTTGATTAAAGTAATGTTGATTTGTGTTTGGGCCACATTTTGGCTAGGACGTTCTTGTCTTTATTATTCAATCAAAAAATAAGTTGCTTTAAAAAATTCAGTATATATTTTCAAAAAGAAAAATGACTTCAATAAAAAAAAAAAAAATCAATCATAGAAAACATTTTTGAGGTTGAAAAATTTGCTTTTCATTAAAAAAGTTTTCTTTGATTGAAGCAATCCTTTTTGTGTTTGGGTCATATTATGGGTAGGACATTTGTGTCTAAATCATTCAATCCCAGAAAAAGTTGCTTCAATCCCCCCCCAAAAAATGTTCAATCAAAGGAAACAAATCATTTGAAAAATAAAATTGCCCTCTATTTTTTTTTTTTTTTTTTGTGTGTGTGAAAATTATATGCAAAGCAAATAACCATCTAAGGTGCTAGTCACTATGATCTGTTCGAAAAATAATTTTGACCCATTATAAAAATATATTTTTGGGTTCATTTCATTCATTTTTGTTGCAGTTTTATTGCTTTACAACTTTTATGCATATAGGAAAGTCCATTTCATGCAATGACACTTTTCGGCCACCGGGGGTTGCCCCCCCTTTAAAATCTGCTTATGGTTTCGGGGTCATCAACATGTTGTGCCCCCCCCTGCCCCAAAAGTCAAACTCCACCTATGCATACAGGAAGACAATCTAAAGTACCTACATAACTGAACACATAATATAATGAAAATAAGGTTGCTTAAAAGTTGGTGGGGACACTTTCAGCATCCTGAAAAGTTGGTAGTGTTTTGTCCCTACCGTACCTATGCAAACCTACGCCCTTGAATTATGTAGTGTGTGTCGTGTCAGTGTCCGGCTGCAATGAGTCCGACGTGCATTGAATTCGGCGTGCATTGAAAGCTTGTACATGGTAAATGGCAACCCGTTCCGAGGGCGCAGCCCTCCCCTCTCTCTCCCATAAATAGTGCGCAAACGAACGGGGGAGCGGAGTGCAAGGCAAGACGCTCGCTGCAGCCTAGATCCGCATCGCCGGTACGTACAACTGCACCCTGCTTGTCCTCGCGATACACATTTACAGCTCTATCCCGCTCGTCTATTGTTTTTTTTTTTCTTGCTGCATTAGCCTAGTAGCGTTTTGCACTCCACTCAACACACGAATGCATGATAATGTATACGTATGAGACGAAGAGAATGGGATGATCAGACTGCGTTGGTACCCATGGAGACGGGCCAGTTCTGTCAATGCAGTGCTGCGGTTGCACAGGGATGAATTTATATCAAGATATAAATATATATATTAAAAAAAAAGTGACTCTCATGGATGATGCTGCGGAATGATGCTGCCTAAGAGCAGCATCCTTCATCTTGTAAACTGGATTTGGTTCCCATCTCCTTTGAATGACAATTATGCATTGCAACAGGAGAGCCTCTACATCACGGGATGGGCCAGTGGCATCCTAATCTGAGCTGAAACGGTCACCCGTCACGTCCATCCTTGACTAAGTGAAGAGCAGACAACCGCTGTCCACCCTCAGCGCTTTTCATCTGAATGGAAACATGGACGCCTTCCACGGAGGCTTTTTGACTCAACATGTCCAGAAGCTATGAGGTGGATGAACGGCACGCCAAGTTGTTAAAAATTGGCTAAGATACAAAGTCGTCCACATAGTCTAGTGCTTTTCAAACATTTTACAGCAACTTATTACTATACTTCAAAGAATATGTGGCTTTCTGAGTACCACAATCAGGGTCATCATTAAGTCATTGGCAGCCATTCACGCTAGACGTCCAATCCCTTTCGACTGGGAGGCTGGCAGCCAGCGAATGCCACTGAAAGATGCCAGTCCTCCCGGTTCAAATAAATTGGACGTGTATCGCCGTCAATGACAGGTAACAAGTTAAAATATTTATAGTGTAAAGTTGGTCAAAATGTTCTGGAAAAATAGATGATTATTTTAGACCTCTCATAATGGAGAAAATAATGTTTGATCATGAACAAAATGACAGTTTTGGTAATGTCATATACAGTGCCCTCCATAATTTTTGGCACCCCTGAAAAAGATGTGTTTTTTAGCTTCTAATATATATTTTTTTAATTCAAATAATATGGGACCTTAATGGAAAAAAAAAAGAGAAAAATCCAACCTTCAATACAAGTGCATTCATTCAGTGGGGAAAAAATCCCACATAAAGAAAAAACTATTTGACATCAAATAATGTGTGTCACAATTATTAGCGCCCCTGGAGTTAATACTTTGTACAACCCCCTTTTGCCAACAAAACAAGGTCTTGGGACTGAGATGGCCATGGGAGGAGCTTGATTTTGTGTCTGGTGAACCATTTCTGTGTAGATTCGGCCATATGTTTAGGGTCATTGTCTTGCTGAAAGACCCAGTGACGACCCAGCTTTCGGGCAGAGGGCAACAGATTTTGATTTTAAATGTCCTGGTATTTCAAAGCATTCATGATGCCATGCACCCTAACAAGGTTCCCAGGGCCTTTGGAAGCGAAACAGCCCCATAGCATCACTGACCCACCCCCATACTTCACAGTGGGTATGAGGTGCTTTTCAGCATGCGCATATTTCGTGGCACGCCAGACCCACTTAGAGTGTTTGTTGCCAAAAAGCTCAATCTTGGTCTCATCTGACCAAAGCACACGGTGTGTATTTTTGTGTGAAACCAAGTATCACAAAAGTGAGTACACCCCTCACATTTCCGAAGATATTTAAATATATCTTTTCATAGGACTACACTGACAAAATTACACTTTGACATAATGAAAAGTAGTCTGTGTGCAGCTTATATAACAGAGTTAATTTATTTTCCCCTCAAAATAACTCAGAATATAGCCATTAATATCTAAACCCCCGGCAACAAAAGTGAGTACACCCCTTAGAAACGACGTACATCCCTAAATGTCCAAATTGAGTACTGCTTGTCATTTTCCCTCCAAAAGGTCATGTGACTCATTACAGGAGTGCTGTCAGCATTGCTACAGACACAAGAAAGCCCGCAAACAAGTTTGCTGAAGACATGTAAACAAAGCACATGAATTACTGGAACCGTGTTCTATGGTCTGATGAGACGGGCGGGCTTTCTTGTGTACAGTCTTCAGAAGAGGCTTCCTCCTGGCGTGACAGCCATGCACACCCATTTGATGTAGAGTCTGGCGTATGGTCTGAGCATTAACAGGCTGACCCCCCACCTCTTCAATCTCTACAGCAATGCTGACAGCACTCCTGTAACGAGTCACGTGACATTTTGGAGTGAAAATGACAAGCAGTACTCAATTTGGACACTTAGGGATGTATGTAGTTTCTAAGGGGTGTACTCACTTTTGTTGCGAGGAGTTTCGATATTAATGGCTATATTTTGAGTTATTTTGAGGGGAAAATTAATTACCGTATTGGCCCGAATATAAGACGGCCCTGATTATAAGACAACCCCCTCTTTTTCAAGACTCAAGTTTGAAAAAAAGACTTTTTTAACACCAAATTAATTTTTATACAGAAAATAATTACAGTACATCCAAAACAAATGATTATAACAATATATTTGAGAGAAAAAGCAAGTTATTTTGCCTCATTCAAATCTTAATATCTGAACATTTAAATCTGTAAACTAAAGTGCAATCACATTCGTAAATGAATGGCTTCTGGTTCTTGAAACGTAAATAAACCAATCTATTGTGATAAAACAACAAAATTGCAATCACTGCATTAACCATCAAAGTGAAGTCTTACTGTAACTGTAGTCTTGAAACAAATCTGAATAAGTAAAAAGGAACTTGGAATAAGGGTGACTTTTTTACAGACGCCAAATTTTTCATTGTGACGTAATTTGTTTAAAAGTTGTTTAAAATATGCGAGTGAATAATTTTTCTAAGTGTTTGTTTTTTTTAAACTAAATATTAGATATCAATTAATGATTCTAAGCTAAAAATGACTGACATTTTGAAAAATAAATATAATTACTTACCTTCTTTTTATGGCTAGTTTGAAACAAAAGCGGTTGTGCGACGTCTGTAAACGGGGGTTTTCAGGGTAAAACGGACAAATTAAAAATAGTTTGAGGCTTAATGCACCATGAATATGCTATGGCAGCATATAGACATATTGTTCTATCAAACACAACAGTTGTTTTGGCTTAAAATACTGTAGTTTCTTTTAAAGAGGAGTGCAAGAGCAGAAACTGCTTTTTCAGTCTTGTCTGTGTTTTCCGCCATATATATATATGTATATGTGTATATATATATATATATATATATATATATATATATATATATATATATATATGTATATGTATATGTATATATATATATATATATATATATATATATATACACACATACACCTATAAACTAAATTATGAATGCATTAAAAAAAAAAAAAAAAACATTAGCTCAAACAAAAACTTTGCTTATGTTGGTCTTAACAGGGAGCAGTTGGATTCAGGCATGTGAAATGAGTTATGTCCTATTCACTGCTGCCACTAGAGGGCAGTGTATCCACCCAAATCAATAAAACTATTGCAAACACTTTCAACGCCACTTTAATTAAACAAATACTCGAAGCTGCAAAATTTAATTTGAATCTTTTTTTTCTAATGGAATTACTCGAGTTAATCGATTAATCGTTGCAGCACTAGTTGAGTTAAAAGCTATTGCACTAAATACTTAAAAAGAAACAGTTCATAAACATACATTTAAATGTTATTGTGATTTAAATTGAATACAACTGAAGTGTACTTGATTAATGCATTGTAGTGGAATAAAAAATTGTTGTAACATTTAATTCAGTCAATCTTTTGCGTACCATTAGAGGGAGCCCGCGTACCACACTTTGAAAACCAATGATTAAGTCATTAAAAGAAAAACTATGTGGCTGTCTTTGAATATAGTCTAATGAATGATTGGTATTGCTTAAGGGTGTAACGGTACATGTATTCGTATTGAACCGTTTCGGTACTTGGTGCTCGGTTCGGAACGGAGTCGTACCGAAGGAGTTTCTGACGTAATGTAACCCTTACTTTTCCAGGCTGTGAGTCGAGTCGGGTTACAGTTTCTCTGTGTTGAATATATTTACTCTGCCTTCTCTACTATAATGAGGACCAACACGGTAGGACAGTAAGAAACGTCAACGGCGCGACAACGTGGCCGCTGCGAGAACGCAGTGAAACGCGGCTGTTAAAGTCAATCAGCCAATGCACACCAGTCGCAGTGCGGCCGTGTGTTAGACGCGTCCCTGAAGCGGCTCAACGCGATTGCACGCGAAAAGAACGGCAGAGTTTATTATTTGACACGAGACGCGGCCCTCCTGCTACAAGCTAGCAGACCGGGCGGACCGGAAGTCACTCGTGTAAAAATATGGTGGATCCGGTCGATTTCCAAACTAATATGCAATCGTAACCCACTTTTTGAGTCCATCACATCTCTTGAGTGGTAGATCGGGGCACAGTTGACTTGTCTTTGTAGATTTACAGTTGTCTTCTCTGCTTTAATAATAACCAACACTGCCCCGTGTTTAATACAAAACCCTCCTACCACAACAAAACAAGTAGGAACTAATATTCACATATGAACTAAAGTTATACAACATAAAATATACAATACAAATGAATACTACTTCACATTTGTAAAATACAAACACATAATAAAATAAATAATAGCCCATTTAAACCAAATGAATTGAAATGAGCTAAAACACCTGTAATTAAATAATAAGAATAATACACAGATCCTGCTTACACAATTAAATTTATTAATTTCTGTGTGGCGCTTTAACTTGAGAAAATCCACCAATAAAGCTTTTGAAAACCGTTCATAAGAAGAAAAAAAAAATAATTGAGGCATTTCATTTGTAAAATACATGTTAAAGTCTTTGTCATTGGGATTGCTTTTCTCTTTAGCACAGGACTTCTTTTTTCTTCTTTCTTTCAGAAAGAAAGCTGACCAATACGCGGGGTCTGAACGGCAAATTGTTGTTGGAGTATCTTTAAATACCTGCTACTTTTTGAGCAGAATTCTAGCTTTGTATAGGCCAATGTTCCTATTGTTGAAAGCACAAAGGTGTGTAATAAACAACTAGCACATTTATATTTTGCATTTTGCTTTCTTACTGTACTGAAAATTAACCGAACCGTGACCTCAAAACCGAGGTACGTACCGAACCGAGATTTTTGTGTACCGTTACACCCCTAGTATTGCCTGTTCTGAGGGTGATGTAGTCGGATAAGGGGCCGTATTATAATGTGCCCCCGTAAAGACTGCTTATACTAAAAATCCAAATGACAAAGTTTATAGAGGTCAGTTGAAGCCATGAAAAATTAGATGGATCGTCCGTCTGCTTGACCAGATTCGAACGAGGGTGGTTGATGACATCATCCAATTCAGCCACACTGACTGCGTTGCCATGGTGATTGTTCTGTTTAGTCATTCACTGTCAAACACTTTTTTTTTTCATTGTCAACCTCCAAGGCAACATTTTCTTAAACCATTTCTTGCTTTTATTACGGGTGAGGTGTTGATTTGTATTTTCTTTTCCACTTCCGTATTTGAAACCCTAAGCCCAGTTTGAAACATTAAACGGTAGTTCGTAAGCCAAACCCAGGCTA
Source organism: Corythoichthys intestinalis (assembly GCF_030265065.1). NCBI lineage: Eukaryota > Metazoa > Chordata > Actinopteri > Syngnathiformes > Syngnathidae > Corythoichthys > Corythoichthys intestinalis. The sequence continues at coordinate 34,880,323 of NC_080409.1, read as the reverse complement.
GAAACCCTTTTTCAAAATCCATAATTGCATTTAAAACTCTAACTTGGACCTCCAACTTCGATTGTGAAACTCTAATCTACCCTAGAAATTCAAACTTGAAACCTTAACTTTTCGTTGTCAAACCTAACACTGGCTTGAAATAATATTTTAAAACCTGAGGCTGTCTTCAAACCCTAATTTGAAAATTTAAAGCTGGTTTGAAAGAAAATTTGACATCCTAACCTCGCCATCAAATTCGGATTCGATTATTTGAAATTTGAAATTTCAAATCCATAGCCTTGAACTTGAATGACTCTGTCGGATCTTTAGCTGTTTCAGATGTATCAGAATTAGGGCGGTCAAATTTATCGCGTTAACGGGCGGTAATTATTTGTTATAATGAATCACGTTAAAATATTCAACGCAATTAACGCATGCGCGGAAAGACCCACTCACACAGTGCCGCAAACAGCCTTCAATGGCGCCGTTTTACTTATACACAGTGCTAAGAGGCAGCGTTAAGTGAGTGGAGTAGATACAAGCATTCATTGGGCCAGTGCTTTTAATTGGCAAAGCTTTGACATCTCTCCCGCAACAGCTGTAGATATTTTGAGACGCGACGTGGGGAAGACTGACAGGAATTGATCTTTTTCTTAACACCCTGTATTGTACCCAACGCAGAGAAGATATAGCATTTGCAGCCTCAACACACAGTCATGGTTGCACCACTTCCCATCATGCATTTGGGCAGAACAGTGAAGTCGCTACAGTATAATTTACTGAAAGCTCAACAAATACACTAGATGGCAATATTTAGTCACAATATACAAACTCACATTTATCCTTTAAGAATTACAAGTCTTTCTATCCGTTGATTCCTTTCACAGAAAGAATGTTAATAATGTTAATGCCATCTTGTGGATTTATTGTTACAATGAACAAATACAGTACTTATGTACAGTATGTTGAATGTATATATCCGTCTTGTCTTATCTTTCCATTCCAACAATAATTTACAGAAAAATATGGCATATTTTAGAAATGGTTTGAATTGCGATCAATTACGATTAATTAACTTTTAAGTAGGGCTGTCAAAATTATCGCGTTAACGAGCGGTAATTAATTTTTTAAATTAATCCCGTTAAAATATTTGACGCAATTAACGCACAAATGCCCCGCTCAAACAGATTAAAATGTCAGCACAGTGAAAGGTGTACTTGTTGTGTTTTTCGGAGTTTTGCTGCCCTCTGCTGGCGCTTGGGTACGACTGATTTTATAGGCTTCAGCACCCATGAGCATTGTGTAAGCAATTATTGACATCAACAATGGCGGGCTACTAGTTTATTTTTTGATTGAAATTTTTACAAATTTTATTAAAACAAAAACATGAAGGGGGTTTTAATATAACATTTCTATAACTTGTACTGACATTTATCTTTTAAGAACTACAAGTCTTTCTATCCATGGATCGCTTTAACAGATTGTTAATAATGGTAATGCCATCTTGTGTATTTATTGTTATAATAAAAAAATACAGTACTTATGTACCATATGTTGAATGTATATATCTATCTTGTGTCTTATCTTGCCATTCCAACAATAATTTACAAAAAAATATGGCATATTTTATAGATGGTTTGAATTGCGATTAATTGCGATTAATTACGATTAATTAATTTTTAAGCTGTAATTAACTCGATTAAAAATTTTAATCGTTTGACACCCCTACTTTAAAGCTGTGATTAACTTGATTAAAAATTTTAATCATTTGACAGCCCTAATTAGAATGTTTGAGCATGTCCAGCTAGGAGCCTATCATAACAGGTAGTGTGTTTCTTTGCAGCCGGGTCACTCAGTAGGGATGTTGGCGGCGGTGGAACACGGTCCCATCCTGTGCAGCGACTCCAACATCCTGTGCCTGTCGTGGAAGGGTCGCGTGCCCAAGAGCGAGAAGGACAAGCCGGTATGCCGCCGCCGCTACTACGAGGAGGGATGGCTTGCCACAGGCAATGGCCGCGGCGTGGTTGGCGTCACCTTTACCTCCAGCCACTGCCGCAGGGATAGGAGCACCCCCCAGAGAATCAACTTCAACCTGAGAGGACACAACAGTGAGGTACAACATTTTATCATGTACTTGTACAATGAGTATAGATGTCAATGATCTTTGTATTTGTTGCATGTTGCAGGTTGTGCTGGTGCGCTGGAATGAACCCTTCCAGAAGTTGGCCACGTGTGACATGGAAGGAGGAATTTTTGTGTGGATTCAATATGAAGGGAGATGGTCAGTGGAGCTTGTCAACGATAGAGGAGCTCAAGTAAGTCTAGAATTGCACTCCAAGTCCACACGCCGTTGCTTCAATAAGAGAGAGAAACCAAAATCCATGGGTCAACTTAAGGGTCCACACGAAAAAGCATGTTTATTTCATAATACACGCAGTATTTTATGCTCCTGAATGAAACGGACCGCTTGGATGTGTGTGGAAGCGATTGCTATATTTATTTAGTTTTTAAAATCTTGCGCCGTGAAAATGAGTGACTTCCGGCAACAGTCTCGAGTTGAGAAAGAGGGCGCTGTGACGTGTACGGAGGAAGGAGTCCGCTTCACTATACAGCCGTACTGTTGTATGAAAAGGACTAAGGATTCAGCTGATTTTGCAGGTTAATATGTTTATTTTTCGCATCACACCAGCCAAACGGCTGCAGAAAAATCTTGCTGTAACGAGGGAGAGGCATGTGCGCTTTTTTGGGGTTTCAAAAGGTTCCCATTCACTGGTGGATATTGACCAAAACAAGCCCTACTACTGTGGGACCATGGGACTTACGAGGAAGTGAGTAAACATCGTGTTTTGTATCATGTCAAATACTGGGATCATTTTAATATGTAGGTGGCTTGCATTTTGTGGCTGACATGCTCTTTGTCCCCTTGGCCCACGACCGGCGGCTTGTCGCTCATCCCCCCACCAGGAGAGCACTATACTCGGCCTATTCCCCTCTTCATGTGCCCGGTATTCTGTCAAATTTTCCGACCGATCAGAAATTGCAACTTTGTGTTAAAAATTGCTGTGAATACAGCGATTACTAAGTAAACACTACAAACTTTCTTTAAAGGGTATGAAAACGCAAAGGGGGTGTGAGACATCAATAGAACCATTATGTGCCAAGATAACAAATATTGATGAAGTTAACAAAAAAATCAATCACATTAATGAGCAATTATCGAAAATAGATCGAAAATGACAAACATTTCCGAAAGTGTTCCGGAAACAGCCGAATGGAGTGGAGACATCATAACAAGGACACAAAAGGTCGAGGCAGGTGCCATCGTTGTTTATCGATGAGAGAGTTGCGTTCGTGTTTTATCAAAAAATCGCTAAAATGGTTCAAACCTGTCATGCTATGTGGTTTACAAATAGCCATTTGTCGCAATGTAGTACCCATGAGTTCCCGAACACGAGAAAAAGAGCTGGAATACGCAGACAATGAGTAAAGTTCGTCAGTGCTAAGAGGGCTAATTTTGCAATTTTACAGGGAAACGGGAACCCGACGAGCCAGAAGATGTGCCTACAACCTCAAAGAAAACAAAATTTATGCTACTTCCCAATCACTAAAGACCCACGAACTGCAAAGGAGTGAATTCGTGACCCGTATGTGAATAAATCGAGTGATTCGAGCATGTCTGTGGAACAGGAATATCAGCTTGTAGAGATCGCAAATCACGGCGACTTAAACGTACATTTGAGACAACAACTCTACTGAAGTTCTGGATTAAAGTCATTTCGGAATATCCCGACATCGCTAGGACCGAGCTGAAAACTGTGCTACAATTTCCAACATCGTGTATTTGTGATGCTAGCTTCTCTCACTCTCCCATCTCGGGACCATCTCGTCTCAACGAAACAAACTCAGCCCTCCCACTGATTCAGCGGGTGAGTTGTATTTTTTTCCCTGCACTTAACACGACGGGGCTAAAAACAAATGCTATTTTATATTTGCTGTATTTTTCTGCCGCACATTGCCGGTGTTCTGACAAAGTTGGCATGCGCGTAACGTTAAAAAGGACCGCGAATGCAGCGATTCCTTAGTACACACTACAAACTTTCTTTAAAGAAAGGAATATTAACTTACGTTTGCCACGTTTGGCGCACACAACAACTGCACGTAGCCCTCTCACTTAACGACTTCGCCGTGTCGTTGAGCGTTAATTTACGCCATTTCCGTGTTGCATATGTATGTTTGTGATGTAAATAGTTTTTTAGCACCATTGGATAACATTGAGAGTCCAACTGAATATAAAAGTGGGACACCGGTCCGTGAAAAAAAGACCCAAATCACATAGGTCCGTGGTGCAAAAAAGGTTGGGGACCCCTGCTCTAATCCCATTCATATTTGTGTCGGTTGGCAGAGCGAAACCGATGATAGCATATTAAATGATAATTATTCTGTACGTTACTTTATTTTGCGGTCACGATGTATCAGCTTCACAAAAAGAAATGCAAAACAAACCATTCGGTGATTCTGTTGCCGCCGGTGTTTCATCAGTGTGATTGCTCCCCTCAATGATCCTTTCATTAGGCTGCATTGGCTTTCGTTTGGGCTCAAACTGATAACCCAAAACACCAAAGAAAGGTTCATAACTCTCCTCGTCACCATTAGAAGAATGTTCGTTACATCGGATTCGTCACTGCAAATAGAAACAAAATTGTCCGCCATCATCGCCGCCATTCAGTACTAAGCACTGAGCCGGTTGTTTCCCTATAGTGACGTCACGCACACAATATGCTAGATTTCCGGCATCTCGGAGGCGGGTCCTTTTAGCTTGACAATCGACCTAATTTCTATCATTTTCTTGGTGTTGCGATTTGTGTAATTACACGAAGTGGCATGATATGAATTCAAAAGGCATGCGTTGATGGATAAATGATGGAATATTAGCATTTCCCCAGGTGTTGTCATACCCTTTAAATAAAGGACTACTTACGTTTGATCATGGATGGGCACGTACCGAAAAAAGCTCTCCTCATACACATTAGCTGCACATGTTAGCTGCACAACAACTGCAGCCGCCCTCCTCCACTGAGTGTCTCGCTGTTTACAACTTCGCCGTGTAGTAAAGCATTATTTTGCCATATTCGTGTTGACCATTTGGCAGCTACACGCTCCTCTGACGTCGGCCAGTTTGTTCGGCGGTCATTGTCCAGCTGCTTCCCTGGGGAGCTCTCCTGTCTGTAGTAGCAGGGGAACAAGGTGTAAATTGCTCTCCGCCGGGCGTTTCGCCAATCGGCAAAGACAATCGACAACCCAGTCGTCATGTGAAATGTTCCGGGCTAGTTATGTGTGATTTTCCACTTCGAAGACTTTGAAACATCACTCGGTTCGGGTTAGCATGTCGGCTAGCTGTCACGCCTCTTGGTTTGTTTACATTCTTCGAAGGCGGGGAAGGGAAATGACATAAGCTTGATTTAGGTGGCATAAAATATCGTTCAGGAAGTGCGACAGTAAAGGTGAAGTCGACAGTTTTGACCATTATGGAGTAATTTTACCATGTCGTCTTGAATAAATGCATTTTTATTATTTCATATTCCATTTTTGCACAAGACTGTTATTTGTCATGACCATGCCATTTATTTAGCTATTGGATAAAAAATACTTGGATAAAAAGAATATCCTGTAAAAATATTGGAGTAGAGAGACTGAAACAAATAAATTTTGCGGCTCTCTTCGTCATGTTTTCCTCGTTCTGAATAATTCCCCCTCAACGGGCTGACTGGTCCTTCTCAAGCCATTTATTTAGCTATTGGGGAAAAATACTTGGATAAAAAGAATATCCTGTAAAAATATTGGAGTAGAGAGACTGAAACAATTGAAATTTTGCAGCTCTCTTCGTCGCGTTTTCCTCGTTGTGAATAATTCCCCCTCAATGGGCTGCATACTAAATCAGATGAAATCGTGACTCCGCTGACGTCATTCACCTGTTGGGGACAAGAGCCCTATAATGGTAGTCGTGGCTAACCGGCAGATTAAAAGACTAATTTCTCGTCATCTGCACTTTGCTAAATTGTTGTATATAGTCGAATCATCTCAAAATATGATTCTAATTCACATAATAATCCTATTTAAGACCTTTTTTCTCCTGTAGTATGCACTTTTAAAGGTCAATTCATCAACGAATAACTTATACTGTTCACAGTTTACATGAACATTTTGAACATGTACTGTAATTTCATTACTATACTATATATGAACTACCTTATATCAGCACTCAAGCACACGATAACACACTAATCCACGTCAGTTCAAAACCGCCCTTTTGGAAAAGTCACGGACATTATTCATTGCCCACCATACAGAAGTGCAGTGCTCTCCTCTGGACTGATCACATTACGAAGGAATTGGATTCCAGCGTCATACTGTACTCCAATTCTAAACTGTATAGCATTTTTGTACTTAATCTTTAAAATAAAACCCCAAAATAGATACTAAGTAAAGATGTCCCGATCGATCGGGTCCGATCACGTCATTTTCAAAGTATCGGAATCGACAAAAAAATATCGAACATGCCTTTTTTTAATATATACACAGTATATTTTTTAATTAAATCGTTTTCTAATTGTATGTAACGTTACAGACAAAATGTCTTACACTATTCCAGAGTCTTTAGTTTTGGTTTAAAGTAGGGCTATCAAATTAATCGCGTTAACGGCGGTAATTAATTTTAAAAATATTTATCACGTTAAAATATTTAACGCAATTAACGCATGCGCTGCATGTCCCACTCACGCATTGTTGCGTTCAATCTATAATGGCGCCGTTTTACCTACATATAGAGTTAAAAGGCAGCGTGAAATGAGTAGAGTTGATTTTGGCAGTCTTTGGAGCCTTTTTTTTTAATTGGCTAAAGCCTTAAATCCCTCCCTCAACAATTTGAAATTCCGTGGGAAGAAAGGTAGTAGTTGATCTTTTTCTTAACACCCTATGTTATTTCCCAACGCAGAGAAGATATATCAATTGGTGCCACTACGCACAGTCATGGTTGCACTTCCCATCATGCATTTGGGCAAAACTGTTAAATGGCTAAAGTATCATTTACTGAAAGCTCAACAAATACACTAGATGGCAATATTTAGTCACAATATACAAAGTCACATTTATCCTTTAAGAATTACAAGTCTTTCTATCCGTGGATCCCTCACAGAAAGAATGTTAATAATGTAAATGCCATCTTGAGGATTTATTGTCATAATAAACAAATACAGTGCTTATGTACTGTATATTGAATGTACATATTCGTCCGAGTTTTATTCATTTTTTTCTTAATGCATTGCCAAAATGTATATGATCGGGAAAAATTATTGGGAATGATTGGAATTGAATCGGGAGCAAAAAAAAGCAATCGGATCGGGAAATATCGGGATCGGCAGATACTTAAACTAAAACGATCGGGATCGGATAGGGAGCAAAAAAACATGATCGGAACAACCCTAATACTAAGCAGTTGAATTGGGTTCATTTTGCCGACACATATAGATTAGCCAAAAAATTTCTTTTATCTCAGACAGTTGTAGATGATTTAATTACCTGAATACCAGTTCACTGGTGTTGGTGTGACGCGTCTTAACAGCTGATGGATGAAGGTGTGACTCACCTGTCAGACTGACAGGTGAGTCACGCCCTCTGCTGACCATCTTCCAGGATGCTGGTCCAGGTCGCAGAGAGCATGTACGCCCCCTCGTCCCTGTTGAAAGTCCTCGGGCTCCGCTCGCGGATCTCAATGGCCTCCCTGATCCAGCGCTGATGTTTGTTTTCTTTGGTCGGTGCGGATGACTCTGGGTTTTTCCCATTCCATGATGTGGTTTTCCCTTTTGCAGTGATCAGTGATGGCTGATTTGTGATGTTCTTGTTGTGATTGTTCTTTTATTGCCCTTGTTCGTCTCATTGTTGTCTCCTTTTCACATTCCTTCTCGTGTTCTGTTTTTCTTGCAATAAAGCTCCTCCCTGTCTCTCCGATTTATAATTTATTGCATGATTTGCGTGGAATTTCATATATGGAGTTACATTTGTTTTCTAGGTGGATTTTGTCCTTTGGATGGACCAATATCTGCCAGAGTGTTGTGTGTGGTTTGACCAGTGTATTTATGTTGTATTTTTTTCATGACCCTTTGGATACGTTCCCTGACTCCCATCACGTAGGGCAACGTCACCATATCTCTGTGTTCTTGTTTTGTTTGTTTTTTCTTTCCCCCTGTGTTGTGTTGTCAGGTAATGAAATCACCTACTATTTTCTGGAATGAAAGAACATTTTTGACTAATGGATACCAAGCAGTTTTGAATCTTATCGAACAATTTCCATCGCACTGCTTAAAAGAAGCAGGATAAACGTTTAACATCTCCCCGACTGGCTTGGTAGTTTGGCCCAGTGCGCAGACATACTCGAGAGGCCTTGAGTTGGGGAGACCTAACACTGGCCTGCTGTATATGTTACTGTGTTGTACCGTGTGCTGCAGGTGAGCGACTTCACGTGGTCACACGATGGCACTCAAGCTCTGATCGCTTACCGCGATGGCTTCGTCCTGGTAGGCTCGGTCAGCGGCCAGAGGCACTGGTCCTCTGAGATCAACCTGGAGAGCCAGATCACATGCGGCATCTGGACGCCTGATGACCAGCAGGTCCACAAAAACATAATAATGTTACAAATAATATGAAACAAGCATACAAACATACGAAGTGCATTCCAGGTGTTGTTCGGCACAGCCGATGGCCAGGTGATCGTGATGGATTGCCACGGACGCATGCTGGCGCACGTGCTGCTCCATGAGTCGGACGGGATCGTGGGCATGTCCTGGAATTGCCCCGACTTCCTGGTGGAGGACAGCACCGAGAGCGACACAGACACGGACGACAACTTCTTGCCTTTAGGTAGCGAGCCCCGCATGCTTGCGTTCAGTTTGAGTGGGATGGCAGCTGCCGCGTTAGTCAGAAGACCACGCGCAATAAGATCTGTACATGCGTGTTGGTGGTGGAATGACTAATATTAACTGTGGATCGATGTTATGTTTAGTGAGGCGAGTGAAGCCTTTGCTGACTGTTACCTTCTTGTCGGGGGAAATCAGCTTGATGAGCAATTATGACGACCTTTCTCCTGCCGTCATTCGCTCGGGTTTAAAAGGTACCACAACATTCAAGCTTATCTTACAGTGTATATGGGTAGTAGTCACTTATATTGCAATTTGTTGCATGAGAACCTAATTTCAAGATACGGTGGTGTCCTGAGGTACAGTGGGGCAAATAAGTATTTAGTCAACCACCGATTGTGCAAGTTCTCCTACTTGAAAAGATTAGAGAGGCCTGTAATTGTCAACATGGGTAAACCTCAACCACGAGAGACAGAAAATCACATTGTTTGATTTTTTAAAAAATAATTTATTTCCAAATTAGAGTGGAAAATAAGTATCTGGTCGCCTACGAACAAGCAAGATTTCTGGCTTTCAAAGAGGTCTAACGTCTTCTAACGAGGTCTAACGAGGCTCCACTCGTTACCTGTATTAATGGCACCTGTTTTAACTCATTATCGGTATAAAAGACACCTGTCCACAATCTCAGTCAGTCACACTCCAAACTCCACTATGGCCAAGACCAAAGAGCTGTCGAAGGACACCAGAGACAAAATTGTAGACCTGCACCAGGCTGGGAAGACTGAATCTGCAATAGGTAAAATGCTTGGTGTAAAGAAATCGACTGTGGGAGCAATTATTAGAAAATGGAAGACATACAAGACCAGTGATAATCTCCCTTGATCTGGGGCTCCATGCAAGATCTCACCCCGTCAAAATGATAACAAGAACGGTGAGCAAAAATCCCAGAACCACATGGGGGGACCTAGTGAATAACCTACAGAGAGCTGGGACCACAGTAACAAAGGCTACTATCAGTAACACAATGCGCCGCCAGGGACTCAAATCCTGCACTGCCAGACGTGTCCCCATGCTGAAGAAAGTACACGTCCAGGCCCGTCTGCAGTTCACTAGAGAGCATTTGGATGATCCAGAAGAGGACTGGGAGAATGTGTTATGGTCAGATGAAACCAAAATAGAACTTTTTGGTAGAAACACAGGTTCTTGTGTTTGGAGGGGAAAGAATAATGAATTGCATCCGAAGAACATCATACCCACTGTGAAGCATGGGGGTGGAAACAACATGCTTTGGGGCTGTTTTTCTGCAAAGGGACCAGGACGACTGATCTGTGTAAAGGAAAGACCGAATAGGGCCATGTATCGAGAGATTTTGAGTGAAAATCTCCTTCCATCAGTAAGGGCATTGAAGATGAGACGTGGCTAGGTCTTTCAGCATGACAATGATCCCAAACACACAGCCAGGGCAACAACAGAGTAGCTTCGTAAGAAGCATTTCAAGGTCCTGGAGTGGCCTAACCAGTCTCCAGATCTCAACCCCATAGAAAATCTGTGGAGGGAGGTGTAAGTCCGTGTTGCCCAACGACAGCCCTAAAACATCACTTCTCTAGAGGAGATCTGCATGGAGGAATGGGCCAAATCACCAACAACAGTGTGTGAAAAGCTTGTGAAGAGTTACAGAAAACGTTTGGCCTCTGTTATTGCCAACAAAAGGTACATAACTAAGTACTGAGATGAACTTTTGGTATTGACCAAATACTTATTTTCCACCATAACTTACAAATAAATTCTTTAAAAATCAAACAACAATTTTTCTTTTCCACATTCTGTCTCTCATGGTTGAGGTTTACCCATGTTGACAATTACAGGCCTCTCTAATATTTTCAAGTGGGAGAACTTGCACATTTAGTGGTTGACTAAGTACTTATTTGCCCCACTGTACGAGTGTTCTGGTTTACAAGTATTTTAAGATACGAGCTGTTGTTTGGCCAGTGTTTGCTTGCCTGCTAAAAGTTGAGACAATTCAGATCACAACAACTTGCAGTTTGGCAGCTCATGAAAACAATTTTAAACAAAAGGCTGAGAACTTTCTTAATTAAAAATGGGATGCTTTTAAAAGGTTTCGAAATTTTCTCTTACTATTTTTTTCCCGCCGTGCCCAGATGTGGAAGCGCAGTGGTGCTCCCAGGGTGACCTCCTTGCTGTAGCTGGCATGGAGAGACACGGGCTGACCTCTGACGCCGGCGTGAACAGGAACGCTCTGGTTAAGTTCTACAACGTCCAAGGGGAACATATCTATACTCTGGAAACGCCTGCTCAGGTACCGAAGTCAACACTTTAGCTACTTCATTTCAGCCAGCATTCTGGTTGAGGGTGCTGACCAAACGGGTCTCCCAGTACTCTGGCTTCCTCCCAGATGAACAAACAGGCATGTTTGTTTCAGTGAATACTTTAAATTGCCCAAAAATGTGAATCGATGCTTTAATTGTAAAGTGCCCTGCAATTGAATGGAAAAAAACTCCACCAAGATTGAGCACAGTAAGATTGCGCTGCGTTGTCAGGTGCAGGAGGTGATCATATTGCTGTTAAAATGAGAAATTCAGGGTTGTGTCGTTCATTTCAGAGGCCCATCACCACTCTTTGCTGGGGCCACCGGGACTCACGCCTATTCCTGGCGTGCGGTCCAGCCCTGTATGTGGTGCGCGTGGAGCACCGCGTGGCTAGTCTACAGCTGCTGTGCCAACAGGGGATCGCCAGTGCCCTCCGAGAGGAAAAGGATGTGGGCAAGCTTAACATGCCTTCGCTGCTCTGCTCCTATGTCACCACCGCCTTCATACCCACCATCAAGGTGCCACCAGACCGACTTATTTGACATTAATTAAATGATTTTGGTGTAAAATATGACCCTTGTTTGTTATCATAGCCCCCAATTCCAGACCCCAACAATATCCGAGACTTTGTCAGCTACCCCACAACAGGCAACGAGCGGCTGCACTGCACCATGAAACGGGCGGAGGACAGCCCTGAAGCGGGTGGCCCGTGCTACACTCTCTATCTGGAGTACCTGGGAGGGCTGGTGCCCATCCTGAAAGGCCGACGCATCAGCAAATTGAGGCCTGAGTTTGTCATCATGGATCCCAAAACTGAAAGCAAAACCGGTGAGAGAGGTGAACTATGAATAGCCCGACAGATTGATTATTTCTAGTGCTACAAATGTTGTTTTATTATAAAATTATGCACAATCATTTTTGGTTGGTCCCCGTCAGAGGAAGTGTGCGTCAACTCCATGATCTCATACGCCGACAGCTGCAACTGCTCCGACTCTAGCGACGTGGAGCTAAGTGATGAATGGGTCGGCAAGAGGTCACCAAAGTTCTCACGAGGGAACAGGTTAGCCTAACTATCAAGCACATATGTATGAACATTCTCTAAAGCAATCTTTTCAACCTTTTCTGTGTTACGACGTTTTTACATTGGAAAAAATCTCGCGGCACACCACAAACCAAAAATGTTCCAAAATTACTTTATGTAAAATGTATTTAATTATAAAATTATTTCTGAATATTTATACTCACTCAGTTGAAACTTAAGCCTGTTTAGATGAACACAAACCCAATATGCTAGCAGGAATTTTTATCAGCTCTCAGTCGCTCTCTGTTTTTATTTTTTTATTTTTTTATGGCAGGCTTGAAAAGCTCAGAATTATCAGACAGGGGGACTTTAGCTATGTCTTTAACCGCATCATGTCACTGACAATGGCTTTGCAGGCAGGTAATATTAATGTCTCTGCTGCAGTGTGGGACTTTTTGGAATTAGCAACAAGTTCAGCAACAAGGTAACTGGCTTTGAGGGCTTTCTTATATACCTTTGTTGTTTTTCTGAAAAAAATAAGTTGCCTGTTTCTGTGTTTTCACGAAGGCAAACAAAGTAGTCTATCGACTTGTTTTGAAGCGATGGGTGTTTAGTTTGTAAATGACGTTTAAGCTAGCTTGGCACCATTGCGCTGTTGGTAGCTGCTCGTGTCGTGTTCAGGAACTGCTCGGATTTTTAGCCATCAGCCACCTTGCTGTCCTCGACAATGTGTTGGTATAAAACACGGGGAGGATTGATGGTCGTTACATATGGATAAAATGGAAATGACATTTCTGTGTATGTTTGGGTGACCATATTTTGATTTCCAAAAAAGAGGACACTCAGCCCGGCCTCAAGATACTTGAATTTTACTCGGAGTTCACTCAAAGATGCTTATATCACCTTAATATATTTACAGTGTGCCCCCTCACTCTGGATGGAAAAATGCAGTTTGAAAAAAAAAAAATCTTAATATATATAGAATGCAGACCCATGGAAATATAGCCCAGTCAATACACATACACACAGTAGGCTATGTGCCAACTGCCAACTAAACATTTTTATAAATTACTATCACGACAATTGTCCTTGACGAATTGTTATTCCCATTCAATTGATATTCTCATTCAATGTTCTAGATTGCACACAAACAATAACCGAAATAAACTGACAAACTATTCAACCAGCATGTTTCCAAACTTAGCAGTTCAAAACTACGTTTCCCATAATGCCTAGCGTGGTTGAGCTTACTGATCGCTAGCTGAGGCAAAAATCAAACTTTGCTATAAAATTTTACAATGATCGGCAGCGCAACGATGCGACACCAAACGGGATTTTACAGTCAAAGCTCCGACAGAAGTCAACAGTTGCCATTATATACATATTTATCGTAAAAAACCTAACAACCGGGCAGGCGTTGTGGCCAAATCATCAACCCAGTAGATGGCGGTAATGCCTCATGATAGGGGTAAACTGCCAAAAAAAAACAACAAAACTACTCCTTCCCTCCCTACTACTAGGAGCCATGTCATCGCAGGCAGGTGCTGCCACTCAGCGGCCGGAGGGATTCTCTTCAAATTGGTCCTGTGAAAAATCATAAAAACTGGACATTTTTATGAATTTATAAAACCCGCCCGGACGACGAGGATACTACGTGAAAGTAGGACTTGTCCGGGCAAAAGAGGACGTTTGGTTACCCAAGTGTATGTATATCGACACTTGACGATTCTAATCAAATGATGTACAGTAGATGTGCTGGGATCCACACTGTCGCGGAAGGAAGGTGGCTATTGGCTGGAAATCCGAGCAGTTTTTGAATGCGACACGAGCAATACCTCGCTCATCTGCACACGACCGCACTCCTTTTTCCAACTGCTACTCCGGCCGACGACGCTAAAAAAAAAAAAAAAAAAAAAAAAAAAAAAAAAAAAGGCGATATTGGATAATTTCTCGCGGCAAACCTGACAATCTCTCACGACACACTAGTGTGCCGTGACACACCAGTTGAAAAACACTGCTCTAAAGTGACTGAGCTCTGCCACTAAAAGGGAATAACCCCCACAAACATTTTCAGGTTTTATTTTTTATTAATAGTTAAAAAAAAAAAAAAAAAAAAAAAAACACACATTCTGGTTAAAACAAAAATAAAACATTTCCAACTCATCTTAATCTTTTAATCTCGATGTAAATTTAGCTGCTTTTCAAAATAAGAGTACAAAAATGGTCTCTCAATAGCGATGCTCTGAATCTGTTCAACAAATTCTCTGGACAGCAATTACTGTACTGCTTTTCTAGTGTGACAAGGCTCAGGGGCATCTACTGTTCACAAACCTATGCAAATATTTGGCAGTAAAACACACAAATGAGTTCCATTATTTTTGGCAGAATGAACTTGGAACCGCGCAAATCTCCAAAACTAAACCGCGCCCACCAGGAGGGGCAGCGGTCGCCACGACTGCCGTCCAAGAAGCCTATGGCTCGATCCCCAAGCCTAACACGAAGGGAGTTTTCAATGGACGGACTCACTGAGGTACCACACACTGGCAGTAACGTAGCCACACATTGCCTACTAACATAACTAACTGTCATGTCACATGCTCCCCAGCACAATTACCTGGCTCAGGTCACTTCAAATATCTGGGGAACAAAGTTCAAAATTGTGGGACTGGCCTCATTCTTGCCTACCAATCTCGGCGCAGGTAAGTGCCGTAAGAGTTATGCCTTTATACCAAAACCAAAAATACCAATGTGACATAGTGATGCATTCATTGAATCTTCCGTTTATTGCTTTTCAGAAAGCGATCCAGCTATTCAGTAGGCTGAGTCAACGATAAAGCAAATCCATTCAAATCTGCGTTTTTGTGTTTCAGTCATCTACAAGACAAGTTTGCTTCACTTGCAACCGCGGCAGATGACCATTTACCTCCCGGAAGTGCGCAAGATATCACATGACTTCATGAGCCTGCCTGTCTTTAACCCTAATGTGTTCAGCGAGGACGAGGATGACTTACCAGGTTAATCATTGATCAACATCTGATATGTCTTTTATGTTTGATTGTAAAAACAGTGGTGGCATAGGTCATACTATATACTGAAGTACAAGCACAGATAATTGAGTGAGAAATTACTGGTAAAAGTATAAGTACTGAATCAATTTCTAATAGGCACTAACAGACTTCTCTCCCTGTGAAGTGATGGGCTCATCGTCAGGAGACAACCCACCCTGCACTGTCAACATTCCTATCGCACCAATCCATAGCCCAGCTCAGGCGATGTCTCCCACTCAGAGCATTGGCCTGGTCCAGTCTCTCCTTGCCAATCAGAACATCCAGCTCGATGTCCTCACCAACCCCACAACAAATGCAGCTGCTGCTGCAGCAGCGACTGCATCCGTTTCTGCCCCGGTTTCCGACCGCAGCCAGGAGCCTCCTGTTGCTACTCCATATCCTGTTACAGGCAGATATTCAAACCCGGGACAGGTGATCTTCAATGGACTGGAGATGGGCCCACTTCTCCCCGGTACACTGCCACCCCCGCCACCACCTCACCATCTCCCACCTCAGCCACGGTCCCAGCCGCCTCGACAGCAACAGCAGAGTTCCAGGCAGCAGGTGCATACTTTACAGGCCCAGCAGCAGCAACGGCATCATCTTCAGCAGCTGAACCATCAGCAGCCATCACATCAGCAGCAGCACCAGGTCCAGCAGCACCAGCAAATTTTGCAGAATCCACCACTGGTGGCAGGGGGGCACCAGTTCCAGCAGCAGCAGCAGATTCAGCAGCAGCAGCAGCAAATGCAAATGCAGCATGAGCAAATGCAACAGCAGCAGCAGCAAATGCAGCAGCAGCAGCAACAGATTCGCCAGCAGATTCAGGAGATGAGGCAGCAACAGCAGCAGCTCCAACAGCAGCACCAGCAGATCCAGCAGCAGCACCAGCAAATGCAGAGGCAGCACCAGCAGATGCAGCAGCAGCTGAAGATGCAAATGACGCTCCCCCCGGCACCCACTGGCTACCCAACCATCTCCCTACAGCAGATACATCTCTTGCCACCACTTCCTCCGCCACCTACCACTGAGCCCGCACTGAATCGAGATCACATGTTGAAGCCAAGCTTGCCCCGGACTTTACCCCCTTCTTTTAGTACCAGAGATGCTGGATCCGTGGAGATTCAGGTTCGTAAGGTAAATCCACCTCCTCCATACCCAGGTACGGTAGTTTCGGTGCCGGCCACAACAGAGGCAACAGCCCAAACCCTGGTCACAAACTGCGATAGCCCGAGCATCCTAGCTCCAGACACCTGCCTAAAGAAAGATGACTTTTTGCTTCAGCCAGTGACCATACAATACCCCACACCTCTAGGGTATGAAAGGATCACAACGTTTGACAGCAGTGGTAATGTAGAGGAAGTTTGCCGTCCCAGGAGGCGCGTCATTCGCAATCAAAATGCATATACAGCCCATGGTTCGGCCACGCTCAAGGTCACCTCCTCTGAGAACAAAAAGATTCATCTTCCCTACAGCTCAGCAACACTCAGCCGCCTGTCAGTCCCACGGTATTCCATACCGAGCGGCGACCCACCCCCTTATCCTGATCAGTCCAATCCAGTTCCCACTACCCTGGCTCCTCCACCACCGAGAGTGGAAAGCAGTCTGATTCATGCCACTCTGCGCCGCGACCGCCGTGATGTGACACTCAAAGTTCCCGCTATGATAGACAGTTCTAGGACACTTCCTACCAAGGCCAAGCTAAACAGCGCCATAGGTATGACATACCAGCAGAGGATGCCCGCAGCGCTGTACACTTGCACACAGTGCAGCAGCAACAGTAGCAGCACGAGTGTTAGCGTCAGCGGTGGTGGGACATCCAGTAGTGGCATTGCGGGTGGCACGGTAGTCAGGCAGGACTTCCCCCCAGGGAAAGGAGCACACCACAGCACAATCATTGTGCACTCTAAAAGCGCTTCCCAGTCATCCTATAGCCTACTGGGTTCCATGGAAACCAGCCGGGACAGAACCGTGTATGTCAACTCTGCCTTCACGGAGGATGAGACTCTGAGTCAGCACTGTCACTTGGACAAATCAGTAAGACAAATGACCCTCGGGGAGGTCGGCCTCACGGCAAAACGCCCTCCACCTTACCAGTGGGATGCCTCTGCTGCAGAGGAGTTCTGGCTAGCCCCGGAGCAAACATTGCTGGCTCCTCCACCTCCTCCTCACAAACCCCCTCCTCTCATTCTTGGCCAGGCCCAGCACTTGGATATGACCCAGCTCCCGTTCATTCTAACAACTAAGCCACCATCTAATCCCAGCACGAGCACCCTAACTTTTCCATCGGGCTACCAGATATCGCTCTCCCCCTTCCCTCCCAGTGTGGGCCACAGTAGACCCCCCATGCAGACCTTACAGAATTCCTCCCCACAGTGTGCACCAAACGAAGTAGTTCTTCCTGTCCCATTCGCTCAGCAGGACTCGAATTTGGTTTTATCGACAGGGTACTCCACAAGTCTTGCTAACTTGGCATGCTGCTCCCTGCCCCCTATGTACCCAGGAGCCAGCTCCTGCGCCGGACTTCAGCTGCACCCTGTTAACCTGCATCCCTGGAACCCATACCCCTGCCCGCCTCCTATGCAGGACCCTCCCGCACCCCCTCTCCCAACCAAAACTCATCAGATTTTAGAAAAGCCCATTCTCTCACCACCACCTCCGACTGCGCCACCTCCACCACCCCCTCTCCCTCCACCACCGCCACCCACCGAGTTACTCTCCACTAAATGCACCTCCGAGGATCCGTCTGAGTCAGGCAATGGTTTTCCTGAGTCGACATCCCTCAATGAAAGTCCTGTGCCACAGGAGTCAGACCGCTTCAACAAAAAAAGTCGCAAGAGACTGGACAGTCGAGCCGAAGAGGCCAACATGTCCTCGGTGTCAAGAAAGGACGGTCGCACACTGTCAGATTTCAACTCTCTGATTTCTAGTCCACGACTGAGCAGTAGAGAAAAGAAGAAGCCCAAGGGACCCCGGGAGCAGCTCAACAGAACCAAAAAGATGAGTAGGGCCACCAACGAGTTTCAGGACAGCTCGGAGAGTGAGCCAGAGCTTTTTATCAACGGCGATGAGCTGATGAACCAGAACCAAAGTAGCAAGAAGAGCTGGAAGAGCAAGCGCAGCCTTCGAATGGCCAGTGAGCTGGAGGAGATTAAGTGCCGCAAGGCCAATGAACGGGAGGATCGCAGTTTAGGTAGCCAGGGCTTTGTCTATGTGATGGCCAACAAGCAGCCTCTGTGGAACGAAGCCACGCAGGTCTACCAGCTGGATTTCGGAGGTCGGGTCACACAGGAGTCCGCAAAGAACTTCCAGATTGAGTTGGACGGACGACAGGTAATCTAATGCTTTGTTTTTTTGAATACTTTGTTCTGGATATCTATGTTTCTATTCCGGTTTCCACTGAAATTTCTAGCATTGTTTTTGTCAGGTAGAGGTTTTCTCGTGGTTGTAAATGGTTGTTTGTCGTTACTGGTCTGTATTGGAAAGTTAGTGTTTCATGAACCTCACAGGTATATTTAGGAGACACAGCTACCATAAGCAGATTTTAAGGGGGGGCCAGCCCCCCGGTAGCCGAAAAGTGTCACTACATGTAATTGACGTTCTTATATACAGTATCTATCTATCTATAAGTTTTAAAGCAATAAAACTGCAACAAAAATGAATGAAATGAACAAAAAAAAATATTTCTATAATGGTCAAAATTATTTTTCGAACAGATCATGTGACTACCAACTTAGACAGGCATTTGCTTTGCATATAATTAAAAAAAAAAAAAAATTAAGGGAGGGCAATTTTATTTTTTAAATGATTTTTTTCTTTGAACTTTTTTTGGGGGGGATTGAATGATTTCGACACAAATGTCCTACCCATAATATGGCCCAAACACAAAAAGGATTGCATCAATCAAAGAAATCTTTTTTAATGAAAAATTAAGTGTTCAAATGCAAATTTTTCAACCTCAAATATTTTTTCGCATTCAAAAACTTTTTCTATGATTGAAAATTCTCGTTTTTTAAATAAAGTGATTTTGCTTTTTGAAAATATTTATTTTTTGAAGCAACTTATTTTTTGATTGAATAATAAAGACAAAAATGTCCTATAGCCAAACTGTGGCCCAAACACAAATCAACATTACTTCAATCAAAAAAAAAAAAAAAAAAAAAAAAAGAAATCAAAGAAAAATAGCTTTCACGTGCATTTTTTTGAGTTTTTTGAGTTTCAAATTTATTTTTGCATTCTAACACATTTTTTTATTTTATTTATTGAAGCGACTTTTTTTGGTTGAAAATATATATTTTGATTGCACATTGAGCAACTTATTTTTATTGAAGCAACTTTTTTTTTTGATCGAATAATAAAGACACAAATCTACCTCCATATGGCTCCGCCCAGGGGATAAAATTTTTGACTGGGGTAACTACATTGGCACGACACCGGTGGGCGAACCATATTCAATGGATGACGATCTTGGCGAAAAGTATTGCCTAAACAGCCCGATTTAGAATTCCCCTCAAGGATGGGAAACAAAAAATGCTCATTGTCAACTTATTATTATAAATATTCTTGTAAATTAATTTTATTGTGTTGTGGAAACCCCCGCCCCAAAAGTCAAACTCCGCCTATGACAGCTACACAGATCCAGACCCCAGACGCACAGTCTTTGTAGTGGCCATACTAACTTCTACATTATTGTGCCGCCAACTTTGATAGCTTTCGAACAAACGAAAAGCCACATTCTTGTCTGTGATTGTTTTGACATGCTTTTTTTTTTTGCATTCTGACAATTTTATTCTTTAATACACTAAACATTTTATTTTTAGGTGATGCAGTTTGGACGCATTGATGGGAACGCCTACATCCTGGATTTCCAGTACCCCTTCTCAGCGGTGCAGGCGTTCGCAGTGGCCTTGGCTAATGTTACTCAACGTCTGAAGTGATTTTTTTTTTTTTTTTAGGTCCAGTTACCACAATTCACATGACTACACTAACAACATGAGCACTTTGACATGGTATGATGAATGTTTGAAACATCAAAATATAAAACGAGCCTCCCACCAATAAGCTACATTTGAACTAGACGCACCTTCTGAATAGAATTACAGTAAATGGTTGAAATATACTTATGTAAACAACAGCCACAGTGTTACAAATTCTCCATTGAGAGTCAATAGCATTATACGTGAGAACTTTTGAAAGAAAATATTGTTTTTTATCAAGATAGCAAATATATTGATGAGATTCATTTATTCAAAAGTTGGTCGCACCCAATGATGAATGTATTTACGAGTGCCAGAGTTGTATTTTTTTTCACCATACATGTTATTTATACAACAAGTGGTGCGTGCATTATCAGTCTTATTATAAAATCTTGAAATTGAAATTCTCCTTTTGTTCATTTGCTGCCACTGATGGCAGTCAACATCCAGTGGCAGCCAATGACTTAACCAATCAAAACAAATTTGGGGGATTCGTCTATCACCACGTGATGCACGAAAAGGTTTCAAGGAGTTATGCCCAAAAGCAGATCTCAAGCCAGCCGTGCAGGTTTGAGGTGGGTATTTTGGGGCCATAAATTCGAGAGTTTGTGCTTCGAAAAACTCTTCAGTGGCCCAAACAATCCCCAGTCGGATGCAACTGTAGATTGCCAAGTTTTTTTTGGTCCTATACCATGGAAAGTTGAATGCTTGTCATTCCTCGCAGCTTTAAGTTTATCATTGTCATGGCTGCATGCGTGCAATTATGCGTGCAAAAAAAAAAAAAAAAAAAATCAAAGCAAGAGATGACTTTGTGTTGCTGTTGTTTTGACCAGGTGCTTGTGACGCTACTTGAAATATTCTATTTGAATGTGTCAGTCAGTAATAGCTAGATGTGTGCTGCAAACTGCAAAATAAGATCAAAGGCTGCTGCTTTGTTTTTTTGGACTAGAGGGAATCACCTCTATTCATGGCTAATATTGAAAATGTGCAATTGTCCACCGCCTCTGGAAATATCCACAATTAGTTAGGGATGCCACAAGATGGCAACAAAGCCCTTTTTTTTAATTAGACATGGTTTAAAAAGGTTCTGGAACTGTACAGTTCCAATTTAGGCACACAATTGTACTTTTGCACTGATTACCTCATTGGCTGCCATTGTCGGTGATAGACAAACTTGATCTGTTCTAAAAATAAACTTTTTACACTGACTACACAGTAACTTTGGCATATTACCAATTACAACTATGAAACTAGGGAAACAAAAGTATCATCAGCAATCTTCCTACTGTCGTAACTCCTATATTGTTATTTCAAAAATTAACTCATTGGCTACCATTGATGGCAATAGACATTTATTCCATTTAGACTGGGTGGGCTAGCATCAATTAATCACTGCCAGGTCCTCCAAGTAAAAATTGATTGGATGTCTATTGCCATCAATAACACTGAAACCATCCCATTTCAAATGGATTTGACATTTATCCCTGTCAAAGGCAGTTAATGAGTGAATGAGATTTTGGAGGTGAACTGTTAGATCCGGTGCTAATGTACAATAGAACTGTGTCTATATTATTCAGTATGTCATGCTGCTTTATAGAGTTGTGTGTGTGTGTGTGTGGTTGTGATCAGTAATATTGTTTTCTATATATTGTAAAGTTTTCTTTCTCTTTCCAATTTGTGAAAAGAAACAAATAAGCCAAATGGGACCATAACTTTACATTTGACATAGACCTGTGGACTGAAGACAAATAAATAAATCAAAAATGATTTATTCGTAACGTTTCTAATTCCACTTTGTCTTATTTAATTTCCAAATGAAAATACTGGAGCAATGAAGAAAAAGGAACATAGCATACCGTAGTTATTTACAGTGCTGGCCAAAAGTATTGGCACCCCTGCAATTCTGTCAGATAATGCTCAATTTCTCCCAGAATATGATTGCAATTAAAAATAATTTGGTTGTAATACCTTCATTTATTTTGTGTGCAATGAAAAAAAACAAAAAAGAATGGGGGGGGGGGAAAAAATCATCATTTTACACAAAACTCCCAAAATGGGCCGGACAAAAGTATTGGCATCCTTTGAAAAATAATGTGATGCTTCTCTAATTTATGTAATTAACAGTACCTGGTACACACCTGTGGCACATAACATAATAACTAAATCACACTTGCAGCCAGTTAAAATGGATTAAAGTTGACTCAACCTCTGTCCTGTGTCCTTGTGTGCACCACATTGAGCATGGAGAAAAGATAGAAGACCAACTAACTGTGAGGACTTGAAAAGCAAAATTGTGAGGAAGCATGGGCAATCATAAGGTTACAAGTCCATCTCCAAAGACCTGAATGTTCCTGTGTCTACTGTGCGCAGTGTAATCGATAAGAGCCCATGGCACTGTGACTAACCTTCCTAGATGTGGACGGAAAAGAAGAACTGACAAGAGAGTTCAACGAAAGATTGTGCGGATGGTGGATAGAGAACCTCGACTAATATCCAAACAAGTTCAAGCTGTCCTGCAGTCCGGGGGTACAACAGTGTCAACCCGTACTATCCGTCGCCGTCCAACTGATAAGGGACTCTATGGTCGGATACCCAGGAAGACCCCACTTCTGACACAGAGACATAAAGAAGCCAGGCTGGAGTTTGCCAAAACTTACCTAAGAAAGCCAAAAACATTTTGGAAGAATGTTTTCTGCTCAGGTAAGACAAAAGTAGAGCTTTTTGGGAAAAGGCATCAACATAGAGTTAACTGGGGGAAAAAAGGGCCTTCAAAGAAAAAAACACGGTTCCCACAGTCAAACATGGCAGAGGTTCCTTGATGTTTTGGGGTTGCTTTGCTGCCTCTGGCCCTGGACTGCTTGACCGTGTGCATGGCATTATGAAGTCTGAAGACTACCAACAAATTTTGCAGCATAATGTAGGGCCAAGTGTGAGAAAGCTGGCTCTCCCTCAGAGGTCATGGGTCTTCCAGCAGGACAATGACCCAAACACACTTCAAAAAGCACAAAAAAATGGTTTAAGAGAAAGCACTGGAGACTTCTAAAGTGCCCAGCAATGAGTCCCGACCTGAAACCCATAGAACACCTGTGGAGAGATCTGAAAATAGCAGCTGTAGAAGCCACCCTTCAAATCTCAGAGACCTGGAGCAGTTGGCCATAGAAGAATGGTCTAAAATTCCAGCAGAGCATTGTAAGAAACTCATTGATGGATACCAGAAGCAGTTGTTCGCAGTTATTTTGCCTAAAGCTTGTGCTACCAAGTATTAGGCTGAGGGGGCCAATACTTTTGTCCGGCCCATTTTTGGAGTTTTGTGTAAAATGATAATGATTTTAAAAAATATACAGTGGGGAGAACAAGTATTTGATACACTGCCAACGGGTTTTCTCATTGACAGTGTATCAAATACTTGTTCTCCCCACTGTATGTTCTATTTTGTGTTTTTTCATAGCAAACAAAATAAATGAAGATATTATTACCAAAGCATTTGTAATTGGAATCATTTTCTGGGAGAAATTGAGCATTATCTGACAGAGTTGCAGGGGTGCCAATACTTTTGGCCAGCACTCTATGTACTCGTAATTAGCTTACAATTCTTGGACTATCAACAGCCAGTTTTACCACCCTTGTTGAACAATGCGGTTTATTGTCCAGTTTTTTTTGGATTTTTACAGGCTAATAAGCTGCCTGTCCTTTGGTGTAAATTTTCCATAATACATCGTATTATATGTCTGGTGTCTCTTGTGCAAGAACAAGTGACGTTTTTTTGTAAAATTTACTGGGTGAGCTTGTAGTCCAGAAAAAAAAAAAAAAGACATGATTCATTACTTTTTAAAGTTATTTTAGTAATTTCAATCATTAAATTATTAATTAAAATTATTTAAAAATAAATGCACAGTATTTATTTGTATGATTATATGTCCCTGCTTTAGAAATACAGCATACCATTAAAATTTTTTTTTTTTTTTTTTTTAACTATAAATGGCAAATGAACTTTATGTCCATTGGTGTAAATGAGGAGGAGCTGTACTTTTCACTGTACACTTATTAATTTGAAACTGAGGATTTCATTTAGTATAATAATTTTTTACACTAGGGTATTTCGTTTCTATTTGAAAGTTTCCATTTAAATATTTGTATTACTTTTTTTTTTTTAAAATAATGAATGTTTGATAAACAGGTATCACAACTGTTAGGCAAAAAAGTATATTGGTTTGAAACCGACACTTAAATGACAGCTTTACTTTGAATCACTCCTGCGCTTTTAATATGAAGGCGTCACCGGAAGTAGGCTCTTGCAGCTTGACCAGGAAACGAGAGAAACGCAGGCAAACGTCGTGGTGCGCGTGTGTCTCCTTGTTAATGTCAAAGTTCTCTCTGGGTCTTTTTCCAAATCGTATCACATGGACACAAACAAGCTGGAAGTCGTGAACTAAGAAACGAAAATGCAGCCTCAAGCGGATCTTCAGCCACAAGGTTGGTTATGTTTATACATGTCATTGTAATATGGGGTAGAATATTGGAAAAGTGATAGTGTCTCACAATTTTGAATTTTGATTGCGGCTCAAGAGTTCTAAGTACGGGCTCGATATTCAGTCCCAAAACATCCAATTCTAATTTTCCATTCGTGGGAATTACAGCAGTAGTCATATTCTAAAAGTTGTAATTATTTAAAAAAAAATTATAATTGAATATTTTTGGAAAAATACTGCAACTTTTTTTATTGGTCACTAGAATAAATTGTAGGCATAAAAATGATTCATGCTTAAATCTACTGTCAAATAATACTTGTGTATTTAACAACGAAATAGCTTAATGCAAACATTTAACAAAAAAAAAATCCTGACATGTTAACAAGCCAGTTTACAGTGGAAAAACATGTTGAAGTATTTAACAACATAGTACTAGCATCATGCATAGTATATCCTTTATGCTCTACAAAAATGACTAACATTACAGCAAGTGAGTACTAGTACTAAGTCGATTTTACATATTTGAATGTATGCTGTATTTTTCTTTTAAATTTTGTTCCCCTAAAAGAGGAGTTTAGGGAACCTCCGACAAGGATGACAAAAAAACAGACCCTCACCTTAATATCCATGGCGTCCGTCAACTTCAGCTCCATGATCTGCTACTCTATACTGGGGCCCTTCTTTCCCGTTGAGGTACAAATAGGACACACACTCTCTGTAAACAACACTGATCAGGAAGGCTGTTTTACTTGTTAAACATGCCATAGATTTCTACAACACAAGTAACACAAATGCTGTCTAAATACACAACTAGTTTCAAGTTGTCATATTATGAATAGTTGATATTTTAAAAATTAAGTGATGAGGTTTCAAGACTAAACTGTAGTTTGTATGTGTTTGGAATGCTGTACTGTATCTACAACCAGAAAATGGCAGATTTTTAAAATATACTGTAAGATATATAAAATATTCTGTTCCTGCTCACTGTTTTCTCCTAATAAATAAAACATAACTAACAAAAGGAGTATATCAAACTGCCATGTGATACATTAAAACTGTTCAGACCAAAAGTACGCTCAGATTCCTATTCTCTGTGTTTAAGCAGTTGAACAGGACAGGTTGAAGAAAAAAAAAACAAACATATTCTGTAAAAATTCAGATGTCTCAAAGACTAAACGAATGAATGAAATTTGAATAACACTATTACATGTTCCTATTTCTAGCACTTTCTGCCATTAATGACGATAGCTATCTGATCCATTTGAAATGGAAATGATCATTCAATGCCAGTCAAGCAGTTAAAATCCTAAATCAGTCTAGGAAACCCAACTAGAAACTCTTATTTTAAAACCTAAAGCTTCCTTTGAAACTTAACTCGCAACTACTCTAACGTCAAAGAGCTCATGTGAGAAGCTTTTATTGAATTTGGTGCTGCATTTATGTGGTAGTGTTGAGGAATAGTGCAATTTTAAAAGGGACATTCCAGTATTTACCAGATTCAACTGTGCTTGGTAAATGGAATTGAAACATACGAGTGTAATTGGAAAAAATTCACTTTGGACTGAAGTCGGCTGACCTCTTATAACCCTACGAACTTTTCATGTTAGAGTCTACTACGCATCAGAAAGTGTGGGTAATGACCAATGACCTGCACATCCAACTGTGTTATCACGATCAGATACAGCCCCCCCCCCCCAAAAAAAAATTTAAAAAATCAAAGCCTGGTGGTAGGGAAGTGCACTGGTGGCCTACCATGTTTGTGGATTCTTATTTCCAAATAAAAATAAAAATAGAAATGTTAGGTTGACAGGAATTTTAAAATTATGACTTATGTTTATTATAAGCCATTTATTAACAAGTTTTACAAATAGGCACCAGGTTGAATTAGTGTATTAAGAAATAAAACATGCAATTCAGTGCAATGGCTGACAGCTGAGACAGTTTTATTCACATATCAACCATAAAATGTCACCATTATGCTTTCCATTATTGCCGGATGCTGATAAAATATGCATACTGTACTTTGTGTGTGTGTGTTTGTGTATATGTATTAGGGCTGCAGCTATCGGTTATTTTAGTAGTCGATTAATCTATCAACTGGTTAGTTCGAATAATCGAGTAATCGGATTAGGAACATTTAATGCGTTGTAGAATCAATTTTAGGAGGTGTACTGTAAAACAATGGCTTGCTAAGATTTCACTTTCAAAAGAGCATTTAATGCAAATACAAAATAAAATTCCTGAGTTTCTTCAAACTATGCAGAATTGCACTTTCATTTCAAAATAAATTGAAATACTTGAGTTTAACCTTAAACGGTATTAAAAAAAAAAGATCTCAGTACAACAAAAGAATTGGCTAACTTTCATAGCAAGCGTCAGCTAACTTAAATGCTATAAAATGCGAACGTTTTTTTGTTTTACAACGCTCTTTACAATTTGTTCAAACACATATTCCCCTAAAAACGGCTAAATATACCAATAAACCAAATTACAAATGCATGAAAAACATACTAGCTCAAACAAAAATTACCTTATATTGGTCTTAACTGGGAGCAGCTGGATTCAGCCATGTTCAAAGAGTTAGGTCATATTCACTGTTGCCACTAAAGGACAGTGTATCCACCCAAATCAATAAAACTGAATGCAAACACTTCCAAAACAAACCATTACAAGCCACTCTAATTAAACGAATATTCGAAGCAGCAAAATTTGATTCAAAGCTTTTTTCTAATCGAATTACTCGAGTTAATCGATTAATCGTTGCAGCACAAATATGTATGTATGTACTTTAATAAAAACTACAGGTTGAATTAAAAAAAAAAAAAAAAAAGTTTTATTAATTATAGTGAAACAATTATTAACTTAAAATGATGTATACACCACATTACATACAATAGATATATCATATTTTATATATAAAAACGTCCCTCTCACTCCTCATGGGGTGGTATACGTATCATCATCAAGCTTGAGTCTTTTACCAGAGGCATGGGAGTGTGAGGGTTCTGCGAAGTAATCTTAGCTGTTCCTAGGACATCGTGGTGGTGGACAAAGAACAGAAGAGCCTGACATGATAAATGTGGCAATACCAGCTGACGCCAACACCAGTAAAAAGGAACACGACAACGTGGAGAAGTATCAAGGGCTGAAAGAGCAGGTAGAGGGGATGTGGAAGCTGAAGTCTAGCGTGGTTCTCATGGTAGTGGGAGCACACGGGGCAGTAACCCCCAAGCTGGGAGAATGGCTCCAGCAGATCCGAGGAACAACATCTGAAGCCACAGTCCAGTAGAATGGAGTCCTGGGAAAAGCTAAGATACTGTGCAGAACCCCCAAACCCCCAGGCCTCTGGTAATGAACCCGAGGCTGGGGATGACACAGATACCACGCCACGATGGGTGAGAGGGACGTTTTTTACATACACTGTTGGCCAAAACTATTGGCACCCCTGCAATTCTGTCAGATAATGTTCAATTTCTCCCAGAAAATGATTGCAATTACAAATGCTTAGGTACTAGGTAGTAATATCTTCAATTATTTTGCTTGCAATGAAAAACCACAAAAGAGAATGGAAAAAAATATATAAATCATTATCATTTCACACAAAAATCCCCAAAAATGGGCCAGACAAAAGTATTGGCACCCTTTGAAAAATCACGTGATGCTTCTCTAATTTGTGAAATTGCACCTCTTACTTACCTGTGGCACATAACGGGGTGGGAATAACAAAATCACACTTGCAGCCAGTTAAAATGGATTACAGTTGACTCAACCTCTGTCCTTGTATGTACCACATTGAGCATGGAGAAAAGAAAGAAGACCAAAGAATTGCCTGAGGACTTGAGAAGCAAATTTGTGAGGAAGCATGGACAATCTCAAGGCTACAAGTCTATCTCCAAAGACCTGAATGTTCCTGTGTCTACTGTGCGCAGTGTCATCAATAAGTGTAAAGCCCATGGCACTGTGGCTAACCTCACTAGATGTGGAAGGAAAATAAAAACCGACGAGAGATTTCAACAAAAGATTGTGCGGAGGGATGGTGGATAAAGAACCTCGACTAACATCCAAACAAGTTCAAGCTGTCCTGCAGTCCGAGGGTACAACAGTGTCGACCCATACTATCCGTCGGCGTCTGAATGAAAAGGAACTTTATGGTAGGATACCCAGGAAGACCCCACTTCTGACCCAGAGACAGTTGGAAGTTTGCAAAAATGTACCTGAGAAAGCCAAAAACGTTTTGGAAGAGTATTCTCTGGTCAGATGAGAAAAAAGTTGAGCTTTTTGGGGAAAAGGCATCAACATAGAGTTTACAGGGGGGAAAAAATGAGGGCCTTCAAAGAACACTGTCCCCACAGTCAAACATGGTGGAGGTTCCCTGATGTTTTGGGGTTGGTTTGCTGCCTCTGGCACTGGACTGCTTGACCATGTGCATGGCATTATGAAGTCTGAAGACCACCAACACATTTTGCAGCAAAATGTAGGTGCCAGTGTGAGAACGCTGGGTCTCCCTCGGAGGGCATGGGTCTTCCAGCGGGACAATGACCCAAAACACACTTAAAAAAGCACTAGAAAATGGTTTGAGAGAAAGCACTGGAGACTTCTAAAGTGGCCAGCAATGAGTCCAGACCTGAATCCCATAGAACACGTGTGCAGAGATCCAGGGGCGGGCCAGGCCATTTGGGGGCCCTAAGCAAAATAATGCAAAGGGGCCCATATTTTTGGCCCAGCATTTCGTCACAGTGTACTGTGAAACTCATACATGCAATCCAACCCATACGTCCATATTTTGTATATTAATCAGATTTTGTTGCACTGCATACTTCAAACTTCTCACCCCAAATGATTGTCAGTACTTACAGTAGATAGCGCCAAACCTTTTTCTAAAAGAGGAAAAAAAGACGTAAAGGAAGAACTTATTTTTTTAAGCTTGTAATCAAGTATCAAAACTCACAAAAGTCAAATAAAGCAAACTAGTAAACAAAATAGAATTATAAATTAAACAATTGCCAGATTGGGGGCGCCCTAGTGGTCAGGGGCCCTAAGCAGCTGCATGATCTGCGTATAGGCTGGGCCGGCCCTGCAGAGATCTGAAACTGGCATTTTGGAGCAGGCAACCTTCAAATCTCAGAGACCTCGAGCAGTTGGCCAAAGAAGAATGGTCTAAAATTCCAGCAGAGCATTGTAAGAAACTCACTGATGGATAGCGGAAGCGGTTGTTCGCAGTTTTTCTGTCCAAAGGTTGTGCTACCAAATATTAGGCTGTGGGTGCCAATACAATCCGGCTCAATTTTGGAGTTTTGTGTAAAATTTTAATGTTTTTTTTTTCTTTTTTTTTTTTCTTCATTCTCTTTTGTGTTTTTTCGTTGCAAGCAAAATAAATGAAGATATTACTGCCAAAGCATTTGTAATTGCAATCATTTTCTGGGAGAAATTGAGCATTATCTGACAGAATTGCAGGGGTGCCAACACTTTTGGCCAGCAATGTAATACATATAGGATGTATTTTAAGAATGGCTAAATGAAGGCAACTATACTACAAGATGTAATGTGGTGGGTGAGCGGGATTGAAAAAATGAAGCAGGTCACATATACATTTATCTTTTCTATTTGCATCTGTGAGTGTAACCCATTAAGCATCCACTTCTTTCTGAGCTCAGTGGAACAAAACAAACGTGGGCTAAGCTAATCAACTGGAGAAAATTCCACCAAATTAAGCCTGAGAGCTGCGATTGGTCACCGTGGCCACCATGTGACCCCACTCAGGACGTGTGTCACGTATTGTAAATGTAGATTCCTAGATGGTTGTTCAAATGGGAAATTTGCCCTCGTGCTTGCCCAGCAGTTGATAGACATGTGAGATGATTAATAATATGTTCCTGTCAGCCTTCCATTAAATCAATCTTTGTTGTCATCTCTGATCAATTGGGGCTACCTTGGATATGCATGTCCGTCGTAGACCTGAAATAAGAGTCCGTCTGAGTTGAAAAATTGGTGAAGACACACATTGTTTGAAATCTGCATTATTCTTGGAATGTGAATATTACTAAGTTTTTCTTTTTTCTTAAAATTTAATTTTGTGTTCATCCCCCACAACCCATGGAAGAACAGATTAACCTTTAAATAATGATTTGATAAACAAAGATCATGTGATTTTCATCTACATTTACCGTTTTTTAACCAAAATTGTATGGCAGCTTCTTCAAAAACATTTTAAAAAATCAAATGTAGATTATTTTAAATGTAATGCACAAATAATGTTGTTAATTACTGGGCTGAAATTCAGTAAAGCAAGAATTTGTCAACCAATTTCTGATTTTAAACTTATTCTAAATTTGACTCAAAATGACATGTGGAACGTATTTTAAACAGGGACATAACAGGGGTCGACAATATGAATGGCATGGTGGCCCGGACGTACTTTTAAAACCACCTGAGCCACCAGAATGCTCCAACTACTGGCTCGGTGTGGCCAGTAAAAATAATGCGTTGATAATAATAATAATAATAAAAATTAAAAAAAATCTTATTTCACATTAATTCCCAGTGGTTTCGTATTTTGATGACGTTACGCTATCCTGATCAAAGACAACCTTACAATCTATGCAGCCAGCCGTTGCTCTCCGTGGGGTGTAAACACACTTCGCTCGCTCGATTGTCAGTATCCTAGTACCTACCTAATGTTATACTACAAGACAAAATGTTTCTGAAACCCCCAGCACCGGCCAAGCAAAGGGGAAAAAGGACCACTCAAGTAAGAGAAAGTCACCAGAGGAGTTTAGGGAAAGCTAAATCCAGCAGGTTAAGGGAGAGAAAGTTTCAGCCCCAGTGGCGAGACTGCTTGAATCGGCTCGGCTACGATGAGACAAAAAAAAGTAGAGCTGAAACGAATACTCGAGCAACTCGAGTTTAAAAACTGATCCGAGTAATTTTATTCACCTCGAGGAATCGTTTAATTTTGCCAGCTCTAAGCATCACGTTTTGCCCGGACTACTTTTAATTTGGGACAACGTGCTGACGTCACGTGCGTAGAGGAAGAAGCAATTAAAAAAAAAAAAAATCTACTGCAGCCGACAGCCGCTACAAACTACGCTGACGTTGCTAAAAACTAGCCCGCATGATGCTAGTGTGGTAGCAGGTAGTGTCCGATGCGTCTCATGGATATCGCATGCATTTAGGACTAGATGCGAAATGACACTCGGCCGCGTCTGGGCAGCGTTAGTAAACAGCTGCCATCTTTAAGCAGTAGACTTCTCAGCGCTAATAAATATAATGTTACTGTCACTCGCTCACATAACGTTAGCCCTTCGGAGGGCTAGGTTTCTATTGATTATGACCACTGTCGATGCGTGGCTAAAGTGTCTTACATACAGGCTTTATTTAATCTGTAAAAACACAGCGCTGTAGAGTGATGAGGGTGTAACATTAAAACGTAATAAAGCTAACTGTTAGTTTTAGCTCCGTAGTCATTGCTGAATAAAACACCAAGTAGCACTGGTCCCTAATGTGCTCCAATACAGCAGGTATCATCCATTTATTTTGAACACTGCAAAAACTCAATCCTATCAGTACTTACAGTTTAGACTAACTTAAAACTTAACTAGAACATAAAAATAGCTTGACACAAATGGAAATTCAATTGAAACACGTGGGAAAAACACGTAGCTTTCAAGTGATGTTGTTATCAAGCGTAATTACATTTTTAGGTAAGAAATGTTTTTTTAGATCTAGAAGTTTTTTGAGTGAAAGCAGTGATTTTTTTTTCTAGTCACATCTGAGATGCAATTGTTGGCTGTTTTCAGCAATGTACATAGAAAACAAAGACATTGATTGACTGAAAATGGTTCAATATTGGATTGGTTTTTTTTCTCATGTATATTTATAATTGCTCTTTACCTTAAAAAATAATGTTTTATCCGATTACTCAATTAATCGTTTGAATTTTCAGTCGATGACTCGATTACTAAAATATTCGATAGCTGCAGCCCTAAAAAAAAAGTGAGGTGTGCAGATCAGTGCCCACATAGGCAGACAAGTACGTTAGAGAAAACCGAACGAGTATGAAACCTATGGCATAAACATAACATTTGATAATTAATCCGCATGACTACGGAAAAAACTATCGTCATAACGACGTTCTAGCTTGAAAATCGTTCGCCATAATTGCCTTAGTCATCTCTTTGACTTCTAAATTGTTGCCACGACAACCGAGCCCTTCCAGAAGGTGTAAGGGGAAGATAGGCAAGCTTCGCCCAGGCATGGGGCACTCCCGTGGGCCCGCCTCCTACTAGTGCTCCCAAGAAAAAATGTTTGTGTGTTGTTTGTTTCCCGAAAACATTAAAATATGTGTAAGTCGTCAGTGGAGTTGATTTGGGTTCATTCATGTATGCTGGAGTGAATATGGAATTGGAATAGGATTATTTGCACTAGATTCATGTTTTTGCACCGTTTTGCTGCATTTTTTATAAAATCTACATCCCCCCCCCCCCCCCCCCCGAAAATGTTATGCATGTTATTCCAGCAAATTGTTCTTTTTCTTGATTATTGAGATCAATGACTGACGCGTTGACCAGGTCCAGTGGTTTTGATAGTTGGGCCAGTGAACTTCGTGGCTAATTTCCCTTATTGTCTACCCCTGCATAAGTCAAAAAGTTATCCCCTTTGGTCAAATTGATAAAACCATGATTGAAAAGAGCTGTACCGTTGTCTCACACGGTTCAATTATTTTTGCAATTGATTGTGTCCCAGGCAGAAAAGAAAGGCGCAACCCAGACAGTGGTGGGCGTCATATTCGGCTGCTACGCTGTAAGCAATTTGATTGGCTCGTTGATCCTGGGCCGATATGTAAGTAGAGGATATCTTGCAATTTTTTTCACCCGTCACAAGATGCACGTAATGGAAAGAACATATAACCCCCCCAATGCTTCTTCATGTTCTTTTCAGATCGTGCAAATCGGCGCAAAGTTGATGCTCATCACAGGACTTTTTGTGTCATCTGGCTGCACCATTCTCTTTGGGTGATGATCGTTTTCTCTCTGAATTAACATCGGCTCAAAAACCAGGCGTTCTTAAAAAATTGTATACATATTTAGATAATGTTGTGGGAGCAAATTTGTATTTAAAAAAGGTCTAAAAACAAACAAACAACAAAAAACTCAGCTCTAGAAGAATAAATGCACATTTATGGGCATAAAACGTTTTCTTATGAAATGAGTAATTTTCCGAATTGCTTATCCTCTTGATGGGCAGTTTTTCCCATTAAAAAAATGCATTTGTTTTGTTGTGAAAATTTTTCACATTAAAAAGTTTTTTTATGAGAGAAAGATGCAAGAAAAAAAGCTTTTTTTCAGGATGGTTGTCATCTTGCAGGAATAAAGTTGCTTAAATAAACAATACAAAATAAAGTTGGAATCCTTACCAAAGAAATTATGTATTTGTTCAGGATAAAAATTGATAAGAATGAGAATAATTGCAAAAAATCACATTACGTAATTTACGAGAAAAAAGTCCTCTTTTTGCGTGAAAAAAAAGCTGCCACCTTTACAAAAATCTTATAGACAATAGAATAGAAACAAGGTTTTAGATAAAAAGCCTCAATGTTACCGGGTAAAAGTCTAGCATTGTTACTTAAGGAAAAAAGTCATATTCATTTTTGTCACGATAAAAACTTAACGAGATTTGTCATATTACTTCACCAAAAAAATCAGGCAGGGATTAAACGTCTGTCACAGCCGATGAGTTAATTTACTGGCATCAAATTAATAAACATATCAAAATTACTGTAATTTTTTTTGTGTCAAAAAACATGACCAAGGCAACTGTTCTATAGGTTAATATAATGTAGACTTTGGGGCCGGGCAGTACATCGATATGAAAATGACACCGATATATTTTTAAAGGTGATATGAAATTACACCATATTGTATGAATACATTTCACATTTATGTGGGTAGTAGCACTGCAACAAATGTGACATTTTACATCTCTGGATTTGTTAGAATGAAGAAGAAAATCTACAAATTGATTTCAATAAGCTATTTAGAGGTGTCAAACTAAAAAAAATTGTTTGTTTCTCATGAATGCATCTTTTCAACATAAAAAAGATTGGCCTATTTTATTTTATTAAGCTGTTTTATTAAGCACCTATTTGAAGAACTGCCATTGATTTCATCTGACAGGCTGCTGGACAGAGTTCCTGCCGGTCCTGTTTTCATTGCCTTGTGTATCATCGTGAGGTCTGTGGATGCCGTCGGCTTTGCTGCCGCCATGACTTCTTCTTTTGCCCTCTCAGCAAAAGTATTCCCAAACAATGTGGCCACTGTCTTGGTGAGTATGAACAGCCAATTGTCTGCGTCTAGCATGTTTTTACGGCAGGATCATGAGCGCTCCTGTTTCACACTAGAACTACCGTCGCATTCCCTGTGGGCGACTTTGGGTAACGGTAATTTTGTGGAAGCATAACTGCTTGAGGCACTCAGTTCGCAAATCGGCCCAACTAGGAAAGCAGTGTTTGGCGGCTTTTTAGAAACGTGATTTGGTTAAACTGGTTGGTCACTGTGTGTTATGGAGCACCTCGACGGCGATAACATGCATTGATCATCAAGCTGAAGCCGATCGCTTTTCTATTACTTATTGTCCATTGTATGTTGTCAGAGGCGTCATGTGGAAAGAATGTTATGAGAAGCATGTGAATACTGTATGGCAGCGGTTACTAAGTTGCGGACCGAGGTCTACCTAGAAGCCTTCCCATACAGACCTGTTCAAAAAAAACTCAGCGCCTTTATTTTAAGCGCCTCATCCATTGTATATTTTACGGTAGTAGCTGGTGATGTAACCTTACTCTTCCAAAGAAAGAGATGTTCAGTCAGTTAACACCAACTTTACAGCAGAGACAAATAAAGTTTGAAACTCCAAGCTGTGGTCATGTTGTTGTTACCCTGTAAATGATTTTCTTGTTCCTTCCAGGGAAGTTTGGAAGTGTTTACAGGCCTGGGCCTCATCCTGGGACCACCCGTAGGAGGTTGGTTCTACCAGTCCTTTGGATACGAGGTTCCCTTCATGGTGCTCGGCTGTTTCCTTTTGATTATGGTACCACTCAACATCTACATCCTTCCCTCCATTGGTACTGAGCCAATTACCTTTGATTGACATCACACACAGGTTGGGTCTGATCAGTATGGAATGTTAACCCCCAATCCTTTCTCAGATGCCGCAGCCTCAAAGAGTTCCTTCTTCAGTCTTCTCAAAAATATTCAAATCATCCTGCTCTGCTACGTCATCTTCACCCTAAGTTCAGGTCTGGGTTTCCTGGATGCAACGTTGTCCCTGTACGCCGTGGAACAGTTCAAACTGTCCACCGGCTACGTGGGTCTGATCATGCTGGGTTTGTCCTTCCCATACTCCCTGGGGTCTCCATTAATGGGCTTTTTCACTGATAAATACCCTGTGAGTATTAAAAAAAATCAGATTTTCCCATGAGTTATTATTATTATTTTTTTTAAAGCATTCATCTTTCCATTTCAGGCGTCCAGGAGCTGGTTCATGGTGATCGGGGGCACTGCCACAGCTTTTGGCTTCATGTTCCTGGGACCTGTCCCTTTCCTTAACTTACCAAGGTACTTTACAACTACATGGAAAGTAAATTCCAAAATTTTGGAAGCCCAGAATCAGTTATGTGCTCCCTCTTACACAGGCTACTTTCAGTTAAGAGGTGAGGCAGTAGCATTTCTGAATGGTACCCAAATGTTAACTTTGTGACTAATGTTGGAATAAAATATTCTACTTTGCTTTGACCTCTTAAAAAAAAAAAAAAAAAAAAAAAAAGGGCAACTGATTAGCATAGCTTGTTAGCCTAGTAGGCCTTAAGCTTTTAATAAAGGTTAAATCTGCTGGTAAATCGGATTATGCAAATCCACGTGGCGTCATTTAGTTCTTAAATTATGAAAACAAGTAACTGTTAAGGCAATGTCATAATATCATACCAACACCTTACTTCTTAACCTTTGCACCCTCATTAAATGTTTTAACTTTTTGGACAAATTGTACTGTAAATGCAACCACAAGTTCTTTTATTGTTATTATAAAGTGAGTTTAGATTTTTTTTACTATAACCATCTATTTACATTCCCAGACAACTCTGGCTGCTGGTCTTCATGCTGGGAGTAATTGGCTTTTCCCTGGCCATGACTGCCATCCCCATTTTCCCTGAGGTCATCAAATGTGCCTAGTGAGTGAATTTTGTGGTGCAAAAGTCGCAGGATAATTGTTTGGTCACCTTGTTCCCTGTTTTGTGTAGCGACAATGGCTACGAGGAGGGACTGAGCACTCTGGGAATGGTGTCAGGGTTGTTTGGAGCAGTGTGGTCCACAGGGTGAGTCTGTCAAACTATTCAGGTCTGATTGATATGGAAATGAATGGTGCTAGGCATGGTGACTATGCAAATAAGTTTGTGGTACAAGAGTATATAAAAAAATACAGATAAAGATGATCTGGGTGCAATTAGATACACACAGCTAAAAAGATTGTCGATGCCAGGATTAGCGATCAGGTACCATAGAATAGGATGTCAATACATAATACTGGATTCCCCACCTCACATTGCTAAATTGTGTACGCTCCACCCCACCTAATCATGTTTCCTTTTGATTCACCTCCCGTCGTCTTTCTCCTCAGTTATCAGGCCTTCCACGGTGTCCACCGGTAGATGTAATTAGCTAACGATAGCACTATGATGTTTAGAAGTAGCGTACGGATGTAAAAATGTATTTTTTTGTTTTTCTCCTCTTCTTTCTGCTTCCTTCCTTCCTGTCCCACATAATCCCTTCGTAGTGGCTGCTTTCTGCTAATAAATAAAACTTGAACAAACCACAATGGGAGTACAACCCCTAGCAAAAAGTATGGAATCACCAGTCTCGGACGAGCACTGAACTCAGACATTTTATTATGTAGAACAAACTCGGATAAAAAGCTTGAAAAAATAATTAATTTTCCATTTTCCAAGATGACAATGCATCATGCCACAAAGCTAAAACTGTTGAAGCATTCCTTGGAGAAATACTCACCCAGTCAATGTCAGCCCAGATCTCAACCCTATAGAAAACCTGTGGGGGAAATTGAAAAAAATGGTCCACAGCAAGGCTCCGACCTGCAAGGATGATCTGAACTGCAATCAAAGAGAGTTGGCACCAAATTGATGAAGAATACTGTTTGTCACTCATCAAGTCCATGCCTCAGAGATTGCAAGCTGTCATAAAAGCCAGAGGTGGTGCAACTAAATATTAGAGATGTGTTTTGATTGTTATTTCTTTGTTTCTCATGATTCCATATTTATTTCCCTGCAATTGCTCTTTAGAAGTAACATTTACTGACCACCACAATGTTTTTTATTCATTTCTTTTAGTGTTTCTGAATGCCAAGGAGTTGCACTTTTGAACTAATTCATTATTTTTTCAAGCTTTTTATCTTGAGTTTTTTCTACACAATAAAATGTCTGAGTGCTCGCTCCTCGGGGAGTGGTGATTCCATACTTTTTGCTACAGGTTATAGATTAAACACCTATTTGATACATTAAAACTATTAAGACCATATGGACAGTCAGATTCCTATTCTCCATGTCTAAGCAGCTGAATAGGAGAGGTTTAAAAAAAAAAAAAAAAAAAAAAAAAGATCTGGTGTAAACATGAGTGCTTGCTTCCCATTTCTAGGATGTTTTACGGGCCCACCATGGGTGGCTTCATCACGCAGCGTTTAAGCTTCGAGTGGGCAGCTGCCATCCAAGGAGGCCTGGCTTTCATCGGTGTAAGTTTGACATTTAATTTTGCCAACAGCCTCTCCAATCATTTAGGTTACATTGCAGTTCATGAGTCAAAAGAAGTGATTTCTGTCACCTCACCTGAGGAATTCCAGATGGATTTGCAGGCCTTTAATACAATACATTTAGCATTTAGGGTGGTGATGTAAAACTCACCTGTGGTTGATGGTGTTGTGACATGTCCTTAGGCTTTCCTCCTGGCGCTGTATTATGTCGCGCATCAGGCAACACCGCAAAGGTAAATTATCTTACTTGACATTACTGATATACTGTAAGTTTATTTAGTGCAAAGCTTCCCAGTTCAAATGGATTGGACATATTTAAATTTACAGCAGATTCATTTTTCACTCATTTCTGCATATGGTTGCTGCCTTTCGTCACATTCAAATGGATTAGATGTCTCGTTGCAGCTGATGAGCAAAACATCGATTTTAAGTGCTTATCTTAATGCTACGAAATAACATAGAAGCACATAAATGTAACGCATTACAGCTTGTAGCCTTTAGGTTTAAAACATTGTCTAAGCTGAGGAAAAACTGCGAGTGAATCAAAGTTTTATCATTTGTGAATCATTCCCTTTTTGATTTTTTTTTTCCAGGCTTCCAGATAAGAGGCAACAAAATGACGAAACTCTTCCACTCCTGGATGAATAAAATCCTTGTTGAAACTTTAGTGACAATATTTTATATCATCACTACATGAAAGTCAAATCGCACACTTGATGTTCTGATAAATCTTTTTTTTTTTTTTTTTTTTTTTAAATAAAACTTGTACATATTTAAATGCTAAACGGTAAGCCTGATTCATTATACTTTCATGTAAGAGTGCATATGAAAATGGGTTTTGAAAAACGTAAAACACGGAATACTGCCTGGGTGCGGTGTAAAAGATGACAAACGATACGCACATGAAGGTAAAAAGTTTAATACTGCATATAAAATCAGAAATCTACCATATTTTTCAGACGATAAGTCACACAGACCAACATGACCAGGTAGAAACTATATTACATACAGAAAAGTGTAGTGGTGTGTTACATTGCGTTAACATGCTCTACACTCACTCAGTCATTATTATAAAATGATTTTACATTGTGAAATGTATTAGTCAAGTGTTTGAAAAATAATGTCCCTCAAAAATGCGACTCCTATTCTGTTGCAACTTGTGTGTTATATACAGTATTAATGTGACTGTCTGAAAAATGTGAAATAAAAAGTTTTGTCACATTTTTTGGCCTCAAAATGTTTAATATTTTTAGTGCAACCTCCAAAGTGGTACATAAAATTACTGTTTCAATTACCTGTGCAGATGAGTTAACATTTATTTTACTTGTACATACTCTTTTGAAATTAGAACTTCCACTTTGGAAGTTACACTATATGTAGAGACATTCAGTCCCAATAATAAATAACTTTTTTTTTTTTTTTTGTACTTTAAAAAAAATATAAAAATCATTCTAAAAAGGGATTGTCTTTTGAATAAAATCATGACAAAAAGTTTACCATCATTGGTCGAGTTGCACAGCATCACTGGGCCTCCTAGTCGGTCTCTTCGGGAGGGGGCGGCGATTGGGTCGGACTCTATTGTCGGCCGACTCGCTTCCGACATCTGTGTCGGAAACTGTGGCCTGAGGTGATGTTAGCTGTGGCGATGGTGGTGGTTTTCCCACATTCTTTTTCACTTTCTTTTTCTTTTTGGGTCTGTGCCAAAAAAGGAAATGTACACAATGAATTTCTAATACATCACTGTATTCATTTAAACTTTTGTTGATCCTTTATAGAGCCCTCATTTAACTCAGTGCAGCAATTAGCGGTGAATGATTGCTGTCAGCCTAACCAGCCAAAATGGACCATTAAGGGCACTGAAAGCTGAGAATGTTCAATCGGTCCTCCCAGTTTAAATGAATTTAAAAGACGTTTATCATTGTGAATGGCAGGCAATGAGTTAAATACTATGAAAAAAACTTTGGGGTGTTCTGATTTTATTCATGTTAATTTTATTCATTTCTTTGATTGACAATGTAATCATAAAAAAATCTAAATGATTAAAATACATATATAATTGAGACCAGGCATCTACATATACAGACTTCACATATGTGGACCCCGGGTCATTATGGGGTTAAAATTTTTTTCTCTTTAATTTACCAAAAATAGTCATTTGCTCTGTAAAGTGTTACATTGGTGTTGTATCTGTTTTGCATCATTTTCGGGAGGTGCTTGTAATAATTGAGACGATACTTACTTGGCCTCCATCAATTCTGGCTCTGTGTCAGTTAGAGCGGGCTCGGAGAGAAACCGGAGTTCCCCAGAAGGAGTAATTGCAGTGGAAATCTTGGAAGTGCACAGGAAAACATTGAATTATTTTCTCTCATTTTAACGACCAATGTTTTTTCTGTGGAATTGACGTTGATAGACATCCAATACATTCAAACTGAATGGACGGATGGGTTAACATGTTCTTCTCGTTAGCTTAGCAAAAGGGTACATTTTGACGGATAGATGAGTTCGGGCGTAAGCCACACTCAGTGAGCATTCGACCACCTTTTGTCTATGCAAGGTTTCTGAAACCACTCGCCCCAACTAAAAATGTGTTTGGTTGCGTCAGCATGTCACAACGAGGACACACACACACCAGACACATACAACCTGGAAAGGGTTTTTATTCCTGATTTTTTTCCTCAGATTTTAAAAAGGAATTTCATTGACTTGCATACTTGCTCACATCGGCATTGGTTTTAAGTGATTTAAGTATGAGGACTGGTCTGGGGAAAACGGCCTTTCAGTTCTATGACCTTCTCAAATGAAATAAAATCTTCAAATAAAGGTGACATGAAATGAATACATGGGGTTGGATCAGGAGATGTCATCATTAACTCTTTCAGTGCCATTGACGGTAGACGTCCAATTCTGCTGTGAATTACTTCAGTCCAGTCCAAATGGATATGCTGTCAATGGCAGTCAATGAGTTAATTATTAGGTATATTAAAAATATTTTAATAATTACGTATATTAATAATGTATTTTAAATTATTATTACTCTCATTTAGTATAGTACTTTTTAATTCCTGTAATTTTTGGACAACACAAAGCCCACAGAGTTTGTATCAATGATGTTGTAACATCAGCTCACCATGGTCGGCGTTGCCCTCTCCACAGCTGCATCTGCCACTGCAACCTCCTCGACCGCGTCTCCTATGAGCACATAACAGCTCAGCTGAGCGGTTCACTACAACTAGAGAACACTGTACTCTACGTACCCTTAACTTCTACGTAGGCAACGAGAAAATAGCCCTGCTGTCCATCCGGCAAGCTCCCATACCACCATTTATCATTGTCCTTGTACAGCACACGGATGATGTCGCCACGCCGCAGCGTCAGCTCGTCCGAGCGGTTGGCTTTGTAGTCGTGCAGTGATACCACCTGGGAAAGAGACCCACAGCAGGTGACCATTTTATAGAGTAAGACACCGATATTACAAGCAGTAGCTTCTGTGCAAGCTTACCACAGGTTGAGTAGAGTCGTAGCTAGGAAGAGGCTGTGAATGACAAATATTACATTTAGATGCCATAGATGTCGTGTAAGACTGTCAGCAGTTTATATAATGGGTATATTAGGTAAATTTGACTAATTGCTAAAACTCAACTGTCAAAATTGCAATAAAACCGGCTAATAGGATGCTACTAATTATATCTTTCAACAGGGTGACATACACACGAGGCA
Organism: Corythoichthys intestinalis; assembly: GCF_030265065.1. Lineage (NCBI taxonomy): Eukaryota > Metazoa > Chordata > Actinopteri > Syngnathiformes > Syngnathidae > Corythoichthys > Corythoichthys intestinalis. Next base: position 34,838,069 of record NC_080409.1, on the reverse strand, counting down.
GTGTCCGCTTTCAATTTTGAAATGAAATCATATATATAAACAAAAATGAAATCATATACACACACACATATAAACACATTTATTTTATTGGCCGCAATTGTAAATACTTCTAATTTAAGATGGGCTCCTCACCGTCTGATGCTTGTGAGACGACATCCCCTGTCGATGCAGCCCGACTGGACTGAAGCCGCCCAATAGAGGAGGAAGGGAAGCGTTGGATTTTATCTGAGATTATAAGGAAATAATTACTTCCATAGAGAATGAGTTGTATTGATTGTAAAGCTCCAACTTGTTTGAATTTTATGCTCTTATAACCCACCACATACTGTACATATATGGTGAGATCCAACACAATGTATCATGACAACTATTGTGATTGTAGTACATCTGTAATGTGTGACACCCTAACATTCCAGCTTTACAGTACATATTTGGTGAAATCCAACACAATGTATCATGACAACTATTGTGATTGTAGACCAGGGGTCCCCAAACATTTTCCTGTGAAATAACTTTTCCCTTCTCTGATGAGGGGCCGGGGTCAGTTTGTAACAGAAAAAGTGTGAAAATTGCAGGAGTGCCTAAATATAAAAATTTATTGTTTTTCAGAAAGCCACAATCAAATAACCCTTTCTGGATTCTTCACGGAAAGAAAGTAAATTAAATTAAAAAAAAAAAGAGACATGACATGACATGACATGGACATGGGTGCACATATTTTTTTTGCCCAGGTTCTCAGAGGAGGACCTGGAGATGTGACTTGGTCCTCATTGAGCTTGAGAGCAGACCCGCCTGATGCGATAAAATTATGACAAGCTTTACTTAGAGCTTTACTTTAATTAATTATATTAACAATTAATGCTTGATTAACAACTGGCACAACAAAATTGCCATTACTTTGAAGTGAAATGTAAAGAGATAAACATAAAAGCACTAATTCAAAATAAAAGGCATTATGCGGCTCCCACATTAACTCCAAGCCTTTGTAAAAGTGGGATGTCCTCCTCATAAGAGGTCATTGAACGTGCATGTTTAGCTTTGTGAAATGCGAGCAAAAACACGTTTGTCAGTGCATGGCGCTGTTCTTCATTAACTTTATTCCGCCACTTGTCCATAGGGCGAGTGGGGTCCTGTCTGACATCGATAGTTTGCTTAATTGCCACATGCTCCCTGTCTTTTTCGTGCTTTTCAAAGTTTGAATGGCTGAAATTCTTTGACCCTACATAAAATGCGCTGCTCTTATCAGCGACATTGGGATTCTCACGGCAAATTTTCTACCACATTTCTGTGCGAGCATCATTTGCTTCTAGCCATGGTACCTCCTGCAGCCGCTTTTCAGCAAAAGTCTTTTTTTTGGTAGCTCCGGTGACGTCTCTGTCGTCTGTCTGTCTTTTGACGGGGTGGGGGAACATGGAAATAATTACTCAGTGGGGCTGCCTCTTTGACATTTTGAGAAGTGATTTTCTCGTGTCCGCCGCAAATACAGTGGTCAGCCATCGGTACGCAAAAGCGTATGGAAGCTGTTGAGGACCAGCGCGTTTGTCTACATCCAGTACGTATGCGGATCATTTATGTGCACCCCTGAATATAATATAATATAATATAATATAATATAATATAATATAATATAATATAATATAATATAATATAACATAACACTATTTATTTAATAGATTATAACCAAATAACCCTCTCTGGGTTCTTCACAGAAAAAGCCAGGAAATAAATAACACAAGTAAAAAAAAAAAAAAAAAATTGTACAGGTGGCCGGACCAAATGCAGAGGCAGGCCGTATCCGGCCCGCGGGCCGTAGTTTGGGGACCCCTGTTGTAGACAGTACATCTGTGATGTGTGACACTAAAATTCCAGCTATATGTCTGAAACAGAATGATGGCTTGCCGTACACTATTGCAAGCTATTAAAATCATGTAAATGACAGAGTATATCGCAATTGTGCATTCTCCATGATGCAGCAAGAATGAAAATTTGTACCGTGCTGATGTCAGAAAACAGGCTCCTTCCTAGTACAGAGAAAGAGAAAAATTTAGCTCAGTTAAAATAACAAAAGCTAATTTTGTAGGCTAAACTGGGCTTTCTGTATCTTTTTGAGCCAGGGCAACCACTAAAAGAATTGAAACAGTATTTGTTTTAAGTCATATTTTGTCATGAAAAAAAGACAATGCTTTACAACAAATGCTAATCTTGGGGTAAAAACTAAAAAGCAATCACTCGCTGCAAGCCTGTCTTAGTCAAAATGGATTGAACGTCTTGCGCTGTCAGTGGCAGCCAATAAGAGATGTAACAAATGAATTTCAAAATTTTACTTGATTACCGTATTGGCCCGAATATATGACTGTGTTTTTTGCATTGAAATAAGACTGAAAAAGAGGGGGTCGTCTTATATTCGCGGTCTAGACATTATACCCATTCATGACGCCAGATGGCGCCAGATATCATTGAAGCGATGTTCTGTCAAGACCAGGGGTGTAACGGTACACAAAAATCTTGGTTCGGTACGTACCTCGGTTTTGAGGTCACGGTTCGGTTCATTTTCGGTATAGTAAGAAAACAAAATGCAAAATATAAATGTGCTAGTTGTTTATTACACACTTTTGTGCTTTCAACAATAGGAACATTAGCCTATACAAAAATAGAATTCTGCTCAAAAAGTAGCAGGTATTTAAAGATAATCCAACAAGAATTTGCCTTTCAGACCCCGCATATTGGTCAGCTTTCTTTCTGAAAGAAAGAAAAAAGAAGTCCTGTGCTAAAGAGAAAAGCAATCCCAATGACAAAGATTTTAACATGTATTTTACAAATGAAATGCCTCAATGAAACATTTTTTTTTTCTTATGGACGGTTTTCAAAAGCTTTATTGGTGGATTTTGAAGTTTTTGAAGTTTAAGCACCACACAGAAATTAATACATTTAATTGTGTAAGCAGGATGTGTGTATTATTCTTATTATTTAATTACAGGTGTTTTAGCTCATTTCAATTTATTTTATTTAAATGGTCTATTATTTATTTTATTATGTGTTTATATTTTACAAATGTGATGTAGTATTCATTTATATTGTATATTTTATGTTGTATAATTTTAGTTCCTATGTGAATATTAGTTTCTACTTGTTTTGTTGTGGTAGGAGGGTTTTTTATTGAACACGGGGCCGTGTTGATTATTATCATAGCAGAGAAGACAGCAGTAAATCAACAAAGACAAGTCAACTGTGCCCCGATCTACCACTCAAGAGATCTGATGGACTCAAAAAGTAGGTTACGATTGCATATTAGTTTGAAAATCGACCAGATCCACCGTATTTGTACACAAGTGACTTCCAGCCCGATCCTAGCTACCAGTAGTAGTATTGACGCAGGAGGGCCGCGTCTCGCGTCAAACAATAAACTCTGCCGTTCTTTTTGCATGCATCGCATTGAGCCACTTCTGGGACACATCTAACACGCGTCCGCACTGCGACTGTTGTGCATTGGCTGATTGACTCTAACGCCCGTGTTTCACTGCGTTCTCACGGCGGCCACGTTGTTGCGCAGTTGACGTTTCTGGGTTATACTGTCCTACCGTGTTGGTCCTCGTTATAGTCGAGAAGACGGAGTAAATATAATCTACATAAAGAAACTGTAACCCGATCGACTCACAGCCTCGAAAAGTAAGGGTTATATTACGTCAGAAACTCGTTCGGTACGTGTCCGTTCCGAACCGAGCACCACGTACCGAAATGGTTCAATACTATTACATGTACCGTTACACCCTTAGTCATTACAGATCTCAGCTACGCTCAAGTTTAACCAGTTTGTATCATTTTATTGCAATGTTTTTCCTTATTCAGATTTCTTTCAAGACTACAGTGAGTTAGACTTCACTTTGATGGTTAATGCGGTTATTGCAATTTTGTTGTTTTATCAAAATAGATTGGTTTATTTACATTTAAAAAAACAGAAGTCATTCATGTACGAATGTGATTGCACTTTAGTTTACATATTTAAATGTTCAGATATTAAGATTTGAATGAGGCAAAATAACATGTTTTTTCTCTCAAATATATTGTTATAATCATTTCTTTCGGATGTACTGTAATTATTTTCTGTATAAAAATTTATTTTGTGTCCAAAAAGTCTTTTTTCAAACGAGTCTTGAAAAAAAAGGGGGTCGTCTTATAATCAGGGCCGTCTTATATTCGGGTCAATACGGTATATATAATATCACATCTGTCATTCAGGAAAAGATGACCCTTACACTGCAATAAAGACGGCCGTATTAACCCCAAAATCCATCCTTTGTTCTAGCATTTATTAGATTATATTGGGATTATAGAACAGTATATTCCTTTCGTACATCCTGATATATTGTACTTTGCTGGACGGTACCTGGTTCAAAAGATGAAGACCTGTGATGTGGTTCCTTAAAAAAAGTAAAACAAAACACGCTATGTTAAACGGTCTATAAAGGGGGGGGAGTGGGTTGTACGACATACTTACAAGGACAGAATCCATTTGCTCTTTGACTCGCTGCATTTTTAACGCCTGTCTGGTTGCTTGGCTCAACTGATCCGAGGACATTAATGCTGGTGTGTTGTTAAGCGTGTCAGGTGTGTTTGACTCAGACCTGAGCTCCTTTATTTTGCGCACTTCCAGCTGGGACACTGTAAATAAACAAAATATAATAAAATAGCTTTTGATTGAATTAAGTCAAATTTTTGTGAGAAAAAGAATAAAATAGGCCAAATCTATTTGATCCCTTTATAGGGCAACTGACTATTTTTGATCATTAAAAAAAAAAAAAACAGGCCAATAAAGACCTGATGTCCACATACAGTACTTTGACATCACCATTTGGGTCAAGTGGGCCACGATATTAATATTTTGTATATGTATGGCATATTTGACTCAAAATATTGTGTCCACTTACAATTGTATATTATTTTGTAAATTATAGAAACAAAACTAAAAATGAATAAAACAAATACTCTATGGGGATGGATCCCAATAACACTAAATAATAATTTAAAAAAAAATTTAATATTCCTTTTTTATTTGAAATTTTAAAAATTAAAGTTATTATTTGAAATACACAGAATAATCACAGCTTTATCTTTCTATTAAAAAATTGAAAAAAAAATATTTTTAAAAATTTACAAATGGAAAAAACTGAACCTATATAAAAATGAGGATATTTACAATTAACTTGTTGCCTTTCATTGTCAACGATAAGACATTCAATTCCTTTAAACTGTGAGGACTAGCTGTGAATGCTCATATTTCACTGTCCAAACCATTTTGACAGGGAGGACTGAAAGCTATTATTCGCAGCCAGCCTCTTCCATTCAAAAAGGATTTGACGTCTAGTGCTGTCAATGGCAACCAATAAGTTAATTGAGTGCTTCATAAAGAGTAAAGGCAGTAGCACCCAGTTCTACCTTTGTTGTCATGCAGGTAAACATGCACAGGTTGACTTTCCCCAAAGGCGCAGAAGGCCACCATGTTCTCATGAGGGTGGAAGGCCACGCCGCACAAGGCTGAACTGTAGCTAAGCTCCGAGTACACCGCCACCTGATCACCGGTTTCAGTGTTCCAAACGTACGCCATTCCATCCTCGCTGCCGGAGAAGATGAAGTTGCCGCATGGCGTGAAGGTGCTGTAGATCCTCTCTCTTTGATTAGTGGCCCCGGTGAACTTAATCATTGTCATACTGAGATAAAAAAAACAAACCCCCGAAAATTCTGTTACGTTAGAGGACCAGCAGCTGTAAATCAACTGCATAGGAATGCTTTCATACAAAGTACAGCAGGATTTCCCTCAGTGCTTTATAAACCTGGCAGGCCACTAGACGTGTCTTGCACCCCGCCAGATTAACTTGGATTGAGTTTAAGTGAAAAAAAAGTTAAATTATTTAAGTTGTATTTTTGCTTGTTTGTATTAGCATTTTCTAAATTCATCTAAAACAAGGTGGGCTTCTGTACCACCAGGCTTTGCAAGTTTCATGGGGTTATACAGTACAATGATTTCAATACGTCCTGATAACGCAACATATTATATTCCATAATCATCAATAGTTGTCAATGTTGGTGGAAAATGTAACTTCATGTTTTTCTCGTTAAAATCTTCGTCAATCTTGTAAAAACTAAAAATAAAAGAACTAATTTCCGTTGACGGTGATAGATTTCTGATTTATTTTGGTTGAAACATGATCTTACATTCTCAGATCCAAACTCCTGAGGACATTGTCTTTGGCATGAATGAGGAGGCACCGCCCGTTTGGATGGACCTGCAGCATGTTGATGGGCACTCCCGTGAGGTCTGCCTCGGTGTGCACCTGTAAGTCGCATTGAGCATGCTTTAATTCATATTTTACAGACCAATCCCTACTCTAGCTAAAGTATGATGTGCTCTCTCTGATACCTTCTCCACACACCAGTGACGCCAAGGCTGTTGTTCGTCATCGCATATTGAGGTGTTCCACATCATGATACATCCAGTGTTGTCCGCCGAGAACATCCTGTGTCCTTAGATTTTGCAGGAATCAACAACATTCAGGGTCCAAACCAATCTTTTGTGGGGCATCACAGTAAAATGAGCTATACCTGTTGTGTCGAAGCAAATAGTATTGACAAATCCGCCATGAGCTTCAAATTCACGTAGGAGCAGGCCGTTGAAGTCGTCAACGTCAAGTCTCCACGCTCGGACTACGCAGTCGTAGCCGCCGCTGATCACCAGGTGCTCCGCCGCTGGGTGGTACCGTGCAGAATATACGAATGATGGGTGTGGCAGAACCTTCCGCGCAGTTGGTAGGAAGTGTCCTACATCCCACTCCCTGCAAAATGAGGTAATTAAGCAAAGGGTGATTTTCTGTGTAGTAGCGCACACTTAAAGTGCATCGGCCAACACATAGTTGGATTTGTAACTCTGATAACATTGGTGCATTCATGTGATGGAGAGTTATTTCCAGGTACAAGCCAACTTGTTGTCAAGAGAAGACCCTTGGTGCCACTACAGAAGAATGATTTAGGGTTTATTAATATGTAACATTTAAATGATGGTACTGCAACCAGAGGTGGGTAGAGTAGCCAAAAATTCTACTCAAGTAAGAGTAGCGTTACTTCAAAATAATATTACTCAAATAAAAGTAGTCATCCAAAAAAAGTAAAAAAGTACCCAGTGAAAAGAATACTCAAGTAATGAGTAACACTGTAAGTAACTGCCTATTTTTGAGTTTTTTTTTTGTAAACAATGGTATTTTTTTTCTCTCAGCACAAACTTATCTAGACGAACTCTTATAATGATACTGTACAATAACCCATTATATAACCACTTTAAAGCAAAGAAATACAAAAAAAAAATTGAATTCCGGCAAGAGAAAAATAAAAGACAGTAATGAAGCATTATTCATCCAAAGAGCATGAATGCCCTCTAGTGGAGAAAATAGTTCCTAGTTTCAATAGTCAATAATTCCTTCATAGTGACTATTATGAAATTAAAAGGATTATATCTCCGGTTTTCCATGGTCAATTGGTGCCAAATAAAAACTGGGAGAGAGGTTTAAATTTGCGCTTTCAAGTCATATTGTAGGCAGCGCTCTATGGCTACGTTCATACTACAGGTCTTAATGCATGAATCCGGTTTTTTCGTGTTTTTCCAACTCGAGTGAGGCATTAACTTGACGGTCTGAACGTGACAAATCGCATAGAACTGGACCATTTCAAATCCGATCTGGGTCACTTTCGTATGTGGTTCAAATTCGATCTGGGCCACATTTTTCCAGAATGTCATGGCGGTCTGTACTGTCAAGTATCCCAAATTGGAATTCATGCAGCAATTACGTCATTAAAGAGCGAGAGAGACGCTACGGTAGCGGTGCAGCTGTGCGTTACTAGCGCCTAGCTTGCATTAAATACGGCTTTTGGGGAAGGGCCGGGCTTGACAACAGTCATAAAAAAATAAAAATGGGTTGAGGATAAGCCCGAGAATGATCGGTTTTCTCTCTGCTCTATATGAGCAATATTTTAACATTGCTTACACGGGTCGGGGCAAACTGCCCATATGTGTGTGTGACATGTACGGACAGTGCGTGCATGCTATCCAGCCATATAAACTTTGAATATAAGCCTAAACGGGGATTATTTATGTCTGTTATTTGTGTCCTCTTTTTCGAAAAGCAAAATATGATATCCCTGGAATGACGAATGACAGCCAGCAAGTGTGGTCATTTGTTTTGATGCTTTTGCGCAGGCGGGTCTTCTTGCTCAGCGCGTGTCGGGCTGCGAATTAGTGCGCATGCGTAATACTTGAATGGTCTCAATGGGCAAAGGCAGTCTGAACCGGCACGCCAAAAAACAGATATGACAAAAAATCGGATTTGTGCATTAAGACCCTTTAGTATGAACCTAGCCTTTGTCTTCAGTACTATGTACTTCAGTTTTTACGGTGCTTTAACGACGCGACGTGATTGAAAAGGCTGGCATGATCATGGAACGGCAAGCTTGCGTCAAATTGGTGTAATGGAGTCATGTGATTATTGTTGAGACGTCTCATTGGTAGACTTACTCTTGGTATCTTTGGCAAAAAAAAATCTAATATGTACAATAAAGAAGAAAAATGTAACGACTCTTGTGTAGCCCAAAGTAGCGGAGGAAGAATAGCGTTTTTTCTTCACAAATCTACTCAAGTAAAAAGTATCGCTTAGTAAAACTACTCTTAGAAGTACATTTTTCTCAAAAAGTTACCCAAGTAAATGTAACGGAGTACATGAAACGCGATACTACCCACCTCTGACTGCAACCTATACCTTTTGAGCAAGTCAAGTCTTAAAATGGTACCTGACTGTTCCATCGGAAGAGACGGATAAAAGATGTCTGTCATCTGCAGACCAGCACAGTTCGTAGACAACTTTAAGATGGCCGCTGAAAACTGCTAAAGCTTTCCCAGAGGGAATCTCAAACACTGCAAAAGAAATTAGATTTTTATGTGAGATTTCCACAAAGACAGTAGAGGTTTACACACAACACATCACTCACCTACAACAGGAAACATATCTCTGTCGGCACAAGCTGCGGCGAGAAGCGTCCCAGCATGAGAGAAGAGTAACGTCAAGCAGCCCATCTGGCCTCCACGGAACACTAGCATTGGCTTATTGGGAATCCGACACACCTGTCAAAAAAAGGCTTGAAATTAATCCTGGACACCCAAAAAATGTGCGATCTAACAGTAATTCAAAGCTAAAAATAGATTGTCTAAAAATAGTAGAAAGGAATAAAGTGGTTTTACAAATTAATGTTACCTATAAATTATTGTAATAAACAGTGCTTTTCCTCCAAGTAATGACATTTCTAAAGGAACCATTTTTTATGGATAGTGCTAGTGTACAATACAAGTTTTAAACAAGCTCGAGTGTGCTATAGCAGGGGTCCCCAACCGCCAGGCCGTGGATCGATACCGGGCCGCACAAAAATAATAATTTATCAATGACTGCATTCTGGACAAATTAACTTTGGCGTGTGCCCCTTAACACACCAATATCCTTGTCTACTCTATATATAATACTACAGGATAGAATGTCGTCATAGAAATCCATTGATTGGACTGCTAGCAGTACATCTCTTATTTTGTAGACCTATGTGCGCTTGTTCTCGATAATGATGTATGACGTTGGACGGGCGCATCACATTTGTTCCCGGAAATAAGTAGCCCCTACTCTAGAATGACTGACAAACAGACGTCTTTGGACAGATTTTTTACGGGGGAAAGGGAACCTGACGAGCCAGAAGATGAGCCTACAACCTCGAAGAAAACAAAATCTATGCTACTTCTCAATCACTATTCGTGACCCGTATGTGAATAAACCGAGTGATTCGAGCATGTCCATGCAACAGGAATATACTGTAAGCTTGTAGAGATCGTAAATCACGTCGACCTTAAACGTACATTTGAGACAACAACTCTACCGAGGTTCTGGATTAAAGTCATTTCGAAATATCCTGACATCGCCAGGAGAGCACACAGGCCTCCCACTGATTCAGCGGGTGAGTTGTATTTTCCCTGCACTTAACACGACGGGGCTAAAAACAAATGTTATTATATATTTGCTGCATTTTTCTGACGCACATTGCCGGTGTTCTGACAAATTTGGCATCCGCGTAACGTTATAAATGACCGCGAACGCAGCAATTCCAAAGTACACACTACAAACTTTCTTTAAAGAAAGGAATATAAACTTACGTTTGCCATGTTAGCTGCACACAACTACTGCATGCAGCTCTCTCACTTAACGACTTCGCTGTGTCGTTAAGCATTAATTTACGCCATTTTCGTGTTGCGCATGTATGTTTATGATGTAAATACTTTTTTAGCATCGTTGAATAACGTTGAGAGTCTAACTGAATTTAAAAGAGGGCTTTTTTTACCGCCACAAAAGCTTTGGGAGCAAAATTTTATAAGGATTCAAAATTTGACAGACCACCCGTCCGTGAAAAAAAGACCCAAATAAAAGCAGTCCGTGGTGCAAAAAAGGTTGGGGACCCCTGTGCTACAGCACACTACAGGCTGAAGGCTGTGCACACAAGCCTTCTACTAGCTAACACGCAACTTACAGAGAACATGAAGTCTACAAATAATCAATCAGCCCCGATACAAAAAAAAAAAAAAAATCAGGCTCGAAGAAATGGTAGATACTGGGCCATACTACATAGCTATCAAGTTTCAAGACAATTGATTCATGAATAACAGTGGAGGAAGGCCTCAAAGTTAGTGTCCACAAGAACAACAACTTGAGTGTCAACATTAAGACTCATACATAATACAGCAGTGTTCATAAGTCTCAAATGTATTCTAATTGCAGTAAAAACAGGTTCTCCGTATTCCTTGACATTAACCTGTCCAGGAATCCTGCTCCACTTCCACTCCGAAGCACCCTTCTCTTTGGAGTGAGGCGTGGACGTCATGTTAACGTCATCCTGCAGCTCGCAATATGACATGCTGCCTCGCTCTTCCTGCAGTGCCATCATGGAACGAATACTCGGATCCACCTGAATAATTTTCAGAACAAAAACAATAGGCGGTCAAATTGTTGTCTACTGCAGTTTTGAGTCTTTTTGAGGGTTAATAATAATTTTTCCAAAAACCTAACCTACCCAAAAAGCAGCAATTATTTTTGTCCCACTTACATGCTGTGGCAACTTAATGCCTTTCACTGTGACATAGAGGGTGGATGCATATTTGACCCGGGGGTAATGTCGCCACCACTCTACCACTTCGATGGTGCAGGGCTTTCTCTTAGCCCATGTAGGGGGTACATAGAGCTGCAGGCGGATTTTCCCACCGGTGTTCAGCACGCCATTAGCACCAACTAGCTGAAAGTGGGGGAAAAAAAAGAAAAAAACCTAAACAACACAAGATACACATTCTACATTTTCATTCATCATTAAACGCAGGTGGTGGCCACCAGAAACACGCTCATTCATAAATTCAATGAATATACATGTATTGTATGTATGCATGTAAACATAATGTAAATTTTGCTCTATTTTTGTTGTTCAACATTATATTTGTATTTTACATTTTACTGCAAGGGTTTGATTTAGCCTTTCACTGCCATTGACAAGAATAAACCTCCAATTATGTGGCTCTTTTCATACTTCTGCTGTAAATGTAACTTGTAGACGTCAATGGCAGCCAGCGAGTTAAACTTTTTTTTTTCCCACACTAGCCCAAGACCCTTCATCTACTATTTAGCAATACATACCCCAATCAGAATTTTCAATGGCAAGTCCCCTTTTAATAGCAAACTGGAGCCTCACAAAATACCTTTAGAAAGGCCCATGCAATTTTTCTGAATCCTCGCTCATGTATTGCAACATCAACGTTGGCTTTGGCCTCCTCCATGGTTAGAAAGTCCAGGATCTTCAATTAAGTAAGAAAGGAAGGCACTAAATTATCGACTCAAAAATATTTCTCAAGTTTTGCAATTCGGAGCATTTAGTGAGCGCGTCACCTCAAAAAAAATAATAACTCTAGGGCTGTTGGGGTCCTGCCCAACAAAGTGCACAAAGGGCTCATTGAAGATGATCTGCTCCTTCCACTCAGGGATGATTGATTTGTTCTTCTTGAAATCAAATGGCTGCGTCATGATGGGCAGGATGTGGTCCACGCTGTCTTGCTCGTAAAAAGACGACACGGGACGATGGCTGAAGTGCAAACATAATAACTATTAACTCATTGGATGCTAATGAGATAGTTAACTATATAAGACCCCTTCTCACCTGTCTATTTTCTTAACGTACTGGCCTGTGAGATCATCAACCACGTGGATCTTCACCATGGGATGCGAGATGCGCACGTCTGTCTTGAGGCCGTCTGTTCGGTGTACATATACCCCAAGCACCAGACCTTCATTTTCATCGGAAGCAACTGGCTTCTTTGGCGCAGTGTTGTTGCTCCCTTCCACCGCTGACCAAAATATAAGGTACACAATTTAAGGGAAGTGCTGGTAGTGAAAAATCACGTTTCAGTGACATTAATGGGAATTTATGTCCAATTCATTTCATGCTCTGCTGAAATGACCAATGGCAGCCAAAGAGTTAAAATTATTGTTGGTAACAGCATTTAAAGGGTTATATAAAACGAGAACTTGTTAAATTCACACCAGATTGAAACTGCTAACATGCTTTGGTACAAAACGTAGTGATGGGTGACACGGAAAAACTGATGTTTGTGGCTGCGTGTGAGTTATAAGTCTTTCTCTGTTTTGTTGAAGACAGCCATTTTCAATTGCTTGAATGCATCATTCACCACACAAATAGGGAATGAGAGCGATAAAGAAGACGTGTACACGCTGAAATTAATGCAGGAATTGTCAGCATACTTTGCAGTGTTCCTCAACCTTATAATTCATCCATTTTCATTAATTGTTTGTTATATTTATGCACCATATGTTTGTGTCATGTGGTGCCTTGTGACAGCTGTTCTTTCCTGTGTGTTTTTCTTTCAACAAGAGACATCTAGTGGATGATGGTCACCATTGCTGATAGAAGTACAGTGGTACCTCCACTTGTGAAATTAATTGGTTCTTGAAGTAGTTTCGGAAACTGAAAATTCCGTAAGTAGACGCTAATCCGTTCTAACCCCACAACCCCCAAATTCTGACATAAATCTTTTATATTGCATTAAAAATGCATCAAAACATGTAACAAATACATGTCAAAATTATATTATTGCACAATAAAAATAAAATGAGAGTTGTGCCTAATGCAAAAATAAAAAAAGAGAGTCACGGATAAAAGTTACACTCACGTAAAGCTGTCAGAACACCTCTTGGCCCGAGGGGCAAATGAAGAGGACGATGGAATACATGCATACACACACAGTAGAGGTCCCTCTTAGCCAATTGGATGCCAAGAAGATGCTAGGCATTAGCCAATAGCAGAGCAGCTATAAGAATGTTACGTTCAGTAAACTTTGGTTGCGAGTAACAGCGCATACTGTACTTTTGCCTTTCTTTCGTAACAAGAGGCAATATTTTCCCGCTAAGGTGAGTTCTAAGTTGAAAATTCCATATGTAGAGACATTCGTAAGTAGAGAAACCACTGTACCAGCTTTACAAAATACATAGCCTTTGCCTAATAAATAAAGATAATAATGAGCCAAGGTGTGTCGTGAGTTGAAAATTCCATATGTAGAGACGTACCTAAGTAGAGGAACCACAGTACCAGTTTCACAGAATACAAAGCCTTTGCCTCATAAATGACGATAATAATGAAAGAAAATTTTCCATCGTTTTCACAATATATTCATAGCCTCCAGACACTAACAAAACGTATCATTACGTACATTTACTTGACTTTTTCTTCTTTTTCTTCTTCCTGTCCTGAATGTCACTTTCCGCAGCATTATTCTGGTCATGATCCCTGATGGATGGAAGAACAATCCATCACATCAATACAAAATATTGGATGATTAATCTTAACCAAGACTGAAACAGTAAAAACGTACCCAATATCTGATTCCGTTGTGGCAGATTTCAGCTTCATCTTTTTCATCTTTCCTAAATCCTCACTCACTTGTGTCTCTTCATCTGGCGCCATCTGCTGCTGGTACTCCCGCAGCAGCTCATCACCGTCCTTGTTGTGGTCTCCATTGGGGTCATCTTTCTGTTTTCCCTTCTTGCTCCTGCGTCTTGCATCAGAGTCTTGCAAAGGCTGACTGGGAAGCTTTCTTTGAGACTTTGATGGCAGTGTCTCCTCCTGGTTTGCTCCATTGTTGATTTTTGCAGCCCGTTCCCACTCACTGCCGCTGAGTTCCGTATGATGTGTGGTGTCATCATCGGTCTCCTCGTCCTTCTTGAGACGGAGGTTTTTGAGAGTCTCAAGCTGAAAAATGAGGAAATACTCTGACCCGTCTTTTTACATCAACTACCATGACGTATGGCAAGAAAACAGCAGACAAATATACAAAAAAATGACTTGCCTCAAAGCTCTCTTTACTTTTGGTGTTTTTCTTCTTAGATTTTGTCCTATTTGGCCTATCTAATTCATCCTCGGTTTTTATCCAGGTACTCTCACCTGTAATTTAAATGTAGCACACAGGGTGGTCAACAACTACTAGACAAGGTAGTACATCTAATTACATTCATCTGACATGTTATTAGGTCAATAGCAGTGTTTTTTAACCAAGGTTCGATCGAACCCCAGGGGTTCGGTGAGTAAGTCTAAGGGGTTCGGCTAAGGTAAAGAAATGCAGAGCCCTATTTTCGTACACTGATTACATCTAGGCAAAATGGCTTTTTAGACCAGGTTTTGGACTGGTTTGCTCCCAATTTACAGGCTTAATCCATTTCTTTTAACTGCTAGTCCTCGATCTGATGCGAGGATGAACTAGTTTGCTCAGTGGAAGGTTAACTCGCACTTGCTATGAGGGAATACAACAGACCAATGGGCAGCGTGGTCTCAAATTTTGACCTGCTTACAAAACATGCTGTAAAAATGAGAAGAATTTTGAATTTACTAAATTATTAGCTTGTTAAATTAGATATATCGGTTTTGAATTAGAAAGAAATTGCTTTCTTATCTACAGTAATTTTCGGACTATAAGCCGGTACTTTTTTCCTTCATTTTGAATCCTGCGGTTTATAGTCTAGTGCAGCTTATTAGTTATTAGTTGATTTATTAGGGTTAATAGGTAACACTTTATTTGACAGCGGCGTCATAAGACCGTCATAATTATGACATGACACGATCATGGGCATAACTAAATGCTTATGTCATGAAGTGTCATCCGGCAAATTATGTCACTAACTCCATTTAGGTCCAGCTTGGATCTTTTACATCTATTCAAAAGTGAGATAATTTGCCAGATAACACTAAATGACATCTTTTATAAGCATTCATTAATGCTCATGACTGCCATGTCTTAATAATGATTGTCTAATGACAGCCTTATGGCGCCACTGTCAAATAAAGTAGTACCAAATAACATAACTAGCAATAATGAAACAACTGAAACAGTAACTGAAGAAATATTTAGCACAGAACATGAGTTTTGATTGTTATATACATCTGTAGCGCTGCAATGCATGCTGGGAGGCATGTTGGACAACAACAGTGTTGACAGCAGGCGGCAGCAGAGGTTGACTGTCTCCCCCAAGGGAGCAGTGATTGCCAAATAAAGCTTCTTGAAGCAATGAATGGTGGTTCATTTGCTCTTATTAATAGAGTGTTACCGGTTAATATCTTTTGGAGTAAATATCCCATAATCAGTGTTGTCACAGATTACTTGAAAACGTAATTTAATTACAGATTACGCCTCAAAAAAGTAATCTAGTTACTTTACTGATTACTTCATTATCAAAGTAAATAAGTTACTTTAAAAGTAACCTATCAGTTACTTTTTACCCATTTTTCTCCCTTTGCCGCCTCAACATAAGAATGACAACAGAAAAATGTCATCACATGTAATTGACTTTCCGATGACTGAATTTAAAGGGGAATATCAGAATTTCGCGCTAGTTTAGCCACTCCGGAGCCCTGAAACTAACAAATACAACTCCAACGACCAATTAAACCCCGCTAACTCTAAGATTAAGCCTAATGTCAAAACTTCAGAATTTCGGGTTATGGTTAACAGCATATCAATGCCAATGTAAAACAATGCAAACTGACGGCAAAATAATCAACAACACACAAGTGGATTGTACAGTGCAATAAACACAAAGGTGGTGGCGGGCGCGGATGCGTGTGCAGCCGTGCACATTAACAACCCGGAAGTACCCCTCTCAACACACACGCGGTCAATTTGGCCACAAAACGTGGCGGCAACTAAGCACTTTACACTCAGTTGGACTTACAACACATCCCACAGATGCTAAACGAACACATCACCTCATGGCATGAATGTGCAACACGCATATGATGTAAACAAAGCTTGCCAACTTGGAGCGTAGACTGCCTGTCGTTGTTACGGCAGAGCTACGAAAGGGCTGCGCATGTAGGGGGTCCAACCTTTTGCTGATACCCTCCAGAATGAAGGAAAAATACTCTCCTTCATTCATGGATATCCACAGATCAACATTCCCTCGCAACGTCTCAATACTCGGCGCGAATGTCTACCCGCCTCAGTCCCACAACACGTGACGCGAGACCAAAACAGGAAATAGCTAAGCGGTTGTCATGGAAACACGTACCGGGAACCTTTTATTTTAGCATTTTCTATTCAAAATGCTTTTTGTACATGACTACAATATTCTTCATTCCACATACGTTATGAGACAATGAAAAAATAGTAACGCAGAGACACTAAGGAAACTAACTTTAATCAGATTACTGGTGTAGAAAAATGAACGCGTTAGATTACTCATTACTGAAAAAAGTAATCAGATTACAGTAACGCGTTAGTTAGTAACGCGTTAGACAACACTGCCCATAATACAGTGAGGACAGCTGCGGCTTATAGTCTAATGCGGCTTATCTATGAAGGAATGCCGCTTTCGTGCCAAATTTGGTGGGTGGTGGCTTATTGTCAGGTGTGACTTATAGTGAGAAAATGATGATAATTCTGAAGGGTTCTGTGATTACACATGTGAACCTTGTGGGGTTCGGTACTTTTAGCAAGGTTAAGAACCACTGGTCAATAGGAAACAAGTCATTTTAGCATGATATCGACTCAAATCAGTGAGGAGTGTGTACAGCACTTTATTGAATATATGCCTTCGAGAATATGATCATTTTCTAAGGGACGTAAAGACTGGAAAAGCGAATTTCCATCAGGTTTGCGGAGAATAAGTAACTAGCCAAAACCTCAATTCCCACGAGTATTTTAAGGTAAACAATATTACAGTCAGCATCCCATTTCCCCATTTGAATCCTGACATAACACCTTTTCGGCTGATACTCCACATATTCAAACTAGAGAAAGCTAATATTAGCATCGCATATAATTAATAAGCTTGTTACTCAGCAAGCCAATTGCTCTGAGGTCCAATAACATTGAAGGGTTGTTGACCAGATATGCTATCGGAGGAAGTCAAAGCTTTTGGAGAGTGTGACGTCACAGGAAGATGTACAACATCAAAACAAATTTGGATTTGAGACACACAAAACTTACCTGCAGGCATCACCGTGGAATGTCATTTAGCTCGCTACATTAGCGTGCTAACCTTAGCAAAAAGCCGGGAGTAACGTCATACGACAAAAGCTAGCCCTTTAGGCGCTCAAAACAACCCTCAGGTGACCTCTGACCCGGCTGACTTCCAAAGTTGGTCAAACAATTACTATTAATAGTGCTAAGTTAACAAGTTAACAAAAAAAAAAAAAAAAAAAAAACTCGTTGCTGTCCGTGCTAACAGTGTAATTCTTCGGTTCATTGAAATCAATCACTGCACTTACAACACCTTGCATGTAAAGCGGATGTTTAGGACGCATGTTATTTCAGCAGGCTTCGAGGGCGTTCCGCTTGTCCCGCCAACACACACCTCGACGACACTTGACAATTGTTTGCCGGCGTAACTTCCCATTACTTTTCCCGGTCTCCGTGTGGTTTATTCGACCAAAAGTAGCGCAACAACAGAAGCAAAACACCGCGGCGTTGACATGGCTGCGATAGACGCCTTGAGGTTCTTCTTCTTTGTCTAGTGTTTCTTCATCTACGTTTTCTTCACTGTACTACTGCCCTCAGCAGGATAAGAAATGTAAGCACAGTTCTACACGTTACAACGCAAGCTAATGAATTTGTATTTGTTGATGAATGAACACTGTATTATTGACAGTGTTGGGCACTTTACTTTAAAAAAGTAATTAGTTATAGTTACTCACTACTTCTTCCAAAAAGTAACTGAGTTAGTAACTGAATGGCTATATAGTAAAAGTAATTAGTTACCAGGGAAAGTAATTATTTCCGTTACTTTTAAAAAAAAGTTGTTGTATGTCAAAGAATTTGAAATTTTCTGAGCAGTATTCGAGTCAGTCGAATAGAGAAGAACAGACAGGTAGTTGTGTTATAGAACCTTGTTATATTTATTGCACCTCACCAGCAACCAGTGTTGTTAATCTTATTTTAAAAAAGTAATTAATTACAGTTACAAATTACCTCTCCCTAAAAAGTAATTGCTTTAGTAACTCACATACCTGAATGTAAGAGTAATTAGTTACTTGGCAAAGTAACGTGATAATTTTCATGTTTTTTTTTCTTAGGGGAAAAAAAAAAGGTCACTCAATGTGAAGTTTAAAGGGTTTTTTGGGACAATTCTTCTTAGCCCAATTCTTTACCCTAAACTTAACTAGACACAGGGGTATTGCGGATATTGCGATAAATAGATAGTAACCTTTGCTATGTGTGGAAGTCATTTAATGTTGTGAATCAACCGTTAAAGTTGTTAAAATGGCTCCCTTTATTGAATTAGTTCCCTTCTGTCTACTTTTGACATGTGTAAGTTTTAAAACTATTTCATTATCTAAAGATAAATTTAAGTCAAGATTTTGCCGATTTAGGAGCATTTTAGATAAAAAGTTACTTAGGTTCGCGAGGAAGGTTCTCTACAACAGAGCCTTCTGGAGAAGGCTACTGCTTTAAGATGGCGGCTGTTTACTAACACATCTAGTTTTTTATTATACATGTTGCTGATGCAGCAGTGTCTGTCATTTACATCTAGTTCTGTATATATGTGATATCTACCGAAGCATCATCTGGGCGTAGTTTGTAGGCTATCTGCTACAGTCAGGTATTATTGGAGCCACCTAGCATTGTAGCATCGCGTTTGCAACGGCATTACACTCCCTTGCCTTCTCCCCACTCCTGCTCGGCTCTCTCGTCTCCGTGAGTCAATCTTTTTCAGACTTTTATCGCGTCAGTCAACCAACATCACAACGCATAGTAACACACGCCTTTCCTGCCTCAGTAACGGTAATGGCGTTGCCAAGATGAGAAAAGTAATTAATTAGATTACTCACTACTGAAGAAAATAACGCCGTTAGTAACGCCGTTATATTCTAACGCCGTTAACAACACTGCCAGCAACAGATTTATCCTACACTTGAAGTGCAACAAAAATAAACAGTAGGCAAGGCAAGGCAAGGCAAATTTATTTATATAGCACAATTCAACACAAGGCAATTCAAAGTGCTTTACATCACATGAAGACCATAAAAATCACATTTAAATCAACACAACGTAAAAACCAAGACAAAAGATTGCATTTAATCACAGATTAAAAATAAATAAATAAAAATAAAACAAAAATAAAAATAAAGAAAAAACTACTACTAATAATAATCATTGAAATCAGCAATAGAGATAAGCACAAGAGGAATAGAAGGCAGGTAGATTGAAATATATAGACAGTTATGGATATGCAGTGCTAAACAGAAGCGTTTTTAGCCCTGATTTAAAGGAGCTAACAGTTTGAGCATACTTCAGACGTTCGGGTCACTTGTTCCAGAGGTGAGGAGCATAATAACTAAATGCTGCCTCACCCTGCTTGGTTCTTGTTCTTGGAACATGCAGAAGACCCGTTCCAGACGACCTTAGGGGTCTAGATGTCTCATAGGAATCTAACAAGTCAAGCATGTATTTCGGTCCAATGCCCTTAAGTGTTTTGTAGACGAGCAGTAGTATTTTAAAGTCTATCCTTTGACTCACTGGAAGCCAGTGTAGCGATTTCAAAACCGGTGTAATGTGGTCCAGCTTCCTTGTATTTGTGAGGACTCTGGCTGCAGCATTCTGTACTAGCTGCAGCTTCCTGACTGATTTTTTTATCAAGACCTGTAAATATACCGTTGCAGTAGTCCAATCTGCTGAAAATGAATGCATGCATAAGTTTTTCCATGTCTTGTTGAGTCAGAAGCCCCTTAATTCTGGTTATATTTTTTAGGTGGTAATAAGCGGATTTAGTGACGGACTTTAGATGGCTATCAAATTTTAGGTCTGAGTCAATAATTACGCCAAGGTTTCTGACTTGATTTTTAGCTGTAAGTGACATTGTGCTAAGTTGGCTGCTTATCTTTGACCTTTCCTTTTTTGGCCCAAAAATGATCACCTCTGTCTTCTCCACATTTAACTGGAGAAACTTCTGGCACATCCATTCATTGATTTGATGAATGCATTTACTCAGAGAGACTAAGGGACTATAATCATGTGGGGACACAGAAATGTACAGTTGTGTGTCATCTGCATAGGCGTGATAGGAGATGTCATACTGTTCCATTATCTGAGCTAACGGAAGCATATAGATGTTAAATAAGAGTGGTCCAAGAATTGACCCTTGAGGGACTCCACACGTGAATTTGGTTCGTTCTGACTGATAGTTTCCAATTGACACAAAGAAATCCCTATCATGTAAATAGGATGTGAACCACTGAAGAATAGTGTCAGTAAGCCCTACCCACTGTTCCAATCTGCTGAGTAGTATGTTGTGATCAACCGTGTCAAATGCGGCGCTGAGATCCAATAGTAGCAGAACAGATGATTTGCCTGCATCGGTATTCCGACGAATATCATTTAGGACTTTGATAAGCACGGTCTCGGTGCTGTGTTGTGGCCGAAATCCAGACTGAAATGAGTTAAAAAGATTGTTTTGGATCATAAAAGTCTGGATCTGTTCAAACACAACCTTTTCGATAATTTTCCCCAGGAATGTCAGATTTGATATTGGCCTGTAATTACTAATGGTTGAGGCATCCAGATTAGGTTTTTTTAGGAGAGGTTTTATTACTGCAGTTTTTAAAGTCTGAGGAAACTCTCCTGTTTGGAGGGAAGTATTTATAATCTGAAGTATGTCTGGGGCTATGCAATGAAAAACAGTTTTGAAAAAGTTTGAAGGAAGGATGTCAAGGCAGCATGTTGTGGGCTTTAATTTCGACACAATTTCTGTTAAAGTGGCATAGTCCAAGAGGCTAAACTGTCTAAGATTGACGTGGGGGACATTTTGGGAGGCATTTAGTGTAACATTTGTTAATCCGGAGTTGCACACAGTCTGTCTAATCTTTAGTACTTTGTGTGTAAAGAATGCTGCGAAATTATTACAGGACACCTCAGATGCCAATTCCTGAGGTATTGATGCTTGTGGGTTTGTCAGTTTGTCAACAACAGAAAATAGTGTGCGAGTATTGTTGGTGTTTCTACTAAGAATCTCTGAAAAATTTGATTGTCTAGCATCTTTCAGTTCCTGGTTGTATTTGCGAAGACTCTCTTTGTAGATATCATAAAAAACTAGAAGTTTGTATTTTCGCCATCTGCATTCTGCTCGTCTACAAACTTGCTTTTGTTTTATAGCTAGTATGGCATTTCTCCAGGGTGACCTCTTCTTTCTTGACAAAGTTTTTGTCTTATTCGGGGCAATAGTGTCCATTACAGTCATCACACTGGAACTGAAACTATTTACAAGTTCTTCCACTGGAGCTATTGTAGGGGTTAATGATGAGGCATAGGCCTGTGTGAATAACGCACATGTGTTATCACTTATGTAACGCTTCCTAATCACCTCTGTTTCCCTTTTCAGAGGATGGACAGGGGTGGTCATTTTAAACATAATGCAGTAGTGATCAGACAGAGCAACATCATTCACTGTGACCTCAGAGATGTTAAGACCTTTGGATATTATTAAGTCCAGTATGTGCCCTCTGTTATGTGTTGGAACTGTGACATGCTGAGATAAACCAAATGTATCCAAAATATTTAAAAGCTCTCTAGCACATCCTTCTTCAGGATTATCAACATGAATGTTAAAGTCACCCACTAAAACAACACAATCAAAGTCCATGCAGACGGAAGACAGTATTTTGGTAAACTCATCAAAAAACATTGTGTTATACTTCGGTGGTCGGTAAATTGTTACCAAGGCAGCTCTGCAAGGGCTTTTTAGCTGAATGACAATATACTCAAAGGAATCAAACTGACCACATGAAATATTCGTGCATTGAAAACTGTCCCTGATCAGACTGGCAACCCCACCTCCTTTCTTATGGGTTCTTGGCGCACTAAAGAAATTGAAGTTTGTGGGGGTTGCCTCAATCAGAACTGTCGAACTCTTATCTTGATCTAACCAAGTTTCTGTTAGGAACAACATGTCAAGGTTATGTTTGCTGATAAAATCATTAATTAAGAAAGATTTGCCAGCTGAAGATCTAATATTTAGCAGAGCCAATTGGAGATGCCAGACTGGATTCACTGGTGAGTTTTGGGAATGACATACTATGCTTAACAGGTTGGAAGAGTTGATTGAACGTTTTTTATTTCTCACCAGTCTAGCCCTTTTTTTGTTGTTTATCACCACTGGGATTGTTGAGCATACATACTGTACCCCATCAGGCCCCGGCTTTTGCTGGGACAGAACAGTCTTTGTAATGTTGTCACAGCCTGGACCCGGTGCACATCATATTGGTGTCGCAAACATGGCTTCCTCCATAGAAGGATAATACCGTGTAGTTCCAGAGTTGTAGTGCTTTGGCTTTGCCCCGAGAGAATTCCAGGGGAGGCTGGTTGGTTTGTTGCCATCTTCCCCTGGCACCTGTCGGGTGTGGCAGGTACAGGGTGGAAGCGAAGACATGAACTTGAGGAGATCAAGAGACTGGTTAACCTTGCTATCTAGATCCATGGAGTCCCAATCAGGTTGACTCATTATTCCATCCAAACTAAGTCGTCGGCGGGGTGGCTTCCGGGACTGTGGGGATTTAGGCTTTGATGAGGCCTTAGCCTGACTGAGTCGGCGGAGTGGTGGCGTCTTGGAGTGTGAGGATTTGGTGCTGGATGGGGCCTTATCCTGGAGTCGGCGGCGTGGTGGCGTCTTGGAGTGTGAGGATTTGGGGCTGGATGGGGCCTTAGCCTGGAGTCGGCGGCGTGCGGGCGTCTTGGAGTGCGAGGATTTGGGGCTGGATGGGGCCTCGACAGCAGAGGATTGCACGGTCGGGTCGTTCTCCTCCTGTTGAGCTGATGGAGCCACTTCTTGAGTCTCGTCTGAAGGGGGTCGATCACCTGCTACCAGGGTCTCCTCCCGTTGAGGCAGTGGAGCCTCAGCAGAGGAGGGTTGGTCACAGCCTGGCAGGGCTGGCTTAGTCACTTCCACTTCAGCGACTATCGGCTCCATTTTTGAAGGAGAGATTGATCCTGCGTGCACACTGTCTGATTCAGCACTCATCCCAGCCACCATGTTTATCCGATGTTTTGGGACAGCTTTCCTCCTTTCCTCGAGATAAGCAGACTGTCTGTGCCTCGAGAGATAAAACATGCTGCTGCTTAGTAACCGCACTCCTGACTTATTTAGGTGAAGGCCATCGTTCTTAAAGAGATGCCTGCGCCCTGAAAATATGTTGAAATTGTCAATGAAGTACATCGATTGTCCAGCGCATGTTGCTTTGAGCCATTTGTTAAGCATCATCACTCTGCTGAAACCTTCATCCCCCAGCCTGGGCGCGGGTATGGGTCAACTGAAAAACACCTCAGTATTTAAAGTTCCGACTTTGTTTATCAGTTCAGTGAAGTCTTGCTTTAAAAGCTCTGATTTTTGCTTCGCAATATCGAGGGCTCCTGTGTGTATTATCAGAGTAGTGGCTGTTGGATGCTGAGCAGCAATGCTCAGGATATTCTCTAAAATAACAGAAACCGTAGCTTTGTTAAAACAACATACTCTGGTATTGTTGCTACAAAAGTGTTTCATCCCATTCACAGCAAAGTCGCCCACTATCAGAGTGCGGGGCCCATTGGGTCGCTTTCTCTGTAGCCTGCTAGCACATGCATTAGCATCGTACCTCTCTTTCGAGCTGGGTGTTCCAACTTTCCCTGGGTCAGGAGTCTCGGAGAGTGGCGTAAATCTATTTTCCAGTAGAATTCCAGCAGCTTGAGGCACTTTGCTTTGAGCCTTTGTTGTTGCCTTGATCTGTGATAATTTTCTTTCTGGTGCCGGAGTAGATGACGCATTCTACGTAAACAATATAATAAAATAACAATCAGCAGTGAACAATATAAAGTGAGTTTAATCAATTAAATCTAACTCTCACAACCTGAGACAACTGGTCAAGTAGACATAGCCTACTGTACTTTAAGTACAGTA
Organism: Corythoichthys intestinalis; assembly: GCF_030265065.1. NCBI lineage: Eukaryota > Metazoa > Chordata > Actinopteri > Syngnathiformes > Syngnathidae > Corythoichthys > Corythoichthys intestinalis. The sequence continues at coordinate 34,813,533 of NC_080409.1, read as the reverse complement.
TTTTGACTTGAAATAGTGTTTATATCTCCACCTTGTAAAGGACAAATTTTCCTCTGAATGCTCTGCCATCAGATCCCTCTGCATCTGTTTTGCATGTGTGTGTTTGCCACACACGCTGTTCAAGTTTGTGTGTGAAAACACCGGCTCTGATTGGCTTACTGTGACACATGACTCTAACCCTCAGCCAATCACAATCACTTCCATCGCATCTATCCAGTTGGTGCATTCAGGTAGCCTCATCCCCCTACTCCTTCCGTCACCCTCAAAGCGTCTGAGGTCCTCAAGATGGAAGCAGCATTCTTGCTGGCTGACAGTGGGGGATGGGAACGAGGCAAGCATTTAGGTGTAGCAAAAACAGAAACGTTAGCAAGCTTTGGAAAGCATTGTCTAATTGAGTGAGCAGGGACAAACAGCCTGGAGTCATAAGAAGTACGTGCTGTAATATTCTAATACAGAATTATCTGAGGCACCCTAAAGTGCACACAGCACCAATATTGTTTTGCTCACATGATGCGGGAGTGAGTTAGAGACACGGCCTGCCGAGAGCCGTACATTTGTCTTAATATTAGTTATACGTGCTATTAAAGAAACAGAGTGCCAGCACGTCCTGTGTGGTATATCTTTGCTAAGAAAAAGCACAAAACAAAACACGTGCGCTATACTCGAACCTGAACGCACCCCAAGTCTTGGATGACAAATAAACAGCAGAGTAGACTCGCTACGGCTGGTAATTTCTTCAATTTATTCAGAGTAAGTAACCAGTGGCGTACTTGACAATTTTGGGGCCTAAGGCAAACATATTCAGGGGCCCTCTTCATGGGTCAGGGGTTAAAAAGGTGAGAAGGGTATGGAGGAAATATGTTCTGGGTCTGGTACTCCTAAACGACTTATTTTCTCCTGATTAGTCAGCCGACTAGTTTTACGACTAATCTAATAATTTTCTTTTTTTAAAATAATTTAGCAATGACATTTTTGTTGACGCTTATTAATTCACAAAACTATTTTGGAACACTTAAATTCTTTATTAAAGTACAAATAATCATGTAAATAACAATAATTAATCACAAACAAACAATGAGGTTAAATGCTGATAGCATTTACTAGTGCAAAAGAATGGAAAGTAAACAGATTCAGAACACTGCCTTTCTAACATGATTCAATACAATTCTTAAAAGAAATTCTAGCAATATTATTATAGTATGCTACTATATATAATAGTAGTAGTATAATTATAATAATTATTCATTGCCAATCATATCTGTCATGAAGAGTGTCATTTGAAAGCTATTCTTAGTGTAGAATCTGTATTATGTAGTATTTACTCAACATATTATAATATTAATTCTGAAGTATGCAGGGGTGAAAGTGGCTGGAATTTCCTGCCGGAACTCCCTAACATAAATTTCGCCTCAGAGCCCTTTTTTTTGTGTGTGTGTGTGTGTGTGGGGGGGGGTGTGGGTGGGTGGGTGGGGGGGGCTTAAACCTCCTAAAACCACCAAAATGCAAGAACTTTTGGCACTGTTATAAATATAACACACAATAAAACACAACAGGTTTCACAGTGGTTAGCACGTTCCCCTCACAGTTCTGATACCAAGGGTTCAATCCCGGGCTCCGGCCTTCCAGTGTGGAGTTTGCATGGTGAGAACACGTTGGTTTTCTCCTGGTGTGTGTGAAAGCAGGGCTATAAACGTGGCAAGCTGGAAATGGCTAAATTAAACTGAAAACATAAGGAAATTAAAATGTCAATCATTACGTTCGGGTCGGGGTTCTCGCTAAATTTTTAAAATAAATATAAATTTATACTGTGTACGTATACCAAAACGATGTATGGATGTTAAACAAAGGAATACTTATCAAATAAATAATTTGGATAAAAAAGACAAGGCGCTGTATGGTCACTGCAGAGCCGGAGCGTGCCATGCGCCCTCTTTTTACTCTTTCTCCTCTGCGATGCAAACCCGCATCTGTTTATTTACATTTTACAAACTTCCAGCGTTATTTCGTTGTGCAATGCATTTAAAATGATCATAAAAATTTGTAGGCTATTTAAACATTAAGAAAAGTCTCGTTTTTTTTTCTGCCAAATGAGAATTCGTTACAAAAGACAGGCTTTAATGCGCAGGCATTGCCACCAAATGTGATCACGCAAAACGCAACCAGTCTGTTTTTCCAAGCAGCAAGCAGTGATTTGTCCAGGTCTGACTGGAGCATCCCTTCCCTCTCCTCCTCACAAATAATACATAGAATTTTGAGGGTTTTTTTCTGGGGCTTGGGCCTACAAATAAAATATAAAATTTCGTTTTTTTTTTCGGGCTCGGGCCTACAAATAAAACATAACATTTTGGGTTTTTTTCGGGCCTGCAAATCAAGTTAATTGATTGGGCTCAGGCGGGTCGGGCATTAATACCAGCGGACCCGGGTTGGGTCGGGCTGGATTTTTGTAGGCCCGATCTTACCTCTTGATGACCTTAAATTGGTTGCAGTTACACATCGGGGAACGCTCCCTCCGGAACAAAACACGACAGGATTTAACCAACATTGTGTGACAATGCTGACCAAAAATGACGTAATGTCCAGGTTATAAAATCGCCCAGCAGCCTTCCACGCACAGAGAGTGCCAGTGGGCAACACAGGTCAAGGTTGTGAAAGCGTCCAACCGGCTTCATTCTCGGAATCTTTTCATGCACGAAAGCAATGACGAGAGCTGCGTTACCTTATACGGGAAATTCCCTGGTAATATGTGTAAAAAGGGCTACAGGCAATGCGACTTGTCAGATAGAGAGAGATGCTGGGGAGAACTATGAAGAATAAATGAATAATAAAAATCAGTGAAAACGGATGACGCTAAGCAAGCTCTTTATTAGGCTTGTATTGTTAACACTTGTAAATCTGACATTAGTAGATTGTTCTTATTGGAGATGCGTGTGTGGCAGCGTGGGAGTTTTTTTTTTTTTTTTTTTAACATTGGGTTTTGACAGTTGCCGTCATATTTTCGGGATCAAAGCACCCTAGGCCGGAACGGCGTTCCGCCATCGTATTTCTTGGCGGAACGCCGATCCGGTGCGTTCCGGCCCACTTTCACCCCTGGAAGTATGTGGGATTAACTCCAGAAATCATTATCTACATGCCGAACATGACGTGCTTTTGCTGTTAACCAGCTGTTGAGTGTAACTGTGTCACTGATTGGAACTATACTACATTGTTTCGCCACAGGGTGTGCTGTCGTGTATTTTATGTTCGTGTGAAGAAGAAGAAGAAAGTTAAAAGAGGCATTAGAGGGCAGGCCTGTTCTCAACTTCTCCCTCACTGCACTTTGGCTCTAATGGAGAGCACGTTCGCTCATGTGTTCGAAATAAACGATAGCCGACGTGCAAAGTAGCAAGTGAGCTGTAAAAATAGCGAGCTTAGTGGAGTGAAAACCGCGGGAGAGCTCAGTGAAGCTAACGAACAGCTAAGCGGAGCTAAGCGATGCTAAACAGCGCTAAATGAAGCTAAGCGACTGATACTCAGTCTGTCGTCGTGGAACAGTCCATTGTAGTGCATGTGTGTGGGGGGGAGATAATATAAATTCCACATTCAAATGGCTTTCTTTTTTGTTTTGTTATTTTTTTGTTTGGTATGCTGACATAATTATACATGACGAATAGCTGGGGGTGCTGCTGGCTCCGGTGGCCCAAACCGTTGCTCGTTGGGGCAAGGGCAGCTGGTTGGAGGCCCCCTACTGGTTGGGGGCCTAAGGCGATCGTCTACTTCGCCTGAATAGTAGATCCGCCTTGGTAAGTAACGCATCGCTTTTGACCGCCATTAACAGTAACGGCGGAAAAAATAATTAGTTAGATTACCCCGTTACTGAAAAAATAACGCCGTTATTATAACGGCGTTATTCCCAACACTGATTATTGAAACTTGTCAAAACAAGTTTGCTGTCAGTAGCACGCATGTAAAAGGTTCAGTGCGTTCAGCAGCTCTACAAAAGTGACTCTTTAGTGACTACAAAAACATAAAGATATCTGTGCTTAGAATTCTGTTGTTTTGAACAGTTTACATTTGTAGCAGTGCAGCTAATGCACAGGATTGTTCTAAAGGTTTGGATTGTCATGAATGATGCGCATAAATTTGACTATGAGCCATAGGCTACTTTTGTACTTGCATGTTTTTATTGGTTTGAAGAGTGAAGAATGGTAAAGCAATGGTAATATTATATGCATATGACATACAATATAGGAAGGCATCTCTTTCAGCAAATTTAATTTACAATCAGCCTTAAACAAATAGTATAACATGTACAGTATATTTAAATCCATTTTCTAAACATTACAAAAAAAGTTAACATCATTAACTGCTTATTAGTTTGTAGGCTTTCGTGTAACAAGAATAAACTACCATACGTCACTTTGCTAAAGATTGCATATTGTAATTATTGTTAATAAGCAAAGCCACAGCTATTTGTGCAAAAATATATTATTCAACACTTTAAAAAGCAAAGTCTTTGGGAACTACTAGAAGTTTCTTTAGCAGCTTGTAAATGTGTGTTTACTCGCACTACAGCAGTATGCATTCATTCTAACTGCAAAAAAAGCACTTCAATAACAACAAATATCAAGGATTGGATCGTGATTGTACGTGCACAGGAGATGATGGTTTTCGGAAAAGAAAGCTGCTATTCAATAATAAACCTTCTGTGTTGAATTGATCTTTTTAGGATATTTTCCTTGAAATCGTTCATTGAAAAAGATGACCGTTATTGTAATCCTCATTGTATGGTGGTGATTTCCATGTGCTTGACTGAGACAATGCAGCTCAGATGACTTCTGAGGATAGAGAAGAGGGAGATAAAAACAGAGTCAGCCATGAATGATGGGATTACATAATGGGTCACTTTGCAGAGATACGTATTTCCTTATCAACTCATAAGTCATTTAAACTCACGTGGACTGGTTTTAGGCTTCTAACTGCCAGCTAAAGTGTTTGGCATTAGGTTTAGAGCAGGGGTGTCCAAACATTTTGCAAAGGGGGCCAGATTTGGTGTAAAAATGTGGGGGCCCAACCTTGGCTGACGTCTTTTACGTAGAACAATATATTTAAGCAAATTTTAGCAAGCCATTCTGTGTGTCACATTTGCTTTATTTTTTTTTTTTCAATTAATAATTTCAACAATCTCGCAACTAGCCTTTCTAGCGTTCTCTTTCGACTCTCGGGCTCTTGCGAAATATTGCTGCTGTGAAATTAAACTAGCTTCAAGTTGCTTTAATTTCTCGCTACGTATCTTCCCTGTAATCTTGTCGTACATGTCAGTGTGTCTTGTTTGGTAATATCGCCTCACATTGAACTCTTTAAAAACAGCGACAGCCTCTTTGCAAATAAGGCAGACACAGTTGTTGCATATTTTAGTAAAGAAATAGTCCAATTCCCACCTATCCTTGAAGCGTCAGCTGTTGCAGTCAACGTTCTTTTTTGTTGTTGTTGATTGTCGCCATTTTAGAAAATTGGGAGTAAAGGGTCACACGGGGTAATGTTGCTTAGAGTGCTGCTGCCTTTTAGTGGGTGAATGAGGAGCAGCATTTAGTGTGTAAGCAACTTCATTTGCTGGTAGCACGACTGCTGACCAATTTATTAAGTCTGTGAGCGGGCCAGACATTATTGATTTTATTACAGAGGCTGGGGGCCTGATGAAATTTGACCACGGGCTGCATTTGGCCCCCGGGCTGGACTTTGGACGTCTGGTTTAGTTAAGGGGCAAGGTCATGCCATGAATAGGATTTTTGTAAATGTTAGATGATTATGTTTAGGGTTATGAATAAGGATTAATGTTAGCGTTGGTAGGTTGGGGTGTATGGTTAGCTGTAGAAGTTTGGCGAATATTGTGGGATTTGGATGTATGGTTACGCTAAATTGGTTAAGTTGATTGTCCAAATGTATGAGTGTGTGCACGAATGGTTGTGCGTCTTCTTCTGCCCTGTGATTGGCTGTCAACCGTTCCAAGGTGTTCCCTGCCTACTGCCCATAGTTAACCCTTGTGAGATTAAGTGGCTCAGAAAATGAATGAGTGAAAGGTTTAGTGCCGGAGGCAAGGGATAGCTAGCTTGTGGGATTGTAAATTAGGGAGTGATTCATAGTTTGGGTTATGTGGTTAGGTTTAGTGTTGAAGGACTGGGCATTGCTTATTGACGTTATTGAAGGATTTCAAGACATACAGTTGTGGTCAAAAGTTTACATACACTTGTGAAGAACATAATGTCATGGCTCTCTTAAGTTTCCAGTTATTTCTACAACTCTGATTTTTCTCCGATAGAGTGATTGGAACCGATACTTCTTTGTCACAAAAAACATTCATGAAGTTTGGTTCTTTTATGACTTTATTATGGGTTAACAGAAAAAGTGATCAAATCTGCTGGGTCAAAAATATACATACATGATCTGAAAAAGCGAATCATTGACTTGAACAAGTCAGGAAAGTCACTTGGAGCCATTTCAAAGCAGCTGCAGGTCCCAAGAGCAACAGTGCAAACAATTGTTTGTAAGTATAAAGTGCATGGCACTGTTTTGTCACTGCCACGATCAGGAAGAAAACGCAAGCTATCACCTGCTGCTGAGAGAAAATTGGTCAGGAGGGTGAAGATTCAACCGAGAATCACCAAAAAGCAGATCTGCCAAGAATTTGAAGCTGCTGGAACACAGGTGTCAGTGTCCACAGTCAAGCGTGTTTTGCATCTCCATGGACTGAGAGGCTGCCGTGCAAGAAGGAAGCCCTTGCTCCAAAAGCGGCACCTTAAGGCTCGACTGAAGTTTGCTGCTGATCACATGGACTAAGATAAGACCTTCTGGAGGAAAGTTCTGTGGTCAGACGAAACAAAAATCGAGCTGTTTGGCCACAATGCCCAGCAATATATTTGGAGGAGAAAAGGTGAGGCCTTTAACCCCAAGTACACCATGCCTACCGTCAAGCACGGTGGTGGTAGTATTATGCTGTGAGGCTGTTTTGCTGCCAATGGAACTGGTGCTTTACAGAGAGTAAATGGGATAATGAAGAAGAAGGATTACCTTCAAATTCTTCAAGATAACCTAACGTCATCAGCCCGAAGATTGGGTCTTGGGCGCAGTTGGGTGTTCCAACAGGACAATGACCCCAAACACACATCAAAAGTGGTAACGGAATGGCTAAATCAGGCTAGAATTAAGGTTTTCGAATGGCCTTCCCAAAGTCCTGACTCAAACCCCATTGAGAACTTGTGGACAATGCTGAAGAAACAAGTCCATGGCAGAAAGCCATCAAATGTAACTGAACTGCACCAATTCTGTCAAGAGGAGTGGTCAAAGATTCAACCAGAAGCTTGCCAGAAGCTTGTGGATGGCTACCAAAAGCGCCTAATTGAAGTGAAAATGGCCAAGGGACACGTTACCAAATATTAGCGCTGCTGTATGTATATTTTTGACCCAGCAGATTTGATCACTTTTTTCTGTTCACCCATAATAAAGTCATAAAAGAACCAAACTTCATGAATGTTTTTTGTGACAAAGACGTATCTGTTCCAATCACTCTACCAGAGAAAAATCAGAGTTGTAGAAATAACTGGAAACTCAAGAGAGCCATGACATTATGTTCTTCACAAGTGTATGTAAACTTTTGACCACAACTGTATTCACCTTTTTACATGGTCTCACCTGCTCGTTGGTGTGTCTGGATGTCTTCCAGACCTGTGAGAGTCCGAAGAGACCTGCGCTCTTTAAAGGCCACAACAGGCACCATGTCATCGTTGGCGCCTTTGTCATCCACAACTATCTGTGAGGGCCTTGAACTCGGCGGCTTGACGGCATCCTGCACAGGAGGCTCAGTGTTCTCATTTGGTAAGATGCTCACCGTTGCTGATTTCTGCGGTTAAGAGTAAACTAATGAAGTAGTTTGAGACAAAGCGGTGCAATGTTTGATTGGATCACAAGACTTTGTTGGGTGAGCCTCACCATGTCAGGAGAAACTGTTCCTCTGGTCCGCCGCATGATCTCCTCCAGTCGCTGCAGGGCGAAAGGGCTTTGAGTGTTATGGTTACATTGGAAAAAACATTCATCCTCGTTTTCAAGTCAGACGGCTCACATGATTAACAGTCGTTGCCTGGAGAATAAGGATTTTTTTTTTTTTTTTTTTTAAATACAAAAGGATGCCAGGTTCAGGTATTGCACAGGTAGTGCACCTGCAGCTGTTGGAGGAACAGATAGGCTGCAGCAGATAGGCTAATGCAAATGTACTTCAAAAGCTGACTTTCACAAAGGCTTCCTGATTTTGCATCTGTATGAAACTGCAGCATCATAGCCCCATGAAATGCATTTGTAATCTTTACGATTTCCCATTATCAGCCACAGGCTTTGCCACGGGCTTTTTAAAACTGGTCTAAGACTGCTAACTGACATGCTAACAACAACAACAACAACAACAACAAAACAATAGATTTTGATAGTAAAATGCTTTATAGGCTGGGGGTGTGGGGTGTGGGGGTGTCACCTTTTTCCTGACTTGGCGCTCTGCTTCTTCTTTCTGTGCATACAGCTCTCGTTCCTTTTGTATCTGAGCTGCTTTCTCTCGCTCTCTGGCTTGTTCCTCCTCTCTCTGCAGCCGTCACAGTGTGGTTGCAATCAGGTAAGAGTTTAGTCACATGTCCAAGACATAAGAAATTAGTCTGAACCTTCAAGCTTCTAAATCACATGTTACTGTGAAACAAATTGAAGATAGTTATTTCGGCTCGCCATGTTTCATGCTAGTCCAGAGAAGTAGTTACTTGGGTGAAGTGAGTCAAGTCTAGTTCAGTCATCTTTTAAATGGTAAATGGAGTTATACTTGTATAGCACCTTTACACCTTCAAGGCACTCAAAGCACTTTGACACGATATACTCATTCACTTACTGATGATGCAGCACCAGGAGCAACGTGGGGTTCAGTATCTTGCCTGAGGATACTCACAGTGTATCACAAAAGTGAGTACACCCCTCACATTTCTGCAGATATTTAAGTATATCTTTTCATGGGACAACACTGACAAAATGACACTTTGAGACAATGAAAAGTAGTCTGTGTGCAGCTTATATAATAGATTTAATTTATTTTTTCCCTCAAAATAACTCAAAATATAGCCATTAATATCCAAACCCCAGGCAACAAAAGTGAGTACACCCCTTAGAAGCTACGTACATCCCAAGAAAGCCCGCAACAGTTTGCTAAAGACATGTCAACAATGCACATGGATTACGGCAACAATTTCCAATGGTCTGATGAGACGGGCGGGCTTTCTTTTGTACACTCTTCAGAAGAGGCTTCCTCCTGGGATGACAGCCATGCACACCAATTTGATGTAGAGTGTGGTGTATGGTCTGAGCACTAACAGGCTGACCCCCCACCTCTTCAATCTCTGCAGAAATGCTGACAGCACTCCTCTAACGGGTCACATGACATTTTGAAGGGAAAATGACAAGCAGTACTCAATTCGGACATTTAGGGATGTACGTAGTTTCTAAGGGGTGTACTCACTTTTGTTGCCAGGGGTTTAGATATTATGGCTATATTTTGAGTTATTTTGAGGGGAAAATAAATTAACTCTATTATATAAGCTGCACACAGACTACTTTTCATTGTGTCAATGTGTCATTTTGTCAGTGTCGTCTAAGGGTGTAACGGTACATGTATTCGTATTGAACCGTTTCGGTACATGGTGCTCGGTTCGGAACGGAGTCGTACCGAACGAGTTTTTGACGTAATGTAACCCTTACTTTTCGAGGCTGTGAGTCGATCGGGTTACAGTTTCTTTGTGTTGATTATATTTACCTTCTTCTCTACTATAATGAGGACCAACACGGTAGGACAGTAAGAAACGTCAACGGCACGACAACATGGCCACCGCGACAACGCTGTGAAACGCGACCGTTAAAGTCAATCAGCCAATGCACACCAGTCACAGTGCGGCAGCATGTTAGACCCGTCCCAGAAGCGGCTCAACGCGATGCGTGCGAAAAGAACGGCAGAGTTTATTATTTGACGCGAGACGCGGCCCTCCTGCGTCAATACTACTAGCTAGCAGACCGGGCAGACCGGAAGTCACTCGTGTAAAAATACGGTGGATCCGGTCGATTTTCAAACTAATATGCAATCGTAACCCACTTTTTGAGTCCATCAGATCTCTTGAATGGTAGATCGGGGCACAGTTGACTTGTATTTGTTGATTTACTGTTATCTTCGCTGCTATAATAATAACCAACACAGCCCCGTGTTCAATACAAAACCCTCCTACCACAAAAAAAAAAAAAAAAAACAAGTAGGAACTAATATTTACATAGGAACTAAAGTTATACAACATAAAATATATAATATAAATTAATACTACATCACATTTGTAAAATATAAACACATAATAAAATAAATAATAACCCATTTAAATAAAATAAATTGAAATGAGCTAAAACACCTGTAATTAAATAATAAGAATTATACACAGATCCTGCTTACACAATTAAATTTATTAATTTCTGTGTGGCGCTTTAACTTGAGAAAATCCACCAATAAAGCTTTTGAAAACCGTTTATAAGAAAAAAAATGATTCATTGAGGCATTTAATTTGTAAAGTACATGTTAATGTATTTGTCATTGGGATTGCTTTTCTCTTTAGCACAGGACTTCTTTTTTCTTCTTTCTTTCAGAAAGAAAGCTGAACAATACGCGGGGTCTGAAAGGCAAATTGTTGTTGGATTATTATCTTAAAATACCCACTACTTTTTTTCCTATTGTTCAAAAGCACAAAAGTGTGTAATAAACAACTAGCATTTATATTTTGCATTTTGTTTTCTTACTGTACCGAAAATGAACCGAACCATGACCTCAAAACCGAGGTATGTACCGAATCGAGATTTTTGTGTACCGTTACACCACTAGTGTTGTCCCATGAAAAGATATACTGTACCTAAATATCTGCAGAAATGCGAGGGGTGTACTCACTTTTGTGATACACTGTACCAGGGTAGAAAATCGAACCCACAACCTCTAGGTTTGGCGAATGACTCTACCACTGAGCCACGCTATTAGGAGTTTTGTTCCCACTGACATATGAACAGGATAAGCGGCAACTAAAATTAGTTAGTGGCAGCATCAGATTTAAGCCTTTACAGTTTTATAGGCTGATATTGTGCCATATATAGAATCGCTTTGAGGCCAGCAGTCTTGAGTTATTCAGAACTCTTTACTTAGCAAGTCTGTAGTTCTAAAACTTCTGACTAAAGTCTGACTTTAGCCAAGTCAGTCCCCACTCTTTGCATCTTGGACCTGTTGTGACAGAGTCACTGTGATCCAACACAGCGGTAGTGGATGTGAGACGCAAAAGACAACACTTAAATTGAGATGTAATTTTTCCTGATTTAGAGTCAAGTGATAAGGAGAGGGTTCGATCACATAATGGGTTTGTTGATCTCGGTTAGGGGATTAGGATTAAATGAGTGAATGTTCAGGGAGGTCAGACAGGTATATGTCACCCACCTGCTTGTGCAGGAGAGCTGCTTCCCGCATCGCCTGAAGCCTCTCCTCCTCCGCCTTCTTACTCTCCTCTTCCTCACGTCTTTGCTTTTCTGCAATCAGATGTTCGGCTTCGGCCTGCTGCCGAGCTCGCTCCTCAGCCCTGTGGCGCTCCAGCGCCTCATGACTCCGTCTGGAGATCAAGGGCGGGATCGATGAATCACGTGTATCTGAGAAGTGGTTCCTGTTCTACGCTTACCTTTCAGCTTCGGCAGCCTCCAAGCGCTTCTGCTCCTCCAGCTCTCTGAGCTGCCTGGCTTCTCGCCTTCTTTCGGCCAACAAGCGAGAGGCCTCTTCTGGGTCAGTGGTACCACTTGAGGGCCTTAACATGGATTCAGATGGTGGTGAAAGCATAATGGAGGGACCTGAAGAAAACAAAAGAACCAATATCGCCATTATATTTCATTAATGCTCACAGGAATAATGAGGGAAAACAAAAATGTGATCTTATTCAAGATACAAGTTTGTCAGAACTCACTGCCATCTCCTGCAGTTCTGCTTTCAACCTCTATCCCAGAACTTTGAGTCTCAGGTGAATCCTCCATTCTGTCTTCAATGACAGGCCTGCCAGGCCTTGAGTTCCCGGGTGACAGGGCAGAGTTGCAAATGGGAACATCTTCCTCAGGAACAGACTCGAGGTCTAGTTGAAGAGGGATAGAGTGTCGACGGCTCGATCTTCTGTGAACCCTTCAATATGGAAGAAAAAAATGTCTCATGTTGGCCTGACTATTTTTATTTATTCAGTTAATTTAATTTTCAGAGCATTGAATCGTTCAGTCAGGCCTACTCCTCAGGTCAAGACGCAGCTTTCTCCCCACACATAAAATATAAGCGGCACTCTTTTGAGGACAAAAATGAGCATTTTATGGAAACAGAAGGTAGATGGTTTAATAGGACGAGATAAGTCAACGTGAAAGTGGGAGCAACATCTCTAGACGAGCATTAACCTTGTGACACCATCCATCTTTCTCATACAATACCAAGCCATGCCAATATTCTTAAGATTTTTTTTCTGCCAAAAAATAAACTGAACTCTTCTTACAACTTATCTGACCATAATATAGGCATTTTCACCACCAACTGCTGTTGAAGGACAGTGGCTTCTCTGGAAAGCATGGACTAAACCCTAAATAACAACTTGAATGATGTGAAAAGAGTGGATGGCTGGCTGGAGGAATAGATCTGACAAACGTTAAGCTAGTCGTTGCTGAATATGCCAATTCTGTCTGGATTAGCCCGTGAATAAAGCTGGTCGCAAGAGCTAATAAATAAAGAGTCATGATTCCAAACCCAAAAACACACATTAGTGTCTGTCCTACCATGCATGCATTAATGAAGCCTGCTTGAATGAGAGGCAAAACGTCTTCAGAGAATCACAACAGTACAGTTGCAATCGATTCAATGCCCTGAGAATCGCTCATGTTGTCGTTGTGTTACATGATTTGTTATCACCTACCGTTCTGGAGAGGGCGAAGAGGTTGTTCTGCTTGTTTTAGTGGAGACATTGTTTTTCACAGGCGACCGTTTGTCTGGACCAGCGTTTGAGGTCTTCTTGATAGCGTTGTGCGGTGTTACCGCCTTGGGCTACACCAAAAAAGGGACAAACAGTAGGAAGGTGAGTGTTTCTGCACATAAAACTTCTAGTAGACATTTCTAACAGGCACACCTCTTTCTAAAGTGGGCAAAGCAAGAACACTATAGAGGTCTTTATTCATATAATTATTTAATTACCGTATTGGCCTGAATATAAGACGGCCCTGATTATAAGACGACCCCCTCTTTTTCAAGACTCAAGTTTGAAAAAATACTTTTTGAACACCAAATTATTTTTTATACAGAAAATAATTACAGTACATCCGAAACAAATGATTATAACAATATATTTGAAAGAAAAAGCATGTTATTTTGCCTCGTTCAAATCTTAATATCTGAACATTTAAATATGTAAACTAAAGTGCAATCACATTCGTAAATGAATGGCTTCTGGTTTTTGAAATGTAAATAAACCAATATATTGTGATAAAACAACAAAATTGCAATAACTGCATTAACCATCAAAGTGAAGTCTAACTGTAACTGTAGTCTTGAAACAAATCTGAATAAGGAAAAACATTGCAATAAAATAATGCAAACTGGTTAAACTTGAGAGTAGCTGAGATCTGTCATGACAGAACATTGCTTCAATGATATCTGGCGCCATCTAGCGTCGTGAATGGGTATAATGTCTAGACCGCGAATATAAGACAACCCCCTCTTTTTCAGTAAGCTTGAGAACGATAAACCGATACGACCGGATATCCGGTTTTACAGGTGAGAGATACAGCTGTATCGATAGTAAACTTACCATTCGACAGTAATTAGCCATTAAATATTCAATTAGGCTATCGCGAGCACAAGAATTGGCTTCTAATGCCTAGTTCAATGCATTGCTTAATAGGATAATAATTTAGCTTTTACTTCACATGCTGCGCTTGTGTCATTCACCACACAGCGCGTTTAGACTCAGACCGCACGCATGATGTAATATGGACAAGCTCACAGTCGTGGTTGACTCAACTTCCTATACATTTCGGCAGAACCGCTACTAGTCGCCGTCATTACCCGATCGTTACGGGTGTGTCATAACAACACGACATTACCCAATCGTCACGGGCGTGTCATAACAACGCGAGAGCTAACAAAACCACTGTAACGCACGCTCTGTAGCGTTTTCTTCACAGCCAAAAACGAAACTAGTAGTGGCAACAAAGCAACATGCTAAAACAATAGACAGTGTGAGCACCGATGCCAGCGACGTGCAGCGATTTATTTTCAACGCACCCAGGAAAACAAAAGTCGGACTTTGAAGGGATGAAGGCAGCCAGATCTGTTCGCATGGGACAGAGCTAGCGTGAAGTGTGGAGCCATATAGAGATCGTGAGTTTTTAACCCTGAAAAATAACCCACTACACTGGTGGAAAGGGCGGCATATTGTTTCCACGAAACGCAGTCTACTTAAACATGAACATGTGGATTAATTGATCTTCCTCAAGAAAAATCTGCCATTCAAAAAAGATATGGACAGTGATGAGGAATAAAAAATGAGGAAGCACAGGCATGAGTGAATGAATTTGCCGTGTATTAGGTTAAAGTAATGATTATTGACCTGTCTGTCTAAAATGCCCTGTTTTTATTCCCCCAATTATACCAGTCGTAAAGCATAATCTATTATTTATTTATGATAACTCTAGCAGGTTTAATTCTTTTTTTTCTAGAGCTGCTGCATATAATTAATATTTTTTGTTTGTAAGATGTTTACGTTGAAAGTTTGCACTTAAATTACTTACCTCTTGTGTTCAAAACACCAGGAAATACAGTAATTGAATTACGGCACTTTATTGTTGTCTGTCACTGGAGTTTTATTATCAATCCCATCCAACAAAATGACGGTCATATAGTAAGCCTTTTTTTTTTTTTCTTCATAAAAATAAAACATAAAATTGGTGTGAAATTTTGTTGTTTAATTTTGCTATTAGAAATGTGGTCTTTTTTATATGTTTAAAATACTGTACTGACACACACAACAAATGTTTACTATCGTATCGTTTTCACTCTGTATCGAACCGTATCGTTCTTGAACTGTATCGAATCGCATTGAATTGCTCGGCCTTAAAAATGTATCGTTTTTTAATCGAATCGTAACCTATGTATCTAGATACATATCAAATCGGCTTCATGCCAGAGATTCCCAACCCTAATTTTCAGTCTTATTTCAATGAAAAAAACACCGTCTTATATTGGGGCCAATACGGTAATGAATTTTTACAAAATTTAGCTCTCTCCATGTTTCTAAGCAAGAGAAATGTAATTCATTCATTTTCCGAGCCGCTTATCCTCACGGGGGTCACAGGGGGTACCGGAGCCAATCCCAGCAAACTATGGGTAGTAGAACAGTAGGCGGTGTACACCCTGAATCGGTTGCCAGCCAATCGCAGGGCACAGGGAGACGAACAATCATTCGTGCACACAGTCATACCTAGGGTATTTTTAGAGTGTTCGATCAGCCTACCATGCATGTTTTTGGGATGTAGGGGGAAACCGGAATACCCAAAAAAAACTCACACAGACACAGGGAGAACATGCAAACTCCACACAGGAAGGCCGGAGCCCGGGATTGAACACTTTATCTGAACTGTGAGGCGGACATGCTAACCACTCTGACACCGTGCAGCTAGAGAAATGTTGTCTGTTGTATTTATAAAAACCTTAAGTTAATATCAAAGTATCACCTTCACACTGCTGGTACTTTTACTATGGGTGACGCTGGGACTCAGGTGTGGTGGCGGTCTTTGACTTTGAGGCCTCAGGTTCTGAGTTTTCTTCATCTGAGGTCTCTGAGCTTGAGGCTTCTGGTTCTCAAGTCTCTGGACTTGTGGTCTCTGGGTTTGTGGTTTCTGTTCCTTTGGTCTCTGGTTCTGGGTCTTCTGAATCTGGAGTTTCTGGTTTTGGGGTCTTTGAGTCACGAGTTTCTTGTCTTGGGGTCTCTGGTTCTGGGGTTTCTGGATATTGGGTCTGTGGTCCTGCACCAACTGCGGCGTGCTGCTCAAGCTGCTACTGGTCGTGGAGTAAAAGGAAACTGCACGGCGACAAATATAAACAACTGAGCCAGCATTTATTGTGATTATCATGAGAATGTGCAGGGAAAGTTAAAAGGAAGAAAAATGGACAGAATGGGAATGAGTATGAGGAGAATGGGAGAAGAAAGGCATTAGTTATCAAAGAGCGCAGAAGTTTTTTAGCAAGCCATTCCTATGATGTATTGCTTTCAGCTAGGATCAGTACCTTCTTCTCCTGACTGATCAGCAGCACTCTTGCTCCGGGCCAAAAAAGAGCTTGTGGGGGTAAGCAGACGACTCACCAGGTTCTTCTCCCATGTGCTGAGGGCTATGTGACGTGGAGCTAATGTGTGGATGGAGCAGCGTGGAGTTTAAGATTAGAACGTGCCAAGAAAAGTTAAGCCTCTAGAGAATAGAAAGTTTAAGAACGCACACATTACATTAGACTTGTGTGTTACCATTTTTGGTGGGCTTCCTTCCGCTCACGTTTTGGCTGGATTTCTGTTGGGCTCTTTGACTCTTCTCCTTGGTTCGGCGCACTGCTGATTCATTTCGCTCCTTATGATTTGGAAAAACATGATCACCTATGTATCGTGTATAGTGTTTATACACTCCTATATTTTTCTGTTAGTCAGAATCCTCAGATTCATTATTGCACTGAAACCCTTAACGGTCAAGACTCAGTAATTGCACACGCTCATGTCATTGCATACGCTCTATATGACTTACTTCCACCGCTACCAATCTCCTTCACATTTCAGGCTAAAACTATCAACATCTTTTTCCCCCCTGTTGTTTTTAATCAACATCTTTAAAGAACTGACTTTCTCTTCCTTGAGATACTGCAGTCTTTTCTCCTCCACGGCGGCACGTCTTCGATCTTCCTTGCGCTTCTGCTCCTGCAGTTTCTTCTGCCGTTCCTGTAGCTGCTGCTCATAGTGAAGTTTGGCACGCTGTTCCCGCTCATACCTGTTGTGAACTCGGGAGGCTTAATTTGAGAAATGTACAAATGGACTAGGTTACGTTCAAGTACTAATTTGTACAAGGATTTGTTCTAAGTAACCACCCGCTTACCGAGTAACCTTTGTTGCTCCTCTCTCCTTTCTCGAGCAGCTTTAAGCCTCTCGTCAACATTTGTTCCACTACCCACTGCAACAGACACATTCAATACAAGAGAGACAACATTCTCACAAGAGAAAAATAGATAAAATCACTGTTGCTATAAGACAGGCTTGAAGTATTTTTTCTCTATTTCTTTCTTACTTTTTTTTCCCAAATCAGGACTCCAACCCAAACTCAAAAATCATGGGTATTCCTCTGAATCATCCTCTGAATACTAACACCAAGGCTAAATCAAAGATTAGGATTTGTTGCTCTCGTTGAAAGTAATCTTGAATGAGGGGCCTAACCCCTAAACCCGGCCACTAACCCTAAACCTAAGTTTATGGTGTAACCTGAAACCTTTAGATCAGGGAAGTACCCCTAAATTCTAACCCTAAATCCTAACCTAACCTAACCTAACCTAACCTAACCTAACTTAACCCCTAAACCAGGGTACTAATCCTTAACCTAAATCAATAGTCTAACCTAGACATGCCCAAAGTCCGGCCCGGGGGCCAAATGCGGCCCGTGGTCAAATTTCATCCGGCCCCCAGCCTCTGTCAGAAAATCAATATCATCTGGCCCGCACACAGACTTAATAAATTCGTCAGCAGTACTGCTACCAGCATATAAAGTAGCTTACACACTAAATCCTGCTCCTCATTTACCCACTAAAAGGCAGCAGTATTCTAAGCAACATTACCCCGTGTGACCATTTACTCCTAATTTTATAAAATGGCGACAATCAACAACAAAAAAAAAAGAGGGTGGACTGCGACGGCCGACGATAGGTGGAAATTGGACTATTTCTCCACTAAAATACGCAACAACTGTGTCGGCCTTATTTGCAAAGGGACTGTTTTTAAAGAGTTCAATGTGTGGCGATAGTACCAAACAAGACACACTGACATGTACGACACGATTATAAGGAAGCTAGGTAGTGAGAAAATGAAGCAACTTGAAGGTAGTTTAACTTCACAGCAGTATTTTGCAAGAGCCCGAGAGTCGAAAGAGAACGCCACAAAGGCTAGTTGCGAGATTGTTGAAATGATTAAAAATAAATAAATAAATAAGACGAATGTGACACACAGAATGGCTTGCTAAAATTTGCTTAAATGTATTGTTCTACGTAAAGGACGTCAGCCATTGTGCGCCCCCTACATTTTTACCACATCAAATCTGGCCCCTATTGCAAAAAGTTTGGACACCCCTGGTCTAACCTGAAACCTAAATCTGATAATCACCCATTAACAAGAGAATAATTCCTAACCCTAAATCAGCATCCTAACCCCCGAACCAAGACACTATTCCTAATCATTTTTTTCAAGGTATACAGCAGTTGATACTTGAAATTGGCTTTGAATGACAAGACTGCATCGCTATACAGCAGTTGATACTTGAAATTGGTTTTGAATCACAAGACTGCATCGCCTTAAATGGTACACCACACGTCAGTTATATTTTATGTTTATGTCATCACGCTGGCGAGCTCTCGTGATGGAGCGTCAGTAAAGCGCAAAAAATCCTCAGGCCAACACTTAGGTTGGATGCTAACATTGTCGTACGAACGCAAAGTTTTTTTTTGTTACTGAGTGCAAAATGTGCAGGCTGAAATCATCGTCGCTAGCCTGTCTGGACTCACCTTCTCGTGCTATCCTCCTCACAGGACCCTGCCATGCAGAGCTGACGCTCTTGTGTACGGACATGCCTGCTATGAAGCCTCGCATACCGACGCTAGTTCTAGCTCCACACGCCTCCTCCTTCCCCTCCTCTTTTTCCTCCTCCTTTCAATTTCTATGTGAAGAAGCCTTGGGGTGCACTGCTGCCCCCCTGCATCAGCTGTTCAGCCATCAGCAGGCAAAACAGAGCTCCTCTTCTTCCACCTCTGAGTTTTACTACTGTACCGAGTCTATAATAAGGCCTTCCTCCTCCCCGGTGTGTTGCTCTGCTTTACTTTCACTAAGCAAGGACGAGGCTATGTCACTTTAATAACTGATAAGGTTGGAAGTGGCCACGGGGATGCAGTGTTTCCCTCGTCTGCAACGTCATTGGTGTTTCCACGACAACAGCAATTCAGTGACGTTAGTTGATCAGCTGATGGGGCAAAAAGATGTGCTGTTGGTTGAACCCATGGTTCACTTACGTTTAACTTCATGTTTAACTGATTGGCTGCAATTGTGAAAGATAGCCGTGTAATCCATTTGAATTGAGAGCAGCTGACAGCAAATGATTGCTGCCGTTGAGTTAAAAATATCTTAATCTTTATATGCAAGGCACCAAGTATTGTATTTTCAAAATTATCATAATCATTCGTCTTCCATGCAGCTTATCCTCACAAGAGTCATGGGGGTGCTGGACAGTGCTGGACAGATTACTTGAAAAAGTAATTTAATTACTGATTATACCTCAAAAAAATAGTTACTTTACTGATTATTTTATTATCAATGGAACTAAGTTACTTTAAAATTAATCTATCAGGTACTTTTACCAATTTTTCTCACTTTGCTGCCTCAACATAAGAATGACAACAGAAAAATTTCATCACATCAGGGGTCGCGATAACCGAATATTTTCCGTCGTTGACCGATTTTTTAAAACTGTGACGGAAAAAACTGAAGTCCACCTGTCATTTTGACAGGTTGCAATTCACACCCCAGACCACAGGGTGGCGAGTGAGCATATTAATTAGCTATTGTCTCTCGATGCATGACGTCGTTGGCCTTACTCTGAAAAATGTCAAGGCAACTGAGTGTCCGAAGTTTCTTCAAAAAGCCCCAAAACGACGATGGTGTTGATAAAAGAGGTGAAAAAACAGGGACTGCACAAGCGGGCACGCAATTCAAGTCCATGCGCACCAGGAGGAAGGTGTAAGACTCCGTTCAGGCCACAGCAGGTGAACTGTTAATTTCATTGTTCCATAATGTAGCCTACCTACTGGGGCCACAGTCAGCTGTTTTTGTCACTGCGGAGAAAAAGTTACGTATTCATCTGCTTGATGTGTGATGGCACGGTGTGGATTCTCTGTTAAGCTTGTTTGGACAGAATATTAATTTAAAATGAATGAAAACTAAATACTATTGAATATGTTGAAGCGGTATGCAATGTTAAGAGTCTTGTTAGCTCGAATTGCTGTGTCCAGCAGCTGTAGCTCTGCTGCTCTCTGTGAACTCTCTATTCGAGCCGGAACGCGCGCGGCTCTTAAGTGTTTCTGTCACGTGACTGTGTCGTAGCCGCTAACGCGCTCGGCCAAATGGACACACAAGTATGGAAGGTGAATTATGCCAAACAAAGGGTCACCACAATGTTATTATCATCATTTTAAAAATTTAAGTGACGGGTAAAAATAGATTATGACCGGATTTTTATGACCCTGTCAGTCAAAATGACAGACAACGAAAAAGTCTAGCGCAACCTCTGCATCACATGTAATTGAATTTTTCACATAAGCTTAATCTTCGAGTTAGCTGGGGTTTAATTAGTCGATGGAGTTGATTTCAACCACCATTGACTCGCGCTAGCTTAGCCACTCCGGAGGCCTGAAACGAAGAAATAACTGACAAGCTGCACGCAATTTGTTGAGACCAACTCCAACGACTAATTAAACCCCCTCAAACTCGAAGATTAAGCCTAATGTCAAAAATTCTGAACTTCCCTTTTAAAATAAAGAACCAACCGTTAAAATGTTATCTAAAAAAGTTGTAAAGCAAACAACAAAAATGAATGAAATGAACAAGAATCCTACAAAGTATTCCATAATGGGTAAAAATGAATTTTTTGAACAGATCATGTGACTAGCACATAGGAGATGGTCCTTGGCTTTGCTTAGCCAAAATTACACCTAGGGAGGCAAGATGGACATTTAGAATTTCTTTAAACCTAAACTTTCAAAAGCTACGACAACAATTGAGCTTAAACCGGGGATTGAACACGAACAGTGTATATACAGTACAGGCCAAAGGTTTGGACACACCTCAAGAAAGCGCGCAAACAGTTTGTGAAGACATGTCAACAAAGCACATGGATTACTATAACCATGTACTATGGTCTGATGAGACAGGCAGGCTTTCTTGTGTACCGTCTTCAGAGGAGGCTTCCCCCTGGGGTGACAGCCATGCACACCAATTTGATGTAGAGTACGGTGTATGGTCCAGACCCGGCTGCAGAAAGAAATTACAGGGGGGAATTACATTTTTGGGGGGGGGGGCACACTTCCTCAACGTAAATTTACCCTGAACAGTGGCGTCATTACCCGTACATTATTACATCAGTGCACTGAAATATTTCCTGTCACTGAAGTCACAAGTAGGCCTGTCGCGATAACAAATTTTAGTGTGCGATAATTATTCCATAAATTATTGCAATATGCGACATTATTGCGCCCCCCCAATGTTTTTTTTAACCAATTTACAATAACACAGTGCGAATACAGTACTGGACTGTCTCAGAAAATTAGAATACACAATATTCTAATTTTCTGAGACAGTCCTGTATATTGTTCTATGTAAAGGACGTCAGCCAAGGTCGGCCCCCCACATTTTTACCACGCCAAATCTGGTCCCCTTTGCAAAAAGTTTGGACACCCCTGCTTTAAATGGTGGATTAATGTACAGGACTGTCTCAGAAAATTAGAATACACAATATTCTAATTTTCTGAGACAGTCCAGTATATATTAATAGATCAAGTACACTCATTTAAACGCGATATTTACTCTTAAATTCAAAAATACTTTTTAAGAAATCACAACTAAAAAGAATAGACCATGCCTCTTAAGTAAAAAACAACAATATTGATACCACACAGAATAAATAGAGTGTGTTTAAAAAAAACACAAAAAAATTGCACTTCATAACTTAAGCATTTAGGCAAATGAAAACGTTTCCCGTCATAGCTTCTGCAATGGTGTTCCATAGGGATGCAACGATATAGTTAAGTCATGGTTTGGTACGATTTTTGATACGGGGGACACGTTTTTTTTTTTTTTTTTTGGGTAACGAGCAAAAATTAAATTGCCATCATATAAACATGCATTTTAGTGCATAATATTTATGTGCTTACTTCTTACTGATCTGAAAAAAAATTGTATATACGTGCTGAGAACAATCTTTACTGTTTATAAAGTGAGGCAGGGCACACTGTTGATTGCTACAGCTCTCTTAGCAGCTAGGTTTACTACATGAGCAAGACATTCTATTTGTGGTCCGAATCCATCTGTGTCACATACTGAATTAACAATATTTGCAACATTATCTATAGTCACTGGTATGGATTGATTTGGCCTTCTTAACTTCCATTCAGTCATGGCAGTTTAGCATTCATCGATATAGTATATGGACTACGTGTCCCGTAATCACTCTGGGCTCACGTAGCCAATGGCATGGGACGAAGCACATAAAGTTTGCCATTTCATGATATCTAGTGTGTGCGCGCATTAAAATAGTTACGCTCAAGTCACGTCTGCTCATTACTACACAACACCAGCATAAGACAATCGACTTTCATAAACAGGACGAGTTTGAAGCACATAGCTCTTAATTTGCCACTCAAATATCCAGTATTGTGCCGAAAAATAGCCGCCCCGCGTGAAATGTCACTCCTGAAGGGAGCGCCCACACGTCAACAACACCGGCGCGCCATAGATGGTCCACAGTCACTCCGGAGCACTGATGTGGCCGGTATACATTGAACAATAGAATATAATGGGAACGATTGGCTCCGGTGCTATTTTTTGCCGGACCTGGAACGAAGATGCATTTTGCGCAGTTGGTAACGAGGAATCCGAACTTTAACCAGAACGTCTGCCGCACGCGCACACGCACGTGCACGCGAGGCGATAAATCGCAGCAGAAAAATTACCGCCTTCATTTTTATTTATCGCCCGATAAATGGAATTATTGCATATTGCGACAGGCTTGGTCAGAAGTGGTAGTTCATCGTAAAATCTATAAGACATCGTCTTTGCAATTGTCTTGCGAGCCTTTTGCGGTCGTGCTGCAAGCCACTTGCTGTGGTGTTGTGGCAATTGGCGTTAGTGCTTTTGCCAATTTGCAATCGCGCTTTAAGAATTGGGGATTGTGTTGTGGCAATCTACATTCGTGCTGCGAGCAATTTGCTGCCGTGTTGTGGCAATTGGGGTTCGTGCTTTTGCCAATTTGCAATCGCGCTTTAGGAATTGGGGATCGTGTTGTGGCAGTTTGCATTCGTGCTTTTTTTTCTTTTGCAAAGCGTTTGCAATTCGGGTTCGTGCTTTTTCTATTTGCAAAATGTTTGGACTTTGCATTTCGGCTGACACCTCTCGGCCACTGTAATCCAGAGTACCCGGAGAAAACCCACGTAGGCACGGGGACAACATGCAAACTCCACGCATGGGCCCGGGATTGAACCCTTCATCTCAGAATTATGAGGCGGACGTTCTAACCACTCAACGGAGCTGCTTTATTATAATGAATTGACAAAATAATAGCATAAAACCACAACAAGATGTCAAGTGGGGTTGTCCTTATTGTAGTATCTATGGGTTTATTTTATTTAAATGGATAAATTACATATATTAAGGTTATTTATAGGGTTGTTCCGATCATGTTTTTTTGCTCCCGATCCGATCCCGATCGTTTTAGTTTGAGCATCTGCCGATCCCGATATTTCCCGATCCGATTGCTTTTTTTTTTTTGCTCCCGATTCAATTCCAATCATTCACGATAATTTTTCCCGATCATATACATTTTGGCAATGCATTAAGAAAAAAAATGAATAAAACTCGGACGAATATATACATTCAACATACAGTACATAAGTACTCTATTTGTTTATTATGACAATAAATCCTCCAGATGGCATTTACATTGTTAACATTCTTTCTGTGAAAGGGATCCACGGATAGAAAGACTTGTGACTTTGTATATTGTGACTAAATATTGCCATTTAGTGTATTTGTTGAGCTTTCGGTAAATGATACTGTAGCCATTTAACTGTTCTGCCCAAATGCTCGATGGGAAGTGCAACCATGACTGTGCGTAGGGACACCAATTGATGTATCTTCTGTGCGTTGAGAAATAACATATGGTGTTAAGAAAAAGATCAACTACTACCTTTCTTCCCCACATTGCTTCCCACGATATTTTTAATTATTGAGAGGGGTTTTTAAGGCTTTAGCCAATTAAATAAAGGCTCCAAAGACTGCCTAAATTCACTCCACTCATTTTACACTGCCTTTTAGCTCTATATATAGGTAAAACGGCGCCTTTATAGATTGAATGCGACAATGCGTGAGTGGGTCGTGCAGCGCATGCGTTAATTGCATTACATATTTTAACGTGATTAATTAAAAAAAAATTAATTACCGCTGTTAACGCGATAAATTTGACAGTGCTACTTTAAGCCAAAACTAAAGACTCTGGATGAGTGTAAGACATTTTGTCTGTAACGTGAAATACAATTAGAAAACGATTTTAATTAAAAAAAAGTATATATATATATATATATTTAAAAAAGGCATGTCCGATATTTTTTTGCCGATTCCGATACTTTGAAAATGACGTGATCGGACATCTTTAGTTATTTAGTTATTATAATGTTGGTCTGTTTGTAATGTTTAATATTTTTAAGATACTGTACTTTCAGATAGTATTTTTTAATGTCATTTGGTTTTTGTGAAGACCTTTGGTATCTTTTAATAATTTAGGGCTTAATAAATAAATTACCGGTAACTTGACTTATATTGATTATTTAAAAAATATTTTATTTTTCATGTGTTTAATTTCATGACAGCTATTTCAATTGATGAAATTATGATTGAATTTTGACTTTTTGAATAGTTAAATGTAGATTTATTTCTTGATTGTTTTTCATCGTCACTAGGATCCCAGTTGATGCTGAAGGAGAGGCGATGTCCACCCTGGACTGGTTCCCAGCCAGTCACACGGGACAGTCAGTCATGTTCACACCTCTTGAGAGACATCCCGGGTGGAGTTCACCATAGGTCACCTCCAGCAGGCACTTTTGAGGTGTGTCGTAACGACATCCGATTCCGCGCCGATCATGTGACGTACACGCAATCAGCATAGCACAAACAAGTTAGGTATGGACATTAAGTGAGATTGCTCACCGTTAGGGTTAAAATATTTATATACAGTATATATATCGTACATAATACATGCATGAAAGGGTTAATTTTGGAAAATGTTTGGAAATTATTTTACTTCGTCTATTTTTTATTTAATACAACTCATTGTCCGCCACTGACGGCGATAGACGTCTAACCCATTTGAAATTGGAGAGGCTGACAGCGATCCCGTTTCAAACGGATTAGACGTCTATCTCCGTCAATGAGTCAATTTGCAACTGTTTTGTTGTGATAACACTTGCCAAAGCTACTACTTGTTCAAGAGTAAAGTCAGACTTTTGATGATAGCTGCCTTCAATGTTGAGTGCCACTGAACAAAGTAATTAAGGGCACAGTCCTTCATCAGTGTGGACGCTTAAATGGAAGCGTCACAAATTAGCGGCCTGCATGTGGTATACCTAGATTATAATTATTGAATATGGACATTTCATGAGCCAGTGTGATAAAGACAATTATAATAATGATTTTTTTTGTGTGTGTCAGTGACTCACTGACTGACTGACTGTGAATGTAGCGTGTGAATAATTGACTAATGTTTCATCGGACACCAGCAACTTAAGACTCAACGTGTATGTGTAATTGATGAGATGATGACTTGAACTCGGGCCGCCTTAAAAATGGGCGCCCTTGTGAAACTACAACACCATTTTATTTTTTTAAAAATACTTTTAATAGAGATATTTCTATGATTTTTAATTTTAATGTATTTGAAATAATGAAATTTATTTTTTGGATAAAAAAGCACAATATATGTTTTTGTTTGAATATAAAAATATTCTATCATTTGTCATAAGTTTTTATTAATTTTCTCATTTAAAATGTTTAAAGATTAAAAAAAATCTTTTTTTTTTGGATAAAGGGAATTTTTATTTTTGCTCTGGTTTATTGAGAGAAAAGTACAATATATTTCCCTTTTATTTTTTTATTTAAATTAAAAAGTGGATTTTCATAGACTTGTGATTTTTTTCCTGTATCTATGTCACATTATTTCATTTATAAAAATACTGTTTATTTCGATTAAAAAGTGGGTTTTCATAGACTTATGATTTTTTTCGTGTATCTATGTCACATTTAATTTTTAAAAATACTGTATTCAACATTCATTCAACAGCAAAACATTAATATGTACTTTTAAAAAACAGTACATTTATAGATTTAGTTCTTTACTTGTAAAAAAAAAAAAAAGTATATCTTTTCTTTTTCACTCATTATTCAGTTACAAAAATAGAATACATTGTATTTCCTTACTGTGTTGAGCATTGTTTAGCATTAATGTTCTTTTTCATTTTTTAAACATCAACTAATTTATTTTTTATTTTAATCTTATTTATTGGTGAGACAAGTTTACGAGGTACTTCCGCATTTCTGCTTGTGACTTCCGTTTTACATTTTCTCTAACCAAAACAACAGTGGAGCTGGAGTGGCATCACTCATCAAAATCCCTCAAAAAAGGTAATTTGGAAATACCGCATCCATCTGCCATCATCACGACATGGGAGGACAACATGTTCATGAAGGCAGATGTGGAACCAAGCCTGTCCCACCACAAAGACCTGGTGTTTATTTAGCCATTTTACCTCTGTGTTACGGAAGGTATAGTATGTTCTTCTTATCCCTGCATTTTCATATGTCCAATGCTCCAAAAATATTCAAGCAAAAATCTTGCCCATGAAACGACTTGTTGTCTTTATTAATGTTATTACGATGATGATTGTAATTATGATGATGTTTAATATTATTTACTACAACTACTGTACTGCTAGCCTGTTGCTAATCAGTATGTGTAGGATGGCACAATTATGTTGTTTTTGACTACAATTCTGTGTTTTGCGTCACAGGTGAGACATCATTAGCTTTGCTAATTCTAGTTATACAACGATAAAGAAATGGAGAACAAACACTCATCTACTACAAGTTATACATCGGCTTCTTACCCTAAATTCATAAATGCAAGTGTTCCAAGTTTTTGTTCGTTTCTTTACGCTGTTAGGGAAGGTAAGACAACTTGATGTGCCTCACAACAACACCTACTGTACGTTGCTGGGCATATATTGAGACTACGTGCATTCTACTTTGATACTCCACCTTCGGTTAAATTTTTCTAATAATTTGTGATTTATTGACCTGTTTTTCACATGCACCAATCGTTTTAAATAAAACAAGAAATGGAATCAGGTTGTCCAAAAGTTTTATTGCGATATTGCCAATACTTTTGGCCAGCATTATATAACTCAGTTACAAAAATATGATATATTTACTATTTGGCGGTAAATTTGTTTGTCATTATTTAAATATTCCCCTCATTTATGTAGTTGTATTTCATTGATGATATTAAATACTTGGTACTCGATATTATTCTGGATTATTTCTCCTGCAGCCTATTGTCAAATCATCTTTTGTGTGCACGGTGCATTCTGATTGGTGGCCCGTCAGCTCCAAGTTATAGTTACCAGTGTCGAGTTCGCCACTCATGCAGTATTCATCGTGCACGTATCACATCGCTCCGAGCTCTCTCGTCAACCTCATTCGGATTCCGGATTGCGTTCTGTAAAAACATTCAAAATGTTGACATCGACTTTTTTAATTTAAACTTTATTTCAGTTTATCGGGAAAAGTCTTGGAGCGGAAAGACCGCACAGACGAAAACATCACTGCATTAACTGGTATGTATTGTCCATTTGACATGCATTACTTGGTATGTGAGACATATTATATTTTTCATTTCATATTTTCATTTAAATGTTTTTCATGTCATAAATAATTGGGTTGCATTCAAATCATATAGAAAGTATATATTTTAATTCATAGGGGCCCATTAATATCTTGCCATTGTTTTTCTCACAATGCGTGTGAAATGTATCCTCTGTAATGATCACATTAAGTCATTTTAATAATTTAACGGCGGGGCGTGGCATTTAGGGGTTTCCAAATTGAGACTTAGGGGCCCAAAATAGGACAGTGGTAAAAATTTGAGGTTTACATCACATTTCGGGTTATGTAGGCCAGAATAATAACATTTGGTAGAGTAAAAAATAGCGCTGCAACTAACGATTATTTTCATAATCGATAATTCGATCCATTAAATAATCGTATAAATGTCACTTCTTTTAATTACCTTCACAATTTAGCTTAAAGTTGTTTTCGGCATGTTGTAAGTATCAATGAAGATAACATGAATGACTATTTCCTTCAGCTGTATCGATTATCAAATTCGTTGGCAACTAATTTATTAATCGATTAGTTATTTCAGCCTTATTAATAAGCTAGTTTAAACAGTAAGATGTCCGAAAATTGGCAAAAATGTGAATTGTTCTTTTCCAAAGTAAAAGCTGATTTTTGTTCATGTCCTACTTTGACTTAACAAAAATATAATGAAGAAACCTGATAGTATTTAGAACTGAGAAGTTGTATTTATGTATCTATAATTTTAAGAATTTAGACAAGTTTAGGTGAAAAAGGTCCTAAACGATTAATCTGTTATCAAAATAGTTGTCGATTAATCAATTAGTTGTTGCACTTCTAGGAAAAAAGAAAGACCTAAAATGTGATGTCCACATATATGGGTGCCAGGTCTCAATTACAATTTTATATATATATATATGTAACAGACGATTAAAATTTTTAATCGAATTAATTACAGCTTAAAAATTAATTAATCGCAATTCAAACCATCTATAAAATATGCCATATTTTTCTGTAAATTATTCGATAAGACACAAGACGGATATATACATTCAATATACGTTACATAAGTACTGTATTTGTTTATTATAACAATAAATCAACAAGATGGCATTAACATTATTAACATTCTATTAAAGCGATCCATGGATAGAAAGACTTGGAGTTCTTAAAAGATAAATGTTAGTACAAGTTATAGAAATTTTATCATTAAAACCCTTCTTAATGTTTTCGTTTTAATAAAATTTGTAAAATTTTCAATCAAAAAATAAACTAGTAGCTCGCCATTGTTGATGTCAATAATTACACAATGCTCACTCATTAAATCAGTCGCACCCAAGCACCAGCAGAGGGCGACAAAAAACCCAAGTAACAAGTGGACATTACACTGTGCTGACATTTTAATCTGTTTGAGCGGGGCATGTGTGTTAAATGCGTCGAATATTTTAACGTGATTAATCAAAAAAATTAATTACCGCCCGTTAACGCGATAATTATGACAGCCCTTATATATATACAGTATATATATATATATCTATAGGTAGTACCGGGGTTATGAACGAGTTCTGTTCCTACGCTGGCAATGTAACCCGAATTTCTGCGTAAATCGGAGTTAACCCTTCAAGTACTCCTAAATGCCCCCTAAATCTCAAAATAACAATCCAAAAACAGATACTATACGTACTATCAATGCTGAGAGGTGGTTGGACGAGACAGTGTTATGCGATAAAAAAAAAAAAATTTAAACTGCCAATATGGCAGATGACACTCCGGCATTGTAAAGTCGAAATCACATGAGACTGGTACGTCACAATCCCAGGGACTACCTGTATATATTTTTTCATTTAAAAATCAGAGAAAAATAAACGAAACCAAGTTTTAAAAATAAATAAGTGGGAGAATATGTACTATTAAATGAGTGCTCTATAACTGGTTAATGTTTTTCTGTCAAAGCAGGGAAAGTGTAGCGTTTGAATCATGAAGCGCAGTAAGCACCGTGGACACAAACAAGACAAAAATGGAGGTATGGATGACGAAGATGGAAGAATAAGCACCATGCGTGTACATTCGGGTGTGAATGATAATTTCATTGCCATTGACGACGATCAACTTTTCACAAATTATCCTTTTGTTTTTGTTTAGATGAGCCTGCTATCCTGGAGACACAGAACCTGGACCGCCAGGCCATGTTCACTGGTGGACGCTTTGACCCCGACACCGTCTCTCTGGCGTCGGTTACCGCTGTTACCACTAACGTGTCCAACAAGAGGTCCGATAACACGTTTAACCCGCAAAATCCAAACAATGCACACAGTACAGTATGTCATTTTGACTGCGCTCAATGATACTCAGGTCCAAACCTGACATCAAGATGGAGCCCAGCTCTGGACGTCCTGTGGATTACCAAGTAAATCCAAGGATAACATACCATATGGGCTAATTATTTTCAATGACTCATAATTAATAACTTGCATCTTATTTGTGCTTGATGGCAGGTGAGCGTTAGTGTAATCGAGGCCCGGCAGCTAGTGGGTCTCAACATGGATCCCATGGTGTGCGTGGAGATCGGGGAAGAGAAGAAATACACGTCCATGAAGGAGTCCACCAATTGTCCCTATTACAATGAGGCAAGTCCCTTATTCTTTGTTTTGCTCTCTTTGGGGATAAATTCACACAAATAAGCCTAAATACACTTTGGTATGAAAGTTTGGGCACCCCTGACAAAATTCACTTGTGTTTCAAATTAGAGATAGAAATCCAAGTTTGGGTTTCAAACTAGGGAAATTTAATTGATAAAATCCAACACATAGTACAGATATGTCTTCTTGAAAGGCAATTTGATATAAAAATACAATAGAGAACAACATGCTGAATAAGTGTACAGTGCATGCACAACGAAATGCGAATATACTGTCCTCACCAGGACGCTACGTCTCGGTCCTGGTTATACAGCGAGCTAAACTCCCAAATGACGATGCTAGACATCCGTATAATTTGCTGAATCAATTTCGTCCTCGATACCAAACAGGTTCACATCAACGTAAATAAATGATAATTAGGTGCTATTACAGCAATGACACAAACGGTTAGCATGCGTTCGCTAGCATTTGCACATCGTTCAAACAACCACACAAATGGCTCTAAGTGTCCGATCGCAGGTGGAAAACACACAACAACAACAGAAAAGATGATACACACAGGCGTTGCCTCTGTAGAGATATTTTACAAGCATAAACAATGAACGGAGGTTCGCAGCCGTGTTTCTTTCTCTCTCTCTCTCTCTCTCTCTCTCTCTCTCGTCCACTTGCTCAGATGCTGCGTAGCTGTCCGTCTTCTTCTGGCGTGTGAGCGCTCTTCTTCACGCAAACAAGTGCGAGTGCGCCCCCACTTGCGCGTGAAAGCGCCACAAACTAAAAGCATGCGTTTCAAAATAAAAAAAGTTGATAATACGAGGGTTATTCAAAATGTAATGCAACCAACTTTATGATGTACAGACAAATTATAATCGCATGTATTATACATCAAAAGAAAGGTACAAGTGTGAGGATTACATTTTTGCTTCTCCACATAGTCTCCACCTCTCTCAAGAGCTACAGTACACCTATGAACGAGGGCATGTATACCAGTGTTGTAGAACTCAGCCGGTTGATCTCTAAGCCAATTCTTGATAGCATTTTTCATCGTCCTTGCCATATCGGTTGCCCCGGAGTCCTTCTTTCATTGGACCAAAGAGGTGGTAGTCTGACGGTGCCAAATCAGGAGAATATGGCGGATGTGGTATCACAGTCCATCCAAATGAAGTGATGACCTCCATGGTCCTGATGCTTGTGTGATTGTCATGCTGGAGCACATTTACCATGTCCAAGTTGGGCTGAACACATCGAATTCTTGCTTTGAGCTTCCCAAGAGTCTCAATGTATACCTCAGAGTTAATGGTTTTCCCCTTCGGCAAAAAATCCGCAAGGATTACACCTTGAGAATCCCAAAAAATCGGTGGCCATAATTTTGCCAGCTGACTTTTGGGCCTTGAACGTTTTGGTCCTTGGTGAATTTGGGTGACGCCATTCCATTGATCTTGTCATGCCATGTCACTTCCTGTTTTATTTTGAAAGCTTCACCCTCTTCATAGTCGCGTACTTGCCCTTCCTCTTTTCATCTAATCACCTATTGTTTCCACCTGTTCCCCATTACCTTGTGTGTGTATATAATGCCCTAGTTCCCCTTGTCTTGTGCAGAAGTGTCTTTCATGTAAGGTCAGTCACATCAGCCTCTCGCCATAGCCATCATAGTTATTCTGTACATTATCCTCCATTGGAGTGCTTTGTGTTTGTAACTTTTCATCCTAACCAGCTTGAATTTTTCCTCCTTTTGGAGCGCTTTATGTTTTTGCCTTACCTCCCGTTTGGAGCGCTTTGTGTTTGAAACCTTATTTTGTTTCTAGTCATCCTGACTCATTCCTCCATTGGAGCACTTTTTGTTTGTGCTTTTTTTCATCCCCGCATGTTAGCGGAAGAACCTGTGTTTTCAAAATAAATTTTTGCCTGAACCTCCGCAGCTGAGTCCGCCTCGTCATCTCGGCTTGACAGATCTCCTTTTAGATTCAGGTTCAAAATGGTATACCCATGTTTCATCTCCAGTAATGATTATTTCCAGAAAGGTGGGGTCTCCCTGGTGGTGTTCCAGAAGCTGAGTGCAGCAGCGAACTCTTTCAGTCTTGTGGTCCTCCTTCAGCTGTCTGGGTACCCAACGGGCACACACTTTTGAATACCCAAGGGATGCCACATTTGAATGGGCACTGCCTATGCTTAGATCAAGCTTGGATGCCAGCTCCTCAACAGTAACGCGCCTGTCAGCTCTTATCAACTCATCAGCATAAATTTTGTTGTCAGGATTGAGAGAGGTGGATGGGCGACTACTACGGGGCTTATCGGCTAGGCTGGCTTTACCCACCTCTTCATGGTCCTCAGCACTGTTTTTAAATCGCTGTACCCATCTATTTACGTACTATAGTCTATGGTATCATCCTTGTAGACATTTTCCAGCCGGTTGTGAATCCTCAGAGGGGTTTCTCCCTCTGCAACAAGGAATTCGATTACAGCTCTTTGTTTCTGACAATCTTCAAGAGGGGCAGCCATTTTGGAAGCTAATTTAAGCATTAAAATTTTGAAAATAAGAAAAACACACATAACAATCGCAAAAAGGTGTGTCCTATCATGTTTGTGCCAAATATAAACAAGATTGGTGAAATCCTGTACGTGCAATGCACTTGAGTGCATTACTTTTAGAATGGCCTACGTACAATTGAACACACATTGCCAAAGGCAGAACGCGAACGTGGCCATAGCTATTAAGTTATTCAGATAGCTATAGCATAAAGAACATGCTAACAAGTTAACCAAACCATCAGTGTCACTCCAAAACACCAAAATAACGTGAAATGATATCATAATGTGTTAATTTAATTTCACACGTAGGTCGCTTCTGAGTTTAAGTCGCACCCCCAGCCAAACTATGAAAAAAACTGTGACTTATAGTCCGAAAAATACGGTAGTTGAAATAAAGCAAGATTTCCAAATGTGGTTAGAGTTGCAGATTAGGGTTTAAGACGACGGTTAGGGTTCCAATTTAGGGTTTCAAATTTCAGTTAGGGTTCCAAATTAGGGTTTAAAGACAGGATTAAAGTTTCAAATCAGGGGTAGGGTTCCAAAGTAGGGTTTCAAGCTAGCGTTAGGTTTTCAAAGTAGGGCTCGGATATCAAAGTACTGTAATTTTTGGACTATATACTGCTACTTTTTCCCCTCATTTTGAATCCTGCGACTTATAGTCCAGTATGGCCTATTTGTTGATTTATTTGGGTTAATAGGTAACACTTCATTTGACAGTGGGGTTTTAAGACTGTCATAAGACCGTCATAATTACGACATGACACTGTCATGGGCATTAATGAATGCTTATCACAGATGTCATTCTGTGTCATCCGGCAAATTTTGTCACTAACTCCATTATGTTCAGCTTGGATCTTTTATATCCATTCAAAAGTG
Organism: Corythoichthys intestinalis; assembly: GCF_030265065.1. NCBI lineage: Eukaryota > Metazoa > Chordata > Actinopteri > Syngnathiformes > Syngnathidae > Corythoichthys > Corythoichthys intestinalis. The sequence goes on along the minus strand of NC_080409.1, from coordinate 34,779,449 downwards.
AGATAATTTGCCGGATGACACTAAATGACATCTGTCATAAACATTCATTAATTTTTTATTTATTTATTTATTTATTTATTGTCATTGTCATCATCATCATCATCATCAACATTAAAATCAACGTCACAAGAAAGAAAGGAGAGAAAAGAGAAAGAGGGAAATCATCGCGTATGTTTGTTTATCCAAAGAAGATGAGAACAGGCATGACAAAGGAGACGGAAAAAGCAGAAGCTTATCGGGACCCGTCCCCCCTGCCACCAAGGTCCATTAATGATCATGACACTGTCTTATGATGCCGCTGTCAAATGAAGTGTTACCGGTTAATATATTTTGGTGTAAATATCCCATAAAACAGCGAGGGCAGCTACGGCTTATGGTCCGATGGGGCTTATCTATGGAAAAAATGCCGTTTTTGCGTTAAATTTGGTGGGTGGCGGCTTATAGTCAAGTGCGCCTTATAGTCAGAAAATTACGGTAGTTGTAAATTTGTTAGGGAATGACGAATGTTTGGAAAACACTCCATTCCAAGTAATATCGTGCTAATAACTGAACAAAGATGCTAACATTTTCATTTATATTTTTCAGTATTTTGTCTTTGATTTCCACGTCGCTCCGGATGTGATGTTTGACAAGATCCTCAAGTTGTCTGTAAGTGCCACCCTCAATTCAGTAGGTGCCATTGATGGCAATAGAGGTCCAATCCATGTGAACTGGGAGATTGGACATCTATCACCATCAATGGCAATGAATGAGTTAAAAAAAAAGTATGATAGTATTGTAATTATGTCATATCCAATAGGTCGTCCACTCTAAAAACCTCCTGCGAAGTGGTACACTGGTGGGGACTTTTAAAATGGACGTCGGCACCATTTACTCCCAACCAGGTGGCCATAATGAGAGCATTTACTAGATGTTTCTACCATTTTACCACACTTTTTATTCTTAGAAAATTTCTATGTATCTCAACTAATTTAATAAATTCAACATGGATATGTTCTGTTTGTTCAGGACATCAATGGGACTGTTTTTCACACACTTGGAAAATTTCACTCCCTCTCCAGTTTTTGACATTTTCCAAGACAAATTTCCTAAATCTTTTTTCAACTTTTTTCTAAATCAAGGTTTTCAAACTTACCTTTGCCACAAACCACAACTTAGTTATGGTTTCCTTTGTTAATCTTTTAGAGACGTTGTTGTCCTGAAAATTGTCCAAATCCTACTTTTTGAGATTCTTAATAGCAAATAGTTTCTTATATATTTTTCATTTGTATTTATTTTCATTTATTCAAATGATTTAACGACAGAAAATAACACAAAAGGGAAAAACAGTAAGTAAATTTTTTTTAAACGTTTAGCTTTAGGTTTTTTCTTTTTCTTTTTATTTAATAGAAGGAAAATGTTTCCTATTATTTACTTTATTGTTTTTTTAAAAAAAAAATTAGGTTTATTTTTTTATTGATCTTTTTGTCAAATGTATATTTTAATTACTGACATAAATTTAAAAAACTTACTATTCTCTTTGAACTGAAGAATAAATAGAATTCAATTGGAATGAATAGGAATTAATGCTTTTTTTTTTTTTTTTTTTTTTTTTTTTTTAAAAACTTATGTGCTGTTACAGACCATCAGTTTAACCACAAATGGGCTTTGCTCTCTGACCCGGACGACATCACGGCCGGGTGCAAGGGTTACGTCAAATGCGACGTGGCCGTGGTCGCCAAGGGAGACACCATCAAGACCCCACACAAGCCCAGCGAGTCGGATGAAGACGACATCGAGGGGTGACTTCCTCAAAATCAACCACGTATCGAATTTCCAGCCGATGATGTCGTGTTTACTTTTTTCCCCATTCTCAGCAACCTGCTGATCCCGGATGGGGTCCCTGCAGAGCGCCAGTGGGCTCGCTACTATTTAAAGGTGTACAGGGCCGAGGGGCTCCCAAGGATGAATACGAGCATCATGGCTAACGTCAAAAAGGCATTCATCGGGGAGAACAAAGACCTGGTGGACCCCTACGTGCAAGTGCACTTTGCTGGGCAGAAGGTAACGAGTTTCTTCTTAGCTGCAAAAAAAAAAACAAAAAACAGCAAAAAACAGAATAACTACAAGAATAACTAGAAGAGCACTCAGAGAGCAGCTTTCCGCCTAAGCAGCCAAATTCAAAGTGTTGCCGTATTTGATAGAGTGGACACTCGCTTTACAGCGGGGCAAATAAGGATTTAGTCAACCACTTATTGTGCAAGTTCTCCCACTTGGAAATATTAGAGAGGCCTGTAACTGTCAACATGTCGTTTCAACAATGAGAGACAGAATGTAGGGGGAAAACCCCCCAGAAAATCACGTTGTTTGATTTTTAAAGAATTTATTTGCAAATCATGGTGGAAAATACAGTAAGTATTTGGTCAATACCAAAAGTTCATCTAAATACTTTGTTATGTACCCTTTGTTGGCAATAACGGAGGCCAAACGTTTTCTGTAACTCTTCACAAGCTTTTCACACACTGTTGCTGGTATTGTGGCCCATTCCTCTATGCAGATCTCCTCTAGAGCAGTGATGTTTTGGGGCTGTCGTTGCGCAACCCAAACTTTCGACTCCCTCCGCAGATTTTCTATGGGGTTGAGATCTGGAGACTGGCTAGGCCACTCCAGGACCTTAAAATGTGTGTTTGGGATAATTGTCATGCTGAAAGACCCAGCCACGTCTCATCTTCAATGCCCTCGCTGACGGAAGGAGATTTTCACTCAAAATCTCTCGATACATGGCCCCATTCATTCTTTCCTTTACACAGATAAGTCGTCCTGGTCCGTTTGCAGAAAAACAGCCACAAAGCATGATGTTTCCACCCCCATGCTTCACAGTGGGTATGATGTTCTTCGGATGCAACTCAGTATTCTTTCTCCTCCAAACACGAGAACCTGTGTTTCTACCAAAACGTTCTATTTTGGTTTCATCTGACCATAACACATTCTCCCAGTCCTCTTCTGGATCATCCAAATGCTCTCTAGCGAACCGCAGACGGGCCTGGACATGTACTGGCTTCAGCAGTGGGACACGTCTGGCAGTGCAGGATTTGAGTCCCTGGCGGCGCATTGTGTTACTGATAGTAGCCTTTGTTACTGTGATCCCAGCTCTCTGTAGGTCATTCACTAGGTCCCCCCGTGCGGTTCTGGGATTTTTGCTCCACTGTTCTTGTTTTCATTGTGACGCCACGGGGTGAGATTTTGCATGGAGCCCCAGATCGAGGGAGATTATCAGTGGTCTTGTATGTCTTCCATTTTCTAATAATTGCTCCCACAGTTGATTTCTTTACACCAAGCGTTTTACCAATTGCAGATTCAGTCTTCCCAGCCTGTTGCAGGTCCACAATTTTGTCTCTGATGTCCTTCGACAGCTCTTTGGTTTTGGCGATAGTGGAGTTTGGAGTGTGACTGATTGAGGTTGAGTACAGGTGTCTTTTATACCGATAATGAGTGGAGCCTCGTTAAGACCTCGTTAGAAGAAGTTAGACCTCTTTGACAGCCAGAAATCTTGCTTGTTTGTAGGTGACCAAATACTTATTATCCACTCTAATTTGGAAATAAATTCTTTAAAAATCAACAATGTGATTTTCTGTTTTTTTTCCCCACATTCTGTCTCTCGTGGTTGAGGTTTACCCATGTTGACAATTACAGGCCTCTCTAATCTTTTCAGTTAGGAGAACTTGCACAATTGGTGGTTGACTAAATACTTACTTGCCCCACTTTAAGTATGAAAAACTTGAAATTCTTTTTGTGACCTATGCGACCTTTGACCTCATTACCTCAAAATGTAATCACCTATTTCGTTTCATCTTACAAATATGTCCTGCAAATTTGATAATCCCTTTATTAATTTTTGAGATATCGCAAAATTGCTTTTTCGACCTCTTTGACCGTTGCACTCATTACTCCAAAATGGGAGATTTTTTTGCATTAAAAAAAAAAAAGAGTTGACATCACGTATACCTCAGTAGTCGCGTATGTTCTTTGCTGCGCAACCCCAGTACTTGACAATGAACGAGGTTATGAATGCAGCTCACAACCGCTAGAATGAGACAAAAACATGATTCGTTCAGTTCACGTTCGCTCAAAATACGAACATGTTCATGTACGATCGTTCATTGAACGCTTTCATGCACAACACTGCTCAAGACTAATTTTGTCTAGTTTTAATCGAGGTTTACTAAAAATGTTTTCGTCTGTAAAATTATAAATTTTTACTCCGATAATAAATAAATAAAGGTTTCCAATTCTTTCGAATTAACATTGACAGACGAGCACATATTGTTACGTGACGTCTACAAAGACAATGCCAATTTGGTGATTATACACACTCAGCAGGAAAACAGTACATTATTTTCAATTAATCATACCTACATGGACGCCACGAATTGTAAGTAAAAAAAGTTGTCCGAGAGTTTAGGAGGACGCTCGCCGTTAACATTAGGCTAACGCGAATGCTATGCAAATGCTACAAGTTACATTTAGTGTTGATGATCACTAGGCACAGGTCTTTAATGGCTAAGCAACATTGCGCAGCACATCACATGAGTGACACAACCAGACATGGCTACAATGCAATCTAACTACATATAAAATGTCACACGTTGTAAACATTTGACAGAAAATATGGCATATTTTCGTATCGTTCTCGTCTCATCAGACGAAAACTGGCATTCGTCTCGTTATGTTTTAGTCTTCCAAAACATGTTTTAAACTCGTTATCGTCTCGTCATCGTCAAGATAAAAAGTGCTTGTTGACTAATTTTTTCTGTACAGTCATCGTTGACGAAAACAACCCCGGTGATGTTGTTGTTGTTCTTGAGTTGCCTTCAACACAAACATAGGGAAAACAAGATATACATATGGAATTGAATCCATAATCTACATCTGTAAGTTTCAACAACAGGCGTAGGTTAAACAAAGTTGCCATGTGCTTCTCAGGCAAGCATCAAATTATTGGGTTTTTTATTTTAAAAGTTAGGTATCTTTAAGGTATCTGTAAAATATGTATTTTTAATTAGTAAGAGATATTACTGTCATTGGATGATATTGATTGTGATCGACGTTTAGTGCATATAAACTGAGAATTTTTTTAGCGTGCCTCTTTAAAGTTAATGGGGTTCAGCAAAATCTTCAAAAAAACTTTTTTTTTTTTTTTAAATCATGTGCCTGCAAATTTGTAATTTGTTAAAATTACATTTAGCTCCCAATTTCTTTCTTTCAAAAATATCTCCAAATGTGATTTTAATGCATTTCCAAAATGTCTTCTCTTTTAAGTGTGCTTGTTTGTAAAAGTTAGAAAATGTATTTCTCTAAATATTATAATATATAACATTAAAATACAACTCATAAACCTTGAAAGCCTAATTTGACTTAAAAGTGTGATGTGATTATCATATTACAGCTATATATCATACTGTGTTCAATGTTGTCAGGGTAAGACGTCGGTCCAGAAGAGCTGTTACGAGCCCATATGGAACGAGCAGATCGTGTTCACTGAGATGTTCCCGCCACTGTGCAAACGTATGAAGATCCAAATCCGAGACTCGGACAAAGTCAACGACGTGGCCATGGGGACTCATTTCCTGGATTTGAGGAAGATCTCCAATGACGGTGATAAAGGTCACCACAGCAAAGACTTTTTACATTTTGGTGTCAAATTCTAACTTTGACTTGAACGTGAAACTTTGAATTTTGTTTGCTTGAAACCGTGATTCTGCATTGAAACATTCATTTTGAAACCCTATCTTTAACTCATTGGTTGCCGTTGACAGCGACTGGCGTCCAACCCATTTGATCTGGGAGAGCTGCTGACAACCCTCCCAATTCAAATGGACTGGACGTCTACCAGTGACAAATTTAATTTAAAATCACTGTATACAATATATTAAAGCAACACTAGGTAATTTTTCAACCTTTGTAAAATATTTTATTTATTATAACATTTGTGTTAATATGTCGACTGACAACTAGTTGAATGACACATCTTTTATATCTTATGGCATACGTCACTTCACCCTTTCCCCGTTCATTATAAAGACTGAAGTCAATGCGAACGTCTTCGCGTGAATCCTGTAGCAGTGGCAGAGCAACAAAAGAGACAAAAAGTTTTGTCTGAAGAGGGAAAAAAGGAACGCTATCAGGATATACAGAATAAACATTGGCCCGGCTTACACTCACTGGCGTGACGCCTCCACCCCTCCCCCTAAAACAAACTAAGCCACACAGTTGCTAACCGTTGCTATTGTTTAGCCACAACTGGATTCATTACCTTATTACTATTCATCCTTCACGCAGCCGCTGGAATCAGATATGTTGTTTAATCCATCTGCAGGCGAACGGGAGATTTTTTTTTTTCATTTTTTTTTTTTTAAACCTGTCCTGTTCAGCTGTTTGACACGGAGAATGGAAGTCTAAGTGTCCGGTTGATCTGAACAGTTCTAATGTTTCACATTGAGAGTCTGACATACTCCCATTGTGATCATTCAACATAACTAATACTAATATGTTGGTGCTATTGTCAGCTAGAGGTATTTCTGGTTGACACCATGTGGGGGGCCTGTTGACCAGGGAAAGAGGGGCACGGGGGTGTGTGAGTCTATACGCTAAGTGATTGAAAGGGGTAGAGTGTACACAAAGAGTGTACACAAATCAGCTCTGTGATCTAGAACCCAGTAATCGTGTGAATCCCTTATTAGTGTAAGCCGGTTGACGACCGACCCTACGCCGCCCCATCGCCAATCCCGGCACCGCTAACCCCTTATCCGAGCGCGCCCTATCACATCCAGCCACACGCGAGCCCCACGAGGCGCGCGACAGCAAGGCAGAAGAGCGGAGACGCCACGCGGGCGCCAACCCAGGGCCACGGCCCACACCAAGCAAGCCCAGGGAGGGGGGTTCAGTGCAGCCCACCCCTTCTCCCACAGCCCAGCAAAGGAGCCATCACCCCCCCCCGGGATCCAGGGTGGTCCCCCGGGCCACCCGCGCACCCATTAACCGGCCTTCAGGGATGGCAAGAGGGGACGCACCACCAACCCCACGCCCACCCGGCCCACAAGCCACAGCCGCAGCCCCCCAACCGGCACGGCACGGGACCCCCAGCTGCCCACCAAGCCCAGGGCAGGGCAGGGTCCCCCGCCGGAGCAGGCAACAGCCAGCCGATACACCGGCGCCCAGCCAGGGACCCTCGAGGTGCACAGGGCGGATACCCAGTCAGAGAAGAGAGGGAAAGGCGGAGGCAGGAGAACGCCGAGGAGCCGCCACGGGGCGACGCAAGATCGGAGCCCCGACCTCCCCCACTCCCACGAACGGGAGATTTTTGATTGATGATTTTATGACACTACAGGTGTGCGCTGGTCCTTATGGAAAATGCAGCACTGGTCCTCATGGGAAATGCAGTCTTCCTTAAGGCAAAACACTACCGCTTTTGTCCACCGGCGTCGCTAAAATTGACTGAAACTGAAAAGTTACGAAGTGTTGCTATAAAACACTAAAATAACAAACACTAAAATAAACATAAATAAAAATAATAACTCTCGTAACAAACGATAGAATTTTTTTTTTTTAAATCACAAATGCTCAACTAATAAATAACAATGATTAAAATAGGCAATTTAATAACCCTAACCCTACAATACAGAATAAATAATATATTTTAAAAATTATAAAGTAAAATAAAAATAAGAAGACTTCCAACCCAACTCATCCAACACCGTGTTTGTGTATTTTTGGGGTGCTGTTGACGTCCTTCTAGGTTTCCTCCCCACACTTGGCCCCGCCTGGGTCAATATGTATGGCTCCACGCGCACATACACGCTAATGGACGAGTACCAGGAGCTGAATGAAGGCCTGGGCGAGGGCGTGTCCTTTCGGGCACGCCTGCTCATCAACCTTGGCGTGGAGATCTTGGACCCGTCCTCGCCCGAGACTTCCAGCTCCACCGAGGTGCAGTTGGAAAGTATCCCTAACATCTCAGAGGTGCGGATTTGTGCTTTATGTCAAATCGTCAATTCGTATATACATACTTGAATTTCTTTTTTATGTTGCGCTCAATGGTTCGACAGAACGCAACTGGGAAAATGGAGGAATTCTTCCTCTTTGGCTCCTTCCTGGAGGCCACCATGATCGACAGGAAGATTGGAGACAAGCCCATCCACTTTGAGGTCACAATAGGTACCCCATTACTTTAGTTTGGTACATTTGGTTACACTTGCTGACTTAAGATTTTCAGGTAGACATGACTCAAATTCTTTGTTCTCTTTATTAATTTAACTCGTTTTATGTTAACTTGATAAAATGTGTTGAACTTGAATTATCAAGTCAGTGAGCCCTCAGCGTGTAACAGTGTACTAAGATGTGATTTCGGTTTTGATTGATTTGGATATTTGTTTGGGACAAAAAAAAATGCTGAAAAAAACAACACTTAAATTGTTTTTATTTTTGTAAATGTAAACAATAGAACTTGTGTGCATGAATGAAAGCGAATTATTCGGGTGATATTTCATATAAATTTCACCGTGAGTTTTGTGCAGAAAGTATAGATCTGTTTGCAGTGAAAATATCAAGATGTTTTTCTTATATATAGATGCAACATTCATTGTCAGATGGTGACGTTTTAAGTGGGTTAACATGTAGCCTATATGCCACCGACTCCAAGCCAAATGGTGTCAGGCAAAGCCACTACTGCCTCTCACTCTCTGAAGCAAAATGGCATTCTTTTTACTCATTTGCTCCTAAGTTTACCTCCCTTTTCGGTTAAGGCAGTAAATCCAATCAAAACCAACTTTTCCATGTCATTCAAAAAGGACATAGGCTATAAGCTTTATGTCTCGAATTATAGTCACAAATATGACAGTTAGTAAGATAGTAACTTTAAAATGACACAAAATTCATTGAGTTAGTGCAATTTACTTATCTAACATTCACTTGTCTAACCTAGTTAAGAATTTTAAATCTGGCAAATCTGTGAATGCCATATCTTTGCTTGAGAGATTCACAACCTCTCGTTTCAAATGACAAATTTCCTTCTGCAGAGTAGCTTTTTCTTCTAGTGAAGGTGGACATTGGCCAGATTGTGATGCATATTGTAGTCATGAACAGTGTACTTACAGTTACTGTAATCTGATTACTTTCTTCGAACGCCTTCATTTTTCCAAACCAATAATCTCATGAGTTAATCTGAGTTAGTTTCCCTAGTGTCTGTGCGTTACTGTTTTGCTATTGCCTCATAATGTATGTAGAATGAAGAATATTGTAATCATGAACAAAGAGCGTTTTGAATAGAAAATGTTAGAAAGGTTCCCAAAGGTTCGTTTTCATGGTAACCGCTCATTGTTACGACCTGTTTTGGTGTCGAGTCACACACGCTGTTTTGGGACTGAAAAAGGCGTGACGAACGGAGGGAATGTTGAACTATGTGCGTCCATGAATGAACGTATTTTTTCTTCATGCTGGAGGGTTCCAGCGATAGGTTGAAGCCACTACATGCGCGGCCGTTTCAAAGCTTTGCCGTTGCAACAGTGGGTAGTCATCGCTCCAAGTCTGCAAGCATTGTTTACATCATATTCGTGTTGCACATTTATGCCGTGAGGTGACGTGTTCGTTTAGCATCTTTGGGATGTGCTTTAAGTCCGATTGAGTGGAAGGTGCTTAGTTGCCACCACGTTTTGTGGCCAAACTGACCGCGTATGTTTATGGCGTACTTACGGGTTTGTGTTTATTGCACTGTTTATTGCACAATTCATTTCCCTGCTGTTGATTACTGTGCAGTCAATTTGCATTGTTTTACATTGGCACTGATGTGCTGTTAAGCCAACCCCTAAACCAGGGGTCGGCAACCCAAAATGTTGAAAGAGCCATATTGGACAAAAAAAAAACAAACAAAAAAACTAAATGTCTGAAGCTGCAAAAAAATAAAAGCTTTAAAAAGGCCTAATAATGAAGGCAACACATGCTGTATAAGCTATTTTAGCCTACTATCAAAATGACTAAGCTAAAAATACATACTGTAATGACCCTTCATGATTTAATGTTTATTTTCCCTGCAGTGCATTGAACGCACCAAGTGACTACGTACTCTGTTGTATGATACCACCTCAAGTTTAACTTCATTACAATATTAATGAATTGTTTCGTTGCTTTTGTGAAATCATAGAAATGCAATAAAGAAATCCGATTTTTGATCTTGTTTTTATTTTGAGGTTTCGAAAAACAACAAATGGAACATGCATAACATGCCCCTTATCTGGGCATGTCGTTGATTTTCTTTATTATCTCGGTTTTGTTTTTGAAGTCTGCAAATAGGTGTTCTGATATGTTGATGAATGTCTCCTTCATGTACTCACCATCTGTGAGCAGTTTTCTACGCTTTACTATCTCCTGGGTTGCAACAAAACATGCAGCAGTAGTGGAGTTTGGCGATGCAATTCACTTCTTAAATCTATTTTTGTGCTCCTCTATATAATACAACAAGGGTCGCGATGCAGAAATCGCAGACATCAATGATTGGTCAAGATGTTCTTTTTCATATATTTACCCTTTTAAACGTTTTTTTCCCCAATTTTTCTTTGTTTGGATCGATTATATCATCTAACAAATCGAGGAAAATGCAACAGTGACAAAAAAAAAATCCAATTTAGCGATAGTTATGAGGTAGATATCTGTGACTTTACGGACACCATTTTTTTCTTTGTGTCGTAATTTGTTTAAAAGTTTTTTTTTAGCTAATTTTTTAAAGTCTTTTTTTTTTTTAAACAAAATATTAGACATCAATTAATGATTCCAAGCTAAAAATCACATACATTTTTAATAATAAATATAATTACTTACCTTGTTTTAATGGCTGGGTTAAAACAAAAACGGTTGCGCCACGTCTGTAAATGGGGGTTTTGAGGGTTAAACGAGCAAATTAAAAATAGTTTGGGGGCTTAATGCGCCATGAATCTGCTATGGCAGCATATAGACATATAGTTCTATCAAACACAACAGTTCTTTTGGCTTAAAATACAGCAGTTTCTTTTAAAGGGGAGTGCAGAGCAGAAACTGCTTTTTCAGTCTTGTCTGTGTTTTCTGATATATATACATACATATAAATTCAAATGGGTTGGACAGAAATGTCACTGAAACATTGTCATTCATTCGTAGCGTGCTGTCTATCGTTGTCAAAGGCAAGGAAAGACTTAAAAATAACACAACAAAAGTCCTGATTGAGAGCATATTCCTGTATGCGCCGCTCCCACCCTTCAGGTTACTATGGCGATGAAATGGATGGTGCCATCCAGCACAAATCACAAGGCAAGAAAAAGGCCGACGGTGAGGACGAGACAGAACTCATCCGGGACTCTAGCGAGGACGAACTGGATGGTGATGGCGACCTGCAGTCCGTGGCGACCACTCCGCCCGTCAAGCCCGTCGTCACCGACCGGTCGGCACGCCCGCCGATGACAGCTGGCTTATGTAATTGTGTTCTCATTTTGATTGTTGTTGACTTTTCGCCCCACCAGAAACTACTTCCACTTGCCGTATTTTGAGCGCAAGCCATGCATCTATATCAAGAGTTGGTGGCAGGACCAGCGGCGGAGGCTGTACAACGCCAACATCATCGACAACATCGCTGACAAACTGGTAAGCAACACAGCTCACAACACAAGCTGTCTCAAAGAGACAGGTCATTTCAACAAACAGGAGTTTTTTCACCCTTTTAATTTTACCAAGGTAAAATTTAGCCCAAGTAACAGAACGTTTATCTGAATATTATTTTCTTTGATACTGTTTCCAATCCTGGTCTTAACACGAGAGACATTTTAACTTTTGCGCGCAGGAGGAAGGTCTGAACGATGTGCACGAGATCATCAAGACAGAAAAGGCGTATCCTGAACGCAGGCTGAGGGGCGTCTTGGAGGAGCTCAGCCACAGATGCAGGTCAAATGCAAAATGAAAAAGAAGAAAATATGACAAAAGCAAGAAATTCAATGTGCAGTTTTCTCCATTTAGTCAGTTTCTGGTGCTGGCGAATACCGACCAGAACCTGTCGGGCAAAACCAAACTGGACCGGGAACGACTCAAGCTGTGCATGTCCGAAGTGGTACTAGACCTTTATTTTATTATTTATTTATTTATTCAAACTGCATTTCATTTTATGTTATGTCATTTTATGTTTAAGGCTGGCCAAGTTAACTCATTCACTCCCAGCCATTTTCACCGGAGCAAGGCCCTTCGCTCCCGGCCGTTTGACTGGATTTTGACTGATTTTACAAGGCCCACAGAAAATTCTGTTCTATTGCTATATAAAAATGGAACCCACCCAAAGAAAGATTAGACTCTCTTCTTTCAGCAGTAAAACAGACACTGAAACAATTAAAAATACAATGTATTTATACATTTTTGGGAGCAAATGCAGGCATGAAAATCATTCCCCTTTCAGCTAAATTCGCCGTTTTGAAGTAAAAAAGGGTGACTTATGTAAATTGTGTAGATCCCAGGAGAACTTTTTTTTAGGGGAGGGGGATTCGTAAGTCCATCTAACTAACTAACGACATGTTTTATTAAAGTTGCTAAGCCTGTCGCGATATTCAATGAGTCCATTTATAGCAAGGTCAATAAAAATGAGAGCGGTAATTTTCACGGCTGCGTTTTATCACCGCGTGCGTGCATATATTTGTGCGTGTGTGTGGATGACATGAGACTCCAGTTGCTGTGTCCAGACGTTTATTGGTCAACAACACGCCGTAGAATTACAATTCACACATACAAAATAAGGAAACATATCGATATTAAACACTGTAAACGTTAGCATTGCTACACTGAGACTAATGGGGAAAAAAGACAACTTATTTTAGCCTCCTATAAAACACTGGCAGTCTTTTCCAAAACGCAAACTTGCGGTTAAAAGGTGACTCTTCAAACATTAAAAATCGCTGGTTAACAGCATTTGCTAACGAAAAAATGAAAAAAAAAAAAAATCTATTAGTGACACAACAAACAATGACGAAAATTGTTTTTTTGCGGAGTGTAAAGTTGTTAGCAGTTTAGCGAACGTACTTCCAATGAACATTTAAAAATAAAAGCACGTCATGTTTGTCATATAAATAACAATTTCTGGAGTTAATCCCACATATCTTCAGAATTAATACTATAATATGTAAATACTATAATACTACAGAATTCAGATTTTGCACTAAGAATAACTTTGAAATGGCACCCTTTTTAAAAAAAATATGATTGGCAATTAATATTACAATTAGGGTTGTTCCGATCATGTTTTTTTTGCTCCCGATCTGATCCCGATCGTTTTAGTTTGAGTATCTGCCGATCCCGATATTTCCCGATCTAATTGCTTTTTTTTCGCTCCCGATTCAATTCCAATCATTCCCGATAATTTTTCCCGATCATATACATTTTGGCAATGCATTAAGAAAAAAATGAATAAAACTCGGACGAATATATACATTCAACATACAGTACATAAGTACTGTATTTGTTTATATTGACAATAAATCCTCAAGATGGCATTTACATTATTAACATTCTTTCTGTGAGAGGGATCCACGGATAGAAAGACTTAATTCTTAAAGGATAAATGTGACTTTGTATATTGTGACTAAATATTGCCATCTAGTGTATTTGTTGAGCTTTCAGTAAATGATACTGTAGCCCTTTAACTTCTGCCCAAATGCATGACGGGAAGTGCAACCATGACTGTGTGTCGTGGTACCAATTGATATATCTTCTCTATGCAATGACTACTGAGCTAAAATTGACAGTTAGCTTTATCATATTTTCATTTTACACCCTCATCACTATACAGCGCTATGTTTCACAGAATTAATAAAGCCTGTATGTAAGACACGTTAGCAACGCATCGACAGTGGTCTTAATAGAAACCTAGCCTTCCGCAGGGCTAACGTTACGTACGTGAGCGAGTGACAGTAACGTTAATCTTATTAGCGCTGAGAAGTGTACTGCTTTAAGATGGCGGCTGTTTATTAACACCGCTGACTCTGTAATTTCGCATCTAGTTCAACATACATATGATCTCTATGAGACTCATCAGATGCTACCTGCTGCCACCGCATCATGCGGGCTAGTTTTTAGCAATGATGGCGTAGACTGCAGAAAGGTTTTTTATAATTTTTAAAATTTCTTCTTCCTCTACGCACGTGACATCAGCGCGTTGTCCCGCATAAAAAGTAGTCCGGGCAAAACGTGATGCTTAGAGCTGGCAAAATTAAACGATTCCTCGAGGTGAATAAAAATACTCGGATCAGTTTTAAACTTGAGTTACTCGAGTTGCTCGAGTATTCGTTTCAGCTCTAGTACAATGTGTGTGTGTTTCGTGTTAGATGTGTGTGTTCATTTTGAGACTGATCTAGCCCCATAGTTATGGGCCTTTTTTCCACGGACCAACAATGTGTGGCAGAAAATTACAGTAAATATCAAATAACAAGGCGGGGCTAAAGACTAACATTAAGTGCAGGGAAAATGTAACTGTACACTTAATCAACCTTTTTTAACAGCGGCCTCTCCTAAAACATAACGGCAAATATCCTTGGTCGCAGGCATAATGAGTTCTTCTCCAATTGTGAAAGGTTTCTTGGCTTTAGCAATATGTATTTTTTTTCGCCACGAGGTATGATACTCTCAGTGCATTCACATTTGTTGCCACATTTGCTAGCTTTTAGCCACATATTATGCATTATGGACTTGGTTGTAGGCTCCTTGTCTGTCTCAGTAGGTGGCCCTTTCTCCGTGAAAAAGCTGTCTAAAGACGTATCCGCCCGCAGCTAACGTTACTGTTTACATTGACTGACCCCGGACTGCAATAGGAGTGCAAACACCCCAGGATTGGCGGCCAACCACTAGAGCGCGACGTACACAAAGCACTACTCGTATTAGTCAATGGGGTAGATAGGTATATTGATGTGTCAAGAGGCACGGGCCAGATAGTGGTCGTTAACAAATTATTTATTATTTCTCTGCGGCACGATAGCAAATGCGCCATGGACCGGTACCTGTCCCTGGCCTGGTGGTTGGGGATCACTACTATAACCTATCACATGACCATATTAGACCAAATAAATGCACAAAAATGATCAAATTCTGACTAGAAAAATAGAAATGAAACATCATCCGGCCAAGTCCGAAAAGCATGAGTGCCCTCTAGTGGATTAAAAAAAAAATTCCCACTATGGATTCAAAACGATCATATCTCCGGTTGTTAGTGGTCTATCGGTGCCAAATAAAAACTGAGAGAGAGGTTAAAAAGTTACTCAAGTAAAGGTAAAAGTCAATGTGAAAATCTTGCATGTCTAGTGCCCTCAATGACAGCCAATGAGTTCAATCAGTGCCCTATAAAGGATTAAGTTTAAAGTCTTTCGCTGCCATTGACAACACTAGGTGTCCAATCTATTCTATGGATTGAATTAGTGGCCCTAAAACATGTTTGTGGTTGCAGGAGGCGGTCGGCCAGCAGGCCAAAGCTATGCGGTCCCAGGTGAAGAAGAGCACGGTGAGAGAGAAAGTCAAGCTGACGCATAACTTCCTCCAAAAGCTCCGCTTCCTGGCAGATGAAGTAAGATGCGGCAAAATATATGATTTTCATGTGAATTGATGTACGTACTGTAGCGTGCATGGCTGTCAATGTGGGTCTGTGCAGCCTCAACACAGCGTACCAGACGTTTTTATCTGGATGATCAGCAACGGGAAGCGTATTGCGTACGCTCGCGTTCCTTCAAAAGATATCTTATACTCCGGGATGGATGAGGAGCGAGGGAAGGACTGCGGCAAAGTCAAAACCATCTTCCTGCGGGTGACTTATTTATTTTTTGCAAAGTATGTTTTCATGCGAACTAAGAATTTGACAACATTTGGATTTATTTGTGTTAAGATAATCATTAGGATTATTAAATATTTACTCTTGCTAATGAATGCTTACAATATAAAAATTTAATTTTTGCTGAATGGGGTACCGCACGCTACACGTCACTTCCGCTCATTAATATTTATGACGTTAGCTTCTGTGGCTCTGCTGTTAGCTAAGGGGGGACAAGCTCGTTTGTCCCCAATAGGAAATGAATGGGAATAGTGTATGACGGAGATGTTTACAGAGCTAAACCTACCACTTCTGTCCGAAAATGATGTCCCTGGTGCCAAATTCACTGGTAAAGATGTGGAAGAACATACAAATGTTCAGTAAAGAGATGGCTTGAGTGTCGACGGCTGAAAAAGATGAAAAAAAACGAGCCGACCTAAGCTTCCTTTAGCTTTTTTATCGACAACTTTTTCTTATGCCACTGACAATAACATTCTCCTGTTTCAACAATCCTTTATTACCATAAGCCCCATCTTTCTTATATATTATATCCCCTGGTTGTCTTACGTCTCTGACCGTTCTTTTGGGGGAGATGCTGTTTTGTGTACCGATCGCAAATGCTACTCGTTGACAGCCAATGAACACTTCATTTTTTCATTAATAACAAATCTTAATTTTATTAATTTATTTACACTTCCCCCTTACTAAAGTTGTTTCTTTACAACAGAAAAGGTAACAACGGTGGCAGTCAGATACCACTTTAATTTTTTTTTCAGGTCATTCATTGTCAGACAGAAGCAGCATAAAAAACGCCACGCGAAAAAAAAAAAACTCAAATTATCAAAATGGCTTACCTCTTGGCCCAAACAAAATGTTTACTGCATATGAAATCTGAACGGCTTCACTTTGCTGGCGTTAAACTGTTCTTTTAGACGTCCGCGGCATAGTAGCTCCATTCTTCACATTTTTCGGTTCCGGGAGAGTGAAGAAAACATCCTTTATATGTCGTAATGTCTAGAGTCGTTTCTACAAGTTCCATAGTAGCAGTGAACAATTGGCATGTCAGTAGGGCTGCAGCTATTGATTATTTTAGTAATCGATTAATCGATGAACAAGTTAGTTCGAATAATTGAGAAATCGGATAAGGAACATAAAAAATTAAAATAGCTAAGCTGAGCCAGAACGGTATGTACAACAAAAGAACAATTGGCTAACTTACATAGCAAAGGTCCGCTAGCTTAAATGCTATAAAACGTTCACGTTTTTTTCCCACAATGCTCTTAATACATGGTTCAGACACATATTCCCACAAAAAAAAGGCTAAATATACCTAGAAACTGAATTACGAAGGCATTAAAAAAAAACATTAACTTGGCTTATGTTGGTCTTAACATGGAACAGCTGGATTTGGCCATGTGAAATAAGGCAGACTAGAGGGCAACGTATCTACCCAAATCAATAAAGCTTAATGCAAACACTTTCAAGACAAACCATTACAACGCCACCTTAACAAAACGAGTATTCGAAGTAGCAAAATTTGATTTGAATATTTTTTTCTAATCGAATCCTCGAGTTAATCGAATAATCGTTGCAGCACTACATGTCAGTTTTTGAAAGATTACCGGCGAAAGAAGGCCGAAATATAATGGTTTGCATGCGAGGGCGTGTATATAATGTCCTACTTCCGTTTTACGATGCGCCGTCACGGTCTAAAAATAGCCTGCGTGTGGTACGCTATTAAACTGCACTGTATATTGCTGAAGTAATTATTGGGCATAGACCGCCAACTCTTTTTGTTTTATCAAATATTCGGTCAATTATGATATATTGATTTTTTTTTTTTTTTTAAACAAATTACCGTATACACATTTAAAATAAAATACTTTTGTTAAACAAATAATTTACTTATTGTCAATAATAAATTAAAACCTGTGGAATACAGAATACATCTTCAAGCATAACTTTAACCTTTTTAAAGTGTATTTTTATACATGATTGCTTAATCGATTAACAAAAAAAAAAAAAGTATTTTCTTCAATGTATATATATATATATATATATATATATATATATTTTTTTTTTTAAGGGCTGTCAAACGATTAAAATTTTTAATCGAGTTAATTACAGCTTAAAAATTTATTAATCGTAATTAATCGCAATTCAAACCATCTCTAAAATATGCCATATTTTTCTGTAAATTATTGTTGGAATGGAAAGATAAGACACACGACGGCTATATACATACAACATACTGTACATAAGTACTGTATTTGTTTATTGTAACAATGAATCCACACATGCCATTATTAACATTCTTTCTGTTAATTGTTTCTGTTAATTGTTATAGTTACAAGTTATAGTAATTTGATATTAAAACCCCTCTTCATGTTTTTGTTTTAATAAAATTTGTAAAATTTTCAATCAAAAGTAGAGTTAATATAATATGAATAAAAATAACAATAATAAAAATAGAGTGACCAAAGTCTAAGTTTTACGTGTATTTTGCATAGCTATTTTGATATGGAATGCCAGTTCATTTTGCATTGTTGTTTAACTGTGTGTCAGAATAGGGCCTCATTACTATAGACTGAAGTGCTTTTCTTTTTGTGAACATTTTTTTTTTTTTTTGGAGAGATAGGAATATTATTTTTGTTGTGCTTTCACTAAACGATACTTATGTTTGTTGTGAAGGAGAAGCTTATGCCAATAAACGGCGCGGTCCAAAGAACACCTGTGTCCACTCGCCTTTACTTTATAACATATATCTGTGCATATCTTAACCAAAATATAACAAGAGACACATAATTGCCACTAAAAGAAAGAAAACTTACCGAAATATGTGTGGAGCACAAATAGCAATTTGCATTGCATTGTGAATACAGCATAAACGTCTCACAACTACTAATTCTCCCACGTTTAGAAGAAATAACATGAGTATGGAACGGCGCTGCCCCCAAGCGGCCGGTGGCATTCTCTTCACTCTTAATGTCCATACATGGCCTCATTGTAATCTGTTTGAGGCAATGTGCGAGCGGGTCATTTAGTGCATGCGTTAATTGCGTCAAATATTTTAACGTGATTAATTAAAAAAATTAATTAACGCCCGTTAACGCGATAATTTTGACAGCCCTAATATTTAAAAAAAAAAAACTTATTAACAATACCTGGCTTCTTTTTCTCCACTCTTAATATATCATCCAATGTCTTTCCCCCCCTTTTTTTCCCTCCAAGATCCCCGGCAAGCGAGGTTTTGGCTCCGCGGGCTGGACAGTGCAGTCCAAGATTGAGATTTACCTGTGGTTGGGTCTGAACCGCCAACGCAAAGACTACCTGTGTGGACTTCCCAACGGATTCGAGGAGAACCGGCTCGCCAAAGAACCCGTCTCGCCATTCTCGCCGCCCATCAGCCTCACTTATATGAGTATTATGCCTCCATTTAAAATTATTGAGCAAACACGCTACACTTCTCTTTCAAACTGCAATTTTGGGCGCATTTGTGTGTACAGTGAAGCAGATATTCCAACTGAGGGTGCACATGTATCAAGCTCGCAGCCTCTTTGCCGCCGACAGCACCGGACTTTCGGATCCATTCGCACGTGTCTTCTTCTCCACGCAAAGCCAAGTCACAGAGGTGAGCGCATCAGTAGGGAAGTAGGGAAACCACATACTATATATAAAGATGTCACATAAGTTATTACGTACGTAGATAATGATTCCTCTAATTTCTCAGATATAATTTCTATAAAACGCTGGCACATTTATTGTCTCTAAGTCTGGTATTAGCTGCATGATAATTTGTACTTTTTAAGTTTATTCATTAAAATGCAACTTTTTAAAACCCCTTCTTCGGGCGAGGCACTACTTTTAGTAATTTAAAAAATAAACGTTTCTCGAGGTGCAACAATTATTCGATTAATCGACAACTCTTCGATTGGCAAATTAATCGACAACTACAGTGGTATGAGAAAGTATCTGAACCTTTTGGAATTTCTCGCCTTTCTGGATAAAATCACCATCAAATGTGATCTGATCTTTGTCAAAATCACACAGATGGAAAAAAAACCAGTGTCTGCTTTCACTACAACCACACAAACATTTATAAGTTTTCATATTTTAATGAGGATAGCATGCAAACAATGACAGAAGGGGGAAAAATAAGTAAGTGAACCCTCTGCCTAAGGAGACTTAAAGAGCAATTGGAACCAATTTTTACCAAACAATTTAAGTCAGGTGTGTGGCCAATCACTGATGAGTGGTTTAAAGCTGCCCTGCCCACTATAAAACACACACCTCATAAGAATTGTCTTGATGAGAAGCATTGTCTGATGTGCATCATGGCTCGGTCAAAAGAGCTGTCTGAAGACCTGCGATCAAGGATTGTTGATTTGTATAAAGTTAGGAAACCATACAAAACCATCTCCAAAAGTCTGGATGTTCATCAATCGACAGTCAGAGAACTGTCTACAAATGGAGTTTGGCACTGTTGCTTCTCTCCCAAGGAGTGGCCGTCCACCAAAGATGACACCAGGAGTTCAGTGCAGAATACTCAGAGAGGTAAAAAAGAACCCTAGAGTGTCTGACTTTGACAAAGATCACATCACATTTGATGGTGATTTTATGAAGAAATGTGAGAAATTCCAAAAGGTTCAGATATTTTTTTATACCACTGTATTTTGAGAACCAATTAATCGTTTAGGACCTTCTTCACCATAAACTTGTCAAAATTCTTGAAATTATAACATACATATAACTTCTCAGTTTTAAATATTATCAGATTTCTTCATTGTATTTTTCTTAAGTCAAAGTAGGACATGAACAAAAATCTGCTTTTACTTTGGAAAACAACAATTCAGATTTTTTGCCAATTTTGGACATCTTGCTGTCTAAACTCGCTCCAAGCTTATTAATAAGGCTGCAACAACTAATCAATTAAACTAATCAATCAATAAATTAGTTGCCAATGAATTTGATAATTGATACAGTTGTAGACTAAAGTTAAGTCAGGAAGCTTTAATAAAATATTATTTTTGAAGGGAAGGGTCATCCATTTTGTCTTCATTGTTACTTACAACATGTCTAAAACAACTTCAAGGTAAATTGTGAAAGTAATTTAAAAAAGTGATATTTATCCGATTAATCGAGTTATCGTTAATTAATCGTCTGATTAATCGATTATGAAAATAATCGTTAGTTGCAGCCCTAAACTTACCCCATAAAGACATGATGTCATCATACGTGGACTTCACATTTTGTTATTTAGGCACAATATTTAACATTTTGTATACAAGTGTGATCTACAAAATATTATGTTCACATTTTTTCACACTTTTTTTACACATTTGAAAAATCATATTTTATTTTTAATTTAAAAAAAGAAAATTTATATATGTATATATAAATAAAAAAATATATAGATTATTTACTTATTCCCCCACCCATTTTGTCATTTTTTTAATTAAAAAAAAGTAAATCAATAACATTACATACATATTAAAAACAAAACAAAAAGAGAACATTTACTTTATTTTTCTTTTAATTAAACAACAAAAAATAAAAATTAAAAAGAATTTCTTTTTCTAACCGTAAAATAGTACCAAAAACAATATTTAAAGACATTTATAATGTGGTAAAGTCTGTCATGAATTTTTTTCGCCAAATCATTTCAGTTGTGTACAAGGCTGTTACTGTAATCTTGCCCACCAGTGATTGTGATAAATATCAAATCCATTTTGAACTGGGAGGGTTGGCAACGAGATTGGACATCGTAAATGTATCTTGTGGATGTTGAGCACAGGTGCTGCCAGAGACGCTTTGCCCGACATGGGATCAACTGCTGCTGTTCGAAAACGTGGAGCTGTTCGGCGAGGCTAACGAACTGCGAGATGACCCCCCCATTATAGTCATTGAGCTCTACGATCAAGACACGGTGGTGAGACTTGTTTTTTTAATTTACGGTGTTATTTTTTTAAAACTAAAACCCATACACGACAACAGATCAGATTATTTCTATTTTATCACTATAGCCAAGTATTTGCATTTTGCTGACCCGTGCTTTTCGCCTTTGCTTTCCGACAATAACGTGATTGTATGGGACGACCCTTTTGGATAAGTAGCGTGTGAGATATCTGGCTGTCGTGACACTGAATTCAATGTGTATTTGGACAAAAGGCATGCAAGAGGAATAAGAAGTGCACCAAGTTAACAAACTGCCCACTTGTGCCTGTTGCATTCCTTTGAGGGATTTTTTTTTTTACCCTGTACATCAACCAAAGGGAATCCTTATAACCACTAACTGCAAGAGAGAACTTGCATTACACATTTAGGCAGGACAATGTGTTGACAGTCTTATAACTGTTTTGCAGTTCACTGGTTATTTTTTTTTAAAGCTACCCTTTCCACCTTCATTTGATTGTTATGGCATTGCTATCAACTATACGCCTGTAAACATGCGCGACTCAAGCCATGTTTCAGCCCACTGTTGGGTGCAGTACTCTGACATTACTTTGGTCAAAATCAGACCTCATTCAAGTTTAACTGTGTCTTGTGTTATGTCACTAACTCAATTTATGTCCAGCTCAGATCTTCAACATCCATTCAAAAGTGAGACAATTTGATGGATGACACAAAATGATATCCCTCATAAGCATTCATGAATGCTCTTGGCATTGTCATGTCATAATTATGATGGTCTTACGTCAGTCTTATGGCGCCACTGTCCAATATACTGGTCCTTCTCATAAAAATTAGCATATTGTGATAAAGTTAATTATTTTCTGTAATGTACTGATAAACATTAGACTTTCATATATTTTAGATTCATTACAGACACCTGAAGCAGTTCAAGTCTTTTATTGTTTAAATATTGATAATTTTGGAAAAAAAAAAAAAAGTCAAGAAAAAACAAAAATCACTATCTCAAAAATTAGCATATCATGAAAAGGTACTCTAAAGAAGCTACTAACCTAATAATCTGAATCAACGAATTAACTCAAAACCCCTGCGAAAGATTCCTGAGGCTTTTAAAAACTCCCAGCCTGGTTCATTACTCAAAACCGCAATCATGGGCAAGACTGCCGACCTGACTGCTGTCCAGAAGGCCATCATTGACACTCTCAAGCAAGAGGCTAAGACACAGAAAGAAATTTCTGAGCGAATAGGCTGTTCCCAGAGTGCTGTACCAAGGCACCTCAGTGGGAAGTCTGTGTGAAGGAAAAAGTGTGGCAAGAAACGCTGCACAACCAGAAGAGGTGACCGCAGCCTGAGAAAGATAGTGGAGAAGGCCGATTCCAGAACTTGGGGGACCTGCAGAAAACAGTGGACTGAGTCTGGAGTAGAAACATCCAGATCATCCGTGCACAGGCGTGTGCTGGAAATGGGCTACAGGTGCCGCATTCCCCAGGTCAAGCAACTTTTGAACCTGAAACAGCGGCAGAAGCGCCTGACCTGGGCTACAGAGAAGCAGAATTGGACTTTTGCTCAGTGGTCCAAAGTACTTTTTTTCAGATGAAAGCTAATTTTGCATGTCATTTGGAAATCAAGGTGCCAGAGTTTGGAGGAAGACTGGAAAGAAGGAAATGCCAAAATGCCTGAAGTCCAGTGTCAAGTACCCAGTCAGTGATGGTCTGGGGTACTATGTCAGCTGCCGGTGTTGGTCTACTGTGTTTTTTCAAGGGCAGGGTCAATGCAGCGAGCTATCAGGAGATTTTGGAGCACTTCATTCTTCCATCTGCTGGAAGCTTTATGGAGATGAAGATTTCATTTTTCAGCCAAAACCACTGGTAAATGGTTTACTGACCATGGCATTACTGTGCTCAATTGGCCTGCTAACTCTCCTGACCTGAACCCCATAGAGAATCTGTGGGATATTGTGAAAAGGAAGTTGAGAGACACCAGACCCAACACTGTGGATGAGCTTAAGGCCGCTATCAAAGCATCTTGGCCCTCCATAACACCTAAGCAGTGCCACAGGCTGATTGCCTCCATGCCACGCCACATTGAAGCAGTCGTTTCTGCAAAAGGATTCCCGACCAAGTATTGAGTGCATAGCTGATATAATTAATTGAAGCTTTTTTGTATTGGTCGAATGAAATATGCAAATTTTTTGAGATAGGAATTTTTGGTTTTTCTTGACTTTTTTTTGTGCCAAAATCATCAATATTAAAAAAATAAAAGGCTTGAACTACTTCAGTTGTGTGTAATGAATCTAAAATATATGAATGTCTAATGTTTATCAGTACATTACAAAAAATAATGAACTTTATCACATTACGCAAATTTTTTGAGAAGGACTAGTAGTGTTACCAAATACCATAACTGGCAATTAATGAAACAAGTGGAACAGTAACTGAAGAAATTAACAGCACAGAACATGAATTTCGATTTGTTATTTACATCTGTAGCGCTGCAATGCATGCTAGGAGGCATGTTGGACAACAACAGTGTTGACAGCAGGTGGCAGCAGAGGTTGACTGTCTCCCCAAAGGGAGCAGTGATGGCAAAATGAAGCTTCTTGAAGCAATGAAGCTTTGCAGCCAAATGGTTCAAAGCTTCTTGGTGGTTCATTTGGTCTTATGACAGTCCTATGATGCCGCTGTCAAATAAAGTGTTATCGGTTATTTTGGTGTAAATGTCCAATAACACAGTCAGGACAGCTGCGTCTTACAGTCCAATGCGGCTTATCTATGAACAAATACCATTTTCGGATCAAAAATTTGGTGGGTGGCGGCTTATAGTCACGTGCACCATATAGTCTGTAAATTACAGTACGTAAACTTTATTTCACAATATTAATAACACTGTGTGTTGCAATCGCATTTAATATTGTGTTAAAATAGTTTTTTTTTTAAATAATGAATTGTAAAACAGTCACGTTAATGTGTATTGCGCACACGCACACACTTCAATTTTAGATGTGTCAGGGTTTTGTTTAATTACTAAGGTAATGAACAATGTTTCATAAGGGAACCCTTGGGCCGAGGTTGACAGGTATGCATTTCAGACATAGGATGTCCAACGAATTTCATCTTGTTAAATTAAATGAGTAAGAGGGACTACAAATTTAAATAATTCTTTACAGTGTCACCAAATCTCTCTAGTATACAAGGTTCTAATCGGCTACCGTAGACAAAACCCACTAGAGGAAGTTCATAATGTCTTTCACCGGTTTTGCCAGGGCAAAGCGGACTTCATGGGCAGAACCTTCGCCAAGCCGGTGGTGAAGATGGCGGAGGAGCATTACGGACCACCGCGCTTCCCCCCTCAGCTGGAGTACTACCAGATCTACCGAGGGAACGGCATGGCTGGGGAGATGCTGGCTGCCTTTGAGCTGCTGCAGGTCAGAAGACGCGCAAAACGTTTTTTTGTCCTCAGGCGAGATATAACGAAAATGTTTTGGTAGGAAGTTTGTTAGAAGTGTATAATTCAAACCCAACTTTATTTACTGTACGATGAAAACATCTTTTGAAATAATCATGCTAACAAAAACATTGAATTTTCTATGATTTTAACAACTGTTGATATGCAGGATGGTATTTTCCTTTGGGATTGTTCAAATTCAATCTGTTCAAATTTTAGGCCCATTTCTCATCTTCCATACATCTCTAAAATACTAGAAAAGGTTATCTATAGTCAGCTGCTACCATTCCTTGAAGAAAACCTGATTTTGGAACCATTCCAGTCTGGTTTTAAATCCCTCCACAGCACTGAGTCGGCACTTTTAAGAGTATCAAATGATATACTTCTGGCAACAGACTCTGGCAAGTTTGTTGTTTTAGTTCTTTTAGATTTATCTGCAGCATTTGATACCGTAGACCATCAGATTTTAATTTCTCGTCTTGAACACAGTGTGGGTATTCAAGGTGTCGCTCTTGAATGGTTTAAGTCTTACCTAAATGAACGGAGTTTTTGTGTGAAAATGGGCAATTTCATGTCCAAAAAGGCATCGCTTCCACATGGGGTTCCCCAGGGATCTGTTCTCGGCCCTCTTTTATTTTCACTTTATTTATTGCCTCTTGGTTCTGTTTTTAGAAAACATGGTGTTTCATTTCATTTGTATGCTGATGACTGTCAGATCTATTTTCCATTGGCGCAGAATGGCACTTTCTGTCAACTTATTGAATGCCTCAACGATATAAAGTCAAGGCTCTCATGTAATTTTTTAAGTTTGAATGACAGTAAGTCTGAAGTCATGGTGTTCAAACCGAGTAGTAAGGCCTCCCTGAATGTTGACCTCGGTTTATTGTCTCCGTTTCTTAAGAATTATGTCAAAAATCTAGGGGTCCAATTTGATGCTGATTTTAAATTTGAGAAGCAGATTTCTTGTGTTGTTCGGGACTGTTTTTATCAGCTTCGCCAGATTGCTAAGGTGAAATCTATTGTTTCACGCTCTGATATGGAAAAATTGATTCATGCTTTTGTCACAACTCGGCTGGATTACGGTAATTCTTTGTATGCAGGTGTCGGTCAGGCGGCACTGGCCCGTCTGCAACTTGTACAAAACTCTGCTGCTCGACTCCTAACTAGAACCCGCAGGCGTGAACATATCACCCCAATTTTAGCATCTCTGCACTGGCTCCCGGTACATTACCGAATACATTTTAAGATATTATTATTTGTTTTTAAATGTTTGAATAATCTTGCGCCGCCATATTTGTCAGAACTGCTTCAGCCTTACAGTCCAACCAGAACCCTCAGATCAGCTGACCACCTGCTTCTAGTAGTCCCAAGATCAAGGCTGAAGCTTAGGGGTGACCGTGCATTTGCGGTGATGGCGCCCAGGCTGTGGAACCAATTACCACTTACTATTAGACAGGCCCCCTCACTTACGGATTTTAAATCACGTCTTAAAACATTTTATTTTTCTTCAGCTTTTAATGTGCAATGACAGTTTATGACCTCGTCTTTTATTTATTTTATTTTATGTGTTTGTTTTATCTTTCAAAGTTGACTTATTTTGCTGTGTTTTGCTATGTAAAGCACTTTGGTCTCCTTGGCGGATTTTTAAATGTGCTATACAAATAAAGTTGATTGATTGATTGATTGATTGATTGATTGATTGTTAGAAAAATGCATTTATTTCTTAGTTAAAAAACATATAATTATACTATTTTTTGACAGATTGGCCCTAACGGCAAAGCGGACCTCCCTCCCATTGATGGACCGGCAGATATGGACCGCGGCCCGCTGCTTCCCGTTCCGATGGGAATCAGACCTGTTCTCAGCAAGTACAGAATAGAGGTCATGATAAATCTTTGAACCCTTGTCACTGCCAAATAAATGATAAAAACGTCCAATAGCAGAATTTATACGTAGATTTGTGTTACTGCACTTGATGTAACCGATCTAATTTCTGTGCTGACTGCTGTCCCTGTGCTTCCCCAGGTTTTATTTTGGGGCTTGCGGGACCTGAAGAGGGTCAACTTGGCTCAGGTGGACCGTCCTCGTGTGGACGTGGAGTGCGCTGGAAAGGGGGTTCAGTCGGCCCTCATACCCAACTACAAGAAGAACCCCAACTTCAGCACGCTGGTCAAGTGCTTCGAAGTTGTACGTTCCTTACGAAAATATTACATATGGTCCAAAGGTTCGGACGTACCCGATGGATTGATTTTTTTTTTTTTTAACCAATTTTAACCATTCCAATTTCATCTTCAACTTCTCTGCAAAAAATATCTTAATCGGCTGTCATTATTTAAGATTGGAAAATAATCTTCGAAATGCCTAGAAATGAACTCGAAATGACCCAAAAATTCTCCAAAACCATCAGGAATTGACCCAAAATAAACATGAAGTGACCCATAAATGCCTCAAAATCAATAGGGAGTGACCCAGAAATACCCCGGAATTAACTGAATGTCACACAAAATGAAGAAGTGACCCGCACATGCCCCAAAATCAACAGTAAGTAGCATTGAGATGCCTCAAAATCAACAGGAAGTGACTTGTAAAAGCCCAAAAATCAACAGGTAGTGACCCACGGGACTTTACTGACCAGCATTGTTGTAATAGATTACTTGAAAAAGTAATTTGGTTACTTATTATGCCTCAAAAAAGTAATCTAGTTACTTTACTGATTACTTTATTACCAAAGTTACTGAGTTACTTTATTGCCGGAGTGATTGAGTTACCTTAAAAGTCATTTATCGTTACTTTTTACCGCCTCAACATAAGAATGACAACAGAAAAACGTCATTGCATGCAATTGACTTTCCGATAATTGAATTTAAAGGGGAAGATCAGAATGTTTCACATAAGGCTTCATCTTCGAGTTAGCGGAGGTTTATTATCGATGGAGTTGATTTCAACCACCATTGACTCGTGCTAGCTTAGCCACTCCGGAGCCCTGAAACGAACAAATAACTGACAAACTGCATGGAATTAGTTGAAATCAACTCCACCGAGTAATTAAACCCCGCTAACTCGAAGATTAAGCCTAATGTCAAAAATTCTGAATTTCGGGTTAGAGTTAACAGCGTATCATTGTTATGCTATGTAAAACAATGCCAAATGACTGGACAATAATCAACAACACACAAATGAATTGCACAGTGCAATAAACACAAAGGCGGGCGCGAATGCGCGCACACGACCCAGAAGTACGCCTTATACACACGCTGTCAAAATTGGCCACAAAACATGCCGGCAACCAAGCACTTTACACATCGGACATTCAACACATCCGAAAGATGCTAAATGAACACGTCACTATTGTGCAACACAAATATGATGTAAACAATGGTTGCCGACTTTACAAGGACGAGCAGGAGCGATGACTACCTGCCCTTGCAACAGCAAAGCTATGAAGCGGCTGTGCATGTTACGGTTCCAACCTATTGCTGGAACCCTCAGAATGAAGGAAAAATACGTTCATTCATAGATGAACAAAGAAAACATTCCCTCGCACATCTCAACAGGTGGCTGCACTCAGCTTGAATGTGCACCTGCGCTGGCAGCCTTTCTCAGTCCCAAAACACAAAACACGTGACCTGAGACCAAAACAGGAAGTAACTATGAGCAGTTACCATGGAAACAAATACGTTTTGGGAACCTTTCTTAACATTTTCTATTCGGAATGCTCTTTGTACATGACTACAATATTCTTCATTCTGCATTCATTATGAGGCAATAGCAAAAGGTAACACACAGGCACTAAGGAAACTAGCTTTAATCAGATTACCGTCTTGGAAAAATTAACGCGTTAGATTACTCGTTACTGAAAGAAAGTAATCATATTACAGTAAAGCGTTACTTAGTAACGCGTTTACTCGTTACTGAAAGAAAGTAATCATATTACAGTAAGTAACGCGTTAGTGACAACACTGCCGAGCATCACAGCAACGCACGCAATTTTCTCCAAAAATTGCATTTTTTTGGTCACAAATTTTGTTTGTGTATGATTTTTTATCATCATTTTTTTTTTTATTGTGTGTGTGTCAGGATTTGCCAGAGAACGAGCTGCTACACCCGCCCCTAAACATCCGCGTTGTGGACTGCAGGGCATTCGGCCGCTACACGCTGGTTGGCTCCAACGCCGTCACTAGCCTTAGGAAGTTCATTTACAGACCCACTGACAAACAGGCCAACAACTGGTCCAACACAGGTACTAATGAAGCCACCCAGCCCAGTCTGCCGCTTAATATTTGCAATTGAATATACAAACCCAATTCCAATGAATTCGCGACATTGTGTTAAACATATATAAAAACAGAATAAAGATTTTTAATGATAGACAATGTTTTGTATCTTTTAGCTAATAATCATTAACTAAAAATTTTATGGCTACAACTCGTTCCAAAAAAGCTAAGGCAGGTGGCAAAAAAAAAAGACTGAAAAAGTTGAGGAATGCTAATCAAATACCCGTTGGGATCATCGCAGAACACACCAAAGCCCTAAATTCATTGGAATTGGGTTTGCAGTTTAGCAGAAAGAAAAGCAACACTGTTTTTCAGAGGAAATCATCGTCGTCAACATGGAACCTGAGCCCAGTTTTAAGAAGATGGACACAGTGGTCAAATTAGATTCGGTGAGTTGTCATGTTGTTTTGAAAGCATTACAGTAATTTAGGAGAATCAAGTTAAACTTGCACGAGAAAAGCTATTGTCGTCATCTACATTGTAAATGAAAATGTTGGTGAAATGTCACAGGACTAAAGTTGCATGTTTGTTAAAAAGTTGTCATGTTCTGAGAAAGAAGTTCATTTATAGTAGGAAAAGTTATCTGGGAATGAACAAGTTGCAATTTTCTGAGAATAAAGATGAAATATGATGAGTCCAACATGAAAAAGTTACAAAAATTACCTTTTTGTAAGAAGAAAGTAAAAAAAAAAAAAATATATATATATATATATATATTGAAGACTCAAGACACGTTTCGGGGAAACTTTTGAGAATAAAATTATATGTTCCAACAGTACACCTCCATCAACCTTAATAAAATTGGAATTTGCAGATAGTAAAATTGCTTAAGTATTTAAAAAAAAAAAAAATTAGTCATTAATAAACAATTAACGTTTATTCAAAATAAGTTGAAACATAACAAGAAAAAAGTCTAATGTATTTTTTTTCTTTTCAAGAGAACAACAATGAAATGTTAAATTGGCTGCCATTGACAGCAATAGATATCGAAGCCATTTGGGATGGGAGGGACTGGTAGCGATCATTCACATCTATCGTTGTCAATGGCTGCCTCATTGATCATTAAAATTATGTAATGATGTCTAATGTCTTTCCACTTAGTGCTCTGACGCTGTGGTAAAGGTTGAGGTGAGTTGTGTACCTAAACACCTGATTAAAATGTATTTATTTGTTAAATAAATATATTTCCTGTATACAAGGACGACGACAAAGATGAAAAAGGAAGGAAGAAGAAGCGGAAGAAGGGCGACGAGACGGAAGACGACGGCCTGGACGAGAGCATGCTGGACTGGTGGTCTAAATATTTTGCCTCCGTTGAGACGCTGGCAGAAGTATAACATTATTTCACATTTACTATACAATTTTTAATACTTTGGTAACCTCAACGATCTTGATAATTCAGTCTTCAATCTTGTAGGCGCTTAAAGGTCAGGAGGGGGCACTGTCGGATTCAGAGGAGAAAGAAGACGCAGACCTGGCAGATGGTGGAGGTACAAAAATATTTCATAGAAAACTTTAGTATTCAGGTATTAAATTTAATGTGTAAAAGTTATCATTTTACAAGAGCCAAGTCGCAAGTTTAAAATTCTTAAGTAGAAGGCTGGAAATTGAACGTGAAAACAATGTGTCCGTGTATGTATACAGTATTTTCATTCATTCATCTTCCATGCCACTCACGAGGATCATCGGGGTGCTGGAGCTAGCTCCAGCTAACTACGAACAGTTGGGCGCAATGAAACAAACAATTAGGGCTGCAACTAACAATTATTTTTATAATCGATTAATCGGACGATGGCGGCATGGTGGCTGAGTGGTTAGCACGTCTGCCTCACAGTTCTGAGATCAAGGGTTCAATCCCGGGCTTCGGCCTTCCTGTGTGGAGTTTGCATGTTCTCCCCGTGCCTGTGTGGGTTTCCTCCGGGAACTCCGGTTTCCTCCCACATCCCAAAAACATGCATGGTAGGCTGATTGAACACTCTAAATTGTCCGTAGGTGTGAGTGTGTGCGTGAATGGTTGTGTGTCTCCTTGTGCTCTGCGATTGGCTGGCAACCAATTCAGGGTCTCCCCTGCCTACTGCCCGAAGTTAGCTGGGATAGGCTCCAGCACCTCCGCGACCCTCGTGAGGAGTAAGCGGCATGGAAAATGAATGAATGAAAGGATAATCGGACGATTAATTAAACGATTACTCGATTAAATGTAACTTTTTTCAATTACCTTCACAATTTAACTTGAAGTGGTTTTAGGCATGCTGTAACCAACAATGACGACAAAGTGGATGACTATTTCTACAAAAATAATATTTCATGTCAGCTTCCTGACTTAACTGTAGTCTACAACTTTATTGTTTTAAGCACATAAAACTTGTTCAAGTTTCGAATAAAGGTTCTGAGCATAAAACCATAGACTTCATAATAATTGACATGACACGGGGCGCAGGGGCCGATCCGTAGGGGGCCTATTTTCAAAAACCTCAAATTCAAATATTTTCAAAACCAAAGCTGCTACCGACCTAAAACCAAAACAGGCACCGGCCTTAGCCATATATGAGTCTCCACGAGCAGCGCCATCAAAAAATTCTAAGTCATTCCCTTATAAAATCCTGATGAATTATTTTTCATATACATATAACAAAACTTAAAATGGCTATGAAATTTTCAGATTTTACACTAGATGCACAAAAATCACAAAATGCAGAGATAATCACCTAGATGTTCAGGATCAATAGCATTATTTAACATATCATATATCATCAAGTTTTTGCCCAAAATATCAACTTAATTTTTTTTTTTTAATTTACTGCAAGTTTTCAACAGCTAATAAATCCTTCAATTTTCCTATCAGAAACTTAATACTTGAGGAAAACATGCAGAATCAATTACAAATAATATATAAATAGATTATTAATAAATTCTATATACAATCACAACTTAATATAGAATACAATAGCCCTTTATTTTCATTATACAGTTGTACCATGAAATTGTGGAGCATCTCCCTTTACAGTGCAGGATAAGATAAGTTAAAATCTCAAACGTTACTTGCAAGTATAAAGTATGAAATCTAAATAAACATAAATATAAAATGAGTATAATTCAGGCAGTGCAAATAGTCGATGTAGCGTTACCAGGATGTGAGCCTCGTCTTTCAACAATCACATAGCGTCTTTCTATGCCTCGCGTTTTCTGGTCAGCTTCCTTGACTTGTACAAGTCCCTGTTCCTCGTAGTCTCCTTTCTGCCCTCCTCGACTCTGCTCCTTTTCCTGCCAGTCGGCCACTCCAAGGCCTTGTTCTTCCTCGCTTCTGAAGTCACATCCTTGGACAGTTTAAGAGGGACCGCCAGGAACTCTAGCAGGTGCTCTTGAGTCTCCTGCACATCAAGGGCTCCTACAGCAACATTCCGAAGGACGCCATGTGGGCCATGGGTAGAGATGGCCGCTTGAGGACCGCCCGGCCTGTCTCCAGCTCTCCCTTCTCCTCTGGAATATCTCTAGGATATCGGCCGTGTCCCTGTGTTCCTCCTTGCCCGTGGTCATGGTGAGGAGCCTCAGCCTAGCGACCGTGTTGGCGTTGACGACCGCCATGATGAGCCCGGCGCTCTGCTACTCGATCGAAGAGCGCGCCAGCACCTTCTGGGTCAACTTGTAGCCGGCCTTGGCAGACTTGTAGTTCTCCCACCTGGCCAGCACCTTCAGGCTCGAGAATCAGGCCGTCCTCATCCTCTCAGGCTCCTAAAAAACATTTGTTTTAGAAACATAGGTGTTTTGATTCATCTTTTTTATAAAGTGAATAATGCTGGCCACTTGCTTCAGCCCCAGGACACCTGGGCAGCACCATACAGCCGTTGTTGTGGAAGCTGGTGTAGATGTTCTTCCAAAGGTGCAAGGGGACAAAGTACACGAAGATCTGCTTGTTGCCGTCGGCGTAGGTGTAGTGGGTGTAGTAGGTGCCCTTGCGGAGCTCAAGTGTGGCGTAGAAGCCAGCATTGTTGGCGTGGCCGTCAAAGCTGACAAAGAGCTTTTTCCGTTAAAAATTCTTCTGGATAAATGCTCAAATCCCTGTATTTTGTATATATATAGACGTAAAACAGTCTCGATTCTTGGTTCAAAGCAAAAAAAAAAAAAACCCCAAAAACGGGCAGTTAGTATTTATTTTACGTGAATATGTCGAATGTGCTGCTAGTTAAGTCACTCTGGCGGCCCCCTTAGTACAACAAAGAGCTGTTTCCGCTGGAAAAAAGAACAAAAAACGGGCAGTTAGTATTTACTTTGCGTAAATATTGCGAATTATGAGGCTAGTCAGTTTAAAATTAGCCCCCACCATGTGTAGACGAAGAGCTTTTTCTGTTGAAGATTCTTGTGAATAAATGCTTAAATCACTGAATTCTTTATAGATATGGAGGTAAAAGAGTCTCGATTCTTGGTTTAAAGCAAAAACCGGGCAGTTGGCAGTTATTTTACGTAAATATTGCGAGGTATAATCCCAATGCTCCCATTGATTATTTTCGCGTTTCAAAATGCATGCATGGTACCAAAAATATAATAATTACCTCGAATCCTCGAACAAATCACTCCGGAGACAATCCTTCCTGTTTGTATGCGGTACAGCTTTCGTACTTTTTAAAAATTCCGGCCGCAGTGAATGGCAAATCTGTCAGGTCAAGTATTATGAAGTCTATGATAAAACATAAAAATAATTTCTAAGTACACAAATCAGACAAAAGTCCTGTTCATTCAAATAAAAGAAAGTGCTGCTGATTGATATTTTTTCTTGTGGGGAAAGCGCTGATATAAATTGTGTCAATGACTCATTTATTCTCTTCAAACTAAACGACAAAATCGAATATGGAGGAGCAGACTGTAATGAAACTGTTTTCTTTATCAATCAGTTGTTCATCAATACAATCCAAATCCAATTTCAAAGCACACTCTCTTGTATGACAATTTACAGTTTAAATGGGAATTTGTATTTAAAGGAGACTCTAAGCCAGGGGTTTGCAAGTCCAGTCCTCCAGAGCCGTTATCCAACTTGTTTTCCCTGTCTCCCTCCTTTAACACACCTGAATCAAATGATCAGCTAATCAGCAAGCACTGCAGGAGCTTGACAACGATCCTGATTATTTGATTCAGGTGTGTTAAAGGAGGAAGACATGAAAAAACAAGCTGGATAGCGGCTCTCGAGGACCGGACTTGAAGACCACTGCTCTAAGCGGTTATATGAACTGGATTATGTGTGAGGTTGCTTTATAAAAAGAAATGAGACAAGTTTACTATCTAACAATAACTCTGGTGCTAATATGCTTCTCCAAAACACAATACAAACGGAAACTTAAGACACTGATTAATTAGCATAATCGCTAACTAGCTTAGCGCTCCGTGCTAAGTAGTAACGTCTCTTTAACAAAAAATGCAAACAATACAATTGTATTTACTCACATCTGACAGAGGCACACTGGATCTAACAACACAAAAGACAAGCTAACTCTCGACACGATGTGATACAGTATTACTGATTCAGCAACCCAACCCAAGTGTAGCAATGAACTCTCTCTCTCTCTTGCTCTAAACACTGGCGCTCGCAGCCTCACATTACACACAAACAAGGACCCAAACGGGACAGCTCATAGCTGCTGGTAAAAATCGATTATCAAATTAGTTGGCAACTAATTTATTAATCGATTTTAATCAATTTAATCCATTAGTTGTTGCAGCCTTACAAACAACCGTTCATGCTGTGCTGATCTGCCAGATAATAAAGTCCTAACATATCCTAACCCAATCCTAAAATATCCTCACAAAGTCCTAACATATCCTAGCAATGCTTACAGGGGCAAAAGAGCCAATCGTGAGAGTAAATGTGAATTTTGGATCAAGCCGGTCAATGTCATCCCACTAACGTTGTCCTCCATGTTGCAGTCGGGAGCCTTTACCAGACTCTCACAATGCATCAGTGTGTAAAGACGCTGACATGAATCCAAAAATCCTGCATGTGGGCCAACTTCTGTTAGCTCTGGTAGCCTTCGACCATATGCCTCCATGAAAGTTGGCACTTAGCAAAACTGTGACATACTTCGTTTTTGTGAATACAGTTGAACCTCCGAAGTGCTGCACCAAAATATTTGTATGAGTCCTGAACGCAACCCCAGCTAATACTCACCCAGTTAAAATTCCATGTTTCAAGCAATGGAAATTAAAATGGCGGGACGGTCTGTCATAACAGGGTGCAGATCAATAGTGCACAAAACAAGTCTAACGCATCAATGCTAAAATTCGAACAGAATGTCAGCCATTTGCCACTGCGAGATTTAAACCTTCGCCATAATGTGCAGCACATAAAACAAAAGCAAAAGTACAATAAGGCTAATAGAAAAACACACGTTACCATTTCCACAAAATAAGAATAAAGTGAATAAGTGACTAGCAGAAAATAGTGATGTAGTGGTAATACTGTATAACACCGCAACAGCTCATACTGTATATGACAATTTACAGTACTCATACAAGGAGGCAGACAGTTGACCTGATATGATAGAGGAAATGACAGTTGTGTATAGATACTGATGTAACAGTGCAAAAACAATCCTGTCATGTAACTGTGCAAATATTGCATATACTATACCCAGATTATGCAGTGCTCACATTGAGACAGATGTCTGAGAACATATTATTTAGTGAGATAAATGTGACAATGTTGAGGCATTAGCAATACAATGACAGTGACAATGACATATAACCAATAACCAACAATAACAATAACCATAGACTTCACCATCAGTTGACGGGAAATGGGGCGCGGGGCCACTTCGTAGGGGGCCTATTTTCAAAATTTTAAATTAAAATATTTTCAAAACCAAAGCCGCTAGCACCTAAAATAAAAAAGGCACCTCCCTGAGGCATATATGAGTCTCCATGAGCAGCGGCATCAAAAAATTCAGTCGTATTCTAATAAAATCCCAATTAATTATTTTTTATATAAATATAACAAAACTTAAAATAAAATTCTCAGATTTTACGCTAGATGCACAAAAATCATTAAATGCAGAGATAATCACCTATATTTTCAGGATCAATGGCAATATTTAACATAACATGTAAGTTTTAGCCCAAAATAGGGACTTTTTAATAATAACAATTTTTTTTTTTATTTAGCGCAATTTTGACATAAGTTTTCAAAAGCTGATTAATCACTCGATTTTCACATCAGAAACTTAATACTTGAGAAAAGCATGCAGAATCTTCTTCATTTTACTCAACAAAAGCACATTTTGCATTTTTCTACATACAATCACAACTTATTTTGGTTGAATTCCGATGTCACTGTTGCCTCAGCACGTCTTGCCAGCTTTCTGGCCCTCGTCGTTTTTAGATTGAAATGCTACAAAAAAAAAAAAGTATGGATGCAGAAATGTCAAAGTTACTATTTTTTTGCCACAAAATGGGCAGTTGGCCGAAAATTACCTGATATTTTGAATGTAAAGTTACGCTATTTTGCATGGATACAAAATCCAACATGGCGGCCATCACAAAACAAAGAGCTTTTTAAATTGAAAATTCTTGAAAATAAATGTGTAAATCCCAGAATTCCTCTAGATATGAATTGAAAACAGTCTAGATTCTTGGTTAAAAACACACAAAAACAGGCACTTATCATTCATTTCACGTAAATATTTCAAACTCAAGTTATGCTAATTTTTTCCATTAATTTCATTTTTTCCCAAACGTTTCAAAGACCATGCATGGTGCTATTTTATATAATAATTACCTTGAATACTCGACCAAATCACTCTTGAGACACTCCTGCCTGCATGTATGCACTAAAACTTTCGTCCTGTTTCCACGTAAATCCGTCGTTAGAAAGCAGCGTTCGTTTGAGTTTAAAGCTACCACGACGCTCTGCATGGCCTGGCCACCTACGGGAAGCCGTGGCGCAATGTCTGTAGGTTCTGTCTCATCAACTGATAGTAAAGTCTATGAAATAACGCATTACTTAAATCTAATCTTTTTCACTTCTTTCCACACAACCTCGACCACCTTGGTCAAACGATATTCCACAATCCACATTATGAAAGATAATCTAAAGCAATACAACTTTAGCAACTTGAAAAGGTTGAGTTCAAACTACTTAAAGGAAGTCTAATTTACTTAAATTGTTGAGTTTTAAACAAGAGTTGTTTCCTTTTTCAGTTTTTCAACTTGAAAATTCAATTGAAGTACGTTGACTTGAAATTTCAAGGTTCGCAAATTATTATTTTCTAGTGTCTAGGTTTGATAACGAACCCCCCCAAAATAGAAGAAGTTACGACGAAGATGGGATTCGAACCCACGCGTGCAGAGCACAATGGATTAGCAATCCACCGCCTTAACCACTCGGCCAAAAAAGGGGCATAGTGGACTGCCTGCGAGGGGGAAGGAGGGGGAAAAGAGGGGGAAGAGGGAAAAAGAAAAGGAGAAAAAAAAGAGGAAATTCTGCACTATTTGCATTTTTTCTTGCTTTATCATCTCAACAATGTTTATAGTCAATTCATCACTAGGTGTTTTGGCACTTTAACAGTCATGTTTCTTTTGGGATTTGAACTCACAACCAACTGATCCAGTGCGGCACATTAGACCTACCAGTGCTTGTACGACCAAAACAATGTGTGTGTACATATACGTAAATGTAGATGGCCCTTACATAATATATCCTCTCATCTTTTCAAAAAGTTTAATTATCTGCAAGATTATTTTATGTTTGAATGATTATTAGGTATGTCTTCTCAATGAAAATAAATTCAGAATAAAACAAATTACCAAGGAGAAAACAGTTAATAATAACATGACCACATAGTAAGGACAGCAATTCTTTTTATTTTTTGCATGAATATTCATAATATATATTATATTATATTATAGTATTAAAAAATAAAATATAAA
The DNA here is from genome assembly GCF_030265065.1 of Corythoichthys intestinalis. Taxonomy (NCBI): domain Eukaryota; kingdom Metazoa; phylum Chordata; class Actinopteri; order Syngnathiformes; family Syngnathidae; genus Corythoichthys; species Corythoichthys intestinalis. The sequence continues at coordinate 34,741,082 of NC_080409.1, read as the reverse complement.
AGATACCGAAGTGCAAATGAATGTGTGCAAACAGGATGTGACAAATAAAGTTACGAATATTGGTGACACCTACTACTGCAAATTCCTCCTCCAGTCATCCATATAAATAAAAGAGAGCAAAGTACAAATGAATGTGTGCAAAAAGGATGTGACGAACAAAGTCACAAATATTGGTGAAGAGCTTGCTGTACTGGAGGAGCATTGTTAAATAGAGGAGGATGCTGCGCTGGAGGAGCATGTGTAAATGGAGGATAATGGGCAAACTGAGAGTGCAGAAATAGATGATAAAATGAAGGATACTGGGACGGAGGAGATGGCCCGTACTGTGGAGGGTACAACACACAGGTTCCTTCTAGGATGCCAGAGTGCGCTGGCGGAGGAAAGCTTCTCCTTCATGGTTTTCAGGCTCTTCAAAAGTCATGACTTAATGTGCGTGTTGCACAGGGGCAGCCGGGAGTGTGTTCACTGGAGGAGAGGCTCTTTGGCCAGGTGCAGCTGTTTGGGAAGTACATTGCCTTGCAGCAGCATGTCCCTGTCCTTCCTCTTATCCCTCCTAAGCAGCCTACAGGACAAACATACATGCATAATATCATACAAAGTTGTTTATATTAAGTTATTCTACATTTTCCTTGCATGTGTTTTTTTTAGGTTAAATCATTATAAATTGTCATGACTGCTTGCAAATGAAATAACACATACCATTAAGAGACAGCCTGTTGTGTGCTTGCTCAAACTCTTCGACAAGTGTGAGGCAAACACTCACTGACTCTGTTGACTTCAGGGTCTTAGGCTGCTTGGCCGTGAGTCATGTAGAGTCTGTAAGAGACAAAGATAACATAATTTGAATTGAACACTTTTCACGGAGACATACACTCCCTCTTATTCAATGATTTGTATTGAATAAAGATGATAGCAAATTGTGGTCAAGCACCTTTCTGCCACCTGCAATCCAGGAGCAGAGCCACTCAGCTACCTGGATGCTCTCCATGGTCCTGCTGAAACCCATGCCTTTGTTCTAGCCTTCTGGGGGTATCTAATGAGTGAAAGAGACATCGAAATGTTTTATTTGGTTTTCCGGACCAGGACCCTGGCCTGTACTATAAAAGAAGTAAAAGGAATCACTATTCAATATATCTTTATGCAACCAATGAGCAGGAGGTGATGAATACTGCATTGAAGCGTAAAAGTAAGCTGTCCACCGACTGTCATGGTATTGACATGTTTCTTGTCAAAAAAGTTATACATAGCATAGCAACGCCCTTCACCTATATTTGTAATTTATCGTTTCGATCGGGTTGTTCCCAAACCAAATGAAAATTGCTAAAGTAATTCCAATACACAAAAATGACAGTAAACACAAATGACAGACCGATATCACTATTACCACAATTTTCTAAAATCTTGAAAAAACTATTTACCTAATAAACGCACTAATAAACGAAGTGATGTCATATCTTGATGATAGTGCACTCCACACTTTGTACTGTTCCTTAGTGCTCCCATATTTCACCTATTGTATTGAAGTGTGGGGAAACCGTTATAAATCCACCATCAACTCATTAGTCATACTGCAGAAACAAGCAGCACGAATTATACATAAGGTCGGATTCTTGATCACACTCATCATTTGTTTGCTCATTCTAAAACTATAAAAAAAAAATCAAAAAAAAAATCAAAGATCTTGTCAACTATCATACAGCTATAATGTTATTTAAAGCATATAATAAATTACTGCCATATAATATACAAAACCTTTTTCAGGTTCGTGAGAGTGTGTATAGTTTGCGAGGCTCTGGAGATTTTATGTCACCGAGATTTTGAACTACTCACAAACGTTTTTGTGTGTCTGTATGTGGAGTGAAACTTTGGAACAATTTAGACAATCAATTCAAGCATTGTCAAAATTGTTGTATAAAAATATGGTCTGGCAGTAGTATCCCACAAAGTAAAGATGTTGGACAATGTGATCGGGGTGGGATAAAATAAGTTGTTTCTTCTTCCCACTCCCTTTCGAGTACAAATAATTTGTTAAATTATAAAGTATTTCTGTTTCCTGTGCATGCTCAAAATAAAAAAGCATCATTTCATCATCATTTGTCCCATGGAATGTACATATAATTATGGCAGGGTGGCAACCCTGGTCCTCGAGAGCCGCAATCCAGCTTGTTTTCCATGTCTCCCTCCTCCAACACACCTGAACCAAATTATCAGGATTGTTATCAGGCAACTGCAGAGCTTGCAGATGAGCTGATCATTTAATTCAGGTGTGTTAAAGGAGGGAGACATGGGAAACAAGCTGGATTGCGGCTCTCGAGGACCAGGGTTGGCCACCCCTGAATTATGGTGTACAAACTAGTGACTATTTTGTACCTTGAAGCAAATGTACCTGGAACAAAAGTGCGCTGGTGTCGGTGAAAGCCGTTTTCCATTTCTTGGACCCTGGCTGTTTACCAATTGAAAAATGGAATTGGCCCCGGGCATATTTGAAGCAGATGTCCTTCCAGTAGCTACTCGGCTTCCATGTTTTTGTCATCTGTAAAAATTAAATAAAGAGCAGGACAGGTTCATGTAAAATTTTACATTCCAATATTAAAAATAATTTTAAGAAGTGCCTTTTTTTAACCACATGCTTAGACTTTATGGACACCCAAAGTTGACTTTTTAATTATAGTACTATGTATACAATGAACTCTAAAGTGTTTATGTATCATTTATTTAAAAATTGTGATATAGAAGATGAATGAATTAATATACAAGACCCCTTAAAGAACTTGGAGAAAAACACATACGAGTCTAGAGATTATATTCTTTAAGACGTGTCTCTTTTTACCGTATGCTTAGACGATACTATATAATGTGTTAATGCATTATTTTTTTAAATTGTGAGATTCAATATTAATGAATGAATATACGAGACCTCTTTGAAGAACTTGGAGAAAACATACGAGACTAGAGAATGTTTTTAGCGATCTGATTGTTTCGATCGTCCATACACGACAACAGGGCGGAAAACTAAATAGTCATTGTTTTATCTCGCGGTTTTCCATTCGTCTTGCATGTTTTGTTGCCTTTATTTTCACTTACCTTTCTCCGATTGTTTCTTCATTGCGGCGGAAAACATGGCTGACACGCGAAGCCTCCTCCTCCACGTCAAAAAGGGGCATAGTGGACTGCCTGCGAGGGGGAAGGAGGGGGAAAAGAGGGGGAAGAGGGAAAAAGAAAAGGAGAAAAAAAAGAGGAAATTCTGCACTATTTGCATTTTTTCTTGCTTTATCATCTCAACAATGTTTATAGTCAATTCATCACTAGGTGTTTTGGCACTTTAACAGTCATGTTTCTTTTGGGATTTGAACTCACAACCAACTGATCCAGTGCGGCACATTAGACCTACCAGTGCTTGTACGACCAAAACAATGTGTGTGTACATATACGTAAATGTAGATGGCCCTTACATAATATATCCTCTCATCTTTTCAAAAAGTTTAATTATCTGCAAGATTATTTTATGTTTGAATGATTATTAGGTATGTCTTCTCAATGAAAATAAATTCAGAATAAAACAAATTACCAAGGAGAAAACAGTTAATAATAACATGACCACATAGTAAGGACAGCAATTCTTTTTATTTTTTGCATGAATATTCATAATATATATTATATTATATTATAGTATTAAAAAATAAAATATAAAAGATACCGAAGTGCAAATGAATGTGTGCAAACAGGATGTGACAAATAAAGTTACGAATATTGGTGACACCTACTACTGCAAATTCCTCCTCCAGTCATCCATATAAATAAAAGAGAGCAAAGTACAAATGAATGTGTGCAAAAAGGATGTGACGAACAAAGTCACAAATATTGGTGAAGAGCTTGCTGTACTGGAGGAGCATTGTTAAATAGAGGAGGATGCTGCGCTGGAGGAGCATGTGTAAATGGAGGATAATGGGCAAACTGAGAGTGCAGAAATAGATGATAAAATGAAGGATACTGGGACGGAGGAGATGGCCCGTACTGTGGAGGGTACAACACACAGGTTCCTTCTAGGATGCCAGAGTGCGCTGGCGGAGGAAAGCTTCTCCTTCATGGTTTTCAGGCTCTTCAAAAGTCATGACTTAATGTGCGTGTTGCACAGGGGCAGCCGGGAGTGTGTTCACTGGAGGAGAGGCTCTTTGGCCAGGTGCAGCTGTTTGGGAAGTACATTGCCTTGCAGCAGCATGTCCCTGTCCTTCCTCTTATCCCTCCTAAGCAGCCTACAGGACAAACATACATGCATAATATCATACAAAGTTGTTTATATTAAGTTATTCTACATTTTCCTTGCATGTGTTTTTTTTAGGTTAAATCATTATAAATTGTCATGACTGCTTGCAAATGAAATAACACATACCATTAAGAGACAGCCTGTTGTGTGCTTGCTCAAACTCTTCGACAAGTGTGAGGCAAACACTCACTGACTCTGTTGACTTCAGGGTCTTAGGCTGCTTGGCCGTGAGTCATGTAGAGTCTGTAAGAGACAAAGATAACATAATTTGAATTGAACACTTTTCACGGAGACATACACTCCCTCTTATTCAATGATTTGTATTGAATAAAGATGATAGCAAATTGTGGTCAAGCACCTTTCTGCCACCTGCAATCCAGGAGCAGAGCCACTCAGCTACCTGGATGCTCTCCATGGTCCTGCTGAAACCCATGCCTTTGTTCTAGCCTTCTGGGGGTATCTAATGAGTGAAAGAGACATCGAAATGTTTTATTTGGTTTTCCGGACCAGGACCCTGGCCTGTACTATAAAAGAAGTAAAAGGAATCACTATTCAATATATCTTTATGCAACCAATGAGCAGGAGGTGATGAATACTGCATTGAAGCGTAAAAGTAAGCTGTCCACCGACTGTCATGGTATTGACATGTTTCTTGTCAAAAAAGTTATACATAGCATAGCAACGCCCTTCACCTATATTTGTAATTTATCGTTTCGATCGGGTTGTTCCCAAACCAAATGAAAATTGCTAAAGTAATTCCAATACACAAAAATGACAGTAAACACAAATGACAGACCGATATCACTATTACCACAATTTTCTAAAATCTTGAAAAAACTATTTACCTAATAAACGCACTAATAAACGAAGTGATGTCATATCTTGATGATAGTGCACTCCACACTTTGTACTGTTCCTTAGTGCTCCCATATTTCACCTATTGTATTGAAGTGTGGGGAAACCGTTATAAATCCACCATCAACTCATTAGTCATACTGCAGAAACAAGCAGCACGAATTATACATAAGGTCGGATTCTTGATCACACTCATCATTTGTTTGCTCATTCTAAAACTATAAAAAAAAAATCAAAAAAAAAATCAAAGATCTTGTCAACTATCATACAGCTATAATGTTATTTAAAGCATATAATAAATTACTGCCATATAATATACAAAACCTTTTTCAGGTTCGTGAGAGTGTGTATAGTTTGCGAGGCTCTGGAGATTTTATGTCACCGAGATTTTGAACTACTCACAAACGTTTTTGTGTGTCTGTATGTGGAGTGAAACTTTGGAACAATTTAGACAATCAATTCAAGCATTGTCAAAATTGTTGTATAAAAATATGGTCTGGCAGTAGTATCCCACAAAGTAAAGATGTTGGACAATGTGATCGGGGTGGGATAAAATAAGTTGTTTCTTCTTCCCACTCCCTTTCGAGTACAAATAATTTGTTAAATTATAAAGTATTTCTGTTTCCTGTGCATGCTCAAAATAAAAAAGCATCATTTCATCATCATTTGTCCCATGGAATGTACATATAATTATGGCAGGGTGGCAACCCTGGTCCTCGAGAGCCGCAATCCAGCTTGTTTTCCATGTCTCCCTCCTCCAACACACCTGAACCAAATTATCAGGATTGTTATCAGGCAACTGCAGAGCTTGCAGATGAGCTGATCATTTAATTCAGGTGTGTTAAAGGAGGGAGACATGGGAAACAAGCTGGATTGCGGCTCTCGAGGACCAGGGTTGGCCACCCCTGAATTATGGTGTACAAACTAGTGACTATTTTGTACCTTGAAGCAAATGTACCTGGAACAAAAGTGCGCTGGTGTCGGTGAAAGCCGTTTTCCATTTCTTGGACCCTGGCTGTTTACCAATTGAAAAATGGAATTGGCCCCGGGCATATTTGAAGCAGATGTCCTTCCAGTAGCTACTCGGCTTCCATGTTTTTGTCATCTGTAAAAATTAAATAAAGAGCAGGACAGGTTCATGTAAAATTTTACATTCCAATATTAAAAATAATTTTAAGAAGTGCCTTTTTTTAACCACATGCTTAGACTTTATGGACACCCAAAGTTGACTTTTTAATTATAGTACTATGTATACAATGAACTCTAAAGTGTTTATGTATCATTTATTTAAAAATTGTGATATAGAAGATGAATGAATTAATATACAAGACCCCTTAAAGAACTTGGAGAAAAACACATACGAGTCTAGAGATTATATTCTTTAAGACGTGTCTCTTTTTACCGTATGCTTAGACGATACTATATAATGTGTTAATGCATTATTTTTTTAAATTGTGAGATTCAATATTAATGAATGAATATACGAGACCTCTTTGAAGAACTTGGAGAAAACATACGAGACTAGAGAATGTTTTTAGCGATCTGATTGTTTCGATCGTCCATACACGACAACAGGGCGGAAAACTAAATAGTCATTGTTTTATCTCGCGGTTTTCCATTCGTCTTGCATGTTTTGTTGCCTTTATTTTCACTTACCTTTCTCCGATTGTTTCTTCATTGCGGCGGAAAACATGGCTGACACGCGAAGCCTCCTCCTCCACGTCACTGTGCGCCGGCTTGCTACATCCGGGTCTTTTTCTTCATCCGGGTCTTTTTCGTTCGGAAGTGTTCGGACCTTCGTTCGGAAGTGTTCGGACCTACGTTCGGACCTTTTGTTATGTCGCCGTTCGGACCTTTTGTTATTTGTTCGGACCTGTTCGGAAATGTTAGGACCTTAAAGCAGCCCAACTGCTAGCGGGTGCGGCCACCTCGTCTGAGCTGCCATTTGCACATGCTGAACAATATGAACAATAGCACTGCTATGACGTCACTGGACATGTGGCATGATCTGCATAAATATACTGTGAGGTGCCATACAGAATTTGATGGTATTTACTTGCTTGAAACTCAACCCTTAAGAGCTTGACCGAAGGAAAAAAAATCAGCCCCAATACACGTCTTTGAAACAAAATAGAGGGAACATGTCTATCATGCCGGATTGGCAAGCTCAAGCACAAAGCCATCAACACTTAAAGTAAATCTTAGCGGAAGTTGGCCATTTTAGTTAGAAGCAGCAAAAAAATCTGAATTTGACTTTGGAGGTTCCTCTGTGTGCATTATTAACTCATTCACTGCCATTGACAGTGATACATGCCAAATCAAATTTTACTGGAATGACTGGCAATGAATGATTACGTTTCAATGCTATTGACAGCGATAGGCGTCCAATACGTTTTGAAGGAACCTTAGTCTTAACCCTTTGTACTGACTCCATTTTGAGAGGTTTAAAGAAGGCTCACCGAGAACAAGTTGACAATTTATTCGGGTCGACAGCGATCAAACAGAAAGGTGAAACAGACACAGACTCAGGTGAGGAAGCAAACTTGTTCCAAGGTCACCATATCAGAAATCAACAAAACGTTTCCAAGGAAAATGACCACGATTAGTTAAACATTGTCTTGTGAAGGCTCTTGTGGGGCGGGCTGTGGGCAGGAAGAAGGGTGTGTTTAGGATTATTGTCTGTTTGTGGATTGGAAAGGAGGATTAGGGAGTTAATGTTGTCCAGGCAACGAGGGTTGTGGATTTTGCCACCTCAGCGTCAAAAGGGCTCTTAGAATCTTGTCAGTCGTGTTATCAATTGGATATCGGGCATTCTCCGGTGTTTTTTGTGTTCGGATAGAGCATCCCGCCATTTGTTCTGGACTGTCCGGGAGAACTGATTGCGAGAGTTAGTGCGTCAATCTTGCTCATGACGCACACATTTGGATTTCATGATAAGAAGTCGTTGTGTATCTTTTATGCCCTATGTTCTGCTTTTTTTCCTTAAACTATGGTATAAGTGCTATTTATTTTATATTGGGTGTGTTAGAGTAATACAAACAGTCAAACAGTAAATACAAGAAACGATACTATTCCCCGATTGATTATATTAAGTGTGTTAGAATAATGCAAACAGTTAGACGGTGCCTACGAGAAAAGGTACTATCTACTTCAGTTTGGACTGGAAGTAACAGTCCATCATGGACGTTTACAGTCTGCTATATGTTAGTCATGGACTAAGTAATGCTTAAACTGCCATTGATGGCAAAAGTCGTCCAATCCAATTTGACTGAACGATTGCTGCTAGCCTTCCAAGTCGAAATGGATTGGACAACAATCGCCGTCAGTGCCAGCCAAAGAGTTCATTTCTAAAATAAGATTAAAGCTGTTTAATAGTAAGAAGGTTCTTGATGTTTTTTCTTAGTTGCAGTGTTGTGAGTGGTACTATGCCAAAGTTACTGCGTGGTCAATGTCAAAACAGTTAATTTTTAAAGAAACTCTGGTTCATCTATCACTGTCAATGGCAGCCAATGAGTTAACGGAGTGAGCAAATTGGCTTACCAATGGACGTGTTTGTGCACATTGAACAGTCACTGGTGCACAAGCACTGACAACTTTCATGTTGGAATTCATGTCTCGAGTGCTGTGCTCCTTTTTACAACCTTCCTCCCTCTTTGGCTTCGTCATCTTCACGGCTAACTCAGACATCAAACCTGATGACTCTCCTGTAAAAGGCAGCAGGAGAGGCAAAGGGAAGAAGGACAAAAAGAAGACCAACGTCGACCCGGCTGATAAGAAAAAGGCCAAGCTGGATGAGCTTAAAGTAAGGCAATGTCATATCCCACCTGCGTTAGGTAAAACTCTTGGTGTGTTTGATTTTTTTTTTTTTTTTTTTTTTTAAATAATGCTCTCAAAAGGTCTACCCCAAAGAGCTGGAGAGTGAGTTTGACAACTTTGAAGACTGGCTGCACAGTTTCAACCTCTTTAGGGGCAAAGGCGGCGACGATGATGACCAGAATGGCTCAGACGAAGACAGGATTGTTGGGAAATTCAAGGTAAGATGGGTAACTGTCATAACTTTATTCAATTAGAATGAATTTCACGGAGCTACAATCCGCAGTACTTCTCTTGGTGAAATTGAAGCGGTGTTGCTTACCTCCAATTTGCTCCCAATGCATTTTTGACATTATTTCAACTAGTGCTGCAACGATTAATCGATTCACTCAAGTAATTCAATTAGGAAAAAAGCTTCAAATCAAATTTTGCTGCTTCGAGGGTTCGTTTAATTAGAGTGGCGTTGTAATTGTTTGTTTTGAAAGGATTTGCATTTAGCTTTATTGATTTGGGTGGGTACACTGCCCTGTAGTGGCAACTGTGAATATAATATACCGTATTGGCCCGAATATAAGACGACCCCGATTATAAGACGACCCCCTCTTTTTCAAGACTCAAGTTTGAAAAAAAGACTTTTTGAACACCAAATTAATTTTTATACAGAAAATAATTACAATACATCTGAAACGAATGATTATAACAATATATTTGAGAGAAAAGGCATTTAATTTCGCATTCAAAACTTAATATCTGAACATTTAAACATTTAACATTTAAATATGTAAACTAAAGTGCAATCAAATTCATAAATGAATGGCTTCTGGTTTTTACATTACACTCTGTGACACCATATTCCACAGCCGCTTTGCAGTTGTTTGAAGACACCGCCTCATTTATCACCATCAACTTGAAGTTTGCGTCATAACTTCTCCTCAGCTGCCGGTTAACCTGGATAATCTTCGACCCACTTTTCTCCAAATTGTCGCGAAGTTTCTCCATTTTCGGTTATCTCTTCTATTACCGGTATTTTCTTCTCTTTTCCTTCTTACCACTTTCTTCTTCGTGTCAGGGGTTCGCTTTGGCCGCCGGAGTCGCGTTCAGCATTCGATTCATTGATGACTGGCGCCATCCAGCGTCGTGAATGGGTATATGTCTAGGCCGCAGTTTTTTTTTTTTTTTTTTTTTTTTTTCAGGCCGCAGTTATAAGACGTCCCCCAGGTTTTCATTCTTACTTTAATGCAAAAAACACCGTCTTATATTCGGCCCAATACGGTAACTACTCATTACAAAAATAATCGATAGCTGCAGCTCTAATTTCAACATTGTGGGGATCAGCTTTGTAGTTATTTTTCTAATTATTTTACACATTTTGCAATAAAATTATTGAATGGTTAATAAGTGTGAAATAGAAAATTGCTCCAAAACAAGTTCTCTGATGTTGTTATGAAGCAATTGCATCTGGTTTTAAGATTTTTCATGTTATTTTCAATCGCTATGTTTGCTGTAGTCCACACTAAAGTGGCATAAAAAAAATGTTGAAATTATTTGAAACTATTAAGTGTATTGTTGGCACCGTAGCTCGTTAAACTAATGCTCCCTGCTTTACTTTTAGTAAGTTTCAAGTTCCAGCTATAACGGTAAACTAACTTTAGTCTGAAATGGTAACATTTCTCTGGAAACATCTTTTCTTGGACTTTCTTCCTCATCGAACCCACTTTCAGAGTCATATTTTGACTCGTTGCACGTTGAAATCAATGAGTCTTGACTGCAATTTGCCACCAAATGTTTGTCATAGCCTGTCGGTTTCCATCTCTGTCGACGGAAACCACAAAAGATTTTAATGCACAATTTCATCAACTGTCCATCCATGAGATAAAATTGCTTTTTGAATACCTTTTACAAGATTCAATATATGAAAATAAGACTTTTAAACCTCTTTGTAAACAAATTCTGCCTTTATAAATATACAAAGTGTGGCAGGAGTTTGTCCTTAATAAGTGAGCCAACACAGTCTTCATAAATCCTTGGCTGCCACTGAAAAGGGATCATTCACTAATTATTTTATGTTTTGTTTTTTTCTAATTTAATGAAAGGGCTCACTATGCCTGTACAAAGTGTCCGATGAGCTGCCCAGAGACTTTGACTCCAACATGGGGATGTTCCAGAATATTCCGCACAACGACCCCATCAATGTGCTGGTGCGAGTTTACGTCATCAGGGTAAGGCCGGCCACAAATCGCAGCTGCCATCCTGTCAGTTCCATCTATTGATACCTATAGAAAATGGATGTTAAGGATAAAAAAATCCGAATTGAAAAATCTCTCTCTGGCGGCAGGCGACCGATCTTCACCCGGCGGACATTAACGGCAAAGCCGATCCATACATCGCCATCAAACTAGGAAAGAATGAAGTGAAGGACAAAGAAAATTACATCTCCAAACAGCTCAATCCGCTGTTTGGAAAGTAAGGACAATATCTGTCTGATTTCGAAAACATTTTTTCATATCACTCGCTCCTTCCGTGATCAGATCGTTCGACATCGAGGCCACCTTTCCAATGGACTCCACGCTCACCGTGTCCATCTACGACTGGGACCTGGTGGGCACCGATGATCTGATTGGTGAAACCAAACTGGACTTGGAAAACCGCTTCTACAGCAAGCACAGGGCCACCTGCGGCATCACAGCTAGCTACACCACGTAAGGAACGGACATAAGTAGCATAAGAAATTGCTCATGTTTGAGTTAGTTGTGAGCAATTCGTTGGTTGAAAGATGGAATGGATTAGAATTTCCAAAATGGCAAAGAAAGAAAGAAAGTTGATATCCGATCAGAATTGGGTAGATGATCAAGTTTTTCTAGGTTCTCTGTAAAATCTGAAAAATTACCAAAGAAGAGGAGACATGATCGCTTCGACACACGAGCTTTTCGACATCCGACGTAAAATTCGACTCGCCAGTTGGTTCTATATCCAAGGACATGCTTGAAATACGATGATTTATGACAGTGCGGCAGTTTCTTTGTTTTCTCGCAAGATGGACGCACAGCGGATTTTCTTGTGAGAGAAATCAATGTGGGTTCCAAAAAGGTTAGTGCACGTGGTGAAAAAAGGAAAAAGGTGAGGTTCACTATTCAAATGAAGATGGAAATGATAGATTTCAGTTTTAGCTCAGTAGTCACCAAGTAGCACTGGTCCCTAATGTGCTCCAATACAGCAGGTATTATACATTTATTTTGAACACTGCAAAAACTCAAAATCCTATCAGTACTTTACTACTTACAGTTTAGACTAACTTAAAACTTAACTAGACCTTAAAAATAGCTTGACACAAATGGAAATTAAATTGAAACACGTGGGAAAAACACATAGCTTTCAAGTGATGTGTGTTATCAAGCGTAATTACATTTTTAGGTAAGAAATATGTTTGTTTGTTTTTTATAAGATCTAGAAGTTTTTTGAGTGAAAGCAGTGATTTCTTTTTTTTTTGTCACATCTTAGATGCAATGGTTGGCTGTTTTCAACAATGTACATCGAAAATAAAGACATTGATTGACTGAAAATGGTTCAATATTGGATTAAATGTCTTTTTTTCTCATGTATATTTATAATTGCGCTTTACCTAAAAAAATGTTTTATCCGATTACTCGATTAATCGATAGAATTTTCAGTCGATTACTCTATTACTAAAATATTCGATAGCTGCAGCCCTAGTGTAATTGCTATTTGCAATAGTACCAGCAGTATTTATTAAGGATTTAGTGTAGGTTTTTGGGCTGTGGAAAAAATTAATGGAATTACAATGTATTCTCATGTAAAAAATCCTGCTCGACACACGACTATTTTGACTTACAAACAAGGTCCTGGAACGAATTAACTTCGTATGTAGGGGTACCACTGTACTAAACACTTACATCTGACATCTGTAAATTCATTGAGCTGTTAGAAAAGTGAAACATTTGGGGCTTGTGGGGAGTCTCCTTAGAAAAATAAGCTCAAACACAGCTTAAGGATGCATACCTTGAAGTGAAAGTTTCCGAGGTAGGAGTTTCTTCAAAAGAATTCTGAAGGTTTAAAATGTATTGACAATAATCAGGATTCCTGTGGATTCTTAAAAATGTTGTAATCATGTAAAAGTGTTACGAAAAGGCATCGAATTTCATCTAGTAAGACTTAACTTTTTAAATTGCGATGCAACGTTTGAAGTTGTGTCGAAAAAATATTTTGTAAAATTAGCCCCAGAACTGGCATTGGATTCTGTGTGGTCTTAAAACGGTATTAAATTTTCCTTGATGAAACCTGTAGCAACCTGAAGCGACCTTGCTATTTATAACTATAAGAAAAAAATGTGTTTTTGGGAGGGTCACTATTTTGTCCTTACTCTCTGCAGCCACGGTTACAACATTTGGCGAGACCCAATGAAACCCACTCAGATCCTGGCAAAGCTGTGCAAGGACGGCAAATTGGACGGGCCTCACTACGGACCTGGTGGACGGGTCAAAGTGGAGAACCGCGTTTTCATGGCGCCCACAGAGATAGAGGATGAAAACGGTAACCAGTTTCCTTCCTGCTCTTGTTTTTTGAAGAACAAACTGACTAAAAACATAACCGTGCTCAGGTCTAAAGAAGCAAACCAATGAGCACCTGGCGCTGACCGTGCTCAAGCACTGGGAGGAAATACCGCGGGTTGGCTGCAAATTGGTACCGGAGCACGTGGAGAACAGGCCGCTCCATCACCCGGACAAACCGGGAATTGAACAAGTGAGCAATCAGCCGTCTCGCACCTTAACCAGTGTTCTTATCGTTTGATGATCAATTTCTTCTCGTGGTCAATTGCAGGGCAGAATTGAGATGTGGGTGGACATGTTCCCCAAGGACATGATGGCACCTGGTCCTGCCCTTGACATTTCACCCAGGAAACCAAAAAAGTACAGAACAAACAAATTTGACATCCATGTGCAGCAAATTTGGATTTTTTTTTTTTTTTCATTTTTAGGCGGTGTACGTTGTGAGTTAAATTTTGATATAAATTATATGGAATTAGTAATTATTCTCATTATTTTGTAATATAATCGCTTTAACCATATAGCCTTGGACGCATGTAAAGCGATCCCTTGGTACACGCGCTTCAAACTTTGCGCCCTCAGTCCATCACGAATTTTTTTTTCCAGTTTAAAAAAAGAAAGAAAGATGAGCTGTCCCGAGCTGATCGCGTGGTCTCCCTCCCTCCCTTCTTTTCCCTGCTCTTTGGTCGGGCAGTGAGTGCACTGAAGTTGCCTATTAAAGTTAAAGATGATTGACAGATGTTTAGTCTTTGATCTTGCCAGAGAAGTGAACTTCAAAGTGCCGCATGCGTCAATCATCGTTTAACCTGTTTACCAGCTGGTTTGGCAACTCATTGTGTGCAAGTCAGCAGCTTGAGCAGATTTGAGTGGACTCACTCAATGAAGCATTTAATAAAGCCCAACATTTTTCTACTACTTTGTTCTTGTTTAAAAATGATTCGGTGGGACACTAACATATTTAAAACTTATCATAATTATTACATTTGAAGCGCTTAACTCAGACATGTCAAAAGTCCGGCCCGGCGGCCAAATGCGGCCCGTGGTCAAATTTCATCCGGCCCCCAGCCTCTCTCATAAAATCAATAACATCTGGCCCGCACACAGACTTAATAAATTGGTCAGCAGTACTGCTACCAGCGTATGAAGTAGCTTACACACTAAATGCTGCTCCTCATTTACCCACTAAAAGGCAGCAGCACTCTAAGCAACATTACTCCATGTCACCCTTTACTTCCAATTTTCTAAAATGGTGACAATCAACCAAAAAAAAAAAAAGTTGACTGCGACGGCCGACGCTTCAAGGATAGGTGGATATTGGACTATTTCTTCACTAAAATACGCAACAACTGTGACTGCCTCATTTGCAAAGAGACAGTCGCTGTTTTTAAAGAGTTCAATGTAAGGCGATATTACCAAACAAGACACGCCGAGATGTACGACAAGATTACAGGGAAGATTAGCAGCGAGAAATTGAAGCAACTTGAAGCTAGTTTAATTTCACAGCAGCAGTATTTCACAAGAGCCCGAGAGTCAAAAGAACGCCACAAAGGCTAGTTGCTAGATTGTTGAAATTATTAATTATAAAAAATAATAAAGCAAATGTGACGCACAGAATGGCTTGCTAAAATGTGCTTAAAAATATTGTTCTACGTAAAGGACGTCAGCCAAGGTCGGCCCCCCACATTTTTATCACACCAAATCTGGCCCCCTTTGCAGAAAGTTTGGACACCCCTAGCTTAACTCATTCACTCCCAGCCATTTTCACCGGAGCAATGCCCTTCACTCCCAGCCGTTTTAGTGGATTTTGACTGATTTTGCAAGGCCCACAGAAAATTCTGTTCTATTGCTATATAAACATGGAACCCACCAAAAGATTAGACTCTCTTCTTTCAGCAGGAAAAAAAAACAGTTCATATCTTTTTCCATTCTTTAGAAATCAGAAGTAGAAAATAGATTAGTTTGAGCAATTTTCCAATTTCTAATGAAAAAACAGAGAAATTGAGCTTTTTGTAAAAGCATACATTTGAAACATAACTTTGACTTTAACACAGCTATTTTTCGCTTTTGTGACATCCCAAACATCTGAATAATGTTTTCGTTCTACTAAATAACATAAACAACAAGACAAATAGAGATTTTGATCGCAAAGTAACAATTTATTTACACATAACTAAACTATTGAACTATTGAACTACTTGTGCACATAACAACGGGGAAACGGTGCTCCCGGTTGAATGAGGTGGCTCACAGTAATCTGATGATTCTGGATCAAGATCGGTTTCACTTTTTTCATCATCTTCATCGTTGGTTTCAACCTCGGGCTCAGGAGTAACGCTACGTGAGCTACGCAGAACGCGCGTGGAACCTGACGCGGTTGTGGCCGTCACCGTCTGTCTCATCAAAATAGATTTTCTTGAATCCTTCTTTGACGATGGTTTCCTTTTCTTTTCAAAACACTCCTCCGTGTCGTTTGCTTTTTTTCCACGATCGTTCTCCACATTTTTCTCAAATTCTCACGCGTCTTCACAAGATCACTCCAACTTCCGTTTCCTGACTATTTTTCTTCACTTCCTTTCTTGGCCCGAGATGAGATCTTACAAAATGTGCTACTTCCTTCCAGTGGCCAGTTTTATTGCTTTAAAATGAGTTTTGAGCATTGTGCATTGCAGTTTAGGTGCAAGAGAACCTAGAGATTGCTCTTGTCCCAAAAAAAAAAAAACGTATAAGACGTATAAATACATTTTTGGGAGCAAATGAGTTAAAAACCATTTATTAAAAAAAAAATATATATATATATATACATATATATATACAGTATATTATATGCATAAATGTTTTTTTTTTAATTATACTTTGGGGGGAAAAAAATGAAAAAACATGTCATATACTGTATATGCATCCCCTTCAGGTTTGAGCTGCGGGTCATCATTTGGAACACAGATGAAGTAGTACTGGAAGACGATGACATCTTCACCGGGGAGAAATCCAGTGACATATTCGTCAGGGGGTAAACCTGCCATCTTCAGGTAACCTTGTTTTCTCACAGAATTTATGAATCTTTTGTCATGGTCCAGTTGGCTCAAGGGGCAGCAGGAAGACAAGCAGGACACAGATGTCCACTACCACTCCATCACCGGCGAGGGCAACTTCAACTGGCGCTTTATCTACCCCTTTGACTACCTGATGGCTGAGGAGAAGATCGTCATCTCCAAGAAGGAGTCCATGTTTGCCTGGGATGAGACAGAGTACAAAATTCCGGCCCGCCTAAACCTACAAGTGTGGGACGCCGACCACTTCTCGGCCGATGACTTCCTAGGTGATCACAATTTGCCAATTGTAGGCGCTAGATTGGAAATGTGGAATTGTATCTCTCCGCATCAAAAGGTGCAATCGAGCTGGACCTGAATCGTTTCCCGCGCGGCGCCAAGACAGCCAAACAGTGCACTATCGAGATGGTGACCAACGAAGCCGACATGCCCACTGTGTCCATCTTCAAGCAGAAGAGGATCAAAGGATGGTGGCCTTTTGTGGCTCGAAACGAGGATGACGAGTTTGAACTCACCGTACGTTTGGCGTCATTTATAATACGCTATTAGCGTAAATTATACACTGTACACCCATGGTCAAAAGTTTTGAGATGCTTTTTCATGCAACTGAATTGTGAAAAGTCGCAAAACCTGACCTGCACATGACTATAAGCTACAAATATCCATGATATACATGGAATCTTTACATAAAAAGACGTTGAACACAAAGATTGGATTGAAAAAAAAAAAAAAAAGACTTGATTAACCCTTTTATGCCCCAATAATGTTGTTGTTTGTTTTTTTTCATCACATTCATATTGGACAGGCGTCTCAAACTTTCTTCCCACGGGGCAATACCTTTCGGACCCCATTTGACATCCAATTGTAGTAATAGTGTGCCCATGCATATTTTGCAATGGATAATAAAAATATTTATGACTAGTTTTTAATAAAATAAATGAATTATTTGTAGGATCCATTTTGAAAAAAACAAATGAATTATTCAACCCTTTTAGGGACATCGGTCACTCCAGTGGACATTAGGGGTGTGCCATCTTAGGCACCCCACGATTCAATTCGATTACGATTCAGGGTGCTACGATTCGATTATCGAACGATGATCACGGTGTTGTTGAAGCCTGAACGATATATCGTTTAAATATCGCCATCGCGATGTGCGTGTGCGCAATAGTCCCATCGCAAGCAAATGCGATAGTTTTTCTTTTTTTTTTATCCACATACGCCTCACTTTCTGGTCTGCGCACAGCCTCCTACCCTCCCTCTCCCAGACTTTTGATCCTCTCAGTCACTGCGGCACAACAATGGCTTTGATCTGGCAAAGAAGCAGACTTCACACGGGCATCTGTCAATCATCGTTTAACTTGTTAAACAGTTGTAAGGAAGCCGCGCTGGAATGAATGTGTGTACTGTGGGGACGTTGGAGACATTTAAATGCCAGAAGTGATCATGAGGAGTTTGAAATTTCTACATGTCACTTCAACGGTCACAGCTAAAGTAGATAAACAGAAGCATTTAATAAAGCCAAGCATTTATCTGCTACAGTACTTTATTCTTGTTCAAAAATGATTTGGTTGGACAGTTATTTTTAAAACTTATCATAATTATGACATTTGAAGTGCTTAAAAACCATTTATTTATATACATTTTTTAAATCACTTTGGGGGGAAAAGTGAGAAAAAAATCATGTCTTATATGTATCTCTTTCCAATGCTAAATCTGAACAAATACATTGGGCACAAAAAACACACACACAAAAAAAAAAAAAAAAAATGGGGGAGGTGCGCTACTTCGTGGTTTTTCACTTATCGCGGCGGGTTCTGGTCCCCATTAACCGCGAAAAACAAGGGATGACTGTACACTGTGGTGATGGTGAGTCATCTAAAGTCTTTCCAAACAGCTATTTAAGTCATCTTGTGAAAATTTCTTGAAAAAAATATATATACATTTTTTTAAAATATTGCAATATAATATCGCAATATATCGCAAACCCCAAAAAAATCGCAGCAATAGTTTTTTTCAATATCGTTCAGCCCTAGTGTTGATGATGATCACGGTTATCATGATTATCGATGCATCGTAGAGTAGCCAAACAGATTTATGTCCATCATTTATTTAAAATATCCCAATGACTCAATAGGAATGATAGCAAAACATACCCATGCAACAAAAAGCTGCCCTTAAACTGTTCTTTTTTTGTTTTTTGCTTTTTTTTTTACAAAGATCAAACATCTTTTTTAAAGATGACTTAAGAAAATATTTAAACATAGTAATATCAAATAAGGGATGGTTTAAATATGCTACGTGATTAATGTGGTCAACAGATCAACAATCCGCTTTTAAAGCTATTACAAGAAAACACAATGCTTAAAAGTATGAGAGGAAACATGCAAAAAGTATTTTGAGGCAATGAAAAGGTAATAAAAGACTCAATAATAACACAAATAGTAAGTACGTATGTGTTGGACGTCTTGCCGGGTAAAAGGAATTGCAGCAACCCGGTAGTATTCGTCGAGTGACAATGACAATCTACGTCATCATCCCGAGCGTCCATTGCAGGTATAAAAGCATGGCGCCCTCCGTAGATCAAAAAATGTACTAAATATAGATTTTTATATCAATGGCAATATTTTATGTGTTTCTAATAACATATCTTAGTAAAAGAGAACAATTGTGGCTTATTCGAGCCTACAAGTCTTTAAGGTTCCGAGGTTCCCTTTAAAGTGGCCTTCAGAGAAAAATGTTTGGACATCCCTGCACTTGGTCATCTGTGTTGGTGGTTCCCAAGTTCCTCTTTGTGTTTGTGTCTACAGGGCAAAGTAGAGGCAGAACTTCATCTTCTGACTGGTGAAGAGGCAGAAAAATGCCCAGCGGGGGAAGGTCGCAACGAGCCGGAACCTCTGGAGAAACCCAAGTATGAAAAAGCTTTTCACCCTAAACAGACAACTCAAATGGTCTACAGTAAATTAAAAAATACGAGCTGTTTAAATGCCGTATTTTCTGGACTATAAATCGCACTCTTTTAATAGTTTGGCTTAGCCTGCGACTTATCCCTTGTATTATGTTCAGACTGAAATTGACTGGTTTTCAAGTTTGGGTATGCAAAGATCAATGGTACCTTTTACATATCCAAATTTGAAAACGGGTCAATTTTGAAACTCATTCATTGCAAAGAGCTGACAGAAACTGCTTTGTATTTTCGTGTTGTCTCCTGAAATGTCAACTGGCAAACGTCTCATTGCATTTTAGTCTCCCGTTAAAAAAAGGGTCGTTAACGAAGTATTTTCGTTAGCGTTATTAGTAGAGGCGTGCGAAATTTCAGATTCTTAGATTATTTGCCATTCGGCCGCGGAATATTCGATAATGATTCACAAACATCCAAATTCCGATTATTGAATTATACCAGGTAAAGCGGAACTAAAACACAGTCAGCGCGGTCTTCGGGACGCAATGAGGAACGGACCGAGACTAAATACAGGCATGAAAATGGGTCAGGGGTTAAAAAGGTGAGAAGGGTGTGGAGGAAATATGTTCCAGTGCACTGTACACCCCATCAAAATATTGGGCTCTGTCGACCCACGCTGTGTTTCAGCAGGGCCGTGCAGAGACCGGTGGAGGGGCAGGTGCTCGTAGATCAAAAGGGGCACATGAACAAGTATTTAATGCACCTTAAAACAACATAACTTCAATTTTAACCAGTTTTAGATAATAATTGGCTGCGACTGTGA
The DNA here is from genome assembly GCF_030265065.1 of Corythoichthys intestinalis. NCBI lineage: Eukaryota > Metazoa > Chordata > Actinopteri > Syngnathiformes > Syngnathidae > Corythoichthys > Corythoichthys intestinalis. Next base: position 34,720,816 of record NC_080409.1, on the reverse strand, counting down.
CATACTTCAATTGGGAGGGGGCAACAGTGAATAGAAATCAAACTGTCATCAACACTTTCTGGCTGTGACTAAGTCAGTCTGCCACTTTTCTTCCTTCAACCTCTGCATCAAAACTCCCTCCCTCAACTTATTCATCTGAGAACAAACCACATCAGATGGTCACTGAGCCACCAACAGCACAGTTTTCTAAAACTATTATTTCATTATTATCCATACTTAACAACTCTAGCACCTAATGATTAATAAAGCGATGACATAAAATCTTATAGAAAAATAACATTGTAATTGTGTTTATAATTGTATTTAAGACCCGACTATCCTTGCAAACTTGTTCTTACCAGGTCTGCTATTCACCCAGCTGATGAGGTATCCACTGCCTTTAGCAGCCTCATCCAACTCCTTTATCCCTCAATCTCCTTTCCCTACGAGGCATGTCTATGTAATGTAATGTGTGTTATTAAAAAAAAACAAAAAAAACAAACAGACTCCCCGGTGGCTTTTAGTTTTAAAGCTTTCTTAATTTCTTTCTCTCTCAATAACTATGGAGGTAGATTTGTGTTTTTATTATTCAATCAAAAAACAAAGTTACTTCTATCAAAAACAAAGTTACTTCAATCAAAATACAGTATACAGTATACATTTAATCCCAAAAAAGTCAACTCAATAAAAAAAAAATTGTTTTTGATTGCAAAAATAAATTTGAGACAAAAAAACCGTTTGAAAACTATTTTTCTTGATTGAAACAAATTTTTCCATTGAAGTAATGTTGTTTTGCCTTTGGGCCACATTTTGGCTAAGACATTTGTGTCTTTATTATTCAATCAAATAAGTTGCTTCAAACAAAAATATATATATAAAAAGAAAAACTTTGCACATGTGTCAATCACCGTTTAACAAAGCCTGAGAGGGTTTGAGTAGACTCACTATGAAGCATTTAATAAAGCCAAGCATTTTCTTACTACTTTATTCTTGTTTAAAACATAATTCGGTGGGGCAGTAACATGTTTAAAACTTATCATAATTCTTACATTTTGAAGTGCTTGAAAACCATTTATAAATGATACTTTGGTGAAAAAAGTGAAAAAACATGTCTTATATATATGTATCTTTTTTCCAATGTAAAATCTGAATAAATACATTGAACACGCACAAAAAAATGGGGGGGGCGCTACATCGCGGTTTTCACTTATTGCGGCGGGTTCTGGTCCCCATTAACCGTGAAGAACGAGGGATCCCTGTATTGCTGAAAAGCTTTAAGAAGCAAGAGTCATTCCCACCAGTCGTCGGGCCGGTGTTGTGCCGACACCGGCCGTCAGCTCAAGTCCCAGCCGAGGCGGACGACGGGAGCGATACGAGGCGCCGCCCTCCATCCGAGAGCATGCCGCTTAATTTGACTCAACAGTGTGTTTCTTCGTTTATATTACCGCTAAATACACAAGCTTGACGCCAATTTAACGGGAGCTATTTTTTTTTCATGGGTGATTTGGCTAGCTCTGGCAGGGTTCAACGCAAGCAGCAACGAATGGCAGTAACTTTTTTATATCGCAAAATGTGAAAACGATTGAAACCATTACTCACCAAATTCAATCTGCTGGCAAATACAGGCAAGTGTGTATGCTGCGCTCTGGTCTGCCCCGGTGTGGATAAGGCCTGCTTTTTGTTTTCGCAGCTTTGCAATGCAACCAAAGGCTCTCCGAGCACTACGTGTACACGTAAGGAGTGCGCGCGTTTGGAATAATGGAACGCAGCTTGGGCCGATGATTGGTTCTCGTCAGCGAAGCATCTAGAAGGATTTGCTGACAGTCCAATTGTCACTTTTTAAAAGAACCGATTTCTTAAGTGCTCAGTTTACGTACTAAGTTAATCACATGATGATAATAATAATAATAAAATAAAACCTACCGACCCCCCCCCCCTCCCAAAAAGAATTTCTCCTCGGATCTATGCAATTCACGTAGGTCGCCCTTTTTGACTTCAAAACGGCGAATTTCGCCGAAAGGTGAGAGATTTTCATGCCTGTAAATATCATGTTCAACTCATGCCGCTAGATAAAAAAACAATAATGCCTGACTGCGGCCGACAGCCACAAAAAACAACGCCCAGTTGCTAGTTGCTACAAAAATACGGCCACATACGACTACGGTAGATATCACATATCTGTAGAACTAGATGCAAATTGACAGACGACGGCATCGTTAGAACATATATAGAGAACTAGATGCGAAATGACAGACTTGCCGGCGTTAGTAAAGAGCCGCCATCTTAAAGCAGTAAACTTCTCTAGAAGGCTCTGTTGTTGCGAACCTAATTAACTTTTTATCTAAAATACCGTATTGGCCCGAATATAAGACGGCCCTGATTATAAGACGACGCCCTCTTTTTCAAAACTCAAGTTTGAAAAAAACTTTTTGAACACCAAATGACTTTTTATACAGAAAATAATTACAGTACATCTGAAACAAATGATTATAACAATATATTTGAGAGAAAAAGCATGTTATTTTGCCTCATTCAAATCTTAATATCTGAACATTTAAATATGTAAACTAAAGTTCAATCACATTTGTAAATGAATGGCTTCTGGTTTTTGAAATGTAAATAAACCAATCTATTGTGATAAAACAACAAAATTGCAATAACTGCATTAACCATCAAAGTGAAGTCGAACTGTAACTGTAGTCTTGAAACAAATCTGAACAAGGAAAAACATTGCAATAAAATAATGCAAAATGAGAGAACATCGCTTCAATGATATCTGGCGCCATCTAGCGTCGTGAATGGGTATAACATCTATACCGCGTATATAAGACGACCCCCACTTTTTCAGTCTTATTTCAATGCAAAAAAACACCGTCTTATATTGGGCCAATACGGTACTCCCAAATTGGCAAAATCTTGACTTGAATCTATCTTTAAAACAGTTTTAAAACTTTCGCATGCCGAAAGTAGACAGAAGGGAAATTATGGAATAACGAGAGCAATTTTAACAACTTTAACAGTTGATTCGCAACATTAAATTAATTGAATGTACTTCAAAGCTGCTGATACAGAATGGGGACTTGAGTATTTTATTTACTGTTTTTAACTGTTAACTTGATACTGATAGTAATTTGGTTTAGCCTGAGAGGATTTTTGAACAATTTTGGAACTATTGTACAAAACATTAAAAGCGGGGGTGAAGGGGTGTATGGGGTGGTACATCAATAATCGATTTATAATCGAATCGGAGCCTCTGAATCGTAATCGAATCGTTAGATGCCCCAAGATTCCCACCTCCAGTCATTGGTAACGGAAGCAACACTTGCGTCCATACAACGTCATAGTTTGATAATCGTCTTGTATGTAGGTTCGATGTGATGTTGTTTCGCAATAGGATACAAACACAGGATTCGATATGTTACGACATCACAATATCATGTGAAAACAAGAACTGATGTCCTTAAATTATCTACTCGGAAGAGCCAAAATACATTAAACACCGCTCAGGTACGATATAGTATTTGACAAAACAAGACTTAATCGAGTCGGGGCAAATCTGACATGATACGATAAGATGTGTGCTTTGTGTTCCCGCAGCCGTCCTGACACCAGCCTTCTGTGGTTCCTCACTCCCTTCAAAGCTGTTAAACACTTGGTGTGCACGCAGTACAAGTGGCTGGCCATCAAGATTGTCACGGCTCTCCTGATGCTGGCCCTGCTAGCAATTTTCCTCTATAGCATGCCGGGTTACATGGTCAAGAAAATGCTGGGAGCCTGACAACCTCAAAAAACAAAAAACAAAAAGCAGGTTCCGGCACTTTTCACTTATAACCCGCTAGCTGCCTCTTTGACCGCTGCCCCCACTCCCTCCACTCTCCTTCCAAACTTTTCTTGTTATGTACGCTGAGTTGTAACTGTTACAGAAAGGAGCAACAGTACATTTCAAGATGATGTACGATACAAGATGGTGTGATATCAAATGAAATAGTATAGTGCAACATGATACAGCAAATAGGCCAGTCACCGGTGTTGTTTTTGGCAGCCCTTCTAATTTTCGTCTTAGTCTTTTGGATGATAACACAGTACTTATTAGCCTTAGTCATATTTAAGTCGTCTCGAAATGTGTTTTTTTTGGGTCTAATTTTTGCTGACCAAAAACTCAAGACTAATTTCGTCTAGTTCTAGTCAACCATTTTTAAAAATGTTTTGGTCTGTAAAATAAAATAAAAAAAAACCTTCAAAAATAAATAAATCAATACTACAATTTTCGCACTATAAGGCGCACCTGATTATAAGCCGCCACCCACCAAATTTGGCACGAAAACGGCATTTGTTCATAAATAAGCCGCACTGGACGATAAACCGCAGCTGTCGTCACTTTATTATGTGATCGCTGGATGGAAAGATATTAACCGGTTACACTTTATTTGACAGCAACATAATATAACTGTTATAAAACCCAATGAACCACCACGAAGATTTGAACCAATTGGCAGCAAACCTTCATTGCTTCAAGAAGCTTCATTTGGCCATCACTGCTCCCTTGGTGGAGTCAGTCAACCTCTGCTGCCACCTGCTGTCAACACTGTTGTTGTTCAACATGCCTCCTAGCATGCATTGCAGTGCTACCGATGTATGTAATGATCAAAATTCATGTTGTGTGTTCTGTGCTAATTATTTCTTCAGTTGCTGTTCCAGTTGTTTCATTAATCACTAGTTATGGTATTTGGTAACACTTTATTTGACAGTTGCGCCATAAGACTGCCATTAGACAATCATAATAATCATAATTATGACATAACACTGTAATGAGCATTAACGAATGCTTATAACAGATGTCATTTAGTGTTATCCGGCAAATTATCTCACTTTTGAATGGATGTAAAAGATCCAAGCAGGGCATAAATGGATGACGGTCTTATGACAGTCATATGATGCCGCTGTAAAATAATGTGTTACCTATTAACCCAAATAAATCAACAAATAAACTGCTCTGGACTATATGCCGCAGGATTCAAAATGAAGGAAAAAAAGTAGCGTCTTATAATCCGAAAATTACGGTAAAGGTTTCCAACTATTTCAAATGAACATTGACAGATGAGCACATATTGTAGCATCTACAAGGACAACGCCAACTTGGTGATACATATATTATATATAAACACTAATCAGGAAAACGGTACATTATTTTCAGTTACGTATTTATACCCACCAGGACGCCACGAACCCTATGTTAAAAAAAAAAAAAAAAAAAAAAAAAGCTGTCCAAGAGTTTAAGAGGACGCTCGCTATTAGCATTACCGTAATGCGAACGCGAATGCTATGCTAACACTACGGGATACATTTAGTACGTGATGATCACTCAGTACCAGTGTTTTTTTGGCAGCTCTTTTAATTTTCTTCTTAGTCTTTTGGACGAAAATACTGATTAGTCTCAGCCATATTTTAATTATATCAAAATGTGTTCGTCTTTCAACGAAAACTCAAATACAAATTCCATCTGGTTTTAGTCAACATTTCTTAAAATGTTTACATCTATAAACTTTTAAAAAAAAGTTTTAGTCCATTAATAAATATATTAATAAAGTTGTAGAGTTTCCAAAAACATCAACATCTTCATGATGATAATATAAACTTAGCGGTAAAACAGCACAATATTTGCAATTAAATAAACTCACCTGCACGCGACGAACTGTACATAGTTTCCCAAGAGTATAAGCAGAGGTGGGTAGTTACGCGTTACATGTACTCCGTTACACTTACTTGAGCAGCTTTTTAAGAAAAATGTACTTCTAAGAGTAGTTTTACAAAGACATACTTTTTACTTTTAATTGAGTATATTTGTGAAGAAAAAATGCTTCTCTTACTCCACTACTTTGGGCTACAAAAGAGTCGTTACATTTTTTCTCTATTTTCTACGTATTAGACATACAGTATATATAGATTTTTTTTTGCCAGCGATGCCAAGAGTAGCTCTACCAATTTCATCAGAGACGTTGCAACAATAATCACATGACTCCATTATATCAATCAAATGCAAGCTTGCCTTTCTATACTCATGCCAGCTTGTTCAATCATGTGTCGCCTTTAAAGCACCGTAAAAAATGAAGTATTTCACATAGAGCGCTGCCCTTCAACATGACTCTAAAGTGCGGGTTTTAACCTCTCTCCCAGTTTTTATCTGGCACTGATTGACCACGGAAACCAGAGATACTGTATGTTCCTTTTAATTTCATGATCGTAACAATGAAGGAACTAATCACTATTCAAACTAGGAACTATTTTCTCCACCAGAGGGCACTCATGTTCTTTGGACGAATAATGCTTCATATCTGTCATTTTTTTCCCCTCTCACCGGAATTCAATTATTGATTACTGATGTGGTTATGTAATGGGTACAGTTTCATTATAATGTCAGTTAATATACATAACGGTTTGCTGAGAAAAAAAAAATCCCGTTGTTAAAATGTAGAAGCAGAGAAATGTAAGCAGTTACTCACATGTTACTTATTACTTCAGTATTCTTTTCACCAAATACTTTTTTACTTGTAGTTCTTTGATGACAACTTTTACTTGAGTAATATTAAATTGAAGTAACGCTACCCTTACATGCGTAAAATTTTTCGCTACTCTACCCACCTCTGAGTGTAAGAAGACACTCAGAAGTCACTGTGCTAAATGCTAATAATAACGTAAACGCTATGCTAAAGCTACAAGTTTAGTGTGTGGTGATCACTCAGCACAGACCTTTAAAGGCCAAAGCAACATTGCATAGCTAAGATAATGTAGCCCCTATCTATACCTTTCTGTATGTATACCTATAGGAGCTGCGTTCTAGGTTAGGCTTAATTGGTTTAGATACGTTGACAGCATCAAACATCAGGTTTAGGCAGTTGGAAACCTATTTGCTTACATATATTTTTTTCATGAACAATGAAATTAAACAATTTAACATTTAACAATGATGAGCTGGTAATAAACAAAACTTTTAAATAAACAACAACAAAAAATAGTTGTGTTGGGTCTCAGTCAATTGTTTCGTGAAAGTCAAAATTTGTCCAATATTAGCTGCAATTGCAACTACTTCAATGTCTCAAGTTTTTACAATTGCAATTAGTGCTGTCAAATTTATCGCGTTAACGGGTGGTATTTTAAAAAAAATTAATCACATTCAAATATCTGATGCAATTAACGCATGCACGGAATGAACCATTCATGCGTTGCCTCAAACAGTTTACAATTACGCCGATGCGAGCAGACACAGGTGTTCATTGGACCGCACTTTTTATTGACTTAAGCTTTGGCAACTCTTTCACAACAATTATAAGTATTGTGGCAAACGACGTGGGGAAAAATGACAGGAGATGATCTTTTTCTTAACACGCCTAACTGAACACAACGCAGAACATACTGTTTACCATTTGCGGCCACCACTGAAAGTCATGGTTGCCCAACTTCCCATTATGCATTTGGGCAGAAAAGTTAAGTCGCTACAGTATCATTTAGTGAAAGCACAACAAAAATAATATTCCATCACTAACAGGAGACGATCTTTTTCTTAACACGCTTAATTGAACACAACACAGAACATACTGTATACCAATTGCAGCCACCAATGACAGTCATGGTTGCCCAACTTCCCATCATGCATTTGGACGGAACAGTTAAGTCGCTACAGTATCATTTAGTGAAAGCACAACAAAAATAATATTCCATCACTAACAGGAGACAATCTTTTTCTTAACACGCTTAATTGAACACAACGCAGAACATACTGCATACCATTTGCAGCCACCAATGACAGTCATGGTTGCCCTGCTTCCCCATCATGCATTTTGTCGGAACAGTTAAGTCGCTACAGTATCATTTGGTGAAAGCACAACAAAAATAATATTCCTATCCCTCAAAAAAATAATGTTCACAAAAAGAAAAGCGCTCAATGTAAAGAGAACTGGCATTCCCAATCAAAATAACTATGGAAAATACACATAAAACTTACTCAGACTTTGCCTTGGGTAGATCTCTAATTAATTTAAAACTCGCCATTGACACCTTGTGGTGTATTTCAATCACTACCTTACGTAGTTAAAGACACTGTGGAAGAAAGAAGTAGAAAAAGGCCATGTGACGTCCCTCTCGTCAACGTCAACAATGGCGAGCTATTAGTTTATTTTTTGATTGAAATTTTTAAAAATTTCAATAAAACAAAAACATTAAGAGGGGTTTTAATATAAAATGACTATAACTTGTACTCAAATTTATCTTTTAAGAACGACAAGTCTTTCTATCCATGGATCCCTTTAACAGAAAGAATGTTAATACTGTTAATGCCATCTTGTGGATTTACTGTTATAATAAACAAATACAGTACTTATGTACAGTATGTTGAATGTTCATCTCCTTTATCGTCTTGTGTCTTCTCTTTCCATTCCAACAATAATTTACAGAAAAATATGGCATATTTTAGAGATTGTTTGAATTGCGAATAATTACGATTAATTTTTAAGCTGTGATTAACTTGATTAAAAATTTCAATCGTTTGACAGCCCTAATGGCAATAGATTTTTTCCAAATGTTCGTTGGAGTGCACTCTTTGAGAAAAAATGTATCTAAGCCTGTCGCAATATGCAATAATTCCATTTATCGCGCGATAAATAAAAATGAAGGCGGTAATTTTTCCGCTGCGATTTATCGCCTCGTGTGCACGTGCGTGTGCGCGTGCGGCTGACGTGCTGTTAAAAGTTCGGATTCCTCGTTACCAACTGCGCAAAATGCATCTTCGTTCCAGGTCTGGCAAAAACCGGAGCCAATCGTTCCCATTATATTTCCCATTATATCCTATTGTTCAACGTATACCGCCCGCGTCAGTGCTCCGGAGTGACTGTGGACCATCTATGGCGCGCCGGTGTTGTTGACGTCTGGGCGCTCCCGTCAGGAGTGACATTTCACACGGAGCGGCTATTTTTCGGCATAACACCGGATATTTACAACGAAGTCCGCCAAAAAATTGTTACCGACTTGGCTGCTACGAACAACCTCGCTTTGACAACGAACAGCTGAATGAAATTAAGAGCGCTGTGCTTCAAACTCGTCCTGTTTATGAAAGTCGATTGTCATATGCTGGTGTTGTGTAGTAATGAGCAGACGTGACTTCAGCGGCGCTTGCTAACTTTTTTAATGCGCCCACACACTAGATATCATGAAATGGCAAACTAGATGTGCTACGTTCCATGCCATTTGCTACGTGAGCCCAGAGTGATTATGGGACACGTAGTCCATATACTATATCGATGAATTCTAAACTGCCATGACTGAATGGAAGTTAAGAAGGCCAAATCAATCCATACCAGTGACTATAGATAGTGTTGCAAATATTGTTAATTCAGCAGGTGACGCAGATGGATTCAGACCACAAATAGGATGTCTTGCTAATGTAGTAAACCTAGCTGCTAAGAGAGCTGTAGCAGTCAACAGTGTGCCCTGCCTCACTTTACAAACAGTAAAGATTGTTCTCAGCACTTTTATACAAATTTTTTTCAGATCAGTAAGAAGTAAGCACATAAATATCATGCAATAAAATGCATGTTTATTTGATGGCAATTTAATTTTTGCTCGTTAGCAAAAAAAAAAAAAAAAAAAAAAACACGAAACAAAAAAAAAATGTTTTTTTTCTTTTTTCAGAGCATTAAATGTATTGAATCGGATTGAAAATCGTGTCCCCCGTATCAAAAATCGTACCGAACCGTGACTTAACTGTATCGTTGCATCCCTATGGAACACCACTGCAGAAGCTTTGACAGGAAAAGTTTTCATTTACCTAAATGCTTAAGTTATTAAGTGCAATTTTTTTTTTTTAAACACATTTTATTTATTCTGTGTTTCTGTACGGTATCAATGTTGTTGTTTTTTTACTTAAGAGGCATGGTCTATTGTTTTTAGTTGTGATTTCTTAAAAAGTATTTTTGAATTTAAGAGTAAATATTTGTCGCGTTTAAATGGGTGTACTTGATCTATTAATATATAACGTATTCTCACTGTGTTATTGTAAATTGGTTTTTAAAAAATTGGGGGGGGGGGGGCGCAATAATATCGCATATCGCAATAATTTATGAGAATAATTATCGCACACTAAAATTTGTTATCGCGACAGGCCTATATGTATCAGTCCGATGACTAATACAATCCTACCAGACAGACAGTCCGTCTGTTATTCCAGAATCATCAATGTTCTTGGTTCTTCAATCACTGGTTAGCTCGCCATCGTTGAATCCCCTCCGATGATCTTTTTTTTCCCCAATCAGAAAAAAAACCTGACCTATATATGATACAGTTCCTGAGTTACAATCTTTCGGTTTCATTTATGTTGTACAACTTTTACAAACAATACTGAGTGTAAACACTCAATAATAAAACCTATCATTACCGATCATTTTAATGCAATAAATGATACATTTTTCCATAACACAAAAATGTTAATTATGCTATCAAAAGCGCTTTGTATGCAACACTGTAATTGACTTATTTTTCATAACACAAAAACATAAATTATATTTTTCCCTTCTAGTGGAAAATATATTTTATACAACTTTAAACAGCAGAACATTTTAATAAAAACATCTCACCGAATAGTCTTAACTGACGACGCCTGGTCCTCTTCCTCTCACATAAGGCTTTTGGCCTGTAAGAATAAGGTGCTAGCAGTTAGCCATGAATGTAAATTTAGCATTAGCGAATTGTGTTTCCACATCTTACCGAGTGGTCTCTGCTCAATATTTTTACCACACGACCATCTGAATTCGCATTAAGCAACAGACGCCACACAGCAGCAGTTGATGCATCTGTCAAATTGATTTTCTTTATCTTTTTATTTGTTTCTGGAGCGAACAAAACTTTGTCCCCTCAGTTAGAAAGGCCAACGTTCCCGAAGGAAGTGCGCATGCGTGACGTCACATCTGTGAGTCTCTGAATTCAAATGTCGCTTATGCCCTCTAGTGTTGTTATTCGGTATAACACTTCAATATTTTTCTCTGTGCTTACAATAACCAAACAAAACTTACCAAGCAAGACCTGACACACGTGTTTCACAAAAGGAGCCATGAATGGGCACAGCTTAAGCCTGTGTGTTGGGTGGATGGGTCGGGGGGAGGCGAAGCACGTCACAAGAGTGACACAACAAGTGTTGGGAATAACGCCGTTATAAATAACACTGTTACATAACGGCGTTATTTTTTCAGTAACGTGGTAATCTAACTAATTATTTTGTTCCGCCGTTGCAACGCCGTTACCGTTACTGACAGTCAAAAGTGGTGCATTACTTACTCTGAATAAATTGAAGAAACTACCAGCCGTAGTGAGTCTACTCTGCTCTGTTTATTTGTCATCCAAGATTTGGGGTGTGTTCAGGTTCATGGCAATGAAAATAGTAAACACACATAGCCTACCTTTGCAAGAACGATGGAGTTGCCGTTTGATACGGTCATAATGTGCAGGTCCTGCACCCATCCGCAGCAAAACTGTTCGTAGCTTTATAGATATTTGTAATTTCGGAATCGCTGATGAGTTTAGTAACATACACCAAACAATAAATACAGCAGAGAGTCCATTTCGCGTAATTGTGGAAGCCGGTCGACATCTTTGTAAATATGGCTGCGTTATTGTCAAATCCCCCATTCTGTGACGTAAACGCTAGAGCCTATAGCGCACGTACTTCAGAGCCGTTGTTTTCACACACAAGCCGGAACAGCGCGTGCGGCAAACACACACACGCAAAACAGATGCAGACGGATATGATGGCAGAGCATTCAGAGGAAAATCTGTCCTTTACGAGGTGGAGATCAGTGTTGTCACAGATTACTTGAAAAAGCAATTTAATTACCGATTACTGAGTACGCCTCAAAAAAGTAATCTAGTTACTTTACTGATTACTTCATTATCAAAGGAACTAAGTTACTTTAAAAGTAATCTATCAGTTACTTTTTACCCATTTTTCTCCTTTTGCCGCCTTAACATAAGAATGACAACAGAAAAATGTCATCACATGTAATTGACTTTCCAATGATTGAATTTAAAGGGGAATATCAGAATTTTGGGCTAGGTTAGCCACTCCGGAGCCCTGAAACTAACAAATATCTGACAAACTGCTTGTAATTTGTTGATAACAACTCCAAAGACCAACTAAACCCCGCTAACTCTAGGATCAAGGCTCATGTCAAAACTTCTGAATTTCTGGTTATGGTTAACAGCATATCAGTGCCAATGTAAAACAATGCAAACTGACGGCACAATAATCAACAACACACAAGTGGATTGTACAGTGCAATAAACACAAAGGTGGTGGCGGGCGCGGATGCGCGGGCACAACCCGGAAGTACTCCTCTCAACACACACGCGGTCAATTTGGCCAAAAAACGTGGCGACAACGAAACACTTTACACTCAGTCGGACTTACAACACATCCCACAGATGCTAACCGAACACATCACCTCACGGCATAAATGTTGAATACGCATATGATGTAAACAAAGCTTGCCAACTTGGAGCGATGACTGCCCGTCGTTGCTACGGCAAAGCTACGAAACGGCCGCGCATGTAGGGGGTCCAACCTTTTGCTGATACTCTCCATAATGAAGGAAAAATACTCACCTTCATTCATAGATATCTACAGATCAACATTCCCTCGCAACGTCTCAACACTCGGCGCAAATGCCCACCCGCCTCGGTCCCGCAACATGTGACGCGAGACCAAAACAGGAAACAGCTAAGAGGTTGTCATGGAAACACGTACCGGGAACCTTTTATTTTAGCATTTTCTATTCAAAATGCTCTTCGTACATGACTACAATATTCTTCATTCGACATACGTTATGAGGCAATGAAAAAATAGAAACGCAGAGACACTAAGGAAACTAATCAGATTACTGGTATAGAAAAATGAACGCGTTAGATTACTCGTTACTGAAAAAAGTAATCAGATTACAGTAACGCGTTACTGACAACACTGGTGGAGATATAAACACTAATTCAAGTTGGTCGAAATTAAAGGAAAGAACTTGCATATAAAGTGTCATTTATGTCCCGGGGCAAAGCTTTTGTCGACATCTGTGATAAGCAATTCAAATCTGTTTATTTTTGTTGCACTTCAAGTGTAGGATAAATCTGTTGGTGGTGAGGTGAAATAAATGTTACAAGGTTCTATAACACAACTACCTGTCCGTTCTTCTCTATTCAACTGACTCAAATACCGCTCAGAAAATTTCAAATTCTTTGACATACAACAGTTTCTTTTTAAAGTAACGGAAATAGTTACTTTCCCTGGTAACTAGTTACTTTTATTATAGAGTAATTCAGTTACTAACTCAGTTACTTTTTGTCAGAAGTACAGAGTAACTATAACTAATTACTTTTTCAAAGTAACGTGCCCAACACTGGACACAACTAAACACTGCTAAAATGCGTGCTAACTACACATACGATACGAAAATACACACACACACACACACACGCACACACACACATTGTGAACTTATGACTGAAACTGCGGCAAATTTTTGTCTCGTTCTTGTCTCGTCATATGACAACTGGCATCTATTTTGTTATGTTTTAGTCTCTGAAGACACATTTTTAGCTCATCATCGTGCCGTCGTCATGAAAAAAAAATGTTCGTTGGCGACATATTTACATTATCGCTGACGAAAACAACGGTGCACAGCGCAGACCTTTAAAGGCTAAAGCAACATTGCATATTCTCTCTGGCCAAGATAAGAAAACAAATCTTACCGTGTGTGCCAGTGTGCAAGCTTCGAGACTGGAGAGGACACACTTTTGAGTCGGGGCGGAGGGCGAAGCACATCACATGAGTGACAACCAGACACTGCTAAGATGCAAGCTAACTACACATAAAATCACACATTGTGAACATTTGATGGAAACTTGCGCATTTTAGTCTCGTCCTCGTGTCGTCAGACGAAAACTGGCATTAGTCTGGTTATGTTTTAGTCTCCCAAAACACGTTTTTAGCTCGTTATCGTCTCGTCGTCGTCAGGAAAAATGTTTCGTTGACAATATATTTTTATTGTAGTGATGGTTGCTAAAACAACACTGCCTGTCACGATGAAAATTTTTTGGAACGATATATTTTACTCGAAATGTTCGTGATAAACGATAGTTATGCTCCACACTATGTGCGTGTCTCCCACCTCAACAGAGAGTTAATTTGCTTACAGAGGGGGAGAGAGAACAACGCAGCATGACAGAATGTTGACATGTTATTTGTCTTTGCCATCAAGCGCTGATATTTTTGGTGAGATAAAAAAGTAATTAAATAAAACACAGGACTATGAAGCCGGAGGGGTTCAAAGCGGAGGGAAAAAGTAGCGGCTTATAGTCCGAAAAATACGGTAATTTTGTGTTTAATACCTCTAAATGAGTTACTGAGTGCTTCTGTTGAACCAATATTGGAAACCTGTTCTGATTTAGAAGTCGTAATGGAATTTATGCTTCTTCACTAATGTTCCTTATTAGGGTGTAACGGTACATGTATTAGTATTGAACCGTTTCGGTACTTGGTGCTCGGTTTGGAACGGAGGTGTACCGAATGAGTTCCTGACGTAATGTAACCTTTACTTTTCGAGGCTGTGAGTCGATCGGGTTACAGTTTCTTTGTGTAGATTATATTTACTCCGTCTTCTCTACTATAGTGAGGACCAAGACGGTAGGACAGTATAACCTAGAAACGTCAACGGCGCGACAACGTGGCCGCCGCGAGAACGCAGTGAAACGCGGCCGTTAAAGTCAATCAACCAATGCACACCAGTCGCAGTGCGGCCCATGTTAGACCCGTCCCAGAAGCGGCTCAACGCGATGCACGCGAAAAGAATGGCAGAGTTTATTATTTGACGTGAGACGCGGCCCTCTTGCGTCAATACTACTAGCTAGCAGACCGGGCAGACCGGAAGTCACTCGTGTAAAAATACGGTGGATCCGGTCGATTTTCAAACTAATATGCAATCGTAACCCTCTTTTTGAGTCCATCAGATCTCTTGAGTGGTAGATCGGGGCACAGTTGACTTGTCTTTGTTGATTTACTGCTGTCTTCTCTGCTATAATAATAACCAACACTGCCCCGTGTTCAATACAAAACCCTCCTACCACAACAAAACAAGTAGGTACTAATATTCACATAGGAACTAAAGTTATACAACATAAAATATACAATATAAATGAACACTACATCACATTTGTAAAATATAAACACATAATAAAATAAAAAATAGTCCATTTAAGTAAAATAAATTGAAATGAGCTAAAACACCTGTAATTAAATAATACGAATTATACACAGATCCTGCTTACTAGGGTTGTTCCGATCATGTTTTTTTGCTCCCGATCCGATCCCGATCTTTTTAGTTTGAGTATCTGCCGATCCCGATATTTCCCGATCCGATTGCTTTTTTTTTTTTTTTTGCTCCCGATTCAATTCCAATCATTTCCGATCATTTTTCCCGAACAAATACATTTTGGCAATGCATTATGGAAAAAAATGAATTATACTCGGACGAATATATACATTTAACATACAGTACATAAGTACTGTATTTGTTTATTATGACAATAAATCCTTAAGATGGCATTTACATTATTAACATTCTTTCTGTGAGAGGGATCCACGGATAGAAAGACTTGTAATTCTTACAGCATGGGTGTCCAAACCTGTCCTCAAGGGCCGCTGTGGGTCCTGGTTTTTGTTCCTACCAATCGGGCACAGACAGTTTAACCAATGAAGTTTGTGCTAAAACAAGCAGCACCTGACAGCAATCAACTGATTACACTTGTGAGACACCAGATTGGT
Organism: Corythoichthys intestinalis; assembly: GCF_030265065.1. NCBI lineage: Eukaryota > Metazoa > Chordata > Actinopteri > Syngnathiformes > Syngnathidae > Corythoichthys > Corythoichthys intestinalis. Next base: position 34,704,990 of record NC_080409.1, on the reverse strand, counting down.
GAAAAGATGTCATCTTGTTTGGTAGGAATGAAATCCAGCCCCCACTGCGCCCCTATGTGGAATAGTTTGGACACCACTGTCTTAAAGGATAAATGTGACTTTGTATATTGTGACTAAATATTGCCATCTAGTGTATTTGTTGAGCTTTCAGTAAATTATACTGCAGCCATTTAACTTCTGCCCAAATGCATGATGGAAAGTGCAACCATGACTGTGCGTAGGGGCACCAATTGATATATCTTCTCTGCGTTGGGAAAGGACATAGGGTGTAAAGGAAATGATCAACTACTACCTTTCTTCCCCACATTTCCTCCCACGTTATTTTTAATTCCTGAGAGAGGTATAGTAAGGCTTTGGCCACATAAAAAATGGCTCCAAAGGCTGTCAAAATTCTCTCTACTCATTATACGCTGCCTTTTAGCGCTATCTATAGGTAAAATGGCGACTTTATAGATTGAACGCGACAATGCGTGAGTGGGTCGTGCAGCGCATGCGTTAATTATTTAACGTGATTAATTTAAAAAAATTAATTACCACCGTTAACTCAATAAATTTGACAGCCCTACTTTAAGCCAAAACTACTCTGGATGAGTGTAAGACGTTTTGTCTGTAACGTTAAATACAATTAGAAAATGATTTAAATTAAAAAAAAAACAAAAACAAAAAAAAAAAAATATATATATATATATATATATATATATATATATATATATATATATATATATATATATATACATATAAATAAAGGCATGTCCGATATTTGTTTGCCGATTCCGATACTTTGAAAATGACGTGATCAGACCGATCATCTTTACTGCTTACACAATTAAATTTATTAATTTCTGTGTGGCGCTTTAACTTGAGAAAATCCACCAATAAAGCTTTTGAAAACCGTTCATAAGAGAAAAAAAATGATTCATTGAGGCATTTCATTTGTAAAATACATGTTAAAATCTTTGTCATTGGGATTGCTTTTCTCTTTAGCACAGGACTTCTTTTTTCTTCTTTCTTTCAGAAAGAAAGCTGACCAATACGCGGGGTCTGAAAGGAAAATTGTTGCTGGATTATTATCTTTAAATACCCGCTACTTTTTGAGCAGAATTCTACCTTTATATAGGCTAATGTTCCTATTGTCGAAATCACAAAAGTGTGTAATAAACAACGAGCACATTTATATTTTGCATTTTGTTTTCTGACTGTACCGAAAATGAACAGAACCGTGACCTCAAAACCGAAGTACGTACAGAACCAAGATTTTTGTGTACCGTTACACCCCTATTTCTTATTCATTCAGATAATTAATTTTTAAAAAAAACATTGTATTCAGAAGTTTTGTCGTCATTTTTAAAGAAAAACACAATAAGATAACAAGTGACAACCAACCTTACAATGGAGACGGTTGTAACAAAATGTCAGGATGTCTTTGATTGCTGATAAATTCATTTAAAAACTGAATGGAAAAATGAAAACGATGTCAAATACAAATAGTTATTAAGCAGCCATGTGACAAATGAATACGATTCTAAGTCGTAATAATGGGAACATATTCCTGAATAAATAAACATTGTGACAACCAACCGAGTTCTACTTTTCAACTTTTTTCCTCAGTCGCCCCGACATCGCTCTCCTCTGGTTCCTGATCCCCCTAAAAGCGGCCAAGCATCTGGTCTGCGATCAGTACCGTTGGCTCACCATCAAGATCGTCTGCGCCCTGCTGGTTCTCGCCATTTTGGCGCTCTTCCTCTACAACATGCCTGGCTACATGGTGAAGAAGATGCTAGGAGCCTGAAGTCATCATTATTAGTCCAGTTGTTGTTTTTTTTTTTAATGTTTTTTTTTCTCAAAGCAAAAAGTGCATGCCATTTGTGAAACGATTAGTTGTAGAAAATCTTGAAAACTTCCAGTGCTTTGAAATGTGGTGTTCTGTCATTTTTATTGCACCTATCAAGTGTTTGCTTTGGGTTCCAATTCATATTTTGTCACTTAAATGCTGTTTTTCTCATGTTTTTACGGGGTGGATAAAGCCAGAGTGCGAATTGTATGATATTTGAAATTTGTGAATAAACAAACTTATGAAATTTGAACCATAGACTTCATAGCCTATTAACATGACACGGGAAACGGGGCCGATTCGTAGGGGGCCTATTTTCAAAAACTTCAAATTCAAATATTTTCAAAACCAAAGCTGCTACAGACCTAACACCAAAACAGGCACCTACCTTAGCCATATTTGAGTCTTCATGAGCAGCGGCATTAAAAAATTCAAAGTGTTTCCCTTATAAAATCCCGATGAATTATTTTTTATATAAGTATAACACAACTTAAAATGGCTATAACAGTCTCAGATTTAACACTGGATGCACAAAAATCACCAAATCAATCGCAATATTTAACATACAGTGGGGCAAATAAGTATTTAATCAACCACCAAGTGTGCAAGCTCTCCTACTTGAAAAGATTAGAGAGGCCTGTAATTGTCAACATGGGTAAACCTCAACCATGAGAGACAGAATGTGGGAAAAAAACAGAAAATCACATTGTTTGATTTTTAAAGAATTTATTTCCAAATTAGAGTGGAAAATAAGTATTTGGTCACCTACAAACAAGCAAGATTTCTGGCAGTCAAAGAGGTCCAACTTCTTCTAACAAGGTCTAACGAGGCTCCACTCGTTACCTGTATTAATGGCACCTGTTTTAACTCATTATCGGTATAAAAGACACATGTCCAAAATCTCAGTCAGTCACACTCCGAACTTCACTATGGCCAAGACCAAAGAGCTGTCGAAGGACACCAGAGAAAAAATTGTAGACCTGCACCAGGCTGGGAAGACTGAATCTGCAATAGGTAAAACGCTTGGTGTAAAATAATCTACTGTGGGAGCAATTATTAGACATACAGTGGTACCTCTACATACGAAGTTAATCCGTTCCAGGACCTTGTTTGTAAATCGAAATGGTCGTATGTTGAGCAGGATTTTCCCATAGGAATACATTATAATTCCATTAATTCGTTCCACAGCCCAAAAACCTGCACTAAATCCTTAAAAAATACTGCTGGTGCTATTACAAATGGCAATTACACATAGCAAAACAAATAAATTATAAATCAAAATCGGAATAATAATAATAATAATAATAATTCCTGTATTAATGTAACGAATCGGGTTCTAATGTGGTGGACGTTTTTTGCTGACCCTGAACGCACCGCGGGGCTGACGTGCCAGAAACAGACCGGTGAGCTTGAGTTTCACTTTCACTTTGAATGTTTTCTTGAGAACACCGTCAATTGCGGCAGACAGCAGGCGTTTTGTGTTGAATAAGTTGTGAAAGAAATGATGAAAACGTGGCGAAGCTGGCGATTTCTTTGGAGATGTTACCACAATAAGAATTGTCAGCTTAATTTATAAAGACTGGCGAACGATGGTCGAAGGAGGACCGTGGAGATGTATTGTTGAGCCATTTCACGGATGCCCACCCCACGCTCATATTTTTCTGTCATTTGCATCTTCATTTAGAAGGTAAGCATAAACTTTTTCCTTGTTTCACCACCTGTACCAACCTTTTCTGAAACCTGTGTTGATTTGTCACACAAGAAAATCCGCCGTGCATTCATCTGCAGTGCTGCCATTGTCGTCGTATTTCGAGCATGTCGTCGGATGTAGAAACAAATGGCGAGTCAAATTTTACGTCGGATGTCGAAAAGTTCGTGTGTCGAAGCGATCGTATGTAGAGGTACCACTGTATATTATAAGACATACAAGACCACTGATAATCTCCCTCGATCTGGGGTTCCATGCATGATCTCACCCCGTGGCGTCAAAATGAAAAAAAAAAAACAGAAAATCACATTGTTTGATTTTTGAAGAATTTATTTGCTAATTTTGGTGCAAAATAAGTATTTGGTCAATATCAAAAGTTCATCTCAAATTCTCAATACATTGTTATGTACCCTTTGTTGGCAATAACAGAGGCCAAATGTTTTCTATAATCATTAGATTATTATAAGCAATTATTAGAACATGGAAGACATACAAGACCACTGATAATCTCCCTCGATCTGGGGTTCCATGCATGATCTCACCCCTTGGCGTCAAAATGGAAAACAAACCCAGAAAATCACATTGTTTGATTTTTAAAGAATTTATTTGCTAATTATGGTGCAAAATAAGTATTTGGTCAATACCAAAAGTTCATCTCAAATTCTCAATACTTTGTTATGTACCCTTTGTTGGCAATAACAGAGGCCAAACGTTTTCTATAATCATTAGATTATTATAAGCAATTATTAGAACATGGAATACATACAAGACCACTGATAATCTCGCTGGATCTGGGGCTCCATGCAAGATCTCACCCCGTGGCGTCAAAATGATAACAAGAACGGTGAGCAAAAATCACAGAACCACACAGGGGGACCTAGTGAATGACCTACAGAGAGCTGGGACCACAGTAACAAAGAGGCTACTATCAGTAACACAATGCACCGCCAGGGACTCAAATCCTGCACTGCCAGACGTGTCCCCCTGCTGAAGCCAGTACACGTCCGGGCCCGTCTGCGGTTCGCTAGAGAGCATTTGGATGATCCAGAAGAAGACTGGGAGAATGTGTTATGGTCAGATGAAACCAAAACAGAACTTTTGGTAGAAATACAGGTTCTTGTGTTTGGAGGAAAATGGATACTGAATTGCACCATACCCACTGTGAAGCATGGGGGTGGAAACAAAATGCTTTGGGGCTGTTTTTCAGCAAAGGGGCCAGGACGACTGATCTGTGTAAAGGAAAGAATGAATGGGGGCATGTATCGAGAGATTTTGAGTGAAAATGTCATTCCATCAGCAAGGGCATTGAAGATGAGACGTGGCTGGGTCTTTCAGCATGACAATGATCCCAAACACAAAGCCAGGGCAACAAAGGAGTGGCTTCGTAAGAAGCATTTCAAGGTCCTGGAGTGGCCTAGCCAGTCTCCAGATTTCAACCCCATAGAAAATCTGTGGAGGGAGTTGAAAGTCCGTGTTGCCCAACGACAGCAAGACATCACTGCTCTAGAGGAGATCTGCATGGAGGAATGGTCCAAAATACCAGCAACAGTGTGTGAAAAGCTTGAGAAGAATTACAGAAAACGTTTGGCCTCCGTTATTGCTAACAAAGGGTACATAACGAAGTACTGAGATGAACTTTTGGTATTGACCAAATACTTATTTGCCACCATGATTTGCAAATAAATTATTTAAAAATCAAACAATGTGATTTTCAGTTGTTTTTTTTCCCACATTCTGTATCTCATGGTTGAGGTTTACCAATGTCGACAATTACAGGCCTCTCTAATATTTTCAAGTGGGAGAACTTGCACAATTAGTGGTTGACTAAATACTTATTTCCCCATCTGTATCATGTATGTTTTTGACCAAAATGGCAACTTAATTTTTTTTTTTTTATTTACAAGTTTTCAACAGCAAATAAATCACTCAATTTAACATCAGAAACTTACGGCAATACTTGAGGAAAACATGCAGAATCAATTATAAATAATATGCAAATAGATTATTAATAAATTCTATATACAATCACAACTTATTATAGAATAGAATAGCCCTTTATTATCATTATACACGATATAATGTTAGCGAATGAGGCTAGTGGCAGCCTGATGTAAACAGAGCTTTTCCTTGAAAATTCTTGTGAACAAATGCTTAAATCCCCGAATTCTTCCTAGATATGGACGTAAAACAGTCTCGATTCTTGGTTAAAAGCAAAGAAACCGTGCAGTTAGCATTTATTTTACGTAGCTTAGGTTTGAAAAAATGACGTATATCCTCCATCTTGCCCCTTTGGTCCTTAAACTCTGCTTATAAGAAATAAGTTGAATTGAATTACCGACTACTTCCGTCTATTTGTGAGCAGTCTTTCGAACAGTGACGTGCGGTGAGGTTCATGGTTGGTGAGGCACTGACTCCTTTAGTGTCAGATTTCCAAATATATAAACCAAAAAGGGTAGCTTATTCAATTGGCTACTGGTTATTTCATATCTCATCAGCATTCTTCACAAAACATGCACACACGGTACATATTATCGAAACGTAAAAATAAGAAAATAACATGCATTTGCTCTACACCCTCAATGTGTTGGCCGTCACCATTCTATAATTCATGCAACATAAATGAGAGTAAAGAGTGGTGTACAAAACCACAGAATTCAATTCTGACCTTTAGTGAAATATTCAGTTGTTTTTAAAACTTTTAATTCTGATACTTTAATCAATTTATTACAGATTGCTAAACAAAAAGTGTGAAAAGAAAAACAAAGAATATTTTATTTAAGGCCAAAATTTAGTTTTTAAATATTCTATTGTATTTTTCTTGGTCTAAGCTCTTTTAAAAAAAAAAAAAAAAATTTTCATAAGATTGAAATGAAAACAGTTTGTGGTCTTGCGCCTGTCCTTCACCACAAAAACCGGCGTTACTTTGGAAGGGCATAGGTTTGGTCTCAACATTCGTAGGGACGATATAACAGCATAACCTGCATGTAGGTATACTTTTTGCTGGGGACGGGACATTAATTAGACCAAACAGATTGGATGAAGGGGGCAAAGGGCCACATTTCTCATATATATGAACCAAATTAATGAATAGGCAAAATGATCAATGTAAAATAAATCCTTATCTACTGATAATAACTTTTACGTGCATTGGTTCAGATGATACACTGTTCGATTTAAACCTTTGTTTTCAAAAAATACGAAAGAAACATTTTGAAAACTTCCTGAATAAATGTCTTGTTTTTATTAGCAAACATAAACATAATGAAAATAATTCTATTAATAATGGTAGGGTCAAGTCTATCCTTACAACATATGGAACTATTGAAAGATCTAAATTCTCTATATAACTGAACATTATATCATGCAAAAAAGTAAGGTTGCTTAAAAGTTGGTGGGGACAATTTTAGCATCCTGAAAAGTTGGTAGTGTTATGTCCCTACCGTCCCTATGCAAACCTACGCCCTTTTTGTAAAAGTCCTCCTTATTTTCCTTTACTTAAAAAAAAATCTCTCCGCCTCAATGGAGAGGATTGCTTCAATTAGATCGTTCTGTGTTCTATTTGACAAGCCAGAAAACACAGGGGTTGTGTCCAAATGTCTAGCTAACCTTTCATCTTTCTCAGCAAAACCATGTAATCGTTCTACATATATGACACGTTTAGAAGAGCTTACACGCTCATCGTTACCACGAAATGTTAACTCCTGTTTAGCTAGGATGCAGGTTGCATTAATGAGGTCTTTCAAACTCTTTCGGTTTTCTTTTACCTCGGCATTGTCGTTGAGCTTCCGCTGTTCGTCAAAGCCAAATCGATCCTTGAGCTTCCAAAAGTTTTAAAAGCAATCAGGCTTTGAATGTGAGTGGTCGAGCTCTAATGTTTGCTGAGGCTTCGTGGTAGTTTTTTTAATCTCACAATATCTCGTGTTAGTCCAGACATTGGCACAAGTTGAGAAGAAAAGGCAGCGAAAGCAGCAAAGGCGATTTTTCGAAGGATAGTCACATAGCCAGTGTTTTTCGGGTATACCAGTCCGTTTGAAAAGCGCGAGTTATCCTCTGTCCCGTAGTTTGAAGCAAACCTTTTAGCTCCGGCGTTGTGTTAACCGCGTCCACTTTTAACGGAAAGTCCAGTCTCACGTACGCCCCCTTGCAGTGCGGCAGAGTACTATCTGCCGCAACCTGTGCTTTTTCAATGCGGTTTTATTTCCCATCAGCAAAACTAAATATGTCGCTAACAAACATTAAACTTTAAGGGTTAAAGACATTAGCCAGACTGGGGAAAATCAGGTCAAATAAACGTATCTGGAAACATTATAATGGCGACATGCAGATGTACGGCAACCAGCACGCTCCAATTCCATGTATCAACCTAGTTTGTTATGGATTGCGCAATCAGAGGTGAGGCTTTACTCGTTGCTGCCGCACCTCTCGTTTCATTTCTTTATTTGAACAGGAAATAGGCAAATTCAGCGATTTTGACTATAAGAAATGTTTGAAATGAGTCATGCATAAAGAGCAATGGACAAATATTTATATAAATTTGATGCTATAATTATTTTTTTGTCATGATGACAGTTGAGGCTCTGCCTCACCTGCCTCCCTTGACCGCACGTCACTGCTTTCGAACATCATAAAATAGGGGTGTCCAAACTTTTTTCTCTGGGGGCCACTTTTAGAAAAATCAAAGAATTCAAGGGCCAACTTGAATTCCGATTTCATGTGAAATAGGATTGGAATTGGGTAAAACAAGATGGGGATTTTAATGAAATTGTATGTATTTTTTAATATATTGGCTGCAACTGACTGCGATAAAATCTGGGAAATGAGGGGGGGGGCATATTATACGAAAATATCATACTTTGCAGGGAGCAGCAGATTGTGTACCCTCTCCTGTAACAAACGATGGAGTATGCGGGCATCGATCCCACTATCTCTTGCGTGCGCCCGCTCTGAGCTAAACCCTTACAAAAAAGTCAAAAATGGACTTTTCCCAAAAGTCAACTTTTTGGGCATATTTGGGCTGTGCCGAGAGTCCTGACATGTTTTTGGAACGTTTCCTGGCGCTCCTTGGCTAAAAAGTGTTTTTTGACCGTTTTTGAAATTTTGAAAAATGCGTAAGCACCCCCCCTTACAAAAAAGTCAAAAATTGACTTTTCTCAAAAGTCAACTTTTTTGTTATATTTGGGCTGTGCCGAGACTCCTGACATGTTTTTGGAACGTTTCCTGGCGCTCCTTGGCCCAAAAGTGTTTTTTGACCGTTTTTGAAATTTTGAAAAATGAGTAAGTGTAGAGCAGGGGTCGGCAACCTATGACACGCGTGTCAGCACTGGCACGCGAAGGGTTAACCAGTGACACGCGAGCGCATGGCAAAATAATTTTATTTATTTATTTTTTTTTACCTGAAATTAAGACATTTTTAGTTGCACGCCCTGTTATTTAGGGCTTTACAGGAGCGTCCCTCCCGACCCCTCTGCCTATAGCGTTATTTGCGAACAATTATGGATTTTGAGCACACTTCCAGCTCTTCAATTTCTCGATTCCTGCGCTCGTCGTTTTTTTTTTTTCCCCTCTGCACGCTCAATTCTGCGCGCTCAGTTCAGCACCCGCTACTAACGTGTCACAAAGCCAACCAGTCAGAGAGCTGGCGGAAGTACACAGTGTCACCAATCTGCACTTTTTGGTGCTGTTACTCCAAGCTCCAGCGTGGAGGCCGGCGGGCCAGTAAGCGAGTAGACAGCCGGCGAATCGCCGGCGTCCGCGCCGGGAGCCCCGTCGCTTTAACTTTGAATTGAGATCCCGATGTCACACACTCGCCCCGGCGCAGAGGCCGGTCGCTTAAGATACGGGACTGTACACCCCTGTCCCGGCGCATCGCAACCCTCCGGTTGGACCCCGATTGCCAGCTGTCAGGTCAGGGCAACGGGTGAAGCGATGCTTGCACTGTAGGTATGGAGTGGACCGGTGATTAACGTGGCTCGTTGCCGTCGATTCGTCCGGTGCTTACTTCGGAGAGGTGGCAATGTGTATAAAAACACTGTGACGCGTTGGATGGCGTTTTACTGGAGACTTTTATTAAAAAAAAAAAAAAAAAAAAAAAAAAACAGCGGGGGACACAGCCTCCTCTCTCCTTTTCACGGCGCTCTCCGCTCTCTTTTTCTCGCACAGACGCCCAATTCTTCTTCTACGCTTAACTAGTAAGCCGATCATATTGTAGGGGACAGCGGCCCCTTGGGGATACCGGTAAGAACTGGTTGCCTGGTTACTTCCGGTAGCTCTTTTTGTGCATTATGCCTCGAGAGTGTTGTGTGTCGCACAACAAGTGTCAAACGCCACTACGAGACAAAACATGAAAATTCATAGAAAAAAGGGCCAAGGAACACATTAAAGTGGGCATCTTTTATATTTGTAATATAAAATCTAAAATTGTGCATATAATTCACTGTTTAAGTTGCTAGTGAACAAGACAAAATGTAAGAGTCGGCTGTTCTGACTTTGAAGGCTCTCTGTACTGTGAGAGACCTGCACTGAGAATCACACCTGTTCCCCTTTGCGTGCTGGTGTGTGTGTGTGTGTGTGTGTGTGTGTGATATGTTTGCATAAAATGGTGCAGCTGTACAGCTGTTATTACTGTTGCACTTATTTTCAAGTTTTGATATTTTCTACAATATGCATTAGTTTTTAGTTAATTGATGAAGACGAATGGTAGTTATACAAATTAAATGAATGTCCATGTTTTTTTAATTTGGAGTAAAATTACAGCTCTGCCGGATATAAAAATTCGGATGCGCGTCATTAATCTTGGGGTGGCACACTGATTGACAAGAAAATTTGAAAGTGGCACTCCACACCAAAAAGGTTGCTGACCCCTGGTGTAGAGGCTTGGAAATTTAAAAAGAAAATTAAACACCCCTATAACTGTTTTTTTCTTCCTTTCGTCGTGTTATATTATTTAACTTTGAAATATTTTAATTGATTCTAACATAAGCTCTTTTGAGTTAAATGTAATTCCTAAATTGGCCTGCGGATGGCGCATGTTGCGCTCTGACGGGGAAGAGTGGTGGCGCCACAGAGGAAGAAATTACTTTTCCTTTGCTGTGGAGTAAAAACGGCTTGTAGCTCAACTCATGTCCTCTACTCTGTCATCACAGGTTGGTTAAAACTCTGCATCCATCTGTTTAGCATATATTATCAATGTTAGAAAGGGTTTAGGATAATAATATACGGCGTGAAAAAAAAAAAACGATGTTTGTTGAGCGTTTTGGAGTCAAACGGGATGGTGTTGTATGCTAACCTGCGGAGCTAACGGCCTAGCGTAGGAAGATGATGATGTAGCATACCCTAGCGGAAACCAGTCGGTACATGTTAAAAACGGTTGTTACATACAGATTTATTAAGAATCTCCATTCTCCAATTTATGAATCTGCCTCCTATGTTGAATTTAAAAGCAAGGTACACATTTTATTGTGTATTTATATATTCAAAAATGTGTATGCGAATGGTTGAATTTTTTAATGGCCATTTGGACTTTTAGGACTTTTGGAGGCCATCTCTTTTGTTATCTTCTGTTGTGTACATATATGTTTGTAAAAACTTTTCCTTTGCTGTGGAGTAAAAACGGCTTGTAGCTCAACTCATGTCCTCTACTCTGTCATCACAGATAGTCACACTACAAGCCCAATTGGTTCACCTAATTTGCCCTCTGAACCCCAGAGGGGCAACAATTTTGGGGGCTCGTCCGGGATTAGCACCGCCTCCTGTTGGTGCTAATCATTGAAGAACTCAGGGAAACTGATCACATGCTCCTGAGACAGAAAAAAATCTTAAATCCAGATTACCAAAGACGGCATCGCTACATGACCTGAGATGGGAGATCCAGCAAGAGCTTCACCTGCTGACCAGTGCCCACAACAGAGATCTACTATACAAGTTGGCAGAGTCGTTCCAAGATGAAGTGAGAGAAGGTCTGCCAGATGCAGAATCGACTGAAGTGGAACTCTTCGACTTCATTGTTGACTTTCTGAGAGGTCCACAATTGAGGAGTCGGTAGGACCAAGGGATGTCACGTCTGCTTGCCTTCAAAGATCTCATTGAGGAACTACAGTCGTCCACATCAGCTGCGGGAGAAGATGCTGAGGTGTGGCCCGACACTGAGGGGGTTGTGGTAGTGCCTGTGAGCGTTGCGACTGGTGCCACTAGAGCACCGACAGTCCAGTCGTCACCGCCATCCGATGCTGTGGACCCTGTTACAGGTTTAGTCAGACTTTCTGAATTGAATTCATTTTTACCACACAGAGAGTACAAGATATATGGTGGTCAAATTTCTGATTTTGATTCTGATTTAACTTACAACGTCTTGTGTAAACAAATTAATGAAGGGCTTCGTGAAGGTTTTACAGAGGCTGAGATCATTAGAACAGTGTTGAAAATAATTAAGCCTGGTACCTTTAAGGACATGCTTGTTACCAAAGATACCCTTACTGTCGCCGAGCTAAAACGTTTTTTAAAGACACACGTGAGAAAAGTTGTACTGAATTATTTCAGGAATTGAGCAATGCGAAACAAAATGACAAAGAAACACCACAGCAATTTATGTATCGATTAATGGGTCTTAACCCCTTAATGCCTAAATTTTTTTCCAATAATAAAAAAAATAATTGGGGTGTGTTTTTACTTTCAAATAGATGCTAAATTAAATTGAAAGTGTTAATTTGAATATAGCCCATAAAATAGTAACACATTTAGGTATGATGCCGATTAGCGACAACAGGCAATTAAGGAAAACAAATGGCAAAAAAGGCACATTCCCATCTCAGGTCTGAACACACTTTTATCGCAACATCTTTTTTCACTGCTTGTGAAATTCTGAAAAACAATTATTGTTTTTGTTTAAACACAGATGTACATCACATTTTTAATCAGACTAGAAGACATATGATGTAAATAAATAAAAGATGATTTTTATCATAACAGGCAGGGCACTGGCAAATGTGCTGGCAACAATCACCCCTCTATTGTCAAACCATTTGACTGCTCTTATGCAGACATTGTCCACAAGAGCCTCTTGCTCTTCAAATGTTCCTCTTCGCTTCTTCTTCATCTATGAGTCTGCACTGAAACAGCACCCACGCAGGCGATTGTGCTGCACGGTCCCAAGTGCAGGTATGCCCTTTTTAGCAAGAGCAACAAACAGATCTACAGATGAGAACCAGTTATCAAAGAACAGCAGGATGAATGACTTGTGCAAGCTTGAGCACAATGTTAACACTGGCTCCTATGTCTGGTTGGCCTGGTACCGGATCTATTTTCCCTGTGAATATGTCAAATGAGTGCACCAGACCTCTTGTATCGCACAGTACAAAATTCTTGTATCCCAATTTGTATGGCTTTTTTTTTGGATATATTGCTTTAGGCTCGATCTGCCCTTGATGTAGCTCTTGCAGATCTTGCAGGTTGCAGCACTGGTGGTTGGAGGTGGATGAGGCAGATCATCATCATCTTCCTCACTGCTGCTAATGTCCACTGTAGAGTCATTGCTGCTGCTTTCATCACCTGGTGCAGAAAATAATAAATCACTTTAGGAAACACCAAACATTTTTATCTTTTCAGTGTGTTCACATAGTTACATCCATAGATGTCAAACAAGCTCAAACTTGACACAAACTCACCTTCACTTGCTTTATTAGGATTGTACTCCTCATCGCTGCCCTCACTCTCACTGAGAGCACTCTCAACAGGAGGTGGTTTGGCCCGGTGTGCTAGCTTTGCGTAAAAAGCTGCTGCATTCATTTGTATTTCTGCAGAAAAATAAGGTAAAGAAATTACTGTTATAATTTCAAAACAAAATGTGTTGAAAACCATCAACATACATACATTTGCTTCTGTTTGATAGTTATCAGCTCATGCTGTGTTCATTTTTCATTATATAGAAATAAGAAAAATAAATCAATAGCAATGACATTGTTTATGCAACATGTTATGTTTATCATGTCTACAGATGACAACAAGTGTGGCAATGTCTGAATAAAACGTGTCTAAAAGTGGAACGACATGGAGGCACCCGTGTGCACCGTTGCATATAAAGGATGCGTTCATTTATTTGTTCTACAGAAAAATAGTAACCACAAATGCCCTTTTTTATGCAACACATTACTTTTGTAATGTTTACAGATGATAACGAGAGTGATAGTTTATAGATAAAACGCGTGCGAGTGTTGCAAACCTTCGACAAACAACGCATTTACGTTTGCGGGGTGGCGGGGGAGGGGGGAGGTGCTTTTCCGATGATGCCGGCTGTAGCAATAGCGCTACAAACCAAAATCGTCATAGAGCTTCAAAAATACTCATCATAGAAACTCATCGTGTTAGCAACACAAGTACACAATAAGACGGTACATATTTTTTTATTTTTGCTGACTTACCTTGAATTGAATGAATTAGTCAAGTTGGTGCGCAGGACTTCGACGTGGCTTTCATCTTGAATATCACGGTCCGGAAAAGGAAGCGGTGTTGTCTCTGGTCGGACACGACTGAAACTAATGCTTGAAAAAGGTTCCTAGGCATGTGTTTGACATTAATGTACCGGCAGTGAACAAAGGCAGATGATATTTTGGCCGCTTTCAAAGCGGGAACGGTCTGATGCCGAATCGCGACATTCGGCGTTAAGGGGTTAAGCAGTGTGTGCTGATTGCGTCTAAAAACAACAGTGGGTTTCATTATGATGACCATTTGGTACAAGGTTTGTTCCTTCATTCACTGTATCAGGGAATGAATGAGAAATTCTCGTTTGTTAGACAAGACCTTAAGCCTCATATTTTAGATCCAAGTGTCACAGATGACTTTGTGTTGGAGCTCATAACAAAAGTTGTTAGTGAAGAGGCTGAGAGACAGACCAGATTGGGAAAAAGTAAAACATCAAAACCGGTGCATGCCAGTGCTGCTCAGGTTGAGCAGGACCTTAATCCTGCAAACATGCAAACCGAAGTCCAAGCTAATCGTGTTGCCATTCAAGAGTTGACGGCACAAGTGTCCTCTCTAACTAAAAGTTTAGAAAAGGCCCTGACTCCAATGGTTAATGTCGTAAATGAAAATACTCGTCCCACAGCACCTGCTTTGAAGCACAAAATTCTAAAACCTGAGCAGAAAGGAAAGTGCCAAAGTTGTATTGCTCAAGGGAATGAACATTGTACTCATTGCTTTAAGTGTGGAAATTAGGGGCACAGAGCTATAGGTTGCCTCCAGAAAAACAATGTGTTGGGAAACTCCAAGAAGTCACTGGTGAGGGACTAGTGACTAAACCAGCAGAGTCCCAAGCAACTCGGAGACTGAAACAAGAACAGACAGTTACTGCTACGTCCCAGAAAATAAATAATCTAACAAAGAAAAAGCATGAGGCACAGCTAATAGGCAGGAGTTGCATTATTGACTATGTTAAATGGAGAAAAACTACAGATGCTATTGGATGGTGGTGCACAAGTTAGCATAGTCGAAAAGTCATGGGTCCAAAAAGCTTTGCCGAATGTGAAAATACAGCCCCTCGAGTTTTTACTTTCAGGCCATCCGCTCAAAGTAACTGCAGCGAATGGGACAGATGTCCCCTTTGAAGGGTGGATAGAAGTACTACTCGAGATCGCCAGTTCACAATATGGCTCTGTATCTTTGTATGTTCCGCTTCTTGTCAGCCAACAGAATTTAACCACTCCGCTCCTGGGTTTTAATGTCATTCAAGAGATTATAAAGGGAAACTGTGAAAAAAATTATTATGTTAGCTTAGTGGACTTATTGTCAGAGATTCTTAAGGTCCAAAAATTTAATGTTGAGTCCCTTATCGCAGTTCAAACCACGTCAGCAGAAGATGAACTGGAAAGGCCATTCTTGAAAGTTGGAAAAAAAAAAAAGGACTCACTGTTGGCAGTAACCAAATCTGCATGGTGAAGTGTCAAATCAGAACATTCGCTGGTGGAGGTGAAATGCTGTTTGAGCCTCCCGAGAAAAGTCACTTACCTGATGGATTGGAGTCATTTCCAGCTCTAATTGATGTACCACCTGGTGCTACTAAGATGGTAAGGATCCCGATACAAAACTCAACCAAACATGACATTTTCCTTCATCCAAAGACTGTTCTAGGATTCATGGAAGAGTTTTCTGATTACAAGCCAGTGAACATTAAGGCTGCTAACGTCAACACAGCAGGCCAAACGTTCTGTTGTGCAGGTCAGGTTCCACAAGAAAGTCCAAGTGAGGAAAAAGAGATTCTAAGTGCTGCTCCTTCACATCTGAGATGGCAGCCAACTCTGGATTTGGATCATCTTTCAGAAAGTGAGCAGCAAGTTGTTCGCCAAATGCTCTTTGAACAGTCGGACGTTTTTGCGCGTGATGGAGATATCGGATGTATTCCTGGATTGCAGCTAAAGATCAACACCACAGACAATGCACCCGTGCAAAAGAGTTACAACTCAATCCCCAGACCTCTTTTTAAAGAGGTAAAAGACTATATTCAAAATTTGCTCAATAGAGGGTGGATCAGAAAATCTGTGTCATCTTCTTCGTCACCGGTGGTGTGTGTACGTAAAAAGGACAATACATTACGCTTATGTGTTGATTTCCATGAGCTCAACCGGAAGACAATACCTGACAGACACCCTTTACCAAGGATACAGGATCTGTTGGACAGCCTTGGAGGAAACGTTTGGTTCTCCATATTGGATCAAGGAAGTGCATACCATCAAGGTTTTGTTAGTGAAGAGTCAAGGCACATGACTGCTTTTAGCACACCCTGGGGTCTGTACGAGTGGGTGCGAATCCCATTCGGCCTTACAAACGCGCCAGCTGCATTTCAACGGTGCATGGAGGGAGTGTTAGAAGGTATCCGAGATGAGATCTGCGTGCCTTATTTAGATGATGTGCTTTGCTACTCTAAGACCTTTGATGAGCATGTAGATAATCTCAAACAAGTACTGTGTAAAATGCGACAACATGGCATCAAACTTCGCCCAGCCAAGTGTGAACTTTTTAGAAAAACAAATACGTTACCTTGTTAGGTTTGTCTCTGGCGAAGGAGTACAGATTGACCCAAAAGATTTGGACGCTGTTGTTGCCTTGAAGGAGAAGAAACCCTGCACAGTTGGAGAGGTCAGAACTTTGCTTGGTTTTCTCAGTTATTACCGATCATTCATTCAAGACTTCTCACGATTGGCAAGGCCTTTGTTCGAACTTCTTCAGAAGACTAACGACAAATTCGATCGGAATAGAGAAGCACAAAAAAGCAATGTAAGACATAGAAAAAAAGGAGACAAAAGCCAACTTGCGTCACGTACACCAATAGTCTGGACAAGTGAACATCAGGAAATTGTTTCAAAGTTTGTAGATATTCTGACCAATCCTCCAATTCTGGCATATCCCAACTTTGATCATCCATTTGTATTACATACAGATGCGTCCAATCAAGGCTTGGGAGCTGTATTGTATCAGAAACAAGACAACAAGCTCAAAGTGATTGGCTATGGATCTCGAACTCTTTCGCCTGCCGAGAAAAACTATTACTTACATTCTGGTAAACTTGAGTTTCTAGCACTCAAATGGGCCATCTGCGATAAGTTTCGAGACTATCTGTATTACGCGCCAACTTTTACTGTCTATACAGACAACAATCCTTTAACCTATGTGCTCAGTTCAGCCAGATTGAATGCAGTGGGTCATAGGTGGGTTGGGGAGTTAGCCGACTTCCACTTCGACATCAAGTATAGGCAGGGGAAAAAGAATGCAGATGCAGATATGTTATCCAGATACCCAGTAGACCTTCAACATCAGATGGGCGAGTACACAGAAACCGTTTTGCCAGATGTTGTGTCCGCAGTGTGGCAGGGTAGTAAAGCAGTCCACGACAACGACGTGCCTTGGGTAGCTGCATTACAACTGAGTTCTGGTGAGAACAAAGAGCCAACGGAAAATGTTGTGAGAATGACATGTCAAGACATTCAAACAGCTCAAGACGAAGATGAGTCAATCAGAGAGGTAATCGCTCTCAAACTCAAAGCATGGATTCCCAATGAGAAAGACAAACGGACAATGAGTAAGAAAACAAGGAGGCTTCTGTATGAATGGAACAAGTTGGACCTGATTGAGGGAATCTTGTACAGGAGAACAAATCACCACAAACAACTTGTCCTTCCTGAAAAGTTCAAAACAATTGTTTTAAAAAGCTTGCACGATATATGGGACACGTCGGCTGCGAAAAAGTGAGTCATTTGGCACGTGAACGGTTCTATTGGCCAAATATGCAAGAAGACATTGATTACATCACCAAGAAATGTCCATGCATAAAACAAAAACGACCAAATGTTCCTCAAAGAGCTCCAATGGGATCCATCACAACAAGTGCTCCCTTTGAGTTGGTCTCAATTGATTACTTACATCTTGATCCAAGTAAAGGAGGGTACGAGTACATTTTGGTGTTGGAAGACCATTTTACTCGCTTTGCGCAAGCGTACCCTACAAGAAATAAGTCAGGCAAAACAGCTGCCGAAAAGATATTTCAAGACTTCATTCCCCGTTTCGGATATCCAGAAAAGTTACATCACGATCAGGGACGTGAATTTGAAAACAGTCTTTTCCAAAGGTTACAGCAACTGTCAGGTATTGCTCACTCGCGTACCACACCATATCATCCACAGTGCAACCCTGTGGAGCGGTTGAATCGTACACTTCTTCAAATGCTTCGCACTCTAAAAGAGGAGAAGAAATGTGAATGGAAAGAATATCTTCCCCAAATCGTACATGCCTACAATTGTACAAGGCATGAGTCAACTGGGTACTAGGCCTGAACGATATTGGAAAAAACTATTGTTGCGATTTTTTTTAGGTTTGCAATATATTGCGATATTATATTGCGATATTAAAAAAAAAAAAAAGATCTTTTTTTAAGAAATTTTCAATAAATGACTTGAATAGCTGTTTGGAAATACTTTACATAACACACCGTGACCACAGTGTATTCATATAATACCGTTTAATTTGTGAATGATGAAGATTTCTGTATGAAGGTATCCAGGAAGTCATGTCTGCACAAAATAGATCATTTATTGAATACAATATTTTACACTTCAACAGCAGCAAATACATTAAATGATAAATAAAAGAGCAGGTGCATTAGTCCCCTAAGTTTTTGACAAAATATAACAATAAATAAAAACTTCTGTAAAATAACAACAAAGTTGTCAACATATTTGAACAAAAATATTAAATATGACAAATAAAAGAGTTGTTCACAAACTATAACAAATAAAAACCTCAGTAAAACAACAAAGTTGTCAACATATTTGAACAAAAATATTAAATATGACAAAAGAGTTCACAAACTATAACAATACATAAAAACCTCAGTTAAACAACAAAGTTGTCAACATATTTGAACTTAAATATTAAATCTGACTAATAAAAGTGCAAGTGCATTAGTCCCCTGAGTTGTTTACACAAAATATAACAATATAAAACTGCAAAACGGCAACAAAGTTGTAAAAATATTTCAACAAAAATATTAAGTATCAAAACTTTATGTGCAGCTGTACTATATATAGTTATTTGAAAAATACGGTTTACAATAAATTTAAATATAAAAGAAACAAACTCAATTGAACTTGTAAATAATTGAACTGAATAACTGCAAATAACTGTGATGAATAACAGAACCTGAATAAAAAGAAGAAAAGACATTCCTTCAGCTGTGTTATGTATTTGTCTGCATATCGTCCACCTTCCTTGCTCAGCAATTCTCAACTGGGTCTCATAGGTTTTTGGCCAAGACTATTAGTTTATCCACTATAGCAGGCTTGAGACAAGAACGTTGGCACTTAACAATGTTCCCACCTGTGCTAAAAAGCCTCTGATGGGGAGCTCGTAGCAGGAATGCATAGATACCTGCGTTTTAAATGGTCCCACATGTTTGACAGATTACTTCTTGTTGAGGCAACCATGGCGAGGCACTGTCGACAGGGCTGTTTTTTGTCCCTTATAGTCTTGTTCTTGCCAAAATACTTCCAAAACTCCTTTTGGATACAGTCTTCCTTGCTCCTCCAACGTGTTGATTGCTTGCTTTCACTTTGAGAACGGGCCCTCCTCCCTCCGCTCTGCTGTTCGGCCCCTCCTCCCTCCACTCCGCTGTTGCAGGGGGAGGGGGAGGAGCCGATGACTTGCTGGAGAGAAAGAGAAGCTGTGCGCTTTTTCCCCCTCTCCTTCCTCAAAACAAACGTTTGTGGATTAAAAAAAATGAAATTAAAAAACTATCGCACGTCCTTGCGATGGGACTATTGCACATGCGCACATCGCGATGGCGATGTTTAAACGATATATCGTTCAGGCCTACTGGGTACTCACCATTTTTCTTCTTGTACGGCAGAACACCTCGTTTGCCGGTAGATTTACTATTCAGTCAAACAGACGGAACTGAAACTGACAACTATCAGACCTATGCTAAGAAGTGGGCTGACAGGATGCGTGTAGCTTACAAAATTGCTGCAGAAAACAGTCAAAAGTCATCGGCAAAAGGAAAAAAACAGTATGATTAACGTATAAAAGGTGTTTCACTCACACCCGGTGATAGGGTTCTTGTCAGGAACCTCTCGGAAAGAGGGGGTCCAGGGAAATTGCGTGCATACTGGGAATCAGATGTGCATCGTGTGGTGGAGAAAGTAGGTGATGGACCTGTATATAAAGTACAAGCGGAGAGGGGCAGCAAGGGCATGCGAGTGTTGCACAGAAACCTGTTATTGCCAGTGAATGATTTGCCATTGGAGGAAGAACTGCCTTTTGTGAATAAGATGAAAAAGAAGAGAGACAATAGATCAGAAACAAACTCAGACAATCACAAAACGGACAGTGACAGCTCGGAGGATGAAGAACAGTACACTTATCGTTACAACCTCCGGAGCCAGATTCCTGTGTATAGACTTGCAAACCCTGAGCAAACTCAGTCATCCAAGACAATTCAGCAACCAGTACCTGCCGTGCCCCCGCAAAATACTCAAACACAGCAGAGACTCAATGCTACTGCTGGAGAATTTTGCCCACCAGCGAGACAGAAATCTGTGCCTACACAGAAGGTTGTTGAAGAGCAAATAGTTGAACCAGTTTTACCACAGGAGGAACCAGATCACATGGTGGAATTGGATGGTGATAATGGTCAAAGACAAGATTTGAGAAGGTCACAGAGGAAAGTACTACCAGTAGAGAGACTTACCTATGACACTTTGGGAGAACCATCATACCGCCCATGGACTGCAGATGTGAGACCTCTCTTAATTCCCACACTTGTGCCACCAACTCAAAACCTTTTACCATATCTGTACCCCATTCAATACCAACCCTATGCATGTAATTGGTATACTCTTATGAATTAATTCACCCTGAAACGTGAAATGTCGGGAGACATTTAAAATAAGTGGGGAAGAGTGTAGAGGCTTGGAAATTAAAAAAAAAAATTCACACCCCCATAACTGTTTTTTTTCTTTCTTTCGTCGTGTTGAGTTATTTAACTTTGAAATATTGTAATTGATTCTAACCTGAGCTCTTTTGAGTTAAATGTAATTCCTACTTTGGCTTGCGGATGGTGCATGTTGCGTTCTGACAGGAAGAGTGGAGGCGCCACAGAGGAAGAAATTACTTTTCCTTTGCTGTGTAGTAAAAACTAGTGATGGCCAAATGAAGCCTCATGAAGCAATGAAGCTTTACAGCCAATTGGTTTGCACATGTAGCAAAGCTTCATTGTGCTTCATTTACTCTATGGCGCCATCAAGTGGTCTACAAGCCCAAGAGGTCAACATTGTTAAGAATTCAATGGTTATTTGATTATGACAAAGATATGAATGTGCTTATGTTAGTAATTTAGTATGTGAACAAAATACAACAAGTGCTAAGGATAATTTTCATTCATTCATTCATTTTCCATGCCGCTTTTCCTCACGAGGGTCGCGGAGGTGCTGGAGCCTATCCCAGCTAACTACGGGCAGTAGGCAGGGTACACCCTGAACTGGTTGCCAGCCAATCGCAGGGCCTAAGGATAATTTGTTATTCATTTTTGTTGAGAAATAATAGCTTTCCCACAGTGGCTGGCTTTAAACGGTTTCTTTTTTTTTGTACAATATTTCACCAGCTTTAGAAAATATTCTTTCACAAGGCAGAGCTGAAGCTGGGGTGCAGATAAATGTGAGTGCCAGTTTATATAAATTTGGGTAGGTATTCTTTTGTGCCTCCCAGTACACTAATGGATTGTTCATTCTGTTGATGTTTGGTTCAGATAGGTACACACTCACATTTATATTAATGTAGTTCTTCTCCCTTACCTTATTGAAAGCAATCAAATGAAAATGTTCCCATACAGGGGAGGATCGCTTTTTTTGCGCAGTTTCCATCGCAAGCAAAGGACAAGGCTCGAAAAAAGATTGCACTGGTTGCAGTGTTGCGCACAGATCATGTAACAAGTACAGGAGCCCGAAATGCACAAAATGTGAGATAACAGGCGATCGCCATTGCGTTTTGCAACCAATTTATACCGTAGTCTGTAGCCTACTGTGTTTGCAATGCGCGCCGAACGTCGGATCACATCCGAAGCGTATATCAGATTCAGCCGGCCGGCGAGGCTTCTCACGTCACCATATCCGGGTTCTGCCGAAATGACGCGCGCCTCGCTACAAGCTTCGTGGAAACACCCCTCCCATTACTCGACACAAGCTTCGGAACCTCGGCCCATTTCGTCCCATCACTAGTAAAAACTGCTTGTAGCTCAACTCATGTCCTCTACTCTGTCATCACAGGTTGGTTAAAACTCTGAATTCATCTGTTAAGCATATATTATCACTGTTAGAAAGGGTTTAGGATAATAATATACGGTGTGAAAAGCAAAAAAAAAAACGATGTTTGTTGAGCGTTTTGGAGTCAAACGGAATGGTGTTGTATGCTAACCTGCGGAGCTAACGGCCTAGCGTAGGAAGATAATGATGTAGCATACCCTAGCGGAAACCAGTCAGTACATGTTAAAAACGGTTGTTACATACAGATTTATTAAGAATCTCCATTCTCCAATGTATAAATATGCTTCCTATGTTGAATTTAAAAGCAAAGTACACATTTTATTGTGTATTTATATATTTAAAAAATGTGTATGCGAATGGTTGAAATTTTTAATGGCCATTTGGACTTTTGGAGGCCATTTCTTTTGTTATCTTCTGTTGTGTACATATATGTTTGTAAAAGAAATGACTTTTCCTTTGCTGTGGAGTAAAAACGGCTTGTAGCTCAAATCATGTCCTCTACTCTGTCATCACAGATAGTCACACTACAAGCCCAATTGGTTCACCTAATTTGCCCTCTGAACCCCAGAGGAGCAACACATGTTTGGGCTGTGCCGAGAGTCCTGACTGGTTTTTGGAACGTTTCCCGGCGCTCCCTGGCCCAAAAGGGTTTTTTGACCGATTTTGAAATTTTGAAAAAATGCGTAACCACCCCCCTTACGAAAAAGTCAAAAATTGACTTTCCCCAAAAGTCCACTTTTTTCCCATATTTGAGCTGTGCCTAGAGTCCTGACGGTTTTTTTTAACGTTTCCCGGCGCTCCCTGGCCCAAAAGTGTTTTTTGACCGAATTTGAAATTTTGAAAAAATGCGTAACCACCCCCCCCTTACGAAAATGTCAAAAATTGACTTTCCCCAAAAGTCCACTTTTTTTCCATATTTGAGCTGTGCCTAGAGTCCTGACGGGTTTTTGGAACGTTTCCCGGCGCTCCCTAGCCCAAAAGTGTTTTTTGACAGTTTTTGAAATTTTTAAAAAATGCGTAACCACCCCCCCTTACGAAAAAGTCAAAAATTGACTTTCCCCAAAAGTCCACTTTTTTTGCATGTTTGGGCTGTGCCGAGAGTCCTGACGGGTTTTTTGAACGTTTCCCGGCGCTCACTGGCTCAAAAGTGTTTTTTGACCGATTTTGAAAAAATGCGTAACCACCCCCCCTTACGAAAAAGTCAAAAATGGACTTTCCCCAAAAGTCCACTTTTTTTCCATGTTTGAGCTGTGCCTAGAGTCCTGACAGGTTTTTGGAACGTTTCCCGGCGCTCCCTGGCCCAAAAGTGTTTTTTGACCGAATTTGAAATTTTGAAAAAATGCATAACCACCCCCCCTTAGGAAAAAGTCAAAAATTGACTTTCCCCAAAAGTCCACCTTTTTTCCATATTTGGGCTGTGCCGAGAGTCCTGACGGGTTTTTCGAACGTTTCCCGGCGCTCCCTGGCCCAAAAGTGTTTTTTGACCGTTTTTGAAATTTTTAAAAAATGCGTAACCACCCCCCCTTACGAAAAAGTCAAAAATTGACTTTCCCCAAAAGTCCACTTTTTTTGCATGTTTGGGCTGTGCCGAGAGTCCTGACGGGTTTTTTGAACGTTTCCCGGCGCTCAGTGGCTCAAAAGTGTTTTTTGACCGATTTTGAAAAAATGCGTAACCACCCCCCCTTACGAAAAAATCAAAAATGGACTTTCCCCAAAAGTCCACTTTTTTCCATATTTGAGCTGTGCCCAGAGTCCTGACGGGTTTTTTGGAACGTTTCCCGGCGCTCCCTGGCCCAAAAGTGTTTTTTGACCGTTTTTGAAATTTTGAAAAAATGCGTAACCACCCCCCTTACGAAAATGTCAAAAATTGACTTTCCCCAAAAGTCCACTTTTTTTGCATGTTTGGGCTGTGCCGAGAGTCCTGACGGGTTTTTTGAACGTTTCCCGGCGCTCACTGGCTCAAAAGTGTTTTTTGACCGATTTTGAAAAAATGCGTAACCACCCCCCCTTACGAAAAAGTCAAAAATTGACTTTCCGCAAAAGTCCACTTTTTTTGCATATTTGGGCTGTGCCGAGAGTCCTGACGGGTTTTTGGAACGTTTCCCGGCGCTCCCTGGCCCAAAAGTGTTTTTTGACCGAATTTGAAATTTTGAAAAAATGCATAACCACCCCCCCTTAGGAAAAAGTCAAAAATTGACTTTCCCCAAAAGTCCAACTTTTTTCCATATTTTGGCTGTGCCGAGAGTCCTGACGGGTTTTTGGAACGTTTCCCGGCGCTCAGTGGCTCAAAAGTGTTTTTTGACCGATTTTGAAAAAAATGCGTAACCACCCCCCCTTACGAAAAAATCAAAAATTGACTTTCCCCAAAAGTCCACTTTCTTTCCATATTTGAGCTGTGCCCAGAGTCCTGACGGGTTTTTGGAACGTTTCCCGGTGCTCCCTGGCCCAAAAGTGTTTTTTGGCCGAATTTGAAATTTTGAAAAAATGCGTAACCACCCCCCCTTACGAAAAAGTCAAAAATTGACTTTCCCCAAAAGTCCACTTTTTTTTCCATATTTGGGCTGTGCCGAGAGTCCTGACGGGTTTTTGGAACGTTTCCCGGCGGTCCCTGGCCCAAAAGTGTTTTTTGACCGTTTTTGAAATTTTGAAAAAATGCGTAACCACCCCCCTTTACGAAAAAGTCAAAAATGGACTTTCCCCAAAAGTCCACTTTTTTTTCCCATATTTGAGCTGTGCCTCGAGTCCTGACGGGTTTTTGGAACGTTTCCCGGCGCTCCCTGGCCCAAAAGTGTTTTTTGACCGATTTTGAAATTATGAAAAAATGCGTAACCACCCCCCCTTACGAAAAAGTCAAAAATTGACTTTCCCCAAAAGTCCACCTTTTTTCCATATTTGGGCTGTGCCGAGAGTCATGACGGGTTTTTGGAACGTTTCCCGGCGCTCCCTGGCCCAAAAGTGTTTTTTGACCGAATTTGAAATTTTGAAAAAATGCGTAACCACCCCCCCTTACGAAAAAGTCAAAAATTGACTTTCCCCAAAAGTCCACCTTTCTTCCATATTTGGGCTGTGCCGAGAGTCCTGACGGGTTTTTGGAACGTTTCCCGGCGCTCACTGGCTCAAAAGTGTTTTTTGACCGATTTTGAAAAAATGCGTAACCACCCCCCCTTACGAAAAAGTCAAAAATTGACTTTCCCCAAAAGTCCACTTTTTTTCCATATTTGGGCTGTGCCGAGAGTCCTGACGGGTTTTTGGAACGTTTCCCGGCGCTCCCTGGCCCAAAAGTGTTTTTTGACCGTTTTTGAAATTTTTAAAAAATGCGTAACCACCCCCCCTTACGAAAAAGTAAAAAATTGACTTTCCCCAAAAGTCCACTTTTTTTGCATGTTTGGGCTGTGCCGAGAGTCCTGACGGGTTTTTGGAACGTTTCCCGGCGCTCACTGGCTCAAAAGTGTTTTTTGACCGATTTTGAAAAAATGCGTAACCACCCCCCTCACGAAAAAGTCAAAAATTGACTTTCCCCAAAAGTCCACTTTTTTCCATATTTGGGCTGTGCTGAGAGTCCTGACGGGTTTTTGGAACGTTTCCCGGCGCTCCCTGGCCCAAAAGTGTTTTTTGACCGTTTTTGAAATTTTGAAAAAATGCGTAACCACCCCCCCTTACGAAAAAGTCAAAAATTGACTTTCCCCAAAAGTCCACTTTTTTTCCATATTTGAGCTGTGCCTAGAGTCCTGACCGGTTTTTGGAACGTTTCCCGGCGCTCCCTGGCCCAAGTGTTTTTTGACCGAATTTGAAATTTTGAAAAAATGCGTAACCACCCCCCCTTATGAAAAAGTCAAAAATTGACTTTCCCCAAAAGTCCACCTTTTTTCCATATTTGGGCTGTGCCGAGAGTCCTGACGGGTTTTTGGAACGTTTCCCGGCGCTCACTGGCTCAAAAGTGTTTTTTGACCGATTTTGAAAAAATGCGTAACCACCCCCCCTTACGAAAAAGTCAAAAATGGACTTTCCCCAAAAGTCCACCTTTTTTCCATATTTGGGCTGTGCCGAGAGTCCTGACGGGTTTTTGGAACGTTTCCCGGCGCTCCCTGGCCCAAAAGTGTTTTTTGACCGTTTTTGAATTTTTAAAAAAAATGCGTAACCACCCCCCCTTACGAAAAAGTAAAAAATTGACTTTCCCCAAAAGTCCACTTTTTTTGCATGTTTGGGCTGTGCCGAGAGTCCTGACGGGTTTTTGGAACGTTTCCCGGCGCTCACTGGCTCAAAAGTGTTTTTTGACCGATTTTGAAAAAATGCGTAACCACCCCCCTCACGAAAAAGTCAAAAATTGACTTTCCCCAAAAGTCCACTTTTTTTCCATATTTGGGCTGTGCTGAGAGTCCTGACGGGTTTTTGGAACGTTTCCCGGCGCTCCCTGGCCCAAAAGTGTTTTTTGACCGTTTTTGAAATTTTGAAAAAATGCGTAACCACCCCCCCTTACGAAAAAGTCAAAAATTGACTTTCCCCAAAAGTCCACTTTTTTTCCATATTTGAGCTGTGCCTAGAGTCCTGACCGGTTTTTGGAACGTTTCCCGGCGCTCCCTGGCCCAAGTGTTTTTTGACCGAATTTGAAATTTTGAAAAAATGCGTAACCACCCCCCCTTATGAAAAAGTCAAAAATTGACTTTCCCCAAAAGTCCACCTTTTTTCCATATTTGGGCTGTGCCGAGAGTCCTGACGGGTTTTTGGAACGTTTCCCGGCGCTCACTGGCTCAAAAGTGTTTTTTGACCGATTTTGAAAAAATGCGTAACCACCCCCCCTTACGAAAAACTCAAAAATTGACTTTCCCCAAAAGTCCACCTTTTTTCCATATTTGGGCTGTGCCGAGAGTCCTGACGGGTTTTTGGAACGTTTCCCGGCGCTCCCTGGCCCAAAAGTGTTTTTTGACCGTTTTTGAAATTTTGAAAAAATGCGTAACCACCCCCCCTTACGAAAAAGTCAAAAATGGACTTTCCCCAAAAGTCCACTTTTTTTCCGTATTTGAGCTGTGCCTAGAGTCCTGACCGGTTTTTGGAACGTTTCCCGGCGCTCCCTGGCCCGAGTGTTTTTTGACCGAATTTGAAATTTTGAAAAAATGCGTAACCACCCCCCCTTACGAAAAAGTCAAAAATTGACTTTCCCCAAAAGTCCACCTTTTTTCCATATTTGGGCTGTGCCGAGAGTCCTGACGGGTTTTTGGAACGTTTCCCGGCGCTCACTGGCTCAAAAGTGTTTTTTGACCGATTTTGAAAAAATGCGTAACCACCCCCCCTTACGAAAAAGTCAAAAATTGACTTTCCCCAAAAGTCCACCTTTTTTCCATATTTGGGCTGTGCCGAGAGTCCTGACGGGTTTTTGGAACGTTTCCCGGTGCTCACTGGCTCAAAAGTGTTTTTTGACCGATTTTGAAAAAATGCGTAACCACCCCCCCTTACGAAAAAGTCAAAAATGGACTTTCCCCAAAAGTCCACTTTTTTTCCATATTTGAGCTGTGCCGAGAGTCCTGACGGGTTTTTGGAACGTTTCCCGGCGCTCCCTGGCCCAAAAGTGTTTTTTGACCAATTTTGAAATTTTGAAAAAATCCGTAACCACCCCCCCTTACGAAAAAGTCAAAAATTGACTTTCCCCAAAATTCCACTTTTTTTCCATATTTGAGCTGTGCCGAGAGTCCTGACTGGTTTTTGGAAAGTTTCCCGGCGCTCCCTGGCCCAAAAGTGTTTTTTGACCGTTTTTGAAATTTTGAAAAAATGCATAACCACCCCCCCTTACGAAAAAGTCAAAAATTGACTTTCCCCAAAAGTCCACCTTTTTTCCATATTTGGGCTGTGCCGAGAGTCCTGACGGGTTTTTGGAACGTTTCCCGGCGCTCACTGGCTCAAAAGTGTTTTTTGACCGATTTTGAAAAAATGCGTAACCACCCCCCTCACGAAAAAGTCAAAAATTGACTGTCCCCAAAAGTCCACTTTTTTTCCATATTTGGGCTGTGCTGAGAGTCCTGACGGGTTTTTGGAACGTTTCCCGGCGCTCCCTGGCCCAAAAGTGTTTTTTGACCGTTTTTGAAATTTTGAAAAAATGCGTAACCACCCCCCCTTACGAAAAAGTCAAAAATTGACTTTCCCCAAAAGTCCACTTTTTTTCCATATTTGAGCTGTGCCTAGAGTCCTGACCGGTTTTTGGAACGTTTCCCGGCGCTCCCTGGCCCAAGTGTTTTTTGACCGAATTTGAAATTTTGAAAAAATGCGTAACCACCCCCCCTTATGAAAAAGTCAAAAATTGACTTTCCCCAAGAGTCCACCTTTTTTCCATATTTGGGCTGTGCCGAGAGTCCTGATGGGTTTTTGGAACGTTTCCCGGCGCTCACTGGCTCAAAAGTGTTTTTTGACCGATTTTGAAAAAATGCGTAACCACCCCCCCTTACGAAAAAATCAAAAATTGACTTTCACCAAAAGTCCACCTTTTTTCCATATTTGGGCTGTGCCGAGAGTCCTGACGGGTTTTTGGAACGTTTCCCGGCGCTCCCTGGCCCAAAAGTGTTTTTTGACCGTTTTTGAAATTTTGAAAAAATGCGTAACCACCCCCCCTTACGAAAAAGTCAAAAATTGACTTTCCCCAAAAGTCCACTTTTTTTCCATATTTGAGCTGTGCCTAGAGTCCTGACCGGTTTTTGGAACGTTTCCCGGCGCTCCCTGGCCCAAGTGTTTTTTGACCGAATTTGAAATTTTGAAAAAATGCGTAACCACCCCCCCTTACGAAAAAGTCAAAAATTGACTTTCCCCAAAATTCCACTTTTTTTCCATATTTGAGCTGTGCCGAGAGTCCTGACTGGTTTTTGGAAAGTTTCCCGGCGCTCCCTGGCCCAAAAGTGTTTTTTGACCGTTTTTGAAATTTTGAAAAAATGCATAACCACCCCCCCTTACGAAAAAGTCAAAAATTGACTTTCCCCAAAAGTCCACCTTTTTTCCATATTTGGGCTGTGCCGAGAGTCCTGACTGGTTTTTGGAACGTTTCCCGGCGCTCACTGGCTCAAAAGTGTTTTTTGACCGATTTTGAAAAAATGCGTAACCACCCCCCTCACGAAAAAGTCAAAAATTGACTTTCCCCAAAAGTCCACTTTTTTTCCATATTTGGGCTGTGCTGAGAGTCCTGACGGGTTTTTGGAACGTTTCCCGGCGCTCCCTGGCCCAAAAGTGTTTTTTGACCGTTTTTGAAATTTTGAAAAAATGCGTAACCACCCCCCCTTACGAAAAAGTCAAAAATTGACTTTCCCCAAAAGTCCACTTTTTTTCCATATTTGAGCTGTGCCTAGAGTCCTGACCGGTTTTTGGAACCTTTCCCGGCGCTCCCTGGCCCAAGTGTTTTTTGACCGAATTTGAAATTTTGAAAAAATGCGTAACCACCCCCCCTTATGAAAAAGTAAAAAATTGACTTTCCCCAAAAGTCCACCTTTTTTCCATATTTGGGCTGTGCCGAGAGTCCTGACGGGTTTTTGGAACGTTTCCCGGCGCTCACTGGCTCAAAAGTGTTTTTTGACCGATTTTGAAAAAATGCGTAACCACCCCCCCTTACGAAAAAGTCAAAAATTGACTTTCCCCAAAAGTCCACCTTTTTTCCATATTTGGGCTGTGCCGAGAGTCCTGACGGGTTTTTGGAACGTTTCCCGGCGCTCCCTGGCCCAAAAGTGTTTTTTGACCGTTTTTGAAATTTTGAAAAAATGCGTAACCACCCCCCCTTACGAAAAAGTCAAAAATTGACTTTCCCCAAAAGTCCACTTTTTTTCCATATTTGAGCTGTGCCTAGAGTCCTGACCGGTTTTTGGAACGTTTCCCGGCGCTCCCTGGCCCAAGTGTTTTTTGACCGAATTTGAAATTTTGAAAAAATGCGTAACCACCCCCCCTTACGAAAAAGTCAAAAATTGACTTTCCCCAAAAGTCCACCTTTTTTCCATATTTGGGCTGTGCCGAGAGTCCTGACGGGTTTTTGGAACGTTTCCCGGCGCTCACTGGCTCAAAAGTGTTTTTTGACCGATTTTGAAAAAATGCGTAACCACCCCCCCTTACGAAAAAGTCAAAAATTGACTTTCCCCAAAAGTCCACCTTTTTTCCATATTTGGGCTGTGCCGAGAGTCCTGACGGGTTTTTGGAACGTTTCCCGGCGCTCACTGGCTCAAAAGTGTTTTTTGACCGATTTTGAAAAAATGCGTAACCACCCCCCCTTACGAAAAAGTCAAAAATGGACTTTCCCCAAAAGTCCACTTTTTTTCCATATTTGAGCTGTGCCGAGAGTCCTGACGGGTTTTTGGAACGTTTCCCGGCGCTCCCTGGCCCAAAAGTGTTTTTTGACCAATTTTGAAATTTTGAAAAAATCCGTAACCACCCCCCCTTACGAAAAAGTCAAAAATTGACTTTCCCCAAAATTCCACTTTTTTTCCATATTTGAGCTGTGCCGAGAGTCCTGACTGGTTTTTGGAAAGTTTCCCGGCGCTCCCTGGCCCAAAAGTGTTTTTTGACCGTTTTTGAAATTTTGAAAAAATGCATAACCACCCCCCCTTACGAAAAAGTCAAAAATTGACTTTCCCCAAAAGTCCACCTTTTTTCCATATTTGGGCTGTGCCGAGAGTCCTGACGGGTTTTTGGAACGTTTCCCGGCGCTCACTGGCTCAAAAGTGTTTTTTGACCGATTTTGAAAAAATGCGTAACCACCCCCCCTTACGAAAAAGTCAAAAATTGACTTTCCCCAAAAGTCCACTTTTTTTCCATATTTGGGCTGTGCTGAGAGTTCTGACCGGTTTTTGGAACGTTTCCCGGCGCTCCCTGGCCCAAATGTTTTTTGACCGAATTTGAAATTATGAAAAAATGCGTAACCACCCCCCCTTACGAAAAAGTCAAAAATTGACTTTCCCCAAAAGTCCACCTTTTTTCCATATTTGGGCTGTGCCGAGAGTCCTGACGGGTTTTTGGAACGTTTCCCGGCGCTCCCTGGCCCAAAAGTGTTTTTTGACCGTTTTTGAAATTTTGAAAAAATGCGTAACCACCCCCCCTTACGAAAAAGTCAAAAATTGACTTTCCCCAAAAGTCCACTTTTTTTCCATATTTGAGCTGTGCCTAGAGTCCTGACCGGTTTTTGGAACGTTTCCCGGCGCTCCCTGGCCCAAGTGTTTTTTGACCGAATTTGAAATTTTGAAAAAATGCGTAACCACCCCCCCTTATGAAAAAGTCAAAAATTGACTTTCCCCAAAAGTCCACCTTTTTTCCATATTTGGGCTGTGCCGAGAGTCCTGATGGGTTTTTGGAACGTTTCCCGGCGCTCACTGGCTCAAAAGTGTTTTTTGACCGATTTTGAAAAAATGCGTAACCACCCCCCCTTACGAAAAAATCAAAAATTGACTTTCACCAAAAGTCCACCTTTTTTCCATATTTGGGCTGTGCCGAGAGTCCTGACGGGTTTTTGGAACGTTTCCCGGCGCTCCCTGGCCCAAAAGTGTTTTTTGACCGTTTTTGAAATTTTGAAAAAATGCGTAACCACCCCCCCTTACGAAAAAGTCAAAAATTGACTTTCCCCAAAAGTCCACTTTTTTTCCATATTTGGGCTGTGCCGAGAGTCCTGACGGGTTTTTGGAACGTTTCCCGGCGCTCACTGGCTCAAAAGTGTTTTTTGACCGATTTTGAAAAAATGCGTAACCACCCCCCCTTACGAAAAAGTCAAAAATTGACTTTCCCCAAAAGTCCACCTTTTTTCCATATTTGGGCTGTGCCGAGAGTCCTGACGGGTTTTTGGAACGTTTCCCGGCGCTCACTGGCTCAAAAGTGTTTTTTGACCGATTTTGAAAAAATGCGTAACCACCCCCCCCCCCCTTACGAAAAAGTCAAAAATGGACTTTCCCCAAAAGTCCACTTTTTTTCCATATTTGAGCTGTGCCGAGAGTCCTGACGGGTTTTTGGAACGTTTCCCGGCGCTCCCTGGCCCAAAAGTGTTTTTTGACCAATTTTGAAATTTTGAAAAAATCCGTAACCACCCCCCCTTACGAAAAAGTCAAAAATTGACTTTCCCCAAAATTCCACTTTTTTTCCATATTTGAGCTGTGCCGAGAGTCCTGACTGGTTTTTGGAAAGTTTCCCGGCGCTCCCTGGCCCAAAAGTGTTTTTTGACCGTTTTTGAAATTTTGAAAAAATGCATAACCACCCCCCCTTACGAAAAAGTCAAAAATTGACTTTCCCCAAAAGTCCACCTTTTTTCCATATTTGGGCTGTGCCGAGAGTCCTGACGGGTTTTTGGAACGTTTCCCGGCGCTCACTGGCTCAAAAGTGTTTTTTGACCGATTTTGAAAAAATGCGTAACCACCCCCCCTTACGAAAAAGTCAAAAATTGACTTTCCCCATAAGTCCACTTTTTTTCCATATTTGGGCTGTGCTGAGAGTTCTGACCGGTTTTTGGAACGTTTCCCGGCGCTCCCTGGCCCAAATGTTTTTTGACCGAATTTGAAATTATGAAAAAATGCGTAACCACCCCCCCTTACGAAAAAGTCAAAAATTGAATTTCCCCAAAAGTCCACCTTTTTTCCATATTTGGGCTGTGCCGAGAGTCCTGACGGGTTTTTGGAACGTTTCCCGGCGCTCACTGGCTCAAAAGTGTTTTTTGACCGATTTTGAAAAAATGCGTAACCACCCCCCCTTACGAAAAAATCAAACATTGACTTTCCCCAAAAGTCCACTTTTTTTCCATATTTGGGCTGTGCCGAGAGTCCTGACGGGTTTTTGGAACGTTTCCCGGCGCTCACTGGCTCAAAAGTGTTTTTTGACCGATTTTGAAAAAATGCGTAACCACCCCCCCTTATGAAAAAATCAAAAATGGACTTTCCCCAAAAGTCCACTTTTTTTCCATATTTGAGCTGTGCCTAGAGTCCTGACGGGTTTTTGGAACGTTTCCCGGCGCTCCCTGGCCCAAAAGTGTTTTTTGACAGTTTTTGAAATTTTTAAAAAATGCGTAACCACCCCCCCCCTTACGAAAAAGTCAAAAATTGACTTTCCCCAAAAGTCCACCTTTTTTCCATATTTGGGCTGTGCCGAGAGTCCTGACGGGTTTTTGGAACGTTTCCCGGCGCTCACTGGCTCAAAAGTGTTTTTTGACCGATTTTGAAAAAATGCGTAACCACCCCCCCTTACGAAAAAGTCAAAAATGGACTTTCCCCAAAAGTCCACTTTTTTTCCATATTTGAGCTGTGCCGAGAGTCCTGACGGGTTTTTGGAACGTTTCCCGGCGCTCCCTGGCCCAAAAGTGTTTTTTGACCAATTTTGAAATTTTGAAAAAATCCGTAACCACCCCCCCTTACGAAAAAGTCAAAAATTGACTTTCCCCAAAATTCCACTTTTTTTCCATATTTGAGCTGTGCCGAGAGTCCTGACTGGTTTTTGGAAAGTTTCCCGGCGCTCCCTGGCCCAAAAGTGTTTTTTGACCGTTTTTGAAATTTTGAAAAAATGCATAACCACCCCCCCTTACGAAAAAGTCAAAAATTGACTTTCCCCAAAAGTCCACCTTTTTTCCATATTTGGGCTGTGCCGAGAGTCCTGACGGGTTTTTGGAACGTTTCCCGGCGCTCACTGGCTCAAAAGTGTTTTTTGACCGATTTTGAAAAAATGCGTAACCACCCCCCCTTACGAAAAAGTCAAAAATTGACTTTCCCCAAAAGTCCACTTTTTTTCCATATTTGGGCTGTGCTGAGAGTTCTGACCGGTTTTTGGAACGTTTCCCGGCGCTCCCTGGCCCAAATGTTTTTTGACCGAATTTGAAATTATGAAAAAATGCGTAACCACCCCCCCTTACGAAAAAGTCAAAAATTGAATTTCCCCAAAAGTCCACCTTTTTTCCATATTTGGGCTGTGCCGAGAGTCCTGACGGGTTTTTGGAACGTTTCCCGGCGCTCACTGGTCTAAAGTGTTTTTTGACCGATTTTGAAAAAATGCGTAACCACCCCCCTTACGAAAAAATCAAACATTGACTTTCCCCAAAAGTCCACTTTTTTTCCATATTTGGGCTGTGCCGAGAGTCCTGACGGGTTTTTGGAACGTTTCCCGGCGCTCACTGGCTCAAAAGTGTTTTTTGACCGATTTTGAAAAAATGCGTAACCACCCCCCCTTATGAAAAAATCAAAAATGGACTTTCCCCAAAAGTCCACTTTTTTTCCATATTTGAGCTGTGCCCAGAGTCCTGACGGGTTTTTGGAACGTTTCCCGGCGCTCCCTGGCCCAAAAGTGTTTTTTGACAGTTTTTGAAATTTTTAAAAAATGCGTAACCACCCCCCCCTTACGAAAAAGTCAAAAATTGACTTTCCCCAAAAGTCCACCTTTTTTCCATATTTGGGCTGTGCCGAGAGTCCTGACGGGTTTTTGGAACGTTTCCCGGCGCTCACTGGCTCAAAAGTGTTTTTTGACCGATTTTGAAAAAATGCGTAACCACCCCCCCTTACGAAAAGTCAAAAATTGACTTTCCCCAAAAGTCCACTTTTTTTGCATGTTTGGGCTGTGCCGAGAGTCCTGACGGGTTTTTGGAACGTTTCCCGGCGCTCACTGGCTCAAAAGTGTTTTTTGACCGATTTTGAAAAAATGCGTAACCACCCCCCTCACGAAAAAGTCAAAAATTGACTTTCCCCAAAAGTCCACTTTTTTTCCATATTTGGGCTGTGCTGAGAGTCCTGACGGGTTTTTGGAACGTTTCCCGGCGCTCCCTGGCAAAAGTGTTTTTTAACCGAATTTGAAATTTTGAAAAAATGCGTAACCACCCCCCCTTATGAAAAAGTCAAAAATTGACTTTCCCCAAAAGTCCACCTTTTTTCCATATTTGGGCTGTGCCGAGAGTCCTGACGGGTTTTTGGAACGTTTCCCGGCGCTCACTGGCTCAAAAGTGTTTTTTGACCGATTTTGAAAAAATGCGTAACCACCCCCCCTTACGAAAAAGTCAAAAATTGACTTCCCCAAAAGTCCACCTTTTTTCCATATTTGGGCTGTGCCGAAAGTCCTGACGGGTTTTTGGAACGTTTCCCGGCGCTCCCTGGCCCAAAAGTGTTTTTTGACCGTTTTTGAAATTTTGAAAAAATGCGTAACCACCCCCCTCACGAAAAAGTCAAAAATTGACTTTCCCCAAAAGTCCACTTTTTTTCCATATTTGGGCTGTGCTGAGAGTCCTGGCGGGTTTTTGGAACGTTTCCCGGCGCTCCCTGGCCCAAAATTGTTTTTTGACCGTTTTTGAAATTTTGAAAAAATGCGTAACCACCCCCCTTACGAAAAAGTCAAAAATTGACTTTCCCCAAAAGTCCACTTTTTTTCCATATTTGAGCTGTGCCTAGAGTCCTGATCGGTTTTTGGAACGTTTCCCGGCGCTCCCTGGCCCAAGTGTTTTTTGACCGAATTGGAAATTTTGAAAAAATGCGTAACCACCCCCCCTTATGAAAAAGTCAAAAATTGACTTTCCCCAAAAGTCCACCTTTTTTCCATATTTGGGCTGTGCCGAGAGTCCTGACGGGTTTTTGGAACGTTTCCCGGCGCTCACTGGCTCAAAAGTGTTTTTTGACCGATTTTGAAAAAATGCGTAACCACCCCCCCTTACGAAAAAGTCAAAAATTGACTTTCCCCAAAAGTCCACCTTTTTTCCATATTTGGGCTGTGCCGAGAGTCCTGACGGGTTTTTGGAACGTTTCCCGGCGCTCCCTGGCCCAAAAGTGTTTTTTGACCGTTTTTGAAATTTTGAAAAAATGCGTAACCACCCCCCCTTACGAAAAAGTCAAAAATTGACTTTCCCCAAAAGTCCACTTTTTTTCCATATTTGAGCTGTGCCTAGAGTCCTGACCGGTTTTTGGAACGTTTCCCGGCGCTCCCTGGCCCAAGTGTTTTTTGACCGAATTTGAAATTTTGAAAAAATGCGTAACCACCCCCCCTTACGAAAAAGTCAAAAATTGACTTTCCCCAAAAGTCCACCTTTTTTCCATATTTGGGCTGTGCCGAGAGTCCTGACGGGTTTTTGGAACGTTTCCCGGCGCTCACTGGCTCAAAAGTGTTTTTTGACCGATTTTGAAAAAATGCGTAACCACCCCCCCTTACGAAAAAGTCAAAAATTGACTTTCCCCAAAAGTCCACCTTTTTTCCATATTTGGGCTGTGCCGAGAGTCCTGACGGGTTTTTGGTACGTTTCCCGGCGCTCACTGGCTCAAAAGTGTTTTTTGACCGATTTTGAAAAAATGCGTAACCACCCCCCCTTACGAAAAAGTCAAAAATGGACTTTCCCCAAAAGTCCACTTTTTTTCCATATTTGAGCTGTGCCGAGAGTCCTGACGGGTTTTTGGAACGTTTCCCGGCGCTCCCTGGCCCAAAAGTGTTTTTTGACCAATTTTGAAATTTTGAAAAAATCCGTAACCACCCCCCCTTACGAAAAAGTCAAAAATTGACTTTCCCCAAAATTCCACTTTTTTTCCATATTTGAGCTGTGCCGAGAGTCCTGACTGGTTTTTGGAACGTTTCCCGGCGCTCCCTGGCCCAAAAGTGTTTTTTGACCGTTTTTGAAATTTTGAAAAAATGCATAACCACCCCCCCTTACGAAAAAGTCAAAAATTGACTTTCCCCAAAAGTCCACCTTTTTTCCATATTTGGGCTGTGCCGAGAGTCCTGACGGGTTTTTGGAACGTTTCCCGGCGCTCACTGGCTCAAAAGTGTTTTTTGACCGATTTTGAAAAAATGCGTAACCACCCCCCTTACGAAAAAGTCAAAAATTGACTTTCCCCAAAAGTCCACTTTTTTTCCATATTTGGGCTGTGCTGAGAGTTCTGACCGGTTTTTGGAACGTTTCCCGGCGCTCCCTGGCCCAAGTGTTTTTTGACCGAATTTGAAATTATGAAAAAATGCGTAACCACCCGCCCTTACGAAAAAGTCAAAAATTGAATTTCCCCAAAAGTCCACCTTTTTTCCATATTTGGCTGTGCCAAGAGTCCTGACGGGTTTTTGGAACGTTTCCCGGCGCTCACTGGCTCAAAAGTGTTTTTTGACCGATTTTGAAAAAATGCGTAACCACCCCCCCTTACGAAAAAATCAAACATTGACTTTCCCCAAAAGTCCACTTTTTTTCCATATTTGGGCTGTGCCGAGAGTCCTGACGGGTTTTTGGAACGTTTCCCGGCGCTCACTGGCTCAAAAGTGTTTTTTGACCGATTTTGAAAAAATGCGTAACCACCCCCCCTTATGAAAAAATCAAAAATGGACTTTCCCCAAAAGTCCACTTTTTTTCCATATTTGAGCTGTGCCCAGAGTCCTGACGGGTTTTTGGAACGTTTCCCGGCGCTCCCTGGCCCAAAAGTGTTTTTTGACCAATTTTGAAATTTTGAAAAAATCCGTAACCACCCCCCCTTACGAAAAAGTCAAAAATTGACTTTCCCCAAAATTCCACTTTTTTTCCATATTTGAGCTGTGCCGAGAGTCCTGACTGGTTTTTGGAACGTTTCCCGGCGCTCCCTGGCCCAAAAGTGTTTTTTGACCGTTTTTGAAATTTTGAAAAAATGCATAACCACCCCCCCTTACGAAAAAGTCAAAAATTGACTTTCCCCAAAAGTCCACCTTTTTTCCATATTTGGGCTGTGCCGAGAGTCCTGACGGGTTTTTGGAACGTTTCCCGGCGCTCACTGGCTCAAAAGTGTTTTTTGACCGATTTTGAAAAAATGCGTAACCACCCCCCTTACGAAAAAGTCAAAAATTGACTTTCCCCAAAAGTCCACTTTTTTTCCATATTTGGGCTGTGCTGAGAGTTCTGACCGGTTTTTGGAACGTTTCCCGGCGCTCCCTGGCCCAAGTGTTTTTTGACCGAATTTGAAATTATGAAAAAATGCGTAACCACCCGCCCTTACGAAAAAGTCAAAAATTGAATTTCCCCAAAAGTCCACCTTTTTTCCATATTTGGGCTGTGCCAAGAGTCCTGACGGGTTTTTGGAACGTTTCCCGGCGCTCACTGGCTCAAAAGTGTTTTTTGACCGATTTTGAAAAAATGCGTAACCACCCCCCCTTACGAAAAAATCAAACATTGACTTTCCCCAAAAGTCCACTTTTTTTCCATATTTGGGCTGTGCCGAGAGTCCTGACGGGTTTTTGGAACGTTTCCCGGCGCTCACTGGCTCAAAAGTGTTTTTTGACCGATTTTGAAAAAATGCGTAACCACCCCCCCTTATGAAAAAATCAAAAATGGACTTTCCCCAAAGTCCACTTTTTTTCCATATTTGAGCTGTGCCCAGAGTCCTGACGGGTTTTTGGAACGTTTCCCGGCGCTCCCTGGCCCAAAAGTGTTTTTTGACCAATTTTGAAATTTTGAAAAAATCCGTAACCACCCCCCCTTACGAAAAAGTCAAAAATTGACTTTCCCCAAAATTCCACTTTTTTTCCATATTTGAGCTGTGCCGAGAGTCCTGACTGGTTTTTGGAACGTTTCCCGGCGCTCCCTGGCCCAAAAGTGTTTTTTGACCGTTTTTGAAATTTTGAAAAAATGCATAACCACCCCCCCTTACGAAAAAGTCAAAAATTGACTTTCCCCAAAAGTCCACCTTTTTTCCATATTTGGGCTGTGCCGAGAGTCCTGACGGGTTTTTGGAACGTTTCCCGGCGCTCACTGGCTCAAAAGTGTTTTTTGACCGATTTTGAAAAAATGCGTAACCACCCCCCTTACGAAAAAGTCAAAAATTGACTTTCCCCAAAAGTCCACTTTTTTTCCATATTTGGGCTGTGCTGAGAGTTCTGACCGGTTTTTGGAACGTTTCCCGGCGCTCCCTGGCCCAAGTGTTTTTTGACCGAATTTGAAATTATGAAAAAATGCGTAACCACCCGCCCTTACGAAAAAGTCAAAAATTGAATTTCCCCAAAAGTCCACCTTTTTTCCATATTTGGGCTGTGCCAAGAGTCCTGACGGGTTTTTGGAACGTTTCCCGGCGCTCACTGGCTCAAAAGTGTTTTTTGACCGATTTTGAAAAAATGCGTAACCACCCCCCCTTATGAAAAAATCAAAAATTGACTTTCCCCAAAAGTCCACTTTTTTTCCATATTTGAGCTGTGCCCAGAGTCCTGACGGGTTTTTGGAACGTTTCCCGGCGCTCCCTGGCCCAAAAGTGTTTTTTGACAGTTTTTGAAATTTTTAAAAAATGCGTAACCACCCCCCCTTACGAAAAAGTCAAAAATTGACTTTCCCCAAAAGTCCACTTTTTTTCCATATTTGAGCTGTGCCTAGAGTCCTGACCGGTTTTTGGAACGTTTCCCGGCGCTCCCTGGCCCAAGTGTTTTTTGACCGAATTTGAAATTTTGAAAAAATGCGTAACCACCCCCCCTTACGAAAAAGTCAAAAATTGACTTTCCCCAAAAGTCCACCTTTTTTCCATATTTGGGCTGTGCCGAGAGTCCTGACGGGTTTTTGGAACGTTTCCCGGCGCTCACTGGCTCAAAAGTGTTTTTTGACCGATTTTGAAAAAATGCGTAACCACCCCCCCTTACGAAAAAGTCAAAAATTGACTTTCCCCAAAAGTCCACCTTTTTTCCATATTTGGGCTGTGCCGAGAGTCCTGACGGGTTTTTGGAACGTTTCCCGGCGCTCACTGGCTCAAAAGTGTTTTTTGACCGATTTTGAAAAAATGCGTAACCACCCCCCCTTACGAAAAAGTCAAAAATGGACTTTCCCCAAAAGTCCACTTTTTTTCCATATTTGAGCTGTGCCGAGAGTCCTGACGGGTTTTTGGAACGTTTCCCGGCGCTCCCTGGCCCAAAAGTGTTTTTTGACCAATTTTGAAATTTTGAAAAAATCCGTAACCACCCCCCCTTACGAAAAAGTCAAAAATTGACTTTCCCCAAAATTCCACTTTTTTTCCATATTTGAGCTGTGCCGAGAGTCCTGACTGGTTTTTGGAAAGTTTCCCGGCGCTCCCTGGCCCAAAAGTGTTTTTTGACCGTTTTTGAAATTTTGAAAAAATGCATAACCACCCCCCCTTACGAAAAAGTCAAAAATTGACTTTCCCCAAAAGTCCACCTTTTTTCCATGTTTGGGCTGTGCCGAGAGTCCTGACGGGTTTTTGGAACGTTTCCCG
This sequence comes from Corythoichthys intestinalis, assembly GCF_030265065.1. Classification (NCBI taxonomy): domain Eukaryota; kingdom Metazoa; phylum Chordata; class Actinopteri; order Syngnathiformes; family Syngnathidae; genus Corythoichthys; species Corythoichthys intestinalis. The sequence goes on along the minus strand of NC_080409.1, from coordinate 34,664,553 downwards.
GCGCTCACTGGCTCAAAAGTGTTTTTTGACCGATTTTGAAAAAATGCGTAACCACCCCCCTTACGAAAAAGTCAAAAATTGACTTTCCCCAAAAGTCCACTTTTTTTCCATATTTGGGCTGTGCTGAGAGTTCTGACCGGTTTTTGGAACGTTTCCCGGCGCTCCCTGGCCCAAATGTTTTTTGACCGAATTTGAAATTATGAAAAAATCCGTAACCACCCCCCCTTACGAAAAAGTCAAAAATTGAATTTCCCCAAAAGTCCACCTTTTTTCCATATTTGGGCTGTGCCGAGAGTCCTGACGGGTTTTTGGAACGTTTCCCGGCGCTCACTGGCTCAAAAGTGTTTTTTGACCGATTTTGAAAAAATGCGTAACCACCCCCCCTTACGAAAAAATCAAACATTGACTTTCCCCAAAAGTCCACTTTTTTTCCATATTTGGGCTGTGCCGAGAGTCCTGACGGGTTTTTGGAACGTTTCCCGGCGCTCACTGGCTCAAAAGTGTTTTTTGACCGATTTTTAAAAAATGCGTAACCACCCCCCCTTATGAAAAAATCAAAAATGGACTTTCCCCAAAAGTCCACTTTTTTTCCATATTTGAGCTGTGCCCAGAGTCCTGACGGGTTTTTGGAACGTTTCCCGGCGCTCCCTGGCCCAAAAGTGTTTTTTGACAGTTTTTGAAATTTTTAAAAAATGCGTAACCACCCCCCCCTTACGAAAAAGTCAAAAATTGACTTTCCCCAAAAGTCCACCTTTTTTCCATATTTGGGCTGTGCCGAGAGTCCTGACGGGTTTTTGGAACGTTTCCCGGCGCTCACTGGCTCAAAAGTGTTTTTTGACCGATTTTGAAAAAATGCGTAACCACCCCCCCTTACGAAAAAGTCAAAAATTGACTTTCCCCAAAAGTCCACTTTTTTTCCATATTTGGGCTGTGCTGAGAGTTCTGACCGGTTTTTGGAACGTTTCCCGGCGCTCCCTGGCCCAAGTGTTTTTTGACCGAATTTGAAATTTTGAAAAAATGCGTAACCACCCCCCCTTACGAAAAAGTCAAAAATTGACTTTCCCCAAAATTCCACTTTTTTTCCATATTTGAGCTGTGCCGAGAGTCCTGACTGGTTTTTGGAAAGTTTCCCGGCGCTCCCTGGCCCAAAAGTGTTTTTTGACCGTTTTTGAAATTTTGAAAAAATGCATAACCACCCCCCCTTACGAAAAAGTCAAAAATTGACTTTCCCCAAAAGTCCACCTTTTTTCCATATTTGGGCTGTGCCGAGAGTCCTGACGGGTTTTTGGAACGTTTCCCGGCGCTCACTGGCTCAAAAGTGTTTTTTGACCGATTTTGAAAAAATGCGTAACCACCCCCCTCACGAAAAAGTCAAAAATTGACTTTCCCCAAAAGTCCACTTTTTTTCCATATTTGGGCTGTGCTGAGAGTCCTGACGGGTTTTTGGAACGTTTCCCGGCGCTCCCTGGCCCAAAAGTGTTTTTTGACCGTTTTTGAAATTTTGAAAAAATGCGTAACCACCCCCCCTTACGAAAAAGTCAAAAATTGACTTTCCCCAAAAGTCCACTTTTTTTCCATATTTGAGCTGTGCCTAGAGTCCTGACCGGTTTTTGGAACCTTTCCCGGCGCTCCCTGGCCCAAGTGTTTTTTGACCGAATTTGAAATTTTGAAAAAATGCGTAACCACCCCCCCTTATGAAAAAGTCAAAAATTGACTTTCCCCAAAAGTCCACCTTTTTTCCATATTTGGGCTGTGCCGAGAGTCCTGACGGGTTTTTGGAACGTTTCCCGGCGCTCACTGGCTCAAAAGTGTTTTTTGACCGATTTTGAAAAAATGCGTAACCACCCCCCCTTACGAAAAAGTCAAAAATTGACTTTCCCCAAAAGTCCACCTTTTTTCCATATTTGGGCTGTGCCGAGAGTCCTGACGGGTTTTTGGAACGTTTCCCGGCGCTCCCTGGCCCAAAAGTGTTTTTTGACCGTTTTTGAAATTTTGAAAAAATGCGTAACCACCCCCCCTTACGAAAAAGTCAAAAATTGACTTTCCCCAAAAGTCCACTTTTTTTCCATATTTGAGCTGTGCCTAGAGTCCTGACCGGTTTTTGGAACGTTTCCCGGCGCTCCCTGGCCCAAGTGTTTTTTGACCGAATTTGAAATTTTGAAAAAATGCGTAACCACCCCCCCTTACGAAAAAGTCAAAAATTGACTTTCCCCAAAAGTCCACCTTTTTTCCATATTTGGGCTGTGCCGAGAGTCCTGACGGGTTTTTGGAACGTTTCCCGGCGCTCACTGGCTCAAAAGTGTTTTTTGACCGATTTTGAAAAAATGCGTAACCACCCCCCCTTACGAAAAAGTCAAAAATTGACTTTCCCCAAAAGTCCACCTTTTTTCCATATTTGGGCTGTGCCGAGAGTCCTGACGGGTTTTTGGAACGTTTCCCGGCGCTCACTGGCTCAAAAGTGTTTTTTGACCGATTTTGAAAAAATGCGTAACCACCCCCCCTTACGAAAAAGTCAAAAATGGACTTTCCCCAAAAGTCCACTTTTTTTCCATATTTGAGCTGTGCCGAGAGTCCTGACGGGTTTTTGGAACGTTTCCCGGCGCTCCCTGGCCCAAAAGTGTTTTTTGACCAATTTTGAAATTTTGAAAAAATCCGTAACCACCCCCCCTTACGAAAAAGTCAAAAATGGACTTTCCCCCAAAAGTCCACTTTTTTTCCATATTTGAGCTGTGCCTAGAGTCCTGACGGGTTTTTGGAACGTTTCCCGGCGCTCCCTGGCCCAAAAGTGTTTTTTGACAGTTTTTGAAATTTTTAAAAAATGCGTAACCACCCCCCCCCTTACGAAAAAGTCAAAAATTGACTTTCCCCAAAAGTCCACCTTTTTTCCATATTTGGGCTGTGCCGAGAGTCCTGACGGGTTTTTGGAACGTTTCCCGGCGCTCACTGGCTCAAAAGTGTTTTTTGACCGATTTTGAAAAAATGCGTAACCACCCCCCCTTACGAAAAAGTCAAAAATGGACTTTCCCCAAAAGTCCACTTTTTTTCCATATTTGAGCTGTGCCGAGAGTCCTGACGGGTTTTTGGAACGTTTCCTGGCGCTCCCTGGCCCAAAAGTGTTTTTTGACCAATTTTGAAATTTTGAAAAAATCCGTAACCACCCCCCCTTACGAAAAAATCAAACATTGACTTTCCCCAAAAGTCCACTTTTTTTCCATATTTGGGCTGTGCCGAGAGTCCTGACGGGTTTTTGGAACGTTTCCCGGCGCTCACTGGCTCAAAAGTGTTTTTTGACCGATTTTGAAAAAATGCGTAACCACCCCCCCTTATGAAAAAATCAAAAATGGACTTTCCCCAAAAGTCCACTTTTTTTCCATATTTGAGCTGTGCCTAGAGTCCTGACGGGTTTTTGGAACGTTTCCCGGCGCTCCCTGGCCCAAAAGTGTTTTTTGACAGTTTTTGAAATTTTTAAAAAATGCGTAACCACCCCCCCCTTACGAAAAAGTCAAAAATTGACTTTCCCCAAAAGTCCACCTTTTTTCCATATTTGGGCTGTGCCGAGAGTCCTGACGGGTTTTTGGAACGTTTCCCGGCGCTCACTGGCTCAAAAGTGTTTTTTGACCGATTTTGAAAAAATGCGTAACCACCCCCCCTTACGAAAAAGTCAAAAATTGACTTTCCCCAAAAGTCCACTTTTTTTCCATATTTGGGCTGTGCTGAGAGTTCTGACCGGTTTTTGGAACGTTTCCCGGCGCTCCCTGGCCCAAATGTTTTTTGACCGAATTTGAAATTATGAAAAAATGCGTAACCACCCCCCCTTACGAAAAAGTCAAAAATTGAATTTCCCCAAAAGTCCACCTTTTTTCCATATTTGGGCTGTGCCGAGAGTCCTGACGGGTTTTTGGAACGTTTCCCGGCGCTCACTGGTCTAAAGTGTTTTTTGACCGATTTTGAAAAAATGCGTAACCACCCCCCTTACGAAAAAATCAAACATTGACTTTCCCCAAAAGTCCACTTTTTTTCCATATTTGGGCTCTGCCGAGAGTCCTGACATGTTTTTAGAACGTTTCCTGGCGCTCCTTGGCCCAAAAGTGTTTTTTGACCGTTTTTGAAATTTTGAAAAATGCGTAAGTACCCCCCCTTACAAAAAAGTCAAAAATGGACTTTTCTCAAAAGTCAACTTTTTGGGCATATTTGGGCTCTGCCGAGAGTCCTGACATGTTTTTAGAACGTTTCCTGACGCTCCTTGGCGAAAAAATGATTTTTGACCGTTTTTGAAATTTTGAAAAAAAGCGTAAGTACCCCCCCTTACAAAAAAGTCAAAAATATACTTTTCACAAAAGTCAACTTTTTTGGCATATTTGGGGTGTGCCGAGAGTCCTGACATGTTTTTAGAACGTTTCCCGGCGCTCCTTGGCCCAAAAGTGTTTTTTGACCGTTTTTGAAATTTTGAAAAATGCGTAAGTACCCCCCCTTACAAAAAAGTCAAAAATGGACTTTTCTCAAAAGTCAACTTTTTGGGCATATTTGGGCTCTGCCGAGAGTCCTGACATATTTTTAGAAAGTTTCCTGGCGCTCCTTGGCGAAAATATGATTTTTGACCGTTTTTGAAATTTTGAAAAATGCGTAAGTACCCCCCCCTTACAAAAAAGTCAAAAATTGACTTTTCTCAAAAGTCAACTTTTTGGGCATATTTGGGCTGTGCCGAGAGTCCTGACATGTTTTTAGAACGTTTCCTGGCGCTCCTTGGCGAAAAAATGATTTTTGACCGTTTTTGAAATTTTGAAAAATGCGAAAGCACCCCCCCTTACAAAAAAGTCAAAAATGGACTTTTCTCAAAAGTCAACTGTTTTGGCCTATTTGGGCTGTGCCGAGAGTCCTGACATGTTTTTAGAACGTTTCCTGGCGCTCCTTGGCGAAAAAATGATTTTTGACCGTTTTTGAAATTTTGAAAAATGCGTAAGTACCCCCCCTTACAAAAAAGTCAAAAATTGACTTTTCTCAAAAGTCAACTTTTTGGGCATATTTGGGCTCTGCCGAGAGTCCTGACATGTTTTTAGAACGTTTCCTGGCGCTCCTTGGCGAAAAAATGATTTTTGACCGTTTTTGAAATTTTGAAAAATGCGTAAGTACCCCCCCTTACAAAAAAGTCAAAAATTGACTTTTCTCAAAAGTCATTTTTTTTGGCATATTTGGGCTTTGCCAAGAGTCCTGACATGTTTTTGGAACGTTTCCCGGCGCTCCTAGGCTCAAAAGTGATTTTTGACCGTTTTTGAAATTTTGAAAAATGCGAAAGCACCCCCCCTTACAAAAAAGTCAAAAATGGACTTTTCTCAAAAGTCAACTGTTTTGGCCTATTTGGGCTGTGCCGAGAGTCCTGACATGTTTTTAGAACGTTTCCTGGCGCTCCTTGGCGAAAAAATGATTTTTGACCGTTTTTGAAATTTTGAAAAATGCGTAAGTACCCCCCCTTACAAAAAAGTCAAAAATTGACTTTTCTCAAAAGTCAACTGTTTTGGCCTATTTGGGCTGTGCCGAGAGTCCTGACATGTTTTTAGAACGTTTCCTGGCGCTCCTTGGCGAAAAAATGATTTTTGACCGTTTTTGAAATTTTGAAAAATGCGTAAGTACCCCCCCTTACAAAAAAGTCAAAAATGGACTTTTCTCAAAAGTCAACTTTTTGGGCATATTTGGGCTCTGCCGAGAGTCCTGACATGTTTTTAGAACGTTTCCTGGCGCTCCTTGGCCCAAAAGTGTTTTTTGACCGTTTTTGAAATTTTGAAAAAAAGCGTAAGTACCCCCCCTTACAAAAAAGTCAAAAATTGACTTTTCTCAAAAGTCAACTTTTTGGGCATATTTGGGCTCTGCCGAGAGTCCTGACATGTTTTTAGAAAGTTTCCCGGCGCTCCTTGGCACAAACATTTTTTTTGACCGTTTTTGAAATTTTGAAAAATGCGTAAGCACCCCCCCCCCTTAAAAAAAAGTCAAAAATTGACTTTTCTCAAAAGTCAACTTTTTGGGCATATTTGGGCTCTGCCGAGAGTCCTGACATGTTTTTAGAACGTTTCCTGGCGCTCCTTGGCGAAAAAATGATTTTTGACCGTTTTTGAAATTTTGAAAAATGCGTAAGTACCCCCCCTTACAAAAAAGTCAAAAATTGACTTTTCTCAAAAGTCATTTTTTTTGGCATATTTGGGCTTTGCCAAGAGTCCTGACATGTTTTTGGAACGTTTCCCGGCGCTCCTAGGCTCAAAAGTGATTTTTGACCGTTTTTGAAATTTTGAAAAATGCGAAAGCACCCCCCCTTACAAAAAAGTCAAAAATGGACTTTTCTCAAAAGTCAACTGTTTTGGCCTATTTGGGCTGTGCCGAGAGTCCTGACATGTTTTTAGAACGTTTCCTGGCGCTCCTTGGCGAAAAAATGATTTTTGACCGTTTTTGAAATTTTGAAAAATGCGTAAGTACCCCCCCTTACAAAAAAGTCAAAAATGGACTTTTCTCAAAAGTCAACTTTTTGGGCATATTTGGGCTCTGCCGAGAGTCCTGACATGTTTTTAGAACGTTTCCTGGCGCTCCTTGGCGAAAAAATGATTTTTGACCGTTTTTGAAATTTTGAAAAATGCGTAAGTACCCCCCCTTACAAAAAAGTCAAAAATGGACTTTTCTCAAAAGTCAACTGTTTTGGCCTATTTGGGCTGTGCCGAAAGTCCTGACATGTTTTTAGAACGTTTCCTGGCGCTCCTTGGCGAAAAAATGATTTTTGACCGTTTTTGAAATTTTGAAAAATGCGTAAGTACCCCCCCTTACAAAAAAGTCAAAAATTGACTTTTCTCAAAAGTCAACTTTTTGGGCATATTTGGGCTCTGCCGAGAGTCCTGACATGTTTTTAGAACGTTTCCTGGCGCTCCTTGGCCCAAAAGTGTTTTTTGACCGTTTTTGAAATTTTGAAAAATGCGTAAGTACCCCCCCTTACAAAAAAGTCAAAAATTGACTTTTCGCAAAAGTCAACTTTTTTGGCATATTTGGGCTCTGCCGAGAGTCCTGACATGTTTTTAGAACGTTTCCCGGCGCTCCTTGGCCCAAAAGTGTGTTTTGACCGTTTTTGAAAATTTGAAAAATGCGTAAGTACCCCCCCTTACAAAAAAGTCAAAAATGGACTTTTCTCAAAAGTCAACTTTTTGGGCATATTTGGGCTGTGCCGGGAGTCCTGACATGTTTTTAGAACGTTTCCTGGCGCTCCTTGGCGAAAAAATGATTTTTGACCGTTTTTGAAATTTTGAAAAATGCGAAAGCACCCCCCCTTACAAAAAAGTCAAAAATGGACTTTTCTCAAAAGTCAACTGTTTTGGCCTATTTGGGCTGTGCCGAGAGTCCTGACATGTTTTTAGAACGTTTCCTGGCGCTCCTTGGCGAAAAAATGATTTTTGACCGTTTTTGAAATTTTGAAAAATGCGTAAGTACCCCCCCTTACAAAAAAGTCAAAAATGGACTTTTCTCAAAAGTCAACTTTTTGGGCATATTTGGGCTCTGCCGAGAGTCCTGACATGTTTTTAGAACGTTTCCTGGCGCTCCTTGGCGAAAAAATGATTTTTGACCGTTTTTGAAATTTTGAAAAATGCGTAAGTACCCCCCTTACAAAAAAGTCAAAAATTGACTTTTCTCAAAAGTCATTTTTTTTGGCATATTTGGGCTTTGCCAAAAGTCCTGACATGTTTTTGGAACGTTTCCCGGCGCTCCTAGGCTCAAAAGTGATTTTTGACCGTTTTTGAAATTTTGAAAAATGCGAAAGCACCCCAAAAAAGTCAAAAATGGACTTTTCTCAAAAGTCAACTGTTTTGGCCTATTTGGGCTGTGCCGAGAGTCCTGACATGTTTTTAGAACGTTTCCTGGCGCTCCTTGGCGAAAAAATGATTTTTGACCGTTTTTGAAATTTTGAAAAATGCGTAAGTACCCCCCCTTACAAAAAAGTCAAAAATGGACTTTTCTCAAAAGTCAACTTTTTGGGCATATTTGGGCTCTGCCGAGAGTCCTGACATGTTTTTAGAACGTTTCCTGACGCTCCTTGGCGAAAAAATGATTTTTGACCGTTTTTGAAATTTTGAAAAATGCGAAAGCACCCCCCCTTACAAAAAAGTCAAAAATTGACTTTTCTCAAAAGTCAACTTTTTGGGCATATTTGGGCTCTGCCGAGAGTCCTGACATGTTTTTAGAACGTTTCCTGGCGCTCCTTGGCGAAAAAATGATTTTTGACCGTTTTTGAAATTTTGAAAAATGCGTAAGTACCCCCCCTTACAAAAAAGTCAAAAATTGACTTTTCTCAAAAGTCATTTTTTTTGGCATATTTGGGCTTTGCCAAGAGTCCTGACATGTTTTTGGAACGTTTCCCGGCGCTCCTAGGCTCAAAAGTGATTTTTGACCGTTTTTGAAATTTTGAAAAATGCGAAAGCACCCCCCCTTACAAAAAAGTCAAAAATGGACTTTTCTCAAAAGTCAACTGTTTTGGCCTATTTGGGCTGTGCCGAGAGTCCTGACATGTTTTTAGAACGTTTCCTGGCGCTCCTTGGCGAAAAAATGATTTTTGACCGTTTTTGAAATTTTGAAAAATGCGTAAGTACCCCCCCTTACAAAAAAGTCAAAAATTGACTTTTCTCAAAAGTCAACTGTTTTGGCCTATTTGGGCTGTGCCGAGAGTCCTGACATGTTTTTAGAACGTTTCCTGGCGCTCCTTGGCGAAAAAATGATTTTTGACCGTTTTTGAAATTTTGAAAAATGCGTAAGTACCCCCCCTTACAAAAAAGTCAAAAATGGACTTTTCTCAAAAGTCAACTTTTTGGGCATATTTGGGCTCTGCCGAGAGTCCTGACATGTTTTTAGAACGTTTCCTGGCGCTCCTTGGCCCAAAAGTGTTTTTTGACCGTTTTTGAAATTTTGAAAAAAAGCGTAAGTACCCCCCCTTACAAAAAAGTCAAAAATTGACTTTTCTCAAAAGTCAACTTTTTGGGCATATTTGGGCTCTGCCGAGAGTCCTGTCATGTTTTTAGAAAGTTTCCCGGCGCTCCTTGGCACAAACATTTTTTTTGACCGTTTTTGAAATTTTGAAAAATGCGTAAGCACCCCCCCCCCCTTAAAAAAAAGTCAAAAATTGACTTTTCTCAAAAGTCAACTTTTTGGGCATATTTGGGCTCTGCCGAGAGTCCTGACATGTTTTTAGAACGTTTCCTGGCGCTCCTTGGCGAAAAAATGATTTTTGACCGTTTTTGAAATTTTGAAAAATGCGTAAGTACCCCCCCTTACAAAAAAGTCAAAAATTGACTTTTCTCAAAAGTCATTTTTTTTGGCATATTTGGGCTTTGCCAAGAGTCCTGACATGTTTTTGGAACGTTTCCCGGCGCTCCTAGGCTCAAAAGTGATTTTTGACCGTTTTTGAAATTTTGAAAAATGCGAAAGCACCCCCCCTTACAAAAAAGTCAAAAATGGACTTTTCTCAAAAGTCAACTGTTTTGGCCTATTTGGGCTGTGCCGAGAGTCCTGACATGTTTTTAGAACGTTTCCTGGCGCTCCTTGGCGAAAAAATGATTTTTGACCGTTTTTGAAATTTTGAAAAATGCGTAAGTACCCCCCCTTACAAAAAAGTCAAAAATGGACTTTTCTCAAAAGTCAACTTTTTGGGCATATTTGGGCTCTGCCGAGAGTCCTGACATGTTTTTAGAACGTTTCCTGACGCTCCTTGGCGAAAAAATGATTTTTGACCGTTTTTGAAATTTTGAAAAATGCGAAAGCACCCCCCCTTACAAAAAAGTCAAAAATTGACTTTTCTCAAAAGTCAACTTTTTGGGCATATTTGGGCTCTGCCGAGAGTCCTGACATGTTTTTAGAACGTTTCCTGGCGCTCCTTGGCGAAAAAATGATTTTTGACCGTTTTTGAAATTTTGAAAAATGCGTAAGTACCCCCCCTTACAAAAAAGTCAAAAATTGACTTTTCTCAAAAGTCATTTTTTTTGGCATATTTGGGCTTTGCCAAGAGTCCTGACATGTTTTTGGAACGTTTCCCGGCGCTCCTAGGCTCAAAAGTGATTTTTGACCGTTTTTGAAATTTTGAAAAATGCGAAAGCACCCCCCCTTACAAAAAAGTCAAAAATGGACTTTTCTCAAAAGTCAACTGTTTTGGCCTATTTGGGCTGTGCCGAGAGTCCTGACATGTTTTTAGAACGTTTCCTGGCGCTCCTTGGCGAAAAAATGATTTTTGACCGTTTTTGAAATTTTGAAAAATGCGTAAGTACCCCCCCTTACAAAAAAGTCAAAAATTGACTTTTCTCAAAAGTCAACTGTTTTGGCCTATTTGGGCTGTGCCGAGAGTCCTGACATGTTTTTAGAACGTTTCCTGGCGCTCCTTGGCGAAAAAATGATTTTTGACCGTTTTTGAAATTTTGAAAAATGCGTAAGTACCCCCCCTTACAAAAAAGTCAAAAATGGACTTTTCTCAAAAGTCAACTTTTTGGGCATATTTGGGCTCTGCCGAGAGTCCTGACATGTTTTTAGAACGTTTCCTGGCGCTCCTTGGCCCAAAAGTGTTTTTTGACCGTTTTTGAAATTTTGAAAAAAAGCGTAAGTACCCCCCCTTACAAAAAAGTCAAAAATTGACTTTTCTCAAAAGTCAACTTTTTGGGCATATTTGGGCTCTGCCGAGAGTCCTGTCATGTTTTTAGAAAGTTTCCCGGCGCTCCTTGGCACAAACATTTTTTTTGACCGTTTTTGAAATTTTGAAAAATGCGTAAGCACCCCCCCCCCCTTAAAAAAAAGTCAAAAATTGACTTTTCTCAAAAGTCAACTTTTTGGGCATATTTGGGCTCTGCCGAGAGTCCTGACATGTTTTTAGAACGTTTCCTGGCGCTCCTTGGCGAAAAAATGATTTTTGACCGTTTTTGAAATTTTGAAAAATGCGTAAGTACCCCCCCTTACAAAAAAGTCAAAAATTGACTTTTCTCAAAAGTCATTTTTTTTGGCATATTTGGGCTTTGCCAAGAGTCCTGACATGTTTTTGGAACGTTTCCCGGCGCTCCTAGGCTCAAAAGTGATTTTTGACCGTTTTTGAAATTTTGAAAAATGCGAAAGCACCCCCCCTTACAAAAAAGTCAAAAATGGACTTTTCTCAAAAGTCAACTGTTTTGGCCTATTTGGGCTGTGCCGAGAGTCCTGACATGTTTTTAGAACGTTTCCTGGCGCTCCTTGGCGAAAAAATGATTTTTGACCGTTTTTGAAATTTTGAAAAATGCGTAAGTACCCCCCCTTACAAAAAAGTCAAAAATGGACTTTTCTCAAAAGTCAACTTTTTGGGCATATTTGGGCTCTGCCGAGAGTCCTGACATGTTTTTAGAACGTTTCCTGACGCTCCTTGGCGAAAAAATGATTTTTGACCGTTTTTGAAATTTTGAAAAATGCGAAAGCACCCCCCCTTACAAAAAAGTCAAAAATTGACTTTTCTCAAAAGTCAACTTTTTGGGCATATTTGGGCTCTGCCGAGAGTCCTGACATGTTTTTAGAACGTTTCCTGGCGCTCCTTGGCGAAAAAATGATTTTTGACCGTTTTTGAAATTTTGAAAAATGCGTAAGTACCCCCCCTTACAAAAAAGTCAAAAATTGACTTTTCTCAAAAGTCATTTTTTTTGGCATATTTGGGCTTTGCCAAGAGTCCTGACATGTTTTTGGAACGTTTCCCGGCGCTCCTAGGCTCAAAAGTGATTTTTGACCGTTTTTGAAATTTTGAAAAATGCGAAAGCACCCCCCCTTACAAAAAAGTCAAAAATGGACTTTTCTCAAAAGTCAACTGTTTTGGCCTATTTGGGCTGTGCCGAGAGTCCTGACATGTTTTTAGAACGTTTCCTGGCGCTCCTTGGCGAAAAAATGATTTTTGACCGTTTTTGAAATTTTGAAAAATGCGTAAGTACCCCCCCTTACAAAAAAGTCAAAAATTGACTTTTCTCAAAAGTCAACTGTTTTGGCCTATTTGGGCTGTGCCGAGAGTCCTGACATGTTTTTAGAACGTTTCCTGGCGCTCCTTGGCGAAAAAATGATTTTTGACCGTTTTTGAAATTTTGAAAAATGCGTAAGTACCCCCCCTTACAAAAAAGTCAAAAATGGACTTTTCTCAAAAGTCAACTTTTTGGGCATATTTGGGCTCTGCCGAGAGTCCTGACATGTTTTTAGAACGTTTCCTGGCGCTCCTTGGCCCAAAAGTGTTTTTTGACCGTTTTTGAAATTTTGAAAAAAAGCGTAAGTACCCCCCCTTACAAAAAAGTCAAAAATTGACTTTTCTCAAAAGTCAACTTTTTGGGCATATTTGGGCTCTGCCGAGAGTCCTGTCATGTTTTTAGAAAGTTTCCCGGCGCTCCTTGGCACAAACATTTTTTTTGACCGTTTTTGAAATTTTGAAAAATGCGTAAGCACCCCCCCCCCCTTAAAAAAAAGTCAAAAATTGACTTTTCTCAAAAGTCAACTTTTTGGGCATATTTGGGCTCTGCCGAGAGTCCTGACATGTTTTTAGAACGTTTCCTGGCGCTCCTTGGCGAAAAAATGATTTTTGACCGTTTTTGAAATTTTGAAAAATGCGTAAGTACCCCCCCTTACAAAAAAGTCAAAAATTGACTTTTCTCAAAAGTCATTTTTTTTGGCATATTTGGGCTTTGCCAAGAGTCCTGACATGTTTTTGGAACGTTTCCCGGCGCTCCTAGGCTCAAAAGTGATTTTTGACCGTTTTTGAAATTTTGAAAAATGCGAAAGCACCCCCCCTTACAAAAAAGTCAAAAATGGACTTTTCTCAAAAGTCAACTGTTTTGGCCTATTTGGGCTGTGCCGAGAGTCCTGACATGTTTTTAGAACGTTTCCTGGCGCTCCTTGGCGAAAAAATGATTTTTGAACGTTTTTGAAATTTTGAAAAATGCGTAAGTACCCCCCCTTACAAAAAAGTCAAAAATGGACTTTTCTCAAAAGTCAACTTTTTGGGCATATTTGGGCTCTGCCGAGAGTCCTGACATGTTTTTAGAACGTTTCCTGGCGCTCCTTGGCGAAAAAATGATTTTTGACCGTTTTCTAAATTTTGAAAAATGCGTAAGTACCCCCCCTTACAAAAAAGTCAAAAATGGACTTTTCTCAAAAGTCAACTGTTTTGGCCTATTTGGGCTGTGCCGAGAGTCCTGACATGTTTTTAGAACGTTTCCTGGCGCTCCTTGGCGAAAAAATGATTTTTGACCGTTTTTGAAATTTTGAAAAATGCGTAAGTACCCCCCCTTACAAAAAAGTCAAAAATGGACTTTTCTCAAAAGTCAACTTTTTGGGCATATTTGGGCTCTGCCGAGAGTCCTGACATGTTTTTAGAACGTTTCCTGGCGCTCCTTGGCCCAAAAGTGTTTTTTGACCGTTTTTGAAATTTTGAAAAAAAGCGTAAGTACCCCCCCTTACAAAAAAGTCAAAAATTGACTTTTCTCAAAAGTCAACTTTTTGGGCATATTTGGGCTCTGCCGAGAGTCCTGACATGTTTTTAGAAAGTTTCCCGGCGCTCCTTGGCACAAACATTTTTTTTGACCGTTTTTGAAATTTTGAAAAATGCGTAAGCACCCCCCCCCCCCTTAAAAAAAAGTCAAAAACTGACTTTTCTCAAAAGTCATGTTTTTTGGCATATTTGGCCTTTGCCAAGAGTCCTGACATGTTTTTGGAACGTTTCCCGGCGCTCCTAGGCTCAAAAGTGATTTTTGTCCGTTTTTGAAATTTTGAAAAATGCGAAAGCACCCCCCCTTAGAAAAAAGTCAAAAATGGACTTTTCTCAAAAGTCAACTGTTTTGGCCTATTTGGGCTGTGCCGAGAGTCCTGACATGTTTTTAGAACGTTTCCTGGCGCTCCTTGGCGAAAAAATGATTTTTGACCGTTTTTGAAATTTTGAAAAATGCGTAAGTACACCCCCTTACAAAAAAGTCAAAAATGGACTTTTCTCAAAAGTCAACTTTTTGGGCATATTTGGGCTCTGCCGAGAGTCCTGACATGTTTTTAGAACGTTTCCTGGCGCTCCTTGGCGAAAAAAAGATTTTTGACCGTTTTTGAAATTTTGAAAAATGCGTAAGTACTCCCCCTTACAAAAAAGTCAAAAATTGACTTTTCTCAAAAGTCAACTTTTTGGGCATATTTGGGCTCTGCCGAGAGTCCTGACATGTTTTTAGAACGTTTCCTGGCGCTCCTTGGCGAAAAAATGATTTTTGACCGTTTTTGAAATTTTGAAAAATGCGTAAGTACCCCCCCTTACAAAAAAGTCAAAAATGGACTTTTCTCAAAAGTCAACTGTTTTGGCCTATTTGGGCTGTGCCGAGAGTCCTGACATGTTTTTAGAACGTTTCCTGGCGCTCCTTGGCGAAAAAATGATTTTTGACCGTTTTTGAAATTTTGAAAAATGCGTAAGCCCCCCCTTACAAAAAAGTCAAAAATGGACTTTTCTCAAAAGTCAACTTTTTGGGCATATTTGGGCTCTGCCGAGAGTCCTGACATGTTTTTAGAACGTTTCCTGGCGCTCCTTGGCCCAAAAGTGTTTTTTGACCGTTTTTGAAATTTTGAAAAAAAGCGTAAGTACCCCCCCTTACAAAAAAGTCAAAAATTGACTTTTCTCAAAAGTCAACTTTTTGGGCATATTTGGGCTCTGCCGAGAGTCCTGACATGTTTTTAGAAAGTTTCCCGGCGCTCCTTGGCACAAACATTTTTTTTGACCGTTTTTGAAATTTTGAAAAATGCGTAAGCACCCCCCCCCTTAAAAAAAAGTCAAAAACTGACTTTTCTCAAAAGTCATTTTTTTGGCATATTTGGGCTTTGCCAAGAGTCCTGACATGTTTTTGGAACGTTTCCCGGCGCTCCTAGGCTCAAAAGTGATTTTTGACCGTTTTTGAAATTTTGAAAAATGCGAAAGCACCCCCCCTTACAAAAAAGTCAAAAATGGACTTTTCTCAAAAGTCAACTGTTTTGGCCTATTTGGGCTGTGCCGAGAGTCCTGACATGTTTTTAGAACGTTTCCTGGCGCTCCTTGGCGAAAAAATGATTTTTGACCGTTTTTGAAATTTTGAAAAATGCGTAAGTACCCCCCCTTACAAAAAAGTCAAAAATGGACTTTTCTCAAAAGTCAACTTTTTGGGCATATTTGGGCTCTGCCGAGAGTCCTGACATGTTTTTAGAACGTTTCCTGACGCTCCTTGGCGAAAAAATGATTTTTGACCGTTTTTGAAATTTTGAAAAATGCGAAAGCACCCCCCCTTACAAAAAAGTCAAAAATTGACTTTTCTCAAAAGTCAACTTTTTGGGCATATTTGGGCTCTGCCGAGAGTCCTGACATGTTTTTAGAACGTTTCCTGGCGCTCCTTGGCGAAAAAATGATTTTTGACCGTTTTTGAAATTTTGAAAAATGCGTAAGTACCCCCCCTTACAAAAAAGTCAAAAATTGACTTTTCTCAAAAGTCATTTTTTTTGGCATATTTGGGCTTTGCCAAGAGTCCTGACATGTTTTTGGAACGTTTCCCGGCGCTCCTAGAATCAAAAGTGATTTTTGACCGTTTTTGAAATTTTGAAAAATGCGAAAGCACCCCCCCTTACAAAAAAGTCAAAAATGGACTTTTCTCAAAAGTCAACTGTTTTGGCCTATTTGGGCTGTGCCGAGAGTCCTGACATGTTTTTAGAACGTTTCCTGGCGCTCCTTGGCGAAAAAATGATTTTTGACCGTTTTTGAAATTTTGAAAAATGCGTAAGTACCCCCCCTTACAAAAAAGTCAAAAATTGACTTTTCTCAAAAGTCAACTGTTTTGGCCTATTTGGGCTGTGCCGAGAGTCCTGACATGTTTTTAGAACGTTTCCTGGCGCTCCTTGGCGAAAAAATGATTTTTGACCGTTTTTGAAATTTTGAAAAATGCGTAAGTACCCCCCCTTACAAAAAAGTCAAAAATGGACTTTTCTCAAAAGTCAACTTTTTGGGCATATTTGGGCTCTGCCGAGAGTCCTGACATGTTTTTAGAACGTTTCCTGGCGCTCCTTGGCCCAAAAGTGTTTTTTGACCGTTTTTGAAATTTTGAAAAAAAGCGTAAGTACCCCCCCTTACAAAAAAGTCAAGAATTGACTTTTCTCAAAAGTCAACTTTTTGGGCATATTTGGGCTCTGCCGAGAGTCCTGTCATGTTTTTAGAAAGTTTCCCGGCGCTCCTTGGCACAAACATTTTTTTTGACCGTTTTTGAAATTTTGAAAAATGCGTAAGCACCCCCCCCCCCTTAAAAAAAAGTCAAAAATTGACTTTTCTCAAAAGTCAACTTTTTGGGCATATTTGGGCTCTGCCGAGAGTCCTGACATGTTTTTAGAACGTTTCCTGGCGCTCCTTGGCGAAAAAATGATTTTTGACCGTTTTTGAAATTTTGAAAAATGCGTAAGTACCCCCCCTTACAAAAAAGTCAAAAATTGACTTTTCTCAAAAGTCATTATTTTTGGCATATTTGGGCTTTGCCAAGAGTCCTGACATGTTTTTGGAACGTTTCCCGGCGCTCCTAGGCTCAAAAGTGATTTTTGACCGTTTTTGAAATTTTGAAAAATGCGAAAGCACCCCCCCTTACAAAAAAGTCAAAAATGGACTTTTCTCAAAAGTCAACTGTTTTGGCCTATTTCGGCTGTGCCGAGAGTCCTGACATGTTTTTAGAACGTTTCCTGGCGCTCCTTGGCGAAAAAATGATTTTTGAACGTTTTTGAAATTTTGAAAAATGCGTAAGTACCCCCCCTTACAAAAAAGTCAAAAATGGACTTTTCTCAAAAGTCAACTTTTTGGGCATATTTGGGCTCTGCCGAGAGTCCTGACATGTTTTTAGAACGTTTCCTGGCGCTCCTTGGCGAAAAAATGATTTTTGACCGTTTTCTAAATTTTGAAAAATGCGTAAGTACCCCCCCTTACAAAAAAGTCAAAAATGGACTTTTCTCAAAAGTCAACTGTTTTGGCCTATTTGGGCTGTGCCGAGAGTCCTGACATGTTTTTAGAACGTTTCCTGGCGCTCCTTGGCGAAAAAATGATTTTTGACCGTTTTTGAAATTTTGAAAAATGCGTAAGTACCCCCCCTTACAAAAAAGTCAAAAATGGACTTTTCTCAAAAGTCAACTTTTTGGGCATATTTGGGCTCTGCCGAGAGTCCTGACATGTTTTTAGAACGTTTCCTGGCGCTCCTTGGCCCAAAAGTGTTTTTTGACCGTTTTTGAAATTTTGAAAAAAAGCGTAAGTACCCCCCCTTACAAAAAAGTCAAAAATTGACTTTTCTCAAAAGTCAACTTTTTGGGCATATTTGGGCTCTGCCGAGAGTCCTGACATGTTTTTAGAAAGTTTCCCGGCGCTCCTTGGCACAAACATTTTTTTTGACCGTTTTTGAAATTTTGAAAAATGCGTAAGCACCCCCCCCCCCTTAAAAAAAAGTCAAAAACTGACTTTTCTCAAAAGTCATGTTTTTTGGCATATTTGGCCTTTGCCAAGAGTCCTGACATGTTTTTGGAACGTTTCCCGGCGCTCCTAGGCTCAAAAGTGATTTTTGTCCGTTTTTGAAATTTTGAAAAATGCGAAAGCACCCCCCCTTAGAAAAAAGTCAAAAATGGACTTTTCTCAAAAGTCAACTGTTTTGGCCTATTTGGGCTGTGCCGAGAGTCCTGACATGTTTTTAGAACGTTTCCTGGCGCTCCTTGGCGAAAAAATGATTTTTGACCGTTTTTGAAATTTTGAAAAATGCGTAAGTACACCCCCTTACAAAAAAGTCAAAAATGGACTTTTCTCAAAAGTCAACTTTTTGGGCATATTTGGGCTCTGCCGAGAGTCCTGACATGTTTTTAGAACGTTTCCTGGCGCTCCTTGGCGAAAAAAAGATTTTTGACCGTTTTTGAAATTTTGAAATATGCGTAAGTACTCCCCCTTACAAAAAAGTCAAAAATTGACTTTTCTCAAAAGTCAACTTTTTGGGCATATTTGGGCTCTGCCGAGAGTCCTGACATGTTTTTAGAACGTTTCCTGGCGCTCCTTGGCGAAAAAATGATTTTTGACCGTTTTTGAAATTTTGAAAAATGCGTAAGTACCCCCCCTTACAAAAAAGTCAAAAATGGACTTTTCTCAAAAGTCAACTGTTTTGGCCTATTTGGGCTGTGCCGAGAGTCCTGACATGTTTTTAGAACGTTTCCTGGCGCTCCTTGGCGAAAAAATGATTTTTGACCGTTTTTGAAATTTTGAAAAATGCGTAAGCCCCCCCTTACAAAAAAGTCAAAAATGGACTTTTCTCAAAAGTCAACTTTTTGGGCATATTTGGGCTCTGCCGAGAGTCCTGACATGTTTTTAGAACGTTTCCTGGCGCTCCTTGGCCCAAAAGTGTTTTTTGACCGTTTTTGAAATTTTGAAAAAAAGCGTAAGTACCCCCCCTTACAAAAAAGTCAAAAATTGACTTTTCTCAAAAGTCAACTTTTTGGGCATATTTGGGCTCTGCCGAGAGTCCTGACATGTTTTTAGAAAGTTTCCCGGCGCTCCTTGGCACAAACATTTTTTTTGACCGTTTTTGAAATTTTGAAAAATGCGTAAGCACCCCCCCCCTTAAAAAAAAGTCAAAAACTGACTTTTCTCAAAAGTCATTTTTTTGGCATATTTGGGCTTTGCCAAGAGTCCTGACATGTTTTTGGAACGTTTCCCGGCGCTCCTAGGCTCAAAAGTGATTTTTGACCGTTTTTGAAATTTTGAAAAATGCGAAAGCACCCCCCCTTACAAAAAAGTCAAAAATGGACTTTTCTCAAAAGTCAACTGTTTTGGCCTATTTGGGCTGTGCCGAGAGTCCTGACATGTTTTTAGAACGTTTCCTGGCGCTCCTTGGCGAAAAAATGATTTTTGACCGTTTTTGAAATTTTGAAAAATGCGTAAGTACCCCCCCTTACAAAAAAGTCAAAAATGGACTTTTCTCAAAAGTCAACTTTTTGGGCATATTTGGGCTCTGCCGAGAGTCCTGACATGTTTTTAGAACGTTTCCTGGCGCTCCTTGGCGAAAAAATGATTTTTGACCGTTTTTGAAATTTTGAAAAATGCGTAAGTACCCCCCCTTACAAAAAAGTCAAAAATTGACTTTTCTCAAAAGTCAACTTTTTGGGCATATTTGGGCTCTGCCGAGAGTCCTGACATGTTTTTAGAACGTTTCCTGGCGCTCCTTGGCGAAAAAATGATTTTTGACCGTTTTTGAAATTTTGAAAAATGCGTAAGTACCCCCCCTTACAAAAAAGTCAAAAATGGACTTTTCTCAAAAGTCAACTTTTTGGGCATATTTGGGCTCTGCCGAGAGTCCTGACATGTTTTTAGAACGTTTCCTGGCGCTCCTTGGCCCAAAAGTGTTTTTTGACCGTTTTTGAAATTTTGAAAAAAAGCGTAAGTACCCCCCCTTACAAAAAAGTCAAAAATGGACTTTTCTCAAAAGTCAACTTTTTGGGCATATTTGGGCTCTGCCGAGAGTCCTGACATGTTTTTAGAAAGTTTCCCGGCGCTCCTTGGCACAAACATTTTTTTTGACCGTTTTTGAAATTTTGAAAAATGCGTAAGCACCCCCCTCCCCTTACAAAAAAGTCAAAAACTGACTTTTCTCAAAAGTCATTTTTTTTGGCATATTTGGGCTTTGCCAAGAGTCCTGACATGTTTTTGGAACGTTTCCCGGCGCTCCTAGGCTCAAAAGTGATTTTTGACCGTTTTTGAAATTTTGAAAAATGCGAAAGCACCCCCCCTTACAAAAAAGTCAAAAATGGACTTTTCTCAAAAGTCAACTGTTTTGGCCTTTTTGGGCTGTGCCGAGAGTCCTGACATGTTTTTAGAACGTTTCCCGGCGCTTCTTGGCCCAAAAGTGTGTTTTGACCGTTTTTGAAATTTTGAAAAATGCGTAAGCCCCCCCTTACAAAAAAGTCAAAAATGGACTTTTCTCAAAAGTCAACTTTTTGGGCATATTTGGGCTCTGCCGAGAGTCCTGACATGTTTTTAGAACGTTTCCTGGCGCTCCTTGGCCCAAAAGTGTTTTTTGACCGTTTTTGAAATTTTGAAAAAAAGCGTAAGTACCCCCCCTTACAAAAAAGTCAAAAATTGACTTTTCTCAAAAGTCAACTTTTTGGGCATATTTGGGCTCTGCCGAGAGTCCTGACATGTTTTTAGAAAGTTTCCCGGCGCTCCTTGGCACAAACATTTTTTTTGACCGTTTTTGAAATTTTGAAAAATGCGTAAGCACCCCCCCCCTTAAAAAAAAGTCAAAAACTGACTTTTCTCAAAAGTCATTTTTTTGGCATATTTGGGCTTTGCCAAGAGTCCTGACATGTTTTTGGAACGTTTCCCGGCGCTCCTAGGCTCAAAAGTGATTTTTGACCGTTTTTGAAATTTTGAAAAATGCGAAAGCACCCCCCCTTACAAAAAAGTCAAAAATGGACTTTTCTCAAAAGTCAACTGTTTTGGCCTATTTGGGCTGTGCCGAGAGTCCTGACATGTTTTTAGAACGTTTCCTGGCGCTCCTTGGCGAAAAAATGATTTTTGACCGTTTTTGAAATTTTGAAAAATGCGTAAGTACCCCCCCTTACAAAAAAGTCAAAAATGGACTTTTCTCAAAAGTCAACTTTTTGGGCATATTTGGGCTCTGCCGAGAGTCCTGACATGTTTTTAGAACGTTTCCTGGCGCTCCTTGGCGAAAAAATGATTTTTGACCGTTTTTGAAATTTTGAAAAAAGCGTAAGTACCCCCCCTTACAAAAAAGTCAAAAATTGACTTTTCTCAAAAGTCAACTTTTTGGGCATATTTGGGCTCTGCCGAGAGTCCTGACATGTTTTTAGAACGTTTCCTGGCGCTCCTTGGCGAAAAAATGATTTTTGACCGTTTTTGAAATTTTGAAAAATGCGTAAGTACCCCCCCTTACAAAAAAGTCAAAAATGGACTTTTCTCAAAAGTCAACTTTTTGGGCATATTTGGGCTCTGCCGAGAGTCCTGACATGTTTTTAGAACGTTTCCTGGCGCTCCTTGGCCCAAAAGTGTTTTTTGACCGTTTTTGAAATTTTGAAAAAAAGCGTAAGTACCCCCCCTTACAAAAAAGTCAAAAATGGACTTTTCTCAAAAGTCAACTTTTTGGGCATATTTGGGCTCTGCCGAGAGTCCTGACATGTTTTTAGAAAGTTTCCCGGCGCTCCTTGGCACAAACATTTTTTTTGACCGTTTTTGAAATTTTGAAAAATGCGTAAGCACCCCCCTCCCCTTACAAAAAAGTCAAAAACTGACTTTTCTCAAAAGTCATTTTTTTTGGCATATTTGGGCTTTGCCAAGAGTCCTGACATGTTTTTGGAACGTTTCCCGGCGCTCCTAGGCTCAAAAGTGATTTTTGACCGTTTTTGAAATTTTGAAAAATGCGAAAGCACCCCCCCTTACAAAAAAGTCAAAAATGGACTTTTCTCAAAAGTCAACTGTTTTGGCCTTTTTGGGCTGTGCCGAGAGTCCTGACATGTTTTTAGAACGTTTCCCGGCGCTTCTTGGCCCAAAAGTGTGTTTTGACCGTTTTTGAAATTTTGAAAAATGCGTAAGTACCCCCCCTTACAAAAAAGTCAAAAATGGACTTTTCTCAAAAGTCAACTTTTTGGGCATATTTGGGCTCTGCCGAGAGTCCTGACATGTTTTTAGAACGTTTCCTGGCGCTCCTTGGCGAAAAAATGATTTTTGACCGTTTTTGAAATTTTGAAAAAAAGCGTAAGTACCCCCCCTTACAAAAAAGTCAAAAATTGACTTTTCTCAAAAGTCAAATTTTTGGGCATATTTGGGCTCTGCCGAGAGTCCTGACATGTTTTTAGAACGTTTCTTGGTGCTCCTTGGCCCAAAAGTGTTTTTTGACAGTTTTTGAAATTTTGAAAAAAAAGCGTAAGTACCCCCCCCTTACAAAAAAGTCAAAAATTGACTTTTCTCAAAAGTCAACTGTTTTGGCCTATTTGGGCTGTGCCGAGATTGTTTTTAGAGTCCTGACATGTTTTTAGAACGTTTCCTGGCGCTCCTTGGCGAAAAAATGATTTTTGACCGTTTTTGAAATTTTGAAAAATGCGTAAGTACCCCCCCTTACAAAAAAGTCAAAAATGGACTTTTCTCAAAAGTCAACTTTTTTGGCATATTTGGGCTCTGCCGAGAGTCCTGACATTTTTTAAGAACGTTTCCCGGCGCTTCTTGGCCCAAAAGTGTGTTTTGACCGTTTTTGAAATTTTGAAAAATGCGTAAGTACTCCCCCTTACAAAAAAGTCAAAAATTGACTTTTCTCAAAAGTCAACTTTTTGGGCATATTTGGGCTCTGCCGAGAGTCCTGACATGTTTTTAGAACGTTTCCTGGCGCTCCTTGGCGAAAAAATGATTTTTGACCGTTTTTGAAATTTTGAAAAATGCGTAAGTACCCCCCCTTACAAAAAAGTCAAAAATGGACTTTTCTCAAAAGTCAACTGTTTTGGCCTATTTGGGCTGTGCCGAGAGTCCTGACATGTTTTTAGAACGTTTCCTGGCGCTCCTTGGCGAAAAAATGATTTTTGACCGTTTTTGAAATTTTGAAAAATGCGTAAGCCCCCCCTTACAAAAAAGTCAAAAATGGACTTTTCTCAAAAGTCAACTTTTTGGGCATATTTGGGCTCTGCCGAGAGTCCTGACATGTTTTTAGAACGTTTCCTGGCGCTCCTTGGCCCAAAAGTGTTTTTTGACCGTTTTTGAAATTTTGAAAAAAAGCGTAAGTACCCCCCCTTACAAAAAAGTCAAAAATTGACTTTTCTCAAAAGTCAACTTTTTGGGCATATTTGGGCTCTGCCGAGAGTCCTGACATGTTTTTAGAAAGTTTCCCGGCGCTCCTTGGCACAAACATTTTTTTTGACCGTTTTTGAAATTTTGAAAAATGCGTAAGCACCCCCCCCCTTAAAAAAAAGTCAAAAACTGACTTTTCTCAAAAGTCATTTTTTTGGCATATTTGGGCTTTGCCAAGAGTCCTGACATGTTTTTGGAACGTTTCCCGGCGCTCCTAGGCTCAAAAGTGATTTTTGACCGTTTTTGAAATTTTGAAAAATGCGAAAGCACCCCCCCTTACAAAAAAGTCAAAAATGGACTTTTCTCAAAAGTCAACTGTTTTGGCCTATTTGGGCTGTGCCGAGAGTCCTGACATGTTTTTAGAACGTTTCCTGGCGCTCCTTGGCGAAAAAATGATTTTTGACCGTTTTTGAAATTTTGAAAAATGCGTAAGTACCCCCCCTTACAAAAAAGTCAAAAATGGACTTTTCTCAAAAGTCAACTTTTTGGGCATATTTGGGCTCTGCCGAGAGTCCTGACATGTTTTTAGAACGTTTCCTGGCGCTCCTTGGCGAAAAAATGATTTTTGACCGTTTTTGAAATTTTGAAAAATGCGTAAGTACCCCCCCTTACAAAAAAGTCAAAAATTGACTTTTCTCAAAAGTCAACTTTTTGGGCATATTTGGGCTCTGCCGAGAGTCCTGACATGTTTTTAGAACGTTTCCTGGCGCTCCTTGGCGAAAAAATGATTTTTGACCGTTTTTGAAATTTTGAAAAATGCGTAAGTACCCCCCCTTACAAAAAAGTCAAAAATGGACTTTTCTCAAAAGTCAACTTTTTGGGCATATTTGGGCTCTGCCGAGAGTCCTGACATGTTTTTAGAACGTTTCCTGGCGCTCCTTGGCCCAAAAGTGTTTTTTGACCGTTTTTGAAATTTTGAAAAAAAGCGTAAGTACCCCCCCTTACAAAAAAGTCAAAAATGGACTTTTCTCAAAAGTCAACTTTTTGGGCATATTTGGGCTCTGCCGAGAGTCCTGACATGTTTTTAGAAAGTTTCCCGGCGCTCCTTGGCACAAACATTTTTTTTGACCGTTTTTGAAATTTTGAAAAATGCGTAAGCACCCCCCCCCCCTTAAAAAAAAGTCAAAAACTGACTTTTCTCAAAAGTCATTTTTTTTGGCATATTTGGGCTTTGCCAAGAGTCCTGACATGTTTTTGGAACGTTTCCCGGCGCTCCTAGGCTCAAAAGTGATTTTTGACCGTTTTTGAAATTTTGAAAAATGCGAAAGCACCCCCCCTTACAAAAAAGTCAAAAATGGACTTTTCTCAAAAGTCAACTGTTTTGGCCTATTTGGGCTGTGCCGAGAGTCCTGACATGTTTTTAGAACGTTTCCTGTCGCTCCTTGGCGAAAAAATGATTTTTGACCGTTTTTGAAATTTTGAAAAATGCGTAAGTACCCCCCCTTACAAAAAAGTCAAAAATTGACTTTTCTCAAAAGTCAACTTTTTGGGCATATTTGTGCTCTGCCGAGAGTCCTGACATGTTTTTAGAACGTTTCCTGGCGCTCCTTGGCGAAAAAATGATTTTTGACCGTTTTTGAAATTTTGAAAAATGCGTAAGTACCCCCCCTTACAAAAAAGTCAAAAATGGACTTTTCTCAAAAGTCAACTGTTTTGGCCTATTTGGGCTGTGCCGAGAGTCCTGACATGTTTTTAGAACGTTTCCTGGCGCTCCTTGGCGAAAAAATGATTTTTGACCGTTTTTGAAATTTTGAAAAATGCGTAAGTACCCCCCCTTACAAAAAAGTCAAAAATGGACTTTTCTCAAAAGTCAACTTTTTGGGCATATTTGGGCTCTGCCGAGAGTCCTGACATGTTTTTAGAACGTTTCCTGGCGCTCCTTGGCCCAAAAGTGTTTTTTGACCGTTTTTGAAATTTTGAAAAAAAGCGTAAGTACCCCCCCTTACAAAAAAGTCAAAAATTGACTTTTCTCAAAAGTCAACTTTTTGGGCATATTTGGGCTCTGCCGAGAGTCCTGACATGTTTTTAGAAAGTTTCCCGGCGCTCCTTGGCACAAACATTTTTTTTGACCGTTTTTGAAATTTTGAAAAATGCGTAAGCACCCCCCTCCCCTTACAAAAAAGTCAAAAACTGACTTTTCTCAAAAGTCATTTTTTTTGGCATATTTGGGCTTTGCCAAGAGTCCTGACATGTTTTTGGAACGTTTCCCGGCGCTCCTAGGCTCAAAAGTGATTTTTGACCGTTTTTGAAATTTTGAAAAATGCGAAAGCACCCCCCCTTACAAAAAAGTCAAAAATGGACTTTTCTCAAAAGTCAACTGTTTTGGCCTTTTTGGGCTGTGCCGAGAGTCCTGACATGTTTTTAGAACGTTTCCTGGCGCTCCTTGGCGAAAATATGATTTTTGACCGTTTTTGAAATTTTGAAAAATGCGTAAGTACCCCCCCTTACAAAAAAGTCAAAAATGGACTTTTCTCAAAAGTCAACTGTTTTGGCCTATTTGGGCTGTGCCGAGAGTCCTGACATATTTTTAGAACGTTTCCTGGCGCTCCTTGGCGAAAATATGATTTTTGACCGTTTTTGAAATTTTGAAAAATGCGTAAGTACCCCCCCTTACAAAAAAGTCAAAAATTGACTTTTCTCAAAAGTCAAATTTTTGGGCATATTTGGGCTGTGCCGAGAGTCCTGACATGTTTTTAGAACGTTTCCTGGCGCTCCTTGGCGAAAAAATGATTTTTGACCGTTTTTGAAATTTTGAAAAATGCGTAAGTACCCCCCCTTACAAAAAAGTCAAAAATGGACTTTTCTCAAAAGTCAACTTTTTTGGCATATTTGGGCTCTGCCGAGAGTCCTGACATTTTTTAAGAACGTTTCCCGGCGCTTCTTGGCCCAAAAGTGTGTTTTGACCGTTTTTGAAATTTTGAAAAATGCGTAAGTACCCCCCCTTACAAAAAAGTCAAAAATGGACTTTTCTCAAAAGTCAACTTTTTGGGCATATTTGGGCTCTGCCGAGAGTCCTGACATGTTTTTAGAACGTTTCCTGGCGCTCCTTGGCGAAAAAATGATTTTTGACCGTTTTTGAAATTTTGAAAAAAAGCGTAAGTACCCCCCCTTACAAAAAAGTCAAAAATTGACTTTTCTCAAAAGTCAAATTTTTGGGCATATTTGGGCTCTGCCGAGAGTCCTGACATGTTTTTAGAACGTTTCCTGGTGCTCCTTGGCCCAAAAGTGTTTTTTGACAGTTTTTGAAATTTTGAAAAAAAGCGTAAGTACCCCCCCCTTACAAAAAAGTCAAAAATTGACTTTTCTCAAAAGTCAACTGTTTTGGCCTATTTGGGCTGTGCCGAGATTGTTTTTAGAGTCCTGACATGTTTTTAGAACGTTTCCTGGCGCTCCTTGGCGAAAAAATGATTTTTGACCGTTTTTGAAATTTTGAAAAATGCGTAAGTACCCCCCCTTACAAAAAAGTCAAAAATGGACTTTTCTCAAAAGTCAACTTTTTTGGCATATTTGGGCTCTGCCGAGAGTCCTGACATTTTTTAAGAACGTTTCCCGGCGCTTCTTGGCCCAAAAGTGTGTTTTGACCGTTTTTGAAATTTTGAAAAATGCGTAAGTACCCCCCCTTACAAAAAAGTCAAAAATGGACTTTTCTCAAAAGTCAACTTTTTGGGCATATTTGGGCTCTGCCGAGAGTCCTGACATGTTTTTAGAACGTTTCCTGGCGCTCCTTGGCGAAAAAATGATTTTTGACCGTTTTTGAAATTTTGAAAAAAAGCGTAAGTACCCCCCCTTACAAAAAAGTCAAAAATTGACTTTTCTCAAAAGTCAAATTTTTGGGCATATTTGGGCTCTGCCGAGAGTCCTGACATGTTTTTAGAACGTTTCCTGGTGCTCCTTGGCCCAAAAGTGTTTTTTGACAGTTTTTGAAATTTTGAAAAAAAGCGTAAGTACCCCCCCCTTACAAAAAAGTCAAAAATTGACTTTTCTCAAAAGTCAACTGTTTTGGCCTATTTGGGCTGTGCCGAGATTGTTTTTAGAGTCCTGACATGTTTTTAGAACGTTTCCTGGCGCTCCTTGGCGAAAAAATGATTTTTGACCGTTTTTGAAATTTTGAAAAATGCGTAAGTACCCCCCCTTACAAAAAAGTCAAAAATGGACTTTTCTCAAAAGTCAACTTTTTTGGCATATTTGGGCTCTGCCGAGAGTCCTGACATTTTTTAAGAACGTTTCCCGGCGCTTCTTGGCCCAAAAGTGTGTTTTGACCGTTTTTGAAATTTTGAAAAATGCGTAAGTACCCCCCCTTACAAAAAAGTCAAAAATGGACTTTTCTCAAAAGTCAACTTTTTGGGCATATTTGGGCTCTGCCGAGAGTCCTGACATGTTTTTAGAACGTTTCCCGGCGCTCCTTGGCACAAACATTTTTTTTGACCGTTTTTGAAATTTTGAAAAATGCGTAAGCACCCCCCCCCTTAAAAAAAAGTCAAAAACTGGCTTTTCTCAAAAGTCATTTTTTTTGGCATATTTGGGCTTTGCCAAGAGTCCTGACATGTTTTTGGAACGTTTCCCGGCGCTCCTAGGCTCAAAAGTGATTTTTGACCGTTTTTGAAATTTTGAAAAATGCGAAAGCACCCCCCTTTACAAAAAAGTCAAAAATGGATTTTTTTCAAAAGTCAACTGTTTTGGCCTTTTTGGGCTGTGCCGAGAGTCCTGACATGTTTTTAGAACGTTTCCTGGCGCTCCTTGGCGAAAAAATGATTTTTGACCGTTTTTGAAATTTTGAAAAATGCGTAAGTACCCCCCCTTACAAAAAAGTCAAAAATTGACTTTTCTCAAAAGTCAACTTTTTGGGCATATTTGGGCTCTGCCGAGAGTCCTGACATGTTTTTAGAACGTTTCCTGGCGCTCCTTGGCGAAAAAATGATTTTTGACCGTTTTTGAAATTTTGAAAAATGCGTAAGTACCCCCCCTTACAAAAAAGTCAAAAATTGACTTTTCTCAAAAGTCATTTTTTTTGGCATATTTGGGCTTTGCCAAGAGTCCTGACATGTTTTTGGAACGTTTCCCGGCGCTCCTAGGCTCAAAAGTGATTTTTGACCGTTTTTGAAATTTTGAAAAATGCGAAAGCACCCCCCTTACAAAAAAGTCAAAAATGGACTTTTCTCAAAAGTCAACTGTTTGGGCCTATTTGGGCTGTGCCGAGAGTCCTGACATGTTTTTAGAACGTTTCCTGGCGCTCCTTGGCGAAAAATTTGATTTTTGACCGTTTTTGAAATTTTGAAAAATGCGTAAGTACCCCCCCTTACAAAAAAGTGAAAAATTGACTTTTCTCAAAAGTCAACTTTTTGGGCATATTTGGGCTCTGCCGAGAGTCCTGACATGTTTTTAGAACGTTTCCTGGCGCTCCTTGGCGAAAAAATGATTTTTGACCGTTTTTGAAATTTTGAAAAATGCGTAAGTACCCCCCCTTACAAAAAAGTCAAAAATGGACTTTTCTCAAAAGTCAACTGTTTTGGCCTATTTGGGCTGTGCCGAGAGTCCTGACATGTTTTTAGAATGTTTCCTGGCGCTCCTTGGCGAAAAAATGATTTTTGACCGTTTTTGAAATTTTGAAAAATGCGTAAGTACCCCCCCTTACAAAAAAGTCAAAAATGGACTTTTCTCAAAAGTCAACTTTTTGGGCATATTTGGGCTCTGCCGAGAGTCCTGACATGTTTTTAGAACGTTTCCTGGCGCTCCTTGGCCCAAAAGTGTTTTTTGACCGTTTTTGAAATTTTGAAAAAAAGCGTAAGTACCCCCCCTTACAAAAAAGTCAAAAATTGACTTTTCTCAAAAGTCAACTTTTTGGGCATATTTGGGCTCTGCCGAGAGTCCTGACATGTTTTTAGAAAGTTTCCCGGCGCTCCTTGGCACAAACATTTTTTTTGACCGTTTTTGAAATTTTGAAAAATGCGTAAGCACCCCCCCCCCTTAAAAAAAAGTCAAAAACTGACTTTTCTCAAAAGTCATTTTTTTGGGCATATTTGGGCTTTGCCAAGAGTCCTGACATGTTTTTAGAACGTTTCCCGGCGCTCCTAGGCTCAAAAGTGATTTTTGACCGTTTTTGAAATTTTGAAAAATGCGAAAGCACCCCCCCTTACAAAAAAGTCAAAAATGGACTTTTCTCAAAAGTCAACTGTTTTGGCCTATTTGGGCTGTGCCGAGAATCCTGACATGTTTTTAGAACGTTTCCTGGCGCTCCTTGGCGAAAAAATGATTTTTGACCGTTTTTGAAATTTTGAAAAATGCGTAAGTACCCCCCCTTACAAAAAAGTCAAAAATGGACTTTTCTCAAAAGTCAACTTTTTGGGCATATTTGGGCTCTGCCGAGAGTCCTGACATGTTTTTAGAACGTTTCCTGGCGCTCCTTGGCGAAAAAATGATTTTTGACCGTTTTTGAAATTTTGAAAAATGCGTAAGTACCCCCCCTTACAAAAAAGTCAAAAATTGACTTTTCTCAAAAGTCATTTTTTTTGGCATATTTGGGCTTTGCCAAGAGTCCTGACATGTTTTTGGAACGTTTCCCGGCGCTCCTAGGCTCAAAAGTGATTTTTGACCGTTTTTGAAATTTTGAAAAATGCGAAAGCACCCCCCTTACAAAAAAGTCAAAAATGGACTTTTCTCAAAAGTCAACTGTTTGGGCCTATTTGGGCTGTGCCGAGAGTCCTGACATGTTTTTAGAACGTTTCCTGGCGCTCCTTGGCGAAAAATTTGATTTTTGACCGTTTTTGAAATTTTGAAAAATGCGTAAGTACCCCCCCTTACAAAAAAGTCAAAAATTGACTTTTCTCAAAAGTCAACTTTTTGGGCATATTTGGGCTCTGCCGAGAGTCCTGACATGTTTTTAGAACGTTTCCTGGCGCTCCTTGGCGAAAAAATGATTTTTGACCGTTTTTGAAATTTTGAAAAATGCGTAAGTACCCCCCCTTACAAAAAAGTCAAAAATGGACTTTTCTCAAAAGTCAACTGTTTTGGCCTATTTGGGCTGTGCCGAGAGTCCTGACATGTTTTTAGAATGTTTCCTGGCGCTCCTTGGCGAAAAAATGATTTTTGACCGTTTTTGAAATTTTGAAAAATGCGTAAGTACCCCCCCTTACAAAAAAGTCAAAAATGGACTTTTCTCAAAAGTCAACTTTTTGGGCATATTTGGGCTCTGCCGAGAGTCCTGACATGTTTTTAGAACGTTTCCTGGCGCTCCTTGGCCCAAAAGTGTTTTTTGACCGTTTTTGAAATTTTGAAAAAAAGCGTAAGTACCCCCCCTTACAAAAAAGTCAAAAATTGACTTTTCTCAAAAGTCAACTTTTTGGGCATATTTGGGCTCTGCCGAGAGTCCTGACATGTTTTTAGAAAGTTTCCCGGCGCTCCTTGGCACAAACATTTTTTTTGACCGTTTTTG
Source organism: Corythoichthys intestinalis (assembly GCF_030265065.1). Classification (NCBI taxonomy): domain Eukaryota; kingdom Metazoa; phylum Chordata; class Actinopteri; order Syngnathiformes; family Syngnathidae; genus Corythoichthys; species Corythoichthys intestinalis. The sequence continues at coordinate 34,634,284 of NC_080409.1, read as the reverse complement.
AAATTTTGAAAAATGCGTAAGCACCCCCCCCCCTTAAAAAAAAGTCAAAAACTGACTTTTCTCAAAAGTCATTTTTTTGGGCATATTTGGGCTTTGCCAAGAGTCCTGACATGTTTTTAGAACGTTTCCCGGCGCTCCTAGGCTCAAAAGTGATTTTTGACCGTTTTTGAAATTTTGAAAAATGCGAAAGCACCCCCCCTTACAAAAAAGTCAAAAATGGACTTTTCTCAAAAGTCAACTGTTTTGGCCTATTTGGGCTGTGCCGAGAATCCTGACATGTTTTTAGAACGTTTCCTGGCGCTCCTTGGCGAAAAAATGATTTTTGACCGTTTTTGAAATTTTGAAAAATGCGTAAGTACCCCCCCTTACAAAAAAGTCAAAAATGGACTTTTCTCAAAAGTCAACTTTTTGGGCATATTTGGGCTCTGCCGAGAGTCCTGACATGTTTTTAGAAAGTTTCCCGGCGCTCCTTGGCGAAAAAATGATTTTTGACCGTTTTTGAAATTTTGAAAAATGCGTAAGTACCCCCCCTTACAAAAAAGTCAAAAATTGACTTTTCTCAAAAGTCAACTTTTTGGGCATATTTGGGCTCTGCCGAGAGTCCTGACATGTTTTTAGAACGTTTCCTGGCGCTCCTTGGCGAAAAAATGATTTTTGACCGTTTTTGAAATTTTGAAAAATGCGTAAGTACCCCCCTTTACAAAAAAGTCAAAAATGGACTTTTCTCAAAAGTCAACTGTTTTGGCCTATTTGGGCTGTGCCGAGAGTCCTGACATGTTTTTAGAACGTTTCCTGGCGCTCCTTGGCGAAAAAATGATTTTTGACCGTTTTTGAAATTTTGAAAAATGCGTAAGTACCCCCCCTTACAAAAAAGTCAAAAATTGACTTTTCTCAAAAGTCAACTTTTTGGGCATATTTGGGCTCTGCCGAGAGTCCTGACATGTTTTTAGAACGTTTCCTGGCGCTCCTTGGCCCAAAAGTGTTTTTTGACCGTTTTTGAAATTTTGAAAAATGCGTAAGCACCCCCCCCCTTAAAAAAAAGTCAAAAACTGACTTTTCTCAAAAGTCATTTTTTTTGGCATATTTGGGCTTTGCCAAGAGTCCTGACATGTTTTTGGAACGTTTCCCGGCGCTCCTAGGCTCAAAAGTGATTTTTGACCGTTTTTGAAATTTTGAAAAATGCGAAAGCACCCCCCCTTACAAAAAAGTCAAAAATGGACTTTTCTCAAAAGTCAACTGTTTTGGCCTATTTGGGCTGTGCCGAGAGTCCTGACATGTTTTTAGAACGTTTCCTGGCGCTCCTTGGCGAAAAAATGATTTTTGACCGTTTTTGAAATTTTGAAAAATGCGTAAGTACCCCCCCTTACAAAAAAGTCAAAAACTGACTTTTCTCAAAAGTCTTTTTTTTTGGCATATTTGGGCTTTGCCAAGAGTCCTGACATGTTTTTGGAACGTTTCCCGGCGCTCCTAGGCTCAAAAGTGATTTTTGACCGTTTTTGAAATTTTGAAAAATGCGAAAGCACCCCCCCTTACAAAAAAGTCAAAAATGGACTTTTCTCAAAAGTCAACTGTTTTGGCCTATTTGGGCTGTGCCGAAAGTCCTGACATGTTTTTAGAACGTTTCCTGGCGCTCCTTGGCGAAAAAATGATTCTTGACCGTTTTTGAAATTTTGAAAAATGCGTAAGTACCCCCCCTTACAAAAAAGTCAAAAATGGACTTTTCTCAAAAGTCAACTTTTTGGGCATATTTGGGCTCTGCCGAGAGTCCTGACATGTTTTTAGAACGTTTCCTGGCGCTCCTTGGCCCAAAAGTGTTTTTTGACCGTTTTTGAAATTTTGAAAAAAAGCGTAAGTACCCCCCCTTACAAAAAAGTCAAAAATGGACTTTTCTCAAAAGTCAACTTTTTGGGCATATTTGGGCTCTGCCGAGAGTCCTGACATGTTTTTAGAAAGTTTCCCGGCGCTCCTTGGCACAAACATTTTTTTTGACCGTTTTTGAAATTTTGAAAAATGCGTAAGCACCCCCCCCCCCCCCCTTAAAAAAAAGTCAAAAACTGACTTTTCTCAAAAGTCATTTTTTTGGGCATATTTGGGCTTTGCCAAGAGTCCTGACATGTTTTTGGAACGTTTCCCGGCGCTCCTAGGCTCAAAAGTGATTTTTGACCGTTTTTGAAATTTTGAAAAATGCGAAAGCACCCCCCCTTACAAAAAAGTCTTTTCTCAAAAGTCAACTGTTTTGGCCTATTTGGGCTGTGCCGAGAGTCCTGACATGTTTTTAGAACGTTTCCTGGCGCTCCTTGGCGAAAAAATGATTTTTGACCGTTTTTGAAATTTTGAAAAATGCGTAAGTACCCCCCCTTACAAAAAAGTCAAAAATGGACTTTTCTCAAAAGTCAACTTTTTGGGCATATTTGGGCTCTGCCGAGAGTCCTGACATGTTTTTAGAACGTTTCCTGGCGCTCCTTGGCCCAAAAGTGTTTTTTGACCGTTTTTGAAATTTTGAAAAAAAGCCTAAGTAACCCCCCTTACAAAAAAGTCAAAAATTGACTTTTCTCAAAAGTCAACTTTTTGGGCATATTTGGGCTCTGCCGAGAGTCCTGACATGTTTTTAGAACGTTTCCTGGCGCTCCTTGGCGAAAAAATGATTTTTGACCGTTTTTGAAATTTTGAAAAATGCGTAAGTACCCCCCCTTACAAAAAAGTCAAAAATTGACTTTTCTCAAAAGTCAACTGTTTTGGCCTATTTGGGCTGTGCCGAGAGTCCTGACATGTTTTTAGAACGTTTCCTGGCGCTCCTTGGCGAAAAAATGATTTTTGACCGTTTTTGAAATTTTGAAAAATGCGTAAGTACCCCCCCTTACAAAAAAGTCAAAAATGGACTTTTCTCAAAAGTCATTTTTTTTGGCATATTTGGGCTCTGCCAAGAGTCCTGACATGTTTTTGGAACGTTTCCCGGCGCTCCTAGGCTCAAAAGTGATTTTTGACCGTTTTTGAAATTTTGAAAAATGCGAAAGCACCCCCCCTTACAAAAAAGTCAAAAATGGACTTTTCTCAAAAGTCAACTGTTTTGGCCTATTTGGGCTGTGCCGAGAGTCCTGACATGTTTTTAGAACGTTTCCTGGCGCTCCTTGGCGAAAAATTTGATTTTTGACCGTTTTTGAAATTTTGAAAAATGCGTAAGTACCCCCCCCTTACAAAAAAGTCAAAAATTGACTTTTCTCAAAAGTCAACTTTTTGGGCATATTTGGGCTCTGCCGAGAGTCCTGACATGTTTTTAGAACGTTTCCTGGCGCTCCTTGGCGAAAAAATGATTTTTGACCGTTTTTGAAATTTTGAAAAATGCGTAAGTACCCCCCCTTACAAAAAAGTCAAAAATGGACTTTTCTCAAAAGTCAACTGTTTTGGCCTATTTGGGCTGTGCCGAGAGTCCTGACATGTTTTTAGAACGTTTCCTGGCGCTCCTTGGCGAAAAAATGATTTTTGACCGTTTTTGAAATTTTGAAAAATGCGTAAGTACCCCCCCTTACAAAAAAGTCAAAAATGGACTTTTCTCAAAAGTCAACTTTTTGGGCATATTTGGGCTCTGCCGAGAGTCCTGACATGTTTTTAGAACGTTTCCTGGCGCTCCTTGGCCCAAAAGTGTTTTTTGACCGTTTTTGAAATTTTGAAAAAAAGCGTAAGTACCCCCCCTTACAAAAAAGTCAAAAATTGACTTTTCTCAAAAGTCAACTTTTTGGGCATATTTGGGCTCTGCCGAGAGTCCTGACATGTTTTTAGAAAGTTTCCCGGCGCTCCTTGGCACAAACATTTTTTTTGACCGTTTTTGAAATTTTGAAAAATGCGTAAGCACCCCCCCCCCTTAAAAAAAAGTCAAAAACTGACTTTTCTCAAAAGTCATTTTTTTGGGCATATTTGGGCTTTGCCAAGAGTCCTGACATGTTTTTGGAACGTTTCCCGGCTCTCCTAGGCTCAAAAGTGATTTTTGACCGTTTTTGAAATTTTGAAAAATGCGAAAGCACCCCCCCTTACAAAAAAGTCAAAAATGGACTTTTCTCAAAAGTCAACTGTTTTGGCCTATTTGGGCTGTGCCGAGAGTCCTGACATGTTTTTAGAACGTTTCCTGGCGCTCCTTGGCGAAAAAATGATTTTTGACCGTTTTTGAAATTTTGAAAAATGCGTAAGTACCCCCCCTTACAAAAAAGTCAAAAATGGACTTTTCTCAAAAGTCAACTTTTTGGGCATATTTGGGCTCTGCCGAGAGTCCTGACATGTTTTTAGAACGTTTCCTTGCGCTCCTTGGCCCAAAAGTGTTTTTTGACCGTTTTTGAAATTTTGAAAAAAAGCGTAAGTACCCCCCCTTACAAAAAAGTCAAAAATTGACTTTTCTCAAAAGTCAACTTTTTGGGCATATTTGGGCTCTGCCGAGAGTCCTGACATGTTTTTAGAAAGTTTCCCGGCGCTCCTTGGCACAAACATTTTTTTTGACCGTTTTTGAAATTTTGAAAAATGCGTAAGCACCCCCCCCCCCCTTAAAAAAAAGTCAAAAACTGACTTTTCTCAAAAGTCATTTTTTTGGGCATATTTGGGCTTTGCCAAGAGTCCTGACATGTTTTTGGAACGTTTCCCGGCGCTCCTAGGCTCAAAAGTGATTTTTGACCGTTTTTGAAATTTTGAAAAATGCGAAAGCACCCCCCCTTACAAAAAAGTCTTTTCTCAAAAGTCAACTGTTTTGGCCTATTTGGGCTGTGCCGAGAGTCCTGACATGTTTTTAGAACGTTTCCTGGCGCTCCTTGGCGAAAAAATGATTTTTGACCGTTTTTGAAATTTTGAAAAATGCGTAAGTACCCCCCCTTACAAAAAAGTCAAAAATGGACTTTTCTCAAAAGTCAACTTTTTGGGCATATTTGGGCTCTGCCGAGAGTCCTGACATGTTTTTAGAACGTTTCCTGGCGCTCCTTGGCCCAAAAGTGTTTTTTGACCGTTTTTGAAATTTTGAAAAAAAGCCTAAGTAACCCCCCTTACAAAAAAGTCAAAAATTGACTTTTCTCAAAAGTCAACTTTTTGGGCATATTTGGGCTCTGCCGAGAGTCCTGACATGTTTTTAGAACGTTTCCTGGCGCTCCTTGGCGAAAAAATGATTTTTGACCGTTTTTGAAATTTTGAAAAATGCGTAAGTACCCCCCCTTACAAAAAAGTCAAAAATTGACTTTTCTCAAAAGTCAACTGTTTTGGCCTATTTGGGCTGTGCCGAGAGTCCTGACATGTTTTTAGAACGTTTCCTGGCGCTCCTTGGCGAAAAAATGATTCTTGACCGTTTTTGAAATTTTGAAAAATGCGTAAGTACCCCCCCTTACAAAAAAGTCAAAAATGGACTTTTCTCAAAAGTCAACTTTTTGGGCATATTTGGGCTCTGCCGAGAGTCCTGACATGTTTTTAGAACGTTTCCTGGCGCTCCTTGGCCCAAAAGTGTTTTTTGACCGTTTTTGAAATTTTGAAAAAAAGCGTAAGTACCCCCCCTTACAAAAAAGTCAAAAATTGACTTTTCTCAAAAGTCAACTTTTTGGGCATATTTGGGCTCTGCCGAGAGTCCTGACATGTTTTTAGAAAGTTTCCCGGCGCTCCTTGGCACAAACATTTTTTTTGACCGTTTTTGAAATTTTGAAAAATGCGTAAGCACCCCCCCCCCCCTTAAAAAAAAGTCAAAAACTGACTTTTCTCAAAAGTCATTTTTTTGGGCATATTTGGGCTTTGCCAAGAGTCCTGACATGTTTTTGGAACGTTTCCCGGCGCTCCTAGGCTCAAAAGTGATTTTTGACCGTTTTTGAAATTTTGAAAAATGCGAAAGCACCCCCCCTTACAAAAAAGTCTTTTCTCAAAAGTCAACTGTTTTGGCCTATTTGGGCTGTGCCGAGAGTCCTGACATGTTTTTAGAACGTTTCCTGGCGCTCCTTGGCGAAAAAATGATTTTTGACCGTTTTTGAAATTTTGAAAAATGCGTAAGTACCCCCCCTTACAAAAAAGTCAAAAATGGACTTTTCTCAAAAGTCAACTTTTTGGGCATATTTGGGCTCTGCCGAGAGTCCTGACATGTTTTTAGAACGTTTCCTGGCGCTCCTTGGCCCAAAAGTGTTTTTTGACCGTTTTTGAAATTTTGAAAAAAAGCCTAAGTAACCCCCCTTACAAAAAAGTCAAAAATTGACTTTTCTCAAAAGTCAACTTTTTGGGCATATTTGGGCTCTGCCGAGAGTCCTGACATGTTTTTAGAACGTTTCCTGGCGCTCCTTGGCGAAAAAATGATTTTTGACCGTTTTTGAAATTTTGAAAAATGCGTAAGTACCCCCCCTTACAAAAAAGTCAAAAATTGACTTTTCTCAAAAGTCAACTGTTTTGGCCTATTTGGGCTGTGCCGAGAGTCCTGACATGTTTTTAGAACGTTTCCTGGCGCTCCTTGGCGAAAAAATGATTTTTGACCGTTTTTGAAATTTTGAAAAATGCGTAAGTACCCCCCCTTACAAAAAAGTCAAAAATGGACTTTTCTCAAAAGTCATTTTTTTTGGCATATTTGGGCTCTGCCAAGAGTCCTGACATGTTTTTGGAACGTTTCCCGGCGCTCCTAGGCTCAAAAGTGATTTTTGACCGTTTTTGAAATTTTGAAAAATGCGAAAGCACCCCCCCTTACAAAAAAGTCAAAAATGGACTTTTCTCAAAAGTCAACTGTTTTGGCCTATTTGGGCTGTGCCGAGAGTCCTGACATGTTTTTAGAACGTTTCCTGGCGCTCCTTGGCGAAAAATTTGATTTTTGACCGTTTTTGAAATTTTGAAAAATGCGTAAGTACCCCCCCCTTACAAAAAAGTCAAAAATTGACTTTTCTCAAAAGTCAACTTTTTGGGCATATTTGGGCTCTGCCGAGAGTCCTGACATGTTTTTAGAACGTTTCCTGGCGCTCCTTGGCGAAAAAATGATTTTTGACCGTTTTTGAAATTTTGAAAAATGCGTAAGTACCCCCCCTTACAAAAAAGTCAAAAATGGACTTTTCTCAAAAGTCAACTGTTTTGGCCTATTTGGGCTGTGCCGAGAGTCCTGACATGTTTTTAGAACGTTTCCTGGCGCTCCTTGGCGAAAAAATGATTTTTGACCGTTTTTGAAATTTTGAAAAATGCGTAAGTACCCCCCCTTACAAAAAAGTCAAAAATGGACTTTTCTCAAAAGTCAACTTTTTGGGCATATTTGGGCTCTGCCGAGAGTCCTGACATGTTTTTAGAACGTTTCCTGGCGCTCCTTGGCCCAAAAGTGTTTTTTGACCGTTTTTGAAATTTTGAAAAAAAGCGTAAGTACCCCCCCTTACAAAAAAGTCAAAAATTGACTTTTCTCAAAAGTCAACTTTTTGGGCATATTTGGGCTCTGCCGAGAGTCCTGACATGTTTTTAGAAAGTTTCCCGGCGCTCCTTGGCACAAACATTTTTTTTGACCGTTTTTGAAATTTTGAAAAATGCGTAAGCACCCCCCCCCCTTAAAAAAAAGTCAAAAACTGACTTTTCTCAAAAGTCATTTTTTTGGGCATATTTGGGCTTTGCCAAGAGTCCTGACATGTTTTTGGAACGTTTCCCGGCGCTCCTAGGCTCAAAAGTGATTTTTGACCGTTTTTGAAATTTTGAAAAATGCGAAAGCACCCCCCCTTACAAAAAAGTCAAAAATGGACTTTTCTCAAAAGTCAACTGTTTTGGCCTATTTGGGCTGTGCCGAGAGTCCTGACATGTTTTTAGAACGTTTCCTGGCGCTCCTTGGCGAAAAAATGATTTTTGACCGTTTTTGAAATTTTGAAAAATGCGTAAGTACCCCCCCTTACAAAAAAGTCAAAAATGGACTTTTCTCAAAAGTCAACTTTTTGGGCATATTTGGGCTCTGCCGAGAGTCCTGACATGTTTTTAGAACGTTTCCTTGCGCTCCTTGGCCCAAAAGTGTTTTTTGACCGTTTTTGAAATTTTGAAAAAAAGCGTAAGTACCCCCCCTTACAAAAAAGTCAAAAATTGACTTTTCTCAAAAGTCAACTTTTTGGGCATATTTGGGCTCTGCCGAGAGTCCTGACATGTTTTTAGAAAGTTTCCCGGCGCTCCTTGGCACAAACATTTTTTTTGACCGTTTTTGAAATTTTGAAAAATGCGTAAGCACCCCCCCCCCCTTAAAAAAAAGTCAAAAACTGACTTTTCTCAAAAGTCATTTTTTTGGGCATATTTGGGCTTTGCCAAGAGTCCTGACATGTTTTTGGAACGTTTCCCGGCGCTCCTAGGCTCAAAAGTGATTTTTGACCGTTTTTGAAATTTTGAAAAATGCGAAAGCACCCCCCCTTACAAAAAAGTCTTTTCTCAAAAGTCAACTGTTTTGGCCTATTTGGGCTGTGCCGAGAGTCCTGACATGTTTTTAGAACGTTTCCTGGCGCTCCTTGGCGAAAAAATGATTTTTGACCGTTTTTGAAATTTTGAAAAATGCGTAAGTACCCCCCCTTACAAAAAAGTCAAAAATGGACTTTTCTCAAAAGTCAACTTTTTGGGCATATTTGGGCTCTGCCGAGAGTCCTGACATGTTTTTAGAACGTTTCCTGGCGCTCCTTGGCCCAAAAGTGTTTTTTGACCGTTTTTGAAATTTTGAAAAAAAGCCTAAGTAACCCCCCTTACAAAAAAGTCAAAAATTGACTTTTCTCAAAAGTCAACTTTTTGGGCATATTTGGGCTCTGCCGAGAGTCCTGACATGTTTTTAGAACGTTTCCTGGCGCTCCTTGGCGAAAAAATGATTTTTGACCGTTTTTGAAATTTTGAAAAATGCGTAAGTACCCCCCCTTACAAAAAAGTCAAAAATTGACTTTTCTCAAAAGTCAACTGTTTTGGCCTATTTGGGCTGTGCCGAGAGTCCTGACATGTTTTTAGAACGTTTCCTGGCGCTCCTTGGCGAAAAAATGATTTTTGACCGTTTTTGAAATTTTGAAAAATGCGTAAGTACCCCCCCTTACAAAAAAGTCAAAAATGGACTTTTCTCAAAAGTCATTTTTTTTGGCATATTTGGGCTTTGCCAAGAGTCCTGACATGTTTTTGGAACGTTTCCCGGCGCTCCTAGGCTCAAAAGTGATTTTTGACCGTTTTTGAAATTTTGAAAAATGCGAAAGCACCCCCCCTTACAAAAAAGTCAAAAATGGACTTTTCTCAAAAGTCAACTGTTTTGGCCTATTTGGGCTGTGCCGAGAGTCCTGACATGTTTTTAGAACGTTTCCTGGCGCTCCTTGGCGAAAAATTTGATTTTTGACCGTTTTTGAAATTTTGAAAAATGCGTAAGTACCCCCCCCTTACAAAAAAGTCAAAAATTGACTTTTCTCAAAAGTCAACTTTTTGGGCATATTTGGGCTCTGCCGAGAGTCCTGACATGTTTTTAGAACGTTTCCTGGCGCTCCTTGGCGAAAAAATGATTTTTGACCGTTTTTGAAATTTTGAAAAATGCGTAAGTACCCCCCCTTACAAAAAAGTCAAAAATGGACTTTTCTCAAAAGTCAACTGTTTTGGCCTACTTGGGCTGTGCCGAGAGTCCTGACATGTTTTTAGAACGTTTCCTGGCGCTCCTTGGCGAAAAAATGATTTTTGACCGTTTTTGAAATTTTGAAAAATGCGTAAGTACCCCCCCTTACAAAAAAGTCAAAAATGGACTTTTCTCAAAAGTCAACTTTTTGGGCATATTTGGGCTCTGCCGAGAGTCCTGACATGTTTTTAGAACGTTTCCTGGCGCTCCTTGGCCCAAAAGTGTTTTTTGACCGTTTTTGAAATTTTGAAAAAAAGCGTAAGTACCCCCCCTTACAAAAAAGTCAAAAATGGACTTTTCTCAAAAGTCAACTGTTTTGGCCTATTTGGGCTGTGCCGAGAGTCCTGACATGTTTTTTAGAACGTTTCCTGGCGCTCCTTGGCGAAAAAATGATTTTTGACCGTTTTTGAAATTTTGAAAAATGCGTAAGTACCCCCCCTTACAAAAAAGTCAAAAATTGACTTTTCTCAAAAGTCAACTTTTTGGGCATATTTGGGCTCTGCCGAGAGTCCTGACATGTTTTTAGAAAGTTTCCCGGCGCTCCTTGGCACAAACATTTTTTTTGACCGTTTTTGAAATTTTGAAAAATGCGTAAGCACCCCCCCCCCTTAAAAAAAAGTCAAAAACTGACTTTTCTCAAAAGTCATTTTTTTGGGCATATTTGGGCTTTGCCAAGAGTCCTGACATGTTTTTGGAACGTTTCCCGGCGCTCCTAGGCTCAAAAGTGATTTTTGACCGTTTTTGAAATTTTGAAAAATGCGAAAGCACCCCCCCTTACAAAAAAGTCAAAAATGGACTTTTCTCAAAAGTCAACTGTTTTGGCCTATTTGGGCTGTGCCGAGAGTCCTGACATGTTTTTAGAACGTTTCCTGGCGCTCCTTGGCGAAAAAATGATTTTTGACCGTTTTTGAAATTTTGAAAAATGCGTAAGTACCCCCCCTTACAAAAAAGTCAAAAATGGACTTTTCTCAAAAGTCAACTTTTTGGGCATATTTGGGCTCTGCCGAGAGTCCTGACATGTTTTTAGAACGTTTCCTGGCGCTCCTTGGCCCAAAAGTGTTTTTTGACCGTTTTTGAAATTTTGAAAAAAAGCCTAAGTACCCCCCCTTACAAAAAAGTCAAAAATTGACTTTTCTCAAAAGTCAACTTTTTGGGCATATTTGGGCTCTGCCGAGAGTCCTGACATGTTTTTAGAACGTTTCCTGGCGCTCCTTGGCGAAAAAATGATTTTTGACCGTTTTTGAAATTTTGAAAAATGCGTAAGTACCCCCCCTTACAAAAAAGTCAAAAATTGACTTTTCTCAAAAGTCAACTGTTTTGGCCTATTTGGGCTGTGCCGAGAGTCCTGACATGTTTTTAGAACGTTTCCTGGCGCTCCTTGGCGAAAAAATGATTTTTGACCGTTTTTGAAATTTTGAAAAATGCGTAAGTACCCCCCCTTACAAAAAAGTCAAAAATGGACTTTTCTCAAAAGTCAACTTTTTGGGCATATTTGGGCTCTGCCGAGAGTCCTGACATGTTTTTAGAACGTTTCCTGGCGCTCCTTGGCCCAAAAGTGTTTTTTGACCGTTTTTGAAATTTTGAAAAAAAGCGTAAGTACCCCCCCTTACAAAAAAGTTAAAAATTGACTTTTCTCAAAAGTCAACTTTTTGGGCATATTTGGGCTCTGCCGAGAGTCCTGACATGTTTTTAGAAAGTTTCCCGGCGCTCCTTGGCACAAACATTTTTTTTGACCGTTTTTGAAATTTTGAAAAATGCGTAAGCACCCCCCCCCCTTAAAAAAAAGTCAAAAACTGACTTTTCTCAAAAGTCATTTTTTTGGGCATATTTGGGCTTTGCCAAGAGTCCTGACATGTTTTTGGAACGTTTCCCGGCGCTCCTAGGCTCAAAAGTGATTTTTGACCGTTTTTGAAATTTTGAAAAATGCGAAAGCACCCCCCCTTACAAAAAAGTCAAAAATGGACTTTTCTCAAAAGTCAACTGTTTTGGCCTATTTGGGCTGTGCCGAGAGTCCTGACATGTTTTTAGAACGTTTCCTGGCGCTCCTTGGCGAAAATATGATTTTTGACCGTTTTTGAAATTTTGAAAAATGCGTAAGTACCCCCCCTTACAAAAAAGTCAAAAATTGACTTTTCTCAAAAGTCAACTTTTTGGGCATATTTGGGCTGTGCCGAGAGTCCTGACATGTTTTTAGAACGTTTCCTGGCGCTCCTTGGCGAAAAAATGATTTTTGACCGTTTTTGAAATTTTGAAAAATGCGTAAGTACCCCCCCTTACAAAAAAGTCAAAAATGGACTTTTCTCAAAAGTCAACTTTTTTGGCATATTTGGGCTCTGCCGAGAGTCCTGACATGTTTTTAGAACGTTTCCCGGCGCTCCTTGGCCCAAAAGTGTGTTTTGACCGTTTTTGAAATTTTGAAAAATGCGTAAGTACCCCCCCTTACAAAAAAGTCAAAAATGGACTTTTCTCAAAAGTCAACTTTTTGGGCATATTTGGGCTCTGCCGAGAGTCCTGACATGTTTTTAGAACGTTTCCTGGCGCTCCTTGGCGAAAAAATGATTTTTGACCGTTTTTGAAATTTTGAAAAAAAGCGTAAGTACCCCCCCTTACAAAAAAGTCAAAAATGGACTTTTCTCAAAAGTCAACTTTTTGGGCATATTTGGGCTCTGCCGAGAGTCCTGACATGTTTTTAGAACGTTTCCTGGCGCTCCTTGGCCCAAAAGTGTTTTTTGACCGTTTTTGAAATTTTGAAAAAAAGCGTAAGTACCCCCCCTTACAAAAAAGTCAAAAATTGACTTTTCTCAAAAGTCAACTTTTTGGGCATATTTGGGCTCTGCCGAGAGTCCTGACATGTTTTTAGAAAGTTTCCCGGCGCTCCTTGGCACAAACATTTTTTTTGACCGTTTTTGAAATTTTGAAAAATGCGTAAGCACCCCCCCCCCCTTAAAAAAAAGTCAAAAACTGACTTTTCTCAAAAGTCATTTTTTTGGGCATATTTGGGCTTTGCCAAGAGTCCTGACATGTTTTTGGAACGTTTCCCGGCGCTCCTAGGCTCAAAAGTGATTTTTGACCGTTTTTGAAATTTTGAAAAATGCGAAAGCACCCCCCCTTACAAAAAAGTCAAAAATGGACTTTTCTCAAAAGTCAACTGTTTTGGCCTATTTGGGCTGTGCCGAGAGTCCTGACATGTTTTTAGAACGTTTCCTGGCGCTCCTTGGCGAAAAAATGATTTTTGACCGTTTTTGAAATTTTGAAAAATGCGTAAGTACCCCCCCTTACAAAAAAGTCAAAAATGGACTTTTCTCAAAAGTCAACTTTTTGGGCATATTTGGGCTCTGCCGAGAGTCCTGACATGTTTTTAGAACGTTTCCTGGCGCTCCTTGGCCCAAAAGTGTTTTTTGACCGTTTTTGAAATTTTGAAAAAAAGCCTAAGTACCCCCCCTTACAAAAAAGTCAAAAATTGACTTTTCTCAAAAGTCAACTTTTTGGGCATATTTGGGCTCTGCCGAGAGTCCTGACATGTTTTTAGAAAGTTTCCCGGCGCTCCTTGGCACAAACATTTTTTTTGACCGTTTTTGAAATTTTGAAAAATGCGTAAGCACCCCCCCCCCCTTAAAAAAAAGTCAAAAACTGACTTTTCTCAAAAGTCATTTTTTTGGGCATATTTGGGCTTTGCCAAGAGTCCTGACATGTTTTTGGAACGTTTCCCGGCGCTCCTAGGCTCAAAAGTGATTTTTGACCGTTTTTGAAATTTTGAAAAATGCGAAAGCACCCCCCCTTACAAAAAAGTCAAAAATGGACTTTTCTCAAAAGTCAACTGTTTTGGCCTATTTGGGCTGTGCCGAGAGTCCTGACATGTTTTTAGAACGTTTCCTGGCGCTCCTTGGCGAAAAAATGATTTTTGACCGTTTTTGAAATTTTGAAAAATGCGTAAGTACCCCCCCTTACAAAAAAGTCAAAAATGGACTTTTCTCAAAAGTCAACTTTTTGGGCATATTTGGGCTCTGCCGAGAGTCCTGACATGTTTTTAGAACGTTTCCTGGCGCTCCTTGGCCCAAAAGTGTTTTTTGACCGTTTTTGAAATTTTGAAAAAAAGCCTAAGTACCCCCCCTTACAAAAAAGTCAAAAATTGACTTTTCTCAAAAGTCAACTTTTTGGGCATATTTGGGCTCTGCCGAGAGTCCTGACATGTTTTTAGAACGTTTCCTGGCGCTCCTTGGCGAAAAAATGATTTTTGACCGTTTTTGAAATTTTGAAAAATGCGTAAGTACCCCCCCTTACAAAAAAGTCAAAAATGGACTTTTCTCAAAAGTCAACTTTTTGGGCATATTTGGGCTCTGCCGAGAGTCCTGACATGTTTTTAGAACGTTTCCTGGCGCTCCTTGGCCCAAAAGTGTTTTTTGACCGTTTTTGAAATTTTGAAAAAAAGCGTAAGTACCCCCCCTTACAAAAAAGTTAAAAATTGACTTTTCTCAAAAGTCAACTTTTTGGGCATATTTGGGCTCTGCCGAGAGTCCTGACATGTTTTTAGAAAGTTTCCCGGCGCTCCTTGGCACAAACATTTTTTTTGACCGTTTTTGAAATTTTGAAAAATGCGTAAGCACCCCCCCCCCCTTAAAAAAAAGTCAAAAACTGACTTTTCTCAAAAGTCATTTTTTTGGGCATATTTGGGCTTTGCCAAGAGTCCTGACATGTTTTTGGAACGTTTCCCGGCGCTCCTAGGCTCAAAAGTGATTTTTGACCGTTTTTGAAATTTTGAAAAATGCGAAAGCACCCCCCCTTACAAAAAAGTCAAAAATGGACTTTTCTCAAAAGTCAACTGTTTTGGCCTATTTGGGCTGTGCCGAGAGTCCTGACATGTTTTTAGAACGTTTCCTGGCGCTCCTTGGCGAAAAAATGATTTTTGACCGTTTTTGAAATTTTGAAAAATGCGTAAGTACCCCCCCTTACAAAAAAGTCAAAAATGGACTTTTCTCAAAAGTCAACTTTTTGGGCATATTTGGGCTCTGCCGAGAGTCCTGACATGTTTTTAGAACGTTTCCTGGCGCTCCTTGGCCCAAAAGTGTTTTTTGACCGTTTTTGAAATTTTGAAAAAAAGCCTAAGTACCCCCCCTTACAAAAAAGTCAAAAATTGACTTTTCTCAAAAGTCAACTTTTTGGGCATATTTGGGCTCTGCCGAGAGTCCTGACATGTTTTTAGAACGTTTCCTGGCGCTCCTTGGCGAAAAAATGATTTTTGACCGTTTTTGAAATTTTGAAAAATGCGTAAGTACCCCCCCTTACAAAAAAGTCAAAAATGGACTTTTCTCAAAAGTCAACTTTTTGGGCATATTTGGGCTCTGCCGAGAGTCCTGACATGTTTTTAGAACGTTTCCTGGCGCTCCTTGGCCCAAAAGTGTTTTTTGACCGTTTTTGAAATTTTGAAAAAAAGCGTAAGTACCCCCCCTTACAAAAAAGTTAAAAATTGACTTTTCTCAAAAGTCAACTTTTTGGGCATATTTGGGCTCTGCCGAGAGTCCTGACATGTTTTTAGAAAGTTTCCCGGCGCTCCTTGGCACAAACATTTTTTTTGACCGTTTTTGAAATTTTGAAAAATGCGTAAGCACCCCCCCCCCCTTAAAAAAAAGTCAAAAACTGACTTTTCTCAAAAGTCATTTTTTTGGGCATATTTGGGCTTTGCCAAGAGTCCTGACATGTTTTTGGAACGTTTCCCGGCGCTCCTAGGCTCAAAAGTGATTTTTGACCGTTTTTGAAATTTTGAAAAATGCGAAAGCACCCCCCCTTACAAAAAAGTCAAAAATGGACTTTTCTCAAAAGTCAACTGTTTTGGCCTATTTGGGCTGTGCCGAGAGTCCTGACATGTTTTTAGAACGTTTCCTGGCGCTCCTTGGCGAAAATATGATTTTTGACCGTTTTTGAAATTTTGAAAAATGCGTAAGTACCCCCCCTTACAAAAAAGTCAAAAATTGACTTTTCTCAAAAGTCAACTTTTTGGGCATATTTGGGCTGTGCCGAGAGTCCTGACATGTTTTTAGAACGTTTCCTGGCGCTCCTTGGCGAAAAAATGATTTTTGACCGTTTTTGAAATTTTGAAAAATGCGTAAGTACCCCCCCTTACAAAAAAGTCAAAAATGGACTTTTCTCAAAAGTCAACTTTTTTGGCATATTTGGGCTCTGCCGAGAGTCCTGACATGTTTTTAGAACGTTTCCCGGCGCTCCTTGGCCCAAAAGTGTGTTTTGACCGTTTTTGAAATTTTGAAAAATGCGTAAGTACCCCCCCTTACAAAAAAGTCAAAAATGGACTTTTCTCAAAAGTCAACTTTTTGGGCATATTTGGGCTCTGCCGAGAGTCCTGACATGTTTTTAGAACGTTTCCTGGCGCTCCTTGGCGAAAAAATGATTTTTGACCGTTTTTGAAATTTTGAAAAAAAGCGTAAGTACCCCCCCTTACAAAAAAGTCAAAAATGGACTTTTCTCAAAAGTCAACTTTTTGGGCATATTTGGGCTCTGCCGAGAGTCCTGACATGTTTTTAGAACGTTTCCTGGCGCTCCTTGGCCCAAAATTGTTTTTTGACCGTTTTTGAAATTTTGAAAAAAAGCGTAAGTACCCCCCCTTACAAAAAAGTCAAAAATTGACTTTTCTCAAAAGTCAACTTTTTGGGCATATTTGGGCTCTGCCGAGAGTCCTGACATGTTTTTAGAAAGTTTCCCGGCGCTCCTTGGCACAAACATTTTTTTTGACCGTTTTTGAAATTTTGAAAAATGCGTAAGCACCCCCCCCCCCTTAAAAAAAAGTCAAAAACTGACTTTTCTCAAAAGTCATTTTTTTGGGCATATTTGGGCTTTGCCAAGAGTCCTGACATGTTTTTGGAACGTTTCCCGGCGCTCCTAGGCTCAAAAGTGATTTTTGACCGTTTTTGAAATTTTGAAAAATGCGAAAGCACCCCCCCTTACAAAAAAGTCAAAAATGGACTTTTCTCAAAAGTCAACTGTTTTGGCCTATTTGGGCTGTGCCGAGAGTCCTGACATGTTTTTAGAACGTTTCCTGGCGCTCCTTGGCGAAAAAATGATTTTTGACCGTTTTTGAAATTTTGAAAAATGCGTAAGTACCCCCCCTTACAAAAAAGTCAAAAATGGACTTTTCTCAAAAGTCAACTTTTTGGGCATATTTGGGCTCTGCCGAGAGTCCTGACATGTTTTTAGAACGTTTCCTGGCGCTCCTTGGCCCAAAAGTGTTTTTTGACCGTTTTTGAAATTTTGAAAAAAAGCCTAAGTACCCCCCCTTACAAAAAAGTCAAAAATTGACTTTTCTCAAAAGTCAACTTTTTGGGCATATTTGGGCTCTGCCGAGAGTCCTGACATGTTTTTAGAAAGTTTCCCGGCGCTCCTTGGCACAAACATTTTTTTTGACCGTTTTTGAAATTTTGAAAAATGCGTAAGCACCCCCCCCCCTTAAAAAAAAGTCAAAAACTGACTTTTCTCAAAAGTCATTTTTTTGGGCATATTTGGGCTTTGCCAAGAGTCCTGACATGTTTTTGGAACGTTTCCCGGCGCTCCTAGGCTCAAAAGTGATTTTTGACCGTTTTTGAAATTTTGAAAAATGCGAAAGCACCCCCCCTTACAAAAAAGTCAAAAATGGACTTTTCTCAAAAGTCAACTGTTTTGGCCTATTTGGGCTGTGCCGAGAGTCCTGACATGTTTTTAGAACGTTTCCTGGCGCTCCTTGGCGAAAAAATGATTTTTGACCGTTTTTGAAATTTTGAAAAATGCGTAAGTACCCCCCCTTACAAAAAAGTCAAAAATGGACTTTTCTCAAAAGTCAACTTTTTGGGCATATTTGGGCTCTGCCGAGAGTCCTGACATGTTTTTAGAACGTTTCCTGGCGCTCCTTGGCCCAAAAGTGTTTTTTGACCGTTTTTGAAATTTTGAAAAAAAGCCTAAGTACCCCCCCTTACAAAAAAGTCAAAAATTGACTTTTCTCAAAAGTCAACTTTTTGGGCATATTTGGGCTCTGCCGAGAGTCCTGACATGTTTTTAGAACGTTTCCTGGCGCTCCTTGGCCCAAAAGTGTTTTTTGACAGTTTTTGAAATTTTGAAAAAAAGCGTAAGTACCCCCCCCTTACAAAAAAGTCAAAAATGGACTTTTCTCAAAAGTCAACTGTTTTGGCCTATTTGGGCTGTGCCGAGATTCCTGACATGTTTTTAGAACGTTTCCCGGTGCTCCTTGGCACAAACATTTTTTTTGACCGTTTTTGAAATTTTGAAAAATGCGTAAGCACCCCCCCCTTAAAAAAAAGTCAAAAACTGACTTTTCTCAAAAGTCATTTTTTTTGGCATATTTGGGCTTTGCCAAGAGTCCTGACATGTTTTTGGAACGTTTCCCGGCGCTCCTAGGCTCAAAAGTGATTTTTGACCGTTTTTGAAATTTTGAAAAATGCGAAAGCACCCCCCCTTACAAAAAAGTCAAAAATGGACTTTTCTCAAAAGTCAACTGTTTTGGCCTATTTGGGCTGTGCCGAGAGTCCTGACATGTTTTTAGAACGTTTCCTGGCGCTCCTTGGCGAAAAAATGATTTTTGACCGTTTTTGAAATTTTGAAAAATGCGTAAGTACCCCCCCTTACAAAAAAGTCAAAAATGGACTTTTCTCAAAAGTCAACTTTTTGGGCATATTTGGGCTCTGCCGAGAGTCCTGACATGTTTTTAGAACGTTTCCTGGCGCTCCTTGGCACAAAAGTGTTTTTTGACCGTTTTTGAAATTTTGAAAAAAAGCCTAAGTACCCCCCCTTACAAAAAAGTCAAAAATTGACTTTTCTCAAAAGTCAACTTTTTGGGCATATTTGGGCTCTGCCGAGAGTCCTGACATGTTTTTAGAACGTTTCCTGGCGCTCCTTGGCGAAAAAATGATTTTTGACCGTTTTTGAAATTTTGAAAAATGCGTAAGTACCCCCCCTTACAAAAAAGTCAAAAATGGACTTTTCTCAAAAGTCAACTGTTTTGGCCTATTTGGGCTGTGCCGAGAGTCCTGACATGTTTTTAGAACGTTTCCTGGCGCTCCTTGGCGAAAAAATGATTTTTGACCGTTTTTGAAATTTTGAAAAATGCGTAAGTACCCCCCCTTACAAAAAAGTCAAAAATGGACTTTTCTCAAAAGTCAACTTTTTGGGCATATTTGGGCTCTGCCGAGAGTCCTGACATGTTTTTAGAACGTTTCCTGGCGCTCCTTGGCCCAAAAGTGTTTTTTGACCGTTTTTGAAATTTTGAAAAAAAGCGTAAGTACCCCCCCTTACAAAAAAGTCAAAAATTGACTTTTCTCAAAAGTCAACTTTTTGGGCATATTTGGGCTCTGCCGAGAGTCCTGACATGTTTTTAGAAAGTTTCCCGGCGCTCCTTGGCACAAACATTTTTTTTGACCGTTTTTGAAATTTTGAAAAATGCGTAAGCACCCCCCCCCCCTTAAAAAAAAGTCAAAAACTGACTTTTCTCAAAAGTCATTTTTTTGGGCATATTTGGGCTTTGCCAAGAGTCCTGACATGTTTTTGGAACGTTTCCCGGCGCTCCTAGGCTCAAAAGTGATTTTTGACCGTTTTTGAAATTTTGAAAAATGCGAAAGCACCCCCCCTTACAAAAAAGTCAAAAATGGACTTTTCTCAAAAGTCAACTGTTTTGGCCTATTTGGGCTGTGCCGAGAGTCCTGACATGTTTTTAGAACGTTTCCTGGCGCTCCTTGGCGAAAATATGATTTTTGACCGTTTTTGAAATTTTGAAAAATGCGTAAGTACCCCCCCTTACAAAAAAGTCAAAAATTGACTTTTCTCAAAAGTCAACTTTTTGGGCATATTTGGGCTGTGCCGAGAGTCCTGACATGTTTTTAGAACGTTTCCTGGCGCTCCTTGGCGAAAAAATGATTTTTGACCGTTTTTGAAATTTTGAAAAATGCGTAAGTACCCCCCCTTACAAAAAAGTCAAAAATGGACTTTTCTCAAAAGTCAACTTTTTTGGCATATTTGGGCTCTGCCGAGAGTCCTGACATGTTTTTAGAACGTTTCCCGGCGCTCCTTGGCCCAAAAGTGTGTTTTGACCGTTTTTGAAATTTTGAAAAATGCGTAAGTACCCCCCCTTACAAAAAAGTCAAAAATGGACTTTTCTCAAAAGTCAACTTTTTGGGCATATTTGGGCTCTGCCGAGAGTCCTGACATGTTTTTAGAACGTTTCCTGGCGCTCCTTGGCGAAAAAATGATTTTTGACCGTTTTTGAAATTTTGAAAAAAAGCGTAAGTACCCCCCCTTACAAAAAAGTCAAAAATGGACTTTTCTCAAAAGTCAACTTTTTGGGCATATTTGGGCTCTGCCGAGAGTCCTGACATGTTTTTAGAACGTTTCCTGGCGCTCCTTGGCCCAAAAGTGTTTTTTGACCGTTTTTGAAATTTTGAAAAAAAGCGTAAGTACCCCCCCTTACAAAAAAGTCAAAAATTGACTTTTCTCAAAAGTCAACTTTTTGGGCATATTTGGGCTCTGCCGAGAGTCCTGACATGTTTTTAGAAAGTTTCCCGGCGCTCCTTGGCACAAACATTTTTTTTGACCGTTTTTGAAATTTTGAAAAATGCGTAAGCACCCCCCCCCCCTTAAAAAAAAGTCAAAAACTGACTTTTCTCAAAAGTCATTTTTTTGGGCATATTTGGGCTTTGCCAAGAGTCCTGACATGTTTTTGGAACGTTTCCCGGCGCTCCTAGGCTCAAAAGTGATTTTTGACCGTTTTTGAAATTTTGAAAAATGCGAAAGCACCCCCCCTTACAAAAAAGTCAAAAATGGACTTTTCTCAAAAGTCAACTGTTTTGGCCTATTTGGGCTGTGCCGAGAGTCCTGACATGTTTTTAGAACGTTTCCTGGCGCTCCTTGGCGAAAAAATGATTTTTGACCGTTTTTGAAATTTTGAAAAATGCGTAAGTACCCCCCCTTACAAAAAAGTCAAAAATGGACTTTTCTCAAAAGTCAACTTTTTGGGCATATTTGGGCTCTGCCGAGAGTCCTGACATGTTTTTAGAACGTTTCCTGGCGCTCCTTGGCCCAAAAGTGTTTTTTGACCGTTTTTGAAATTTTGAAAAAAAGCCTAAGTACCCCCCCTTACAAAAAAGTCAAAAATTGACTTTTCTCAAAAGTCAACTTTTTGGGCATATTTGGGCTCTGCCGAGAGTCCTGACATGTTTTTAGAAAGTTTCCCGGCGCTCCTTGGCACAAACATTTTTTTTGACCGTTTTTGAAATTTTGAAAAATGCGTAAGCACCCCCCCCCCTTAAAAAAAAGTCAAAAACTGACTTTTCTCAAAAGTCATTTTTTTGGGCATATTTGGGCTTTGCCAAGAGTCCTGACATGTTTTTGGAACGTTTCCCGGCGCTCCTAGGCTCAAAAGTGATTTTTGACCGTTTTTGAAATTTTGAAAAATGCGAAAGCACCCCCCCTTACAAAAAAGTCAAAAATGGACTTTTCTCAAAAGTCAACTGTTTTGGCCTATTTGGGCTGTGCCGAGAGTCCTGACATGTTTTTAGAACGTTTCCTGGCGCTCCTTGGCGAAAAAATGATTTTTGACCGTTTTTGAAATTTTGAAAAATGCGTAAGTACCCCCCCTTACAAAAAAGTCAAAAATGGACTTTTCTCAAAAGTCAACTTTTTGGGCATATTTGGGCTCTGCCGAGAGTCCTGACATGTTTTTAGAACGTTTCCTGGCGCTCCTTGGCCCAAAAGTGTTTTTTGACCGTTTTTGAAATTTTGAAAAAAAGCCTAAGTACCCCCCCTTACAAAAAAGTCAAAAATTGACTTTTCTCAAAAGTCAACTTTTTGGGCATATTTGGGCTCTGCCGAGAGTCCTGACATGTTTTTAGAACGTTTCCTGGCGCTCCTTGGCCCAAAAGTGTTTTTTGACAGTTTTTGAAATTTTGAAAAAAAGCGTAAGTACCCCCCCCTTACAAAAAAGTCAAAAATGGACTTTTCTCAAAAGTCAACTGTTTTGGCCTATTTGGGCTGTGCCGAGATTCCTGACATGTTTTTAGAACGTTTCCCGGTGCTCCTTGGCACAAACATTTTTTTTGACCGTTTTTGAAATTTTGAAAAATGCGTAAGCACCCCCCCCTTAAAAAAAAGTCAAAAACTGACTTTTCTCAAAAGTCATTTTTTTTGGCATATTTGGGCTTTGCCAAGAGTCCTGACATGTTTTTGGAACGTTTCCCGGCGCTCCTAGGCTCAAAAGTGATTTTTGACCGTTTTTGAAATTTTGAAAAATGCGAAAGCACCCCCCCTTACAAAAAAGTCAAAAATGGACTTTTCTCAAAAGTCAACTTTTTGGGCATATTTGGGCTCTGCCGAGAGTCCTGACATGTTTTTAGAACGTTTCCTGGCGCTCCTTGGCCCAAAAGTGTTTTTTGACCGTTTTTGAAATTTTGAAAAAAAGCGTAAGTACCCCCCCTTACAAAAAAGTCAAAAATTGACTTTTCTCAAAAGTCAACTTTTTGGGCATATTTGGGCTCTGCCGAGAGTCCTGACATGTTTTTAGAAAGTTTCCCGGCGCTCCTTGGCACAAACATTTTTTTTGACCGTTTTTGAAATTTTGAAAAATGCGTAAGCACCCCCCCCCCCTTAAAAAAAAGTCAAAAACTGACTTTTCTCAAAAGTCATTTTTTTGGGCATATTTGGGCTTTGCCAAGAGTCCTGACATGTTTTTGGAACGTTTCCCGGCGCTCCTAGGCTCAAAAGTGATTTTTGACCGTTTTTGAAATTTTGAAAAATGCGAAAGCACCCCCCCTTACAAAAAAGTCAAAAATGGACTTTTCTCAAAAGTCAACTGTTTTGGCCTATTTGGGCTGTGCCGAGAGTCCTGACATGTTTTTAGAACGTTTCCTGGCGCTCCTTGGCGAAAAAATGATTTTTGACCGTTTTTGAAATTTTGAAAAATGCGTAAGTACCCCCCCTTACAAAAAAGTCAAAAATGGACTTTTCTCAAAAGTCAACTTTTTGGGCATATTTGGGCTCTGCCGAGAGTCCTGACATGTTTTTAGAACGTTTCCTGGCGCTCCTTGGCCCAAAAGTGTTTTTTGACCGTTTTTGAAATTTTGAAAAAAAGCCTAAGTACCCCCCCTTACAAAAAAGTCAAAAATTGACTTTTCTCAAAAGTCAACTTTTTGGGCATATTTGGGCTCTGCCGAGAGTCCTGACATGTTTTTAGAAAGTTTCCCGGCGCTCCTTGGCACAAACATTTTTTTTGACCGTTTTTGAAATTTTGAAAAATGCGTAAGCACCCCCCCCCCCTTAAAAAAAAGTCAAAAACTGACTTTTCTCAAAAGTCATTTTTTTGGGCATATTTGGGCTTTGCCAAGAGTCCTGACATGTTTTTGGAACGTTTCCCGGCGCTCCTAGGCTCAAAAGTGATTTTTGACCGTTTTTGAAATTTTGAAAAATGCGAAAGCACCCCCCCTTACAAAAAAGTCAAAAATGGACTTTTCTCAAAAGTCAACTGTTTTGGCCTATTTGGGCTGTGCCGAGAGTCCTGACATGTTTTTAGAACGTTTCCTGGCGCTCCTTGGCGAAAAAATGATTTTTGACCGTTTTTGAAATTTTGAAAAATGCGTAAGTACCCCCCCTTACAAAAAAGTCAAAAATGGACTTTTCTCAAAAGTCAACTTTTTGGGCATATTTGGGCTCTGCCGAGAGTCCTGACATGTTTTTAGAACGTTTCCTGGCGCTCCTTGGCCCAAAAGTGTTTTTTGACCGTTTTTGAAATTTTGAAAAAAAGCCTAAGTACCCCCCCTTACAAAAAAGTCAAAAATTGACTTTTCTCAAAAGTCAACTTTTTGGGCATATTTGGGCTCTGCCGAGAGTCCTGACATGTTTTTAGAACGTTTCCTGGCGCTCCTTGGCCCAAAAGTGTTTTTTGACAGTTTTTGAAATTTTGAAAAAAAGCGTAAGTACCCCCCCCTTACAAAAAAGTCAAAAATGGACTTTTCTCAAAAGTCAACTGTTTTGGCCTATTTGGGCTGTGCCGAGATTCCTGACATGTTTTTAGAACGTTTCCCGGTGCTCCTTGGCACAAACATTTTTTTTGACCGTTTTTGAAATTTTGAAAAATGCGTAAGCACCCCCCCCTTAAAAAAAAGTCAAAAACTGACTTTTCTCAAAAGTCATTTTTTTTGGCATATTTGGGCTTTGCCAAGAGTCCTGACAAGTTTTTGGAACGTTTCCCGGCGCTCCTAGGCTCAAAAGTGATTTTTGACCGTTTTTGAAATTTTGAAAAATGCGAAAGCACCCCCCCTTACAAAAAAGTCAAAAATGGACTTTTCTCAAAAGTCAACTGTTTTGGCCTATTTGGGCTGTGCCGAGAGTCCTGACATGTTTTTAGAACGTTTCCTGGCGCTCCTTGGCGAAAAAATGATTTTTGACCGTTTTTGAAATTTTGAAAAATGCGTAAGTACCCCCCCTTACAAAAAAGTCAAAAATGGACTTTTCTCAAAAGTCAACTTTTTGGGCATATTTGGGCTCTGCCGAGAGTCCTGACATGTTTTTAGAACGTTTCCTGGCGCTCCTTGGCCCAAAAGTGTTTTTTGACCGTTTTTGAAATTTTGAAAAAAAGCCTAAGTACCCCCCCTTACAAAAAAGTCAAAAATTGACTTTTCTCAAAAGTCAACTTTTTGGGCATATTTGGGCTCTGCCGAGAGTCCTGACATGTTTTTAGAACGTTTCCTGGCGCTCCTTGGCGAAAAAATGATTTTTGACCGTTTTTGAAATTTTGAAAAATGCGTAAGTACCCCCCCTTACAAAAAAGTCAAAAATTGACTTTTCTCAAAAGTCAACTGTTTTGGCCTATTTGGGCTGTGCCGAGAGTCCTGACATGTTTTTAGAACGTTTCCTGGCGCTCCTTGGCGAAAAAATGATTTTTGACCGTTTTTGAAATTTTGAAAAATGCGTAAGTACCCCCCCTTACAAAAAAGTCAAAAATGGACTTTTCTCAAAAGTCAACTTTTTGGGCATATTTGGGCTCTGCCGAGAGTCCTGACATGTTTTTAGAACGTTTCCTGGCGCTCCTTGGCCCAAAAGTGTTTTTTGACCGTTTTTGAAATTTTGAAAAAAAGCGTAAGTACCCCCCCTTACAAAAAAGTCAAAAATTGACTTTTCTCAAAAGTCAACTTTTTGGGCATATTTGGGCTCTGCCGAGAGTCCTGACATGTTTTTAGAAAGTTTCCCGGCGCTCCTTGGCACAAACATTTTTTTTGACCGTTTTTGAAATTTTGAAAAATGCGTAAGCACCCCCCCCCCTTAAAAAAAAGTCAAAAACTGACTTTTCTCAAAAGTCATTTTTTTGGGCATATTTGGGCTTTGCCAAGAGTCCTGACATGTTTTTGGAACGTTTCCCGGCGCTCCTAGGCTCAAAAGTGATTTTTGACCGTTTTTGAAATTTTGAAAAATGCGAAAGCACCCCCCCTTACAAAAAAGTCAAAAATGGACTTTTCTCAAAAGTCAACTGTTTTGGCCTATTTGGGCTGTGCCGAGAGTCCTGACATGTTTTTAGAACGTTTCCTGGCGCTCCTTGGCGAAAATATGATTTTTGACCG
Organism: Corythoichthys intestinalis; assembly: GCF_030265065.1. Lineage (NCBI taxonomy): Eukaryota > Metazoa > Chordata > Actinopteri > Syngnathiformes > Syngnathidae > Corythoichthys > Corythoichthys intestinalis. The sequence continues at coordinate 34,609,129 of NC_080409.1, read as the reverse complement.
TTTTTGAAATTTTGAAAAATGCGTAAGTACCCCCCCTTACAAAAAAGTCAAAAATTGACTTTTCTCAAAAGTCAACTTTTTGGGCATATTTGGGCTGTGCCGAGAGTCCTGACATGTTTTTAGAACGTTTCCTGGCGCTCCTTGGCGAAAAAATGATTTTTGACCGTTTTTGAAATTTTGAAAAATGCGTAAGTACCCCCCCTTACAAAAAAGTCAAAAATGGACTTTTCTCAAAAGTCAACTTTTTTGGCATATTTGGGCTCTGCCGAGAGTCCTGACATGTTTTTAGAACGTTTCCCGGCGCTCCTTGGCCCAAAAGTGTGTTTTGACCGTTTTTGAAATTTTGAAAAATGCGTAAGTACCCCCCCTTACAAAAAAGTCAAAAATGGACTTTTCTCAAAAGTCAACTTTTTGGGCATATTTGGGCTCTGCCGAGAGTCCTGACATGTTTTTAGAACGTTTCCTGGCGCTCCTTGGCGAAAAAATGATTTTTGACCGTTTTTGAAATTTTGAAAAAAAGCGTAAGTACCCCCCCTTACAAAAAAGTCAAAAATGGACTTTTCTCAAAAGTCAACTTTTTGGGCATATTTGGGCTCTGCCGAGAGTCCTGACATGTTTTTAGAACGTTTCCTGGCGCTCCTTGGCCCAAAAGTGTTTTTTGACCGTTTTTGAAATTTTGAAAAAAAGCGTAAGTACCCCCCCTTACAAAAAAGTCAAAAATTGACTTTTCTCAAAAGTCAACTTTTTGGGCATATTTGGGCTCTGCCGAGAGTCCTGACATGTTTTTAGAAAGTTTCCCGGCGCTCCTTGGCACAAACATTTTTTTTGACCGTTTTTGAAATTTTGAAAAATGCGTAAGCACCCCCCCCCCCCTTAAAAAAAAGTCAAAAACTGACTTTTCTCAAAAGTCATTTTTTTGGGCATATTTGGGCTTTGCCAAGAGTCCTGACATGTTTTTGGAACGTTTCCCGGCGCTCCTAGGCTCAAAAGTGATTTTTGACCGTTTTTGAAATTTTGAAAAATGCGAAAGCACCCCCCCTTACAAAAAAGTCAAAAATGGACTTTTCTCAAAAGTCAACTGTTTTGGCCTATTTGGGCTGTGCCGAGAGTCCTGACATGTTTTTAGAACGTTTCCTGGCGCTCCTTGGCGAAAAAATGATTTTTGACCGTTTTTGAAATTTTGAAAAATGCGTAAGTACCCCCCCTTACAAAAAAGTCAAAAATGGACTTTTCTCAAAAGTCAACTTTTTGGGCATATTTGGGCTCTGCCGAGAGTCCTGACATGTTTTTAGAACGTTTCCTGGCGCTCCTTGGCCCAAAAGTGTTTTTTGACCGTTTTTGAAATTTTGAAAAAAAGCCTAAGTACCCCCCCTTACAAAAAAGTCAAAAATTGACTTTTCTCAAAAGTCAACTTTTTGGGCATATTTGGGCTCTGCCGAGAGTCCTGACATGTTTTTAGAAAGTTTCCCGGCGCTCCTTGGCACAAACATTTTTTTTGACCGTTTTTGAAATTTTGAAAAATGCGTAAGCACCCCCCCCCCTTAAAAAAAAGTCAAAAACTGACTTTTCTCAAAAGTCATTTTTTTGGGCATATTTGGGCTTTGCCAAGAGTCCTGACATGTTTTTGGAACGTTTCCCGGCGCTCCTAGGCTCAAAAGTGATTTTTGACCGTTTTTGAAATTTTGAAAAATGCGAAAGCACCCCCCCTTACAAAAAAGTCAAAAATGGACTTTTCTCAAAAGTCAACTGTTTTGGCCTATTTGGGCTGTGCCGAGAGTCCTGACATGTTTTTAGAACGTTTCCTGGCGCTCCTTGGCGAAAAAATGATTTTTGACCGTTTTTGAAATTTTGAAAAATGCGTAAGTACCCCCCCTTACAAAAAAGTCAAAAATGGACTTTTCTCAAAAGTCAACTTTTTGGGCATATTTGGGCTCTGCCGAGAGTCCTGACATGTTTTTAGAACGTTTCCTGGCGCTCCTTGGCCCAAAAGTGTTTTTTGACCGTTTTTGAAATTTTGAAAAAAAGCCTAAGTACCCCCCCTTACAAAAAAGTCAAAAATTGACTTTTCTCAAAAGTCAACTTTTTGGGCATATTTGGGCTCTGCCGAGAGTCCTGACATGTTTTTAGAACGTTTCCTGGCGCTCCTTGGCCCAAAAGTGTTTTTTGACAGTTTTTGAAATTTTGAAAAAAAGCGTAAGTACCCCCCCCTTACAAAAAAGTCAAAAATGGACTTTTCTCAAAAGTCAACTGTTTTGGCCTATTTGGGCTGTGCCGAGATTCCTGACATGTTTTTAGAACGTTTCCCGGTGCTCCTTGGCACAAACATTTTTTTTGACCGTTTTTGAAATTTTGAAAAATGCGTAAGCACCCCCCCCTTAAAAAAAAGTCAAAAACTGACTTTTCTCAAAAGTCATTTTTTTTGGCATATTTGGGCTTTGCCAAGAGTCCTGACATGTTTTTGGAACGTTTCCCGGCGCTCCTAGGCTCAAAAGTGATTTTTGACCGTTTTTGAAATTTTGAAAAATGCGAAAGCACCCCCCCTTACAAAAAAGTCAAAAATGGACTTTTCTCAAAAGTCAACTTTTTGGGCATATTTGGGCTCTGCCGAGAGTCCTGACATGTTTTTAGAACGTTTCCTGGCGCTCCTTGGCCCAAAAGTGTTTTTTGACCGTTTTTGAAATTTTGAAAAAAAGCGTAAGTACCCCCCCTTACAAAAAAGTCAAAAATTGACTTTTCTCAAAAGTCAACTTTTTGGGCATATTTGGGCTCTGCCGAGAGTCCTGACATGTTTTTAGAAAGTTTCCCGGCGCTCCTTGGCACAAACATTTTTTTTGACCGTTTTTGAAATTTTGAAAAATGCGTAAACACCCCCCCCCCCCTTAAAAAAAAGTCAAAAACTGACTTTTCTCAAAAGTCATTTTTTTGGGCATATTTGGGCTTTGCCAAGAGTCCTGACATGTTTTTGGAACGTTTCCCGGCGCTCCTAGGCTCAAAAGTGATTTTTGACCGTTTTTGAAATTTTGAAAAATGCGAAAGCACCCCCCCTTACAAAAAAGTCAAAAATGGACTTTTCTCAAAAGTCAACTGTTTTGGCCTATTTGGGCTGTGCCGAGAGTCCTGACATGTTTTTAGAACGTTTCCTGGCGCTCCTTGGCGAAAAAATGATTTTTGACCGTTTTTGAAATTTTGAAAAATGCGTAAGTACCCCCCCTTACAAAAAAGTCAAAAATGGACTTTTCTCAAAAGTCAACTTTTTGGGCATATTTGGGCTCTGCCGAGAGTCCTGACATGTTTTTAGAACGTTTCCTGGCGCTCCTTGGCCCAAAAGTGTTTTTTGACCGTTTTTGAAATTTTGAAAAAAAGCCTAAGTACCCCCCCTTACAAAAAAGTCAAAAATTGACTTTTCTCAAAAGTCAACTTTTTGGGCATATTTGGGCTCTGCCGAGAGTCCTGACATGTTTTTAGAACGTTTCCTGGCGCTCCTTGGCGAAAAAATGATTTTTGACCGTTTTTGAAATTTTGAAAAATGCGTAAGTACCCCCCCTTACAAAAAAGTCAAAAATGGACTTTTCTCAAAAGTCAACTGTTTTGGCCTATTTGGGCTGTGCCGAGAGTCCTGACATGTTTTTAGAACGTTTCCTGGCGCTCCTTGGCGAAAAAATGATTTTTGACCGTTTTTGAAATTTTGAAAAATGCGTAAGTACCCCCCCTTACAAAAAAGTCAAAAATTGACTTTTCTCAAAAGTCAACTTTTTGGGCATATTTGGGCTCTGCCGAGAGTCCTGACATGTTTTTAGAACGTTTCCTGGCGCTCCTTGGCCCAAAAGTGTTTTTTGACCGTTTTTGAAATTTTGAAAAATGCGTAAGCACCCCCCCCCCCTTAAAAAAAAGTCAAAAACTGACTTTTCTCAAAAGTCATTTTTTTTGGCATATTTGGGCTTTGCCAAGAGTCCTGACATGTTTTTGGAACGTTTCCCGGCGCTCCTAGGCTCAAAAGTGATTTTTGACCGTTTTTGAAATTTTGAAAAATGCGAAAGCACCCCCCCTTAAAAAAAAGTCAAAAATGGACTTTTCTCAAAAGTCAACTGTTTTGGCCTATTTGGGCTGTGCCGAGAGTCCTGACATGTTTTTAGAACGTTTCCTGGCGCTCCTTGGCGAAATAATGATTTTTGACCGTTTTTGAAATTTTGAAAAATGCGTAAGTACCCCCCCTTACAAAAAAGTCAAAAATGGACTTTTCTCAAAAGTCAACTGTTTTGGCCTAATTGGGCTGTGCCGAGAGTCCTGACATGTTTTTAGAACGTTTCCTGGCGCTCCTTGGCGAAAAAATGATTTTTGACCGTTTTTGAAATTTTGAAAAATGCGTAAGTACCCCCCCTTACAAAAAAGTCAAAAATTGACTTTTCTCAAAAGTCAACTTTTTGGGCATATTTGGGCTGTGCCGAGAGTCCTGACATGTTTTTAGAACGTTTCCTGGCGCTCCTTGGCGAAAAAATGATTTTTGACCGTTTTTGAAATTTTGAAAAATGCGTAAGTACCCCCCCTTACAAAAAAGTCAAAAATGGACTTTTCTCAAAAGTCAACTTTTTTGGCATATTTGGGCTCTGCCGAGAGTCCTGACATGTTTTTAGAACGTTTCCCGGCGCTCCTTGGCCCAAAAGTGTGTTTTGACCGTTTTTGAAATTTTGAAAAATGCGTAAGTACCCCCCCTTACAAAAAAGTCAAAAATGGACTTTTCTCAAAAGTCAACTTTTTGGGCATATTTGGGCTCTGCCGAGAGTCCTGACATGTTTTTAGAACGTTTCCTGGCGCTCCTTGGCGAAAAAATGATTTTTGACCGTTTTTGAAATTTTGAAAAAAAGCGTAAGTACCCCCCCTTACAAAAAAGTCAAAAATGGACTTTTCTCAAAAGTCAAATTTTTGGGCATATTTGGGCTCTGCCGAGAGTCCTGACATGTTTTTAGAACGTTTCCTGGTGCTCCTTGGCCCAAAAGTGTTTTTTGACAGTTTTTGAAATTTTGAAAAAAAGCGTAAGTACCCCCCCCTTACAAAAAAGTCAAAAATTGACTTTTCTCAAAAGTCAACTGTTTTGGCCTATTTGGGCTGTGCCGAGATTCCTGACATGTTTTTAGAACGTTTCCCGGCGCTCCTTGGCACAAACATTTTTTTTGACCGTTTTTGAAATTTTGAAAAATGCGTAAGCACCCCCCCCTTAAAAAAAAGTCAAAAACTGACTTTTCTCAAAAGTCATTTTTTTGGGCATATTTGGGCTTTGCCAAGAGTCCTGACATGTTTTTGGAACGTTTCCCGGCGCTCCTAGGCTCAAAAGTGATTTTTGACCGTTTTTGAAATTTTGAAAAATGCGAAAGCACCCCCCCTTACAAAAAAGTCAAAAATGGACTTTTCTCAAAAGTCAACTGTTTTGGCCTTTTTGGGCTGTGCCGAGAGTCCTGACATGTTTTTAGAACGTTTCCTGGCGCTCCTTGGCGAAAAAATGATTTTTGACCGTTTTTGAAATTTTGAAAAATGCGTAAGTACCCCCCCTTACAAAAAAGTCAAAAATTGACTTTTCTCAAAAGTCAACTTTTTGGGCATATTTGGGCTCTGCCGAGAGTCCTGACATGTTTTTAGAACGTTTCCTGGCGCTCCTTGGCGAAAAAATGATTTTTGACCGTTTTTGAAATTTTGAAAAATGCGTAAGTACCCCCCCTTACAAAAAAGTCAAAAATGGACTTTTCTCAAAAGTCAACTTTTTGGGCATATTTGGGCTCTGCCGAGAGTCCTGACATGTTTTTAGAACGTTTCCTGGCGCTCCTTGGCGAAAAAATGATTTTTGACCGTTTTTGAAATTTTGAAAAAAAGCGTAAGTACCCCCCCTTACAAAAAAGTCAAAAATGGACTTTTCTCAAAAGTCAACTTTTTGGGCATATTTGGGCTCTGCCGAGAGTCCTGACATGTTTTTAGAACGTTTCCTGGCGCTCCTTGGCCCAAAAGTGTTTTTTGACCGTTTTTGAAATTTTGAAAAAAAGCGTAAGTACCCCCCCTTACAAAAAAGTCAAAAATTGACTTTTCTCAAAAGTCAACTTTTTGGGCATATTTGGGCTCTGCCGAGAGTCCTGACATGTTTTTAGAAAGTTTCCCGGCGCTCCTTGGCACAAACATTTTTTTTGACCGTTTTTGAAATTTTGAAAAATGCGTAAGCACCCCCCCCCCCCTTAAAAAAAAGTCAAAAACTGACTTTTCTCAAAAGTCATTTTTTTGGGCATATTTGGGCTTTGCCAAGAGTCCTGACATGTTTTTGGAACGTTTCCCGGCGCTCCTAGGCTCAAAAGTGATTTTTGACCGTTTTTGAAATTTTGAAAAATGCGAAAGCACCCCCCCTTACAAAAAAGTCAAAAATGGACTTTTCTCAAAAGTCAACTGTTTTGGCCTATTTGGGCTGTGCCGAGAGTCCTGACATGTTTTTAGAACGTTTCCTGGCGCTCCTTGGCGAAAAAATGATTTTTGACCGTTTTTGAAATTTTGAAAAATGCGTAAGTACCCCCCCTTACAAAAAAGTCAAAAATGGACTTTTCTCAAAAGTCAACTTTTTGGGCATATTTGGGCTCTGCCGAGAGTCCTGACATGTTTTTAGAACGTTTCCTGGCGCTCCTTGGCCCAAAAGTGTTTTTTGACCGTTTTTGAAATTTTGAAAAAAAGCCTAAGTACCCCCCCTTACAAAAAAGTCAAAAATTGACTTTTCTCAAAAGTCAACTTTTTGGGCATATTTGGGCTCTGCCGAGAGTCCTGACATGTTTTTAGAAAGTTTCCCGGCGCTCCTTGGCACAAACATTTTTTTTGACCGTTTTTGAAATTTTGAAAAATGCGTAAGCACCCCCCCCCCTTAAAAAAAAGTCAAAAACTGACTTTTCTCAAAAGTCATTTTTTTGGGCATATTTGGGCTTTGCCAAGAGTCCTGACATGTTTTTGGAACGTTTCCCGGCGCTCCTAGGCTCAAAAGTGATTTTTGACCGTTTTTGAAATTTTGAAAAATGCGAAAGCACCCCCCCTTACAAAAAAGTCAAAAATGGACTTTTCTCAAAAGTCAACTGTTTTGGCCTATTTGGGCTGTGCCGAGAGTCCTGACATGTTTTTAGAACGTTTCCTGGCGCTCCTTGGCGAAAAAATGATTTTTGACCGTTTTTGAAATTTTGAAAAATGCGTAAGTACCCCCCCTTACAAAAAAGTCAAAAATGGACTTTTCTCAAAAGTCAACTTTTTGGGCATATTTGGGCTCTGCCGAGAGTCCTGACATGTTTTTAGAACGTTTCCTGGCGCTCCTTGGCCCAAAAGTGTTTTTTGACCGTTTTTGAAATTTTGAAAAAAAGCCTAAGTACCCCCCCTTACAAAAAAGTCAAAAATTGACTTTTCTCAAAAGTCAACTTTTTGGGCATATTTGGGCTCTGCCGAGAGTCCTGACATGTTTTTAGAACGTTTCCTGGCGCTCCTTGGCCCAAAAGTGTTTTTTGACAGTTTTTGAAATTTTGAAAAAAAGCGTAAGTACCCCCCCCTTACAAAAAAGTCAAAAATGGACTTTTCTCAAAAGTCAACTGTTTTGGCCTATTTGGGCTGTGCCGAGATTCCTGACATGTTTTTAGAACGTTTCCCGGTGCTCCTTGGCACAAACATTTTTTTTGACCGTTTTTGAAATTTTGAAAAATGCGTAAGCACCCCCCCCTTAAAAAAAAGTCAAAAACTGACTTTTCTCAAAAGTCATTTTTTTTGGCATATTTGGGCTTTGCCAAGAGTCCTGACATGTTTTTGGAACGTTTCCCGGCGCTCCTAGGCTCAAAAGTGATTTTTGACCGTTTTTGAAATTTTGAAAAATGCGAAAGCACCCCCCCTTACAAAAAAGTCAAAAATGGACTTTTCTCAAAAGTCAACTTTTTGGGCATATTTGGGCTCTGCCGAGAGTCCTGACATGTTTTTAGAACGTTTCCTGGCGCTCCTTGGCCCAAAAGTGTTTTTTGACCGTTTTTGAAATTTTGAAAAAAAGCGTAAGTACCCCCCCTTACAAAAAAGTCAAAAATTGACTTTTCTCAAAAGTCAACTTTTTGGGCATATTTGGGCTCTGCCGAGAGTCCTGACATGTTTTTAGAAAGTTTCCCGGCGCTCCTTGGCACAAACATTTTTTTTGACCGTTTTTGAAATTTTGAAAAATGCGTAAACACCCCCCCCCCCCTTAAAAAAAAGTCAAAAACTGACTTTTCTCAAAAGTCATTTTTTTGGGCATATTTGGGCTTTGCCAAGAGTCCTGACATGTTTTTGGAACGTTTCCCGGCGCTCCTAGGCTCAAAAGTGATTTTTGACCGTTTTTGAAATTTTGAAAAATGCGAAAGCACCCCCCCTTACAAAAAAGTCAAAAATGGACTTTTCTCAAAAGTCAACTGTTTTGGCCTATTTGGGCTGTGCCGAGAGTCCTGACATGTTTTTAGAACGTTTCCTGGCGCTCCTTGGCGAAAAAATGATTTTTGACCGTTTTTGAAATTTTGAAAAATGCGTAAGTACCCCCCCTTACAAAAAAGTCAAAAATGGACTTTTCTCAAAAGTCAACTTTTTGGGCATATTTGGGCTCTGCCGAGAGTCCTGACATGTTTTTAGAACGTTTCCTGGCGCTCCTTGGCCCAAAAGTGTTTTTTGACCGTTTTTGAAATTTTGAAAAAAAGCCTAAGTACCCCCCCTTACAAAAAAGTCAAAAATTGACTTTTCTCAAAAGTCAACTTTTTGGGCATATTTGGGCTCTGCCGAGAGTCCTGACATGTTTTTAGAACGTTTCCTGGCGCTCCTTGGCGAAAAAATGATTTTTGACCGTTTTTGAAATTTTGAAAAATGCGTAAGTACCCCCCCTTACAAAAAAGTCAAAAATGGACTTTTCTCAAAAGTCAACTGTTTTGGCCTATTTGGGCTGTGCCGAGAGTCCTGACATGTTTTTAGAACGTTTCCTGGCGCTCCTTGGCGAAAAAATGATTTTTGACCGTTTTTGAAATTTTGAAAAATGCGTAAGTACCCCCCCTTACAAAAAAGTCAAAAATTGACTTTTCTCAAAAGTCAACTTTTTGGGCATATTTGGGCTCTGCCGAGAGTCCTGACATGTTTTTAGAACGTTTCCTGGCGCTCCTTGGCCCAAAAGTGTTTTTTGACCGTTTTTGAAATTTTGAAAAATGCGTAAGCACCCCCCCCCCCTTAAAAAAAAGTCAAAAACTGACTTTTCTCAAAAGTCATTTTTTTTGGCATATTTGGGCTTTGCCAAGAGTCCTGACATGTTTTTGGAACGTTTCCCGGCGCTCCTAGGCTCAAAAGTGATTTTTGACCGTTTTTGAAATTTTGAAAAATGCGAAAGCACCCCCCCTTAAAAAAAAGTCAAAAATGGACTTTTCTCAAAAGTCAACTGTTTTGGCCTATTTGGGCTGTGCCGAGAGTCCTGACATGTTTTTAGAACGTTTCCTGGCGCTCCTTGGCGAAATAATGATTTTTGACCGTTTTTGAAATTTTGAAAAATGCGTAAGTACCCCCCCTTACAAAAAAGTCAAAAATGGACTTTTCTCAAAAGTCAACTGTTTTGGCCTAATTGGGCTGTGCCGAGAGTCCTGACATGTTTTTAGAACGTTTCCTGGCGCTCCTTGGCGAAAAAATGATTTTTGACCGTTTTTGAAATTTTGAAAAATGCGTAAGTACCCCCCCTTACAAAAAAGTCAAAAATTGACTTTTCTCAAAAGTCAACTTTTTGGGCATATTTGGGCTGTGCCGAGAGTCCTGACATGTTTTTAGAACGTTTCCTGGCGCTCCTTGGCGAAAAAATGATTTTTGACCGTTTTTGAAATTTTGAAAAATGCGTAAGTACCCCCCCTTACAAAAAAGTCAAAAATGGACTTTTCTCAAAAGTCAACTTTTTTGGCATATTTGGGCTCTGCCGAGAGTCCTGACATGTTTTTAGAACGTTTCCCGGCGCTCCTTGGCCCAAAAGTGTGTTTTGACCGTTTTTGAAATTTTGAAAAATGCGTAAGTACCCCCCCTTACAAAAAAGTCAAAAATGGACTTTTCTCAAAAGTCAACTTTTTGGGCATATTTGGGCTCTGCCGAGAGTCCTGACATGTTTTTAGAACGTTTCCTGGCGCTCCTTGGCGAAAAAATGATTTTTGACCGTTTTTGAAATTTTGAAAAAAAGCGTAAGTACCCCCCCTTACAAAAAAGTCAAAAATGGACTTTTCTCAAAAGTCAAATTTTTGGGCATATTTGGGCTCTGCCGAGAGTCCTGACATGTTTTTAGAACGTTTCCTGGTGCTCCTTGGCCCAAAAGTGTTTTTTGACAGTTTTTGAAATTTTGAAAAAAAGCGTAAGTACCCCCCCCTTACAAAAAAGTCAAAAATTGACTTTTCTCAAAAGTCAACTGTTTTGGCCTATTTGGGCTGTGCCGAGATTCCTGACATGTTTTTAGAACGTTTCCCGGCGCTCCTTGGCACAAACATTTTTTTTGACCGTTTTTGAAATTTTGAAAAATGCGTAAGCACCCCCCCCTTAAAAAAAAGTCAAAAACTGACTTTTCTCAAAAGTCATTTTTTTGGGCATATTTGGGCTTTGCCAAGAGTCCTGACATGTTTTTGGAACGTTTCCCGGCGCTCCTAGGCTCAAAAGTGATTTTTGACCGTTTTTGAAATTTTGAAAAATGCGAAAGCACCCCCCCTTACAAAAAAGTCAAAAATGGACTTTTCTCAAAAGTCAACTGTTTTGGCCTTTTTGGGCTGTGCCGAGAGTCCTGACATGTTTTTAGAACGTTTCCTGGCGCTCCTTGGCGAAAAAATGATTTTTGACCGTTTTTGAAATTTTGAAAAATGCGTAAGTACCCCCCCTTACAAAAAAGTCAAAAATTGACTTTTCTCAAAAGTCAACTTTTTGGGCATATTTGGGCTCTGCCGAGAGTCCTGACATGTTTTTAGAACGTTTCCTGGCGCTCCTTGGCGAAAAAATGATTTTTGACCGTTTTTGAAATTTTGAAAAATGCGTAAGTACCCCCCCTTACAAAAAAGTCAAAAATTGACTTTTCTCAAAAGTCAACTTTTTGGGCATATTTGGGCTCTGCCGAGAGTCCTGACATGTTTTTAGAACGTTTCCTGGCGCTCCTTGGCGAAAAAATGATTTTTGACCGTTTTTGAAATTTTGAAAAATGCGTAAGTACCCCCCCTTACAAAAAAGTCAAAAATGGACTTTTCTCAAAAGTCAACTGTTTTGGCCTATTTGGGCTGTGCCGAGAGTCCTGACATGTTTTTAGAACGTTTCCTGGCGCTCCTTGGCGAAAAAATGATTTTTGACCGTTTTTGAAATTTTGAAAAATGCGTAAGTACCCCCCCTTACAAAAAAGTCAAAAATGGACTTTTCTCAAAAGTCAACTTTTTGGGCATATTTGGGCTCTGCCGAGAGTCCTGACATGTTTTTAGAACGTTTCCTGGCGCTCCTTGGCCCAAAAGTGTTTTTTGACCGTTTTTGAAATTTTGAAAAATGCGTAAGCACCCCCCCCCCCTTAAAAAAAAGTCAAAAACTGACTTTTCTCAAAAGTCATTTTTTTTGGCATATTTGGGCTTTGCCAAGAGTCCTGACATGTTTTTGGAACGTTTCCCGGCGCTCCTAGGCTCAAAAGTGATTTTTGACCGTTTTTGAAATTTTGAAAAATGCGAAAGCACCCCCCCTTAAAAAAAAGTCAAAAATGGACTTTTCTCAAAAGTCAACTGTTTTGGCCTATTTGGGCTGTGCCGAGAGTCCTGACATGTTTTTAGAACGTTTCCTGGCGCTCCTTGGCGAAATAATGATTTTTGACCGTTTTTGAAATTTTGAAAAATGCGTAAGTACCCCCCCTTACAAAAAAGTCAAAAATGGACTTTTCTCAAAAGTCAACTGTTTTGGCCTATTTGGGCTGTGCCGAGAGTCCTGACATGTTTTTAGAACGTTTCCTGGCGCTCCTTGGCGAAAATATGATTTTTGACCGTTTTTGAAATTTTGAAAAATGCGTAAGTACCCCCCCTTACAAAAAAGTCAAAAATTGACTTTTCTCAAAAGTCAACTTTTTGGGCATATTTGGGCTGTGCCGAGAGTCCTGACATGTTTTTAGAACGTTTCCTGGCGCTCCTTGGCGAAAAAATGATTTTTGACCGTTTTTGAAATTTTGAAAAATGCGTAAGTACCCCCCCTTACAAAAAAGTCAAAAATGGACTTTTCTCAAAAGTCAACTTTTTGGGCATATTTGGGCTCTGCCGAGAGTCCTGACATGTTTTTAGAACGTTTCCTGGCGCTCCTTGGCCCAAAAGTGTTTTTTGACCGTTTTTGAAATTTTGAAAAAAAGCCTAAGTACCCCCCCTTACAAAAAAGTCAAAAATTGACTTTTCTCAAAAGTCAACTTTTTGGGCATATTTGGGCTCTGCCGAGAGTCCTGACATGTTTTTAGAACGTTTCCTGGCGCTCCTTGGCGAAAAAATGATTTTTGACCGTTTTTGAAATTTTGAAAAATGCGTAAGTACCCCCCCTTACAAAAAAGTCAAAAATGGACTTTTCTCAAAAGTCAACTGTTTTGGCCTATTTGGGCTGTGCCGAGAGTCCTGACATGTTTTTTAGAACGTTTCCTGGCGCTCCTTGGCGAAAAAATGATTTTTGACCGTTTTTGAAATTTTGAAAAATGCGTAAGTACCCCCCCTTACAAAAAAGTCAAAAATTGACTTTTCTCAAAAGTCAACTTTTTGGGCATATTTGGGCTCTGCCGAGAGTCCTGACATGTTTTTAGAAAGTTTCCCGGCGCTCCTTGGCACAAACATTTTTTTGACCGTTTTTGAAATTTTGAAAAATGCGTAAGCACCCCCCCCCCTTAAAAAAAAGTCAAAAACTGACTTTTCTCAAAAGTCATTTTTTTGGGCATATTTGGGCTTTGCCAAGAGTCCTGACATGTTTTTGGAACGTTTCCCGGCGCTCCTAGGCTCAAAAGTGATTTTTGACCGTTTTTGAAATTTTGAAAAATGCGAAAGCACCCCCCCTTACAAAAAAGTCAAAAATGGACTTTTCTCAAAAGTCAACTGTTTTGGCCTATTTGGGCTGTGCCGAGAGTCCTGACATGTTTTTAGAACGTTTCCTGGCGCTCCTTGGCGAAAAAATGATTTTTGACCGTTTTTGAAATTTTGAAAAATGCGTAAGTACCCCCCCTTACAAAAAAGTCAAAAATGGACTTTTCTCAAAAGTCAACTTTTTGGGCATATTTGGGCTCTGCCGAGAGTCCTGACATGTTTTTAGAACGTTTCCTGGCGCTCCTTGGCCCAAAAGTGTTTTTTGACCGTTTTTGAAATTTTGAAAAAAAGCCTAAGTACCCCCCCTTACAAAAAAGTCAAAAATTGACTTTTCTCAAAAGTCAACTTTTTGGGCATATTTGGGCTCTGCCGAGAGTCCTGACATGTTTTTAGAACGTTTCCTGGCGCTCCTTGGCGAAAAAATGATTTTTGACCGTTTTTGAAATTTTGAAAAATGCGTAAGTACCCCCCCTTACAAAAAAGTCAAAAATGGACTTTTCTCAAAAGTCAACTGTTTTGGCCTATTTGGGCTGTGCCGAGAGTCCTGACATGTTTTTAGAACGTTTCCTGGCGCTCCTTGGCGAAAAAATGATTTTTGACCGTTTTTGAAATTTTGAAAAATGCGTAAGTACCCCCCCTTACAAAAAAGTCAAAAATTGACTTTTCTCAAAAGTCAACTTTTTGGGCATATTTGGGCTCTGCCGAGAGTCCTGACATGTTTTTAGAACGTTTCCTGGCGCTCCTTGGCCCAAAAGTGTTTTTTGACCGTTTTTGAAATTTTGAAAAATGCGTAAGCACCCCCCCCCCCCCTTAAAAAAAAGTCAAAAACTGACTTTTCTCAAAAGTCATTTTTTTTGGCATATTTGGGCTTTGCCAAGAGTCCTGACATGTTTTTGGAACGTTTCCCGGCGCTCCTAGGCTCAAAAGTGATTTTTGACCGTTTTTGAAATTTTGAAAAATGCGAAAGCACCCCCCCTTAAAAAAAAGTCAAAAATGGACTTTTCTCAAAAGTCAACTGTTTTGGCCTATTTGGGCTGTGCCGAGAGTCCTGACATGTTTTTAGAACGTTTCCTGGCGCTCCTTGGCGAAATAATGATTTTTGACCGTTTTTGAAATTTTGAAAAATGCGTAAGTACCCCCCCTTACAAAAAAGTCAAAAATGGACTTTTCTCAAAAGTCAACTGTTTTGGCCTATTTGGGCTGTGCCGAGAGTCCTGACATGTTTTTAGAACGTTTCCTGGCGCTCCTTGGCGAAAATATGATTTTTGACCGTTTTTGAAATTTTGAAAAATGCGTAAGTACCCCCCCTTACAAAAAAGTCAAAAATTGACTTTTCTCAAAAGTCAACTTTTTGGGCATATTTGGGCTGTGCCGAGAGTCCTGACATGTTTTTAGAACGTTTCCTGGCGCTCCTTGGCGAAAAAATGATTTTTGACCGTTTTTGAAATTTTGAAAAATGCGTAAGTACCCCCCCTTACAAAAAAGTCAAAAATGGACTTTTCTCAAAAGTCAACTTTTTGGGCATATTTGGGCTCTGCCGAGAGTCCTGACATGTTTTTAGAACGTTTCCTGGCGCTCCTTGGCCCAAAAGTGTTTTTTGACCGTTTTTGAAATTTTGAAAAAAAGCCTAAGTACCCCCCCTTACAAAAAAGTCAAAAATTGACTTTTCTCAAAAGTCAACTTTTTGGGCATATTTGGGCTCTGCCGAGAGTCCTGACATGTTTTTAGAACGTTTCCTGGCGCTCCTTGGCGAAAAAATGATTTTTGACCGTTTTTGAAATTTTGAAAAATGCGTAAGTACCCCCCCTTACAAAAAAGTCAAAAATGGACTTTTCTCAAAAGTCAACTGTTTTGGCCTATTTGGGCTGTGCCGAGAGTCCTGACATGTTTTTAGAACGTTTCCTGGCGCTCCTTGGCGAAAAAATGATTTTTGACCGTTTTTGAAATTTTGAAAAATGCGTAAGTACCCCCCCTTACAAAAAAGTCAAAAATTGACTTTTCTCAAAAGTCAACTTTTTGGGCATATTTGGGCTCTGCCGAGAGTCCTGACATGTTTTTAGAACGTTTCCTGGCGCTCCTTGGCCCAAAAGTGTTTTTTGACCGTTTTTGAAATTTTGAAAAATGCGTAAGCACCCCCCCCCCCCCCTTAAAAAAAAGTCAAAAACTGACTTTTCTCAAAAGTCATTTTTTTTGGCATATTTGGGCTTTGCCAAGAGTCCTGACATGTTTTTGGAACGTTTCCCGGCGCTCCTAGGCTCAAAAGTGATTTTTGACCGTTTTTGAAATTTTGAAAAATGCGAAAGCACCCCCCCTTAAAAAAAAGTCAAAAATGGACTTTTCTCAAAAGTCAACTGTTTTGGCCTATTTGGGCTTTGCCGAGAGTCCTGACATGTTTTTAGAACGTTTCCTGGCGCTCCTTGGCGAAATAATGATTTTTGACCGTTTTTGAAATTTTGAAAAATGCGTAAGTACCCCCCCTTACAAAAAAGTCAAAAATGGACTTTTCTCAAAAGTCAACTGTTTTGGCCTATTTGGGCTGTGCCGAGAGTCCTGACATGTTTTTAGAACGTTTCCTGGCGCTCCTTGGCGAAAATATGATTTTTGACCGTTTTTGAAATTTTGAAAAATGCGTAAGTACCCCCCCTTACAAAAAAGTCAAAAATTGACTTTTCTCAAAAGTCAACTTTTTGGGCATATTTGGGCTGTGCCGAGAGTCCTGACATGTTTTTAGAACGTTTCCTGGCGCTCCTTGGCGAAAAAATGATTTTTGACCGTTTTTGAAATTTTGAAAAATGCGTAAGTACCCCCCCTTACAAAAAAGTCAAAAATGGACTTTTCTCAAAAGTCAACTTTTTGGGCATATTTGGGCTCTGCCGAGAGTCCTGACATGTTTTTAGAACGTTTCCTGGCGCTCCTTGGCCCAAAAGTGTTTTTTGACCGTTTTTGAAATTTTGAAAAAAAGCCTAAGTACCCCCCCTTACAAAAAAGTCAAAAATTGACTTTTCTCAAAAGTCAACTTTTTGGGCATATTTGGGCTCTGCCGAGAGTCCTGACATGTTTTTAGAACGTTTCCTGGCGCTCCTTGGCGAAAAAATGATTTTTGACCGTTTTTGAAATTTTGAAAAATGCGTAAGTACCCCCCCTTACAAAAAAGTCAAAAATGGACTTTTCTCAAAAGTCAACTGTTTTGGCCTATTTGGGCTGTGCCGAGAGTCCTGACATGTTTTTAGAACGTTTCCTGGCGCTCCTTGGCGAAAAAATGATTTTTGACCGTTTTTGAAATTTTGAAAAATGCGTAAGTACCCCCCCTTACAAAAAAGTCAAAAATTGACTTTTCTCAAAAGTCAACTTTTTGGGCATATTTGGGCTCTGCCGAGAGTCCTGACATGTTTTTAGAACGTTTCCTGGCGCTCCTTGGCCCAAAAGTGTTTTTTGACCGTTTTTGAAATTTTGAAAAATGCGTAAGCACCCCCCCCCCCCCTTAAAAAAAAGTCAAAAACTGACTTTTCTCAAAAGTCATTTTTTTTGGCATATTTGGGCTTTGCCAAGAGTCCTGACATGTTTTTGGAACGTTTCCCGGCGCTCCTAGGCTCAAAAGTGATTTTTGACCGTTTTTGAAATTTTGAAAAATGCGAAAGCACCCCCCCTTAAAAAAAAGTCAAAAATGGACTTTTCTCAAAAGTCAACTGTTTTGGCCTATTTGGGCTGTGCCGAGAGTCCTGACATGTTTTTAGAACGTTTCCTGGCGCTCCTTGGCGAAATAATGATTTTTGACCGTTTTTGAAATTTTGAAAAATGCGTAAGTACCCCCCCTTACAAAAAAGTCAAAAATGGACTTTTCTCAAAAGTCAACTGTTTTGGCCTATTTGGGCTGTGCCGAGATTCCTGACATGTTTTTAGAACGTTTCCCGGCGCTCCTTGGTACAAACATTTTTTTTGACCGTTTTTGAAATTTTGAAAAATGCGTAAGCACCCCCCCCCTTAAAAAAAAGTCAAAAACTGACTTTTCTCAAAAGTCATTTTTTTTGGCATATTTGGGCTTTGCCAAGAGTCCTGACATGTTTTTGGAACGTTTCCCGGCGCTCCTAGGCTCAAAAGTGATTTTTGACCGTTTTTGAAATTTTGAAAAATGCGAAAGCACCCCCCCTTACAAAAAAGTCAAAAATGGACTTTTCTCAAAAGTCAACTGTTTTGGCCTATTTGGGCTGTGCCGAGAGTCCTGACATGTTTTTAGAAAGTTTCCTGGCGCTCCTTGGCCCAAAAGTGTTTTTTGACCGTTTTTGAAATTTTGAAAAAAAGCGTAAGTACCCCCCCTTACAAAAAAGTCAAAAATAAATGTTCTCAAAAGTCAACTTTTTGGGCATATTTGGGCTCTGCCGAGAGTCCTGACATGTTTTTAGAAAGTTTCCCGGCGCTCCTTGGCACAAACATTTTTTTTGACCGTTTTTGAAATTTTGAAAAATGCGTAAGCACCCCCCCCCCTTAAAAAAAAGTCAAAAACTGACTTTTCTCAAAAGTCATTTTTTTGGGCATATTTGGGCTTTGCCAAGAGTCCTGACATGTTTTTGGAACGTTTCCCGGCACTCCTAGGCTCAAAAGTGATTTTTGACCGTTTTTGAAATTTTGAAAAATGCGAAAGCACCCCCCCTTACAAAAAAGTCAAAAATGGACTTTTCTCAAAAGTCAACTGTTTTGGCCTATTTGGGCTGTGCCGAGAGTCCTGACATGTTTTTAGAACGTTTCCTGGCGCTCCTTGGCGAAAAAATGATTTTTGACCGTTTTTGAAATTTTGAAAAATGCGTAAGTACCCCCCCTTACAAAAAAGTCAAAAATGGACTTTTCTCAAAAGTCAACTTTTTGGGCATATTTGGGCTCTGCCGAGAGTCCTGACATGTTTTCAGAACGTTTCCTGGCGCTCCTTGGCCCAAAAGTGTTTTTTGACCGTTTTTGAAATTTTGAAAAAAAGCCTAAGTACCCCCCCTTACAAAAAAGTCAAAAATTGACTTTTCTCAAAAGTCAACTTTTTGGGCATATTTGGGCTCTGCCGAGAGTCCTGACATGTTTTTAGAACGTTTCCTGGCGCTCCTTGGCGAAAAAATGATTTTTGACCGTTTTTGAAATTTTGAAAAATGCGTAAGTACCCCCCCTTACAAAAAAGTCAAAAATGGACTTTTCTCAAAAGTCAACTGTTTTGGCCTATTTGGGCTGTGCCGAGAGTCCTGACATGTTTTTAGAACGTTTCCTGGCGCTCCTTGGCGAAAAAATGATTTTTGACCGTTTTTGAAATTTTGAAAAATGCGTAAGTACCCCCCCTTACAAAAAAGTCAAAAATTGACTTTTCTCAAAAGTCAACTTTTTGGGCATATTTGGGCTCTGCCGAGAGTCCTGACATGTTTTTAGAACGTTTCCTGGCGCTCCTTGGCCCAAAAGTGTTTTTTGACCGTTTTTGAAATTTTGAAAAATGCGTAAGCACCCCCCCCCCCTTAAAAAAAAGTCAAAAACTGACTTTTCTCAAAAGTCATTTTTTTTGGCATATTTGGGCTTTGCCAAGAGTCCTGACATGTTTTTGGAACGTTTCCCGGCGCTCCTAGGCTCAAAAGTGATTTTTGACCGTTTTTGAAATTTTGAAAAATGCGAAAGCACCCCCCCTTAAAAAAAAGTCAAAAATGGACTTTTCTCAAAAGTCAACTGTTTTGGCCTATTTGGGCTGTGCCGAGAGTCCTGACATGTTTTTAGAACGTTTCCTGGCGCTCCTTGGCGAAATAATGATTTTTGACCGTTTTTGAAATTTTGAAAAATGCGTAAGTACCCCCCCTTACAAAAAAGTCAAAAATGGACTTTTCTCAAAAGTCAACTGTTTTGGCCTATTTGGGCTGTGCCGAGAGTCCTGACATGTTTTTAGAACGTTTCCTGGCGCTCCTTGGCGAAATTATGATTTTTGACCGTTTTTGAAATTTTGAAAAATGCGTAAGTACCCCCCCTTACAAAAAAGTCAAAAATTGACTTTTCTCAAAAGTCAACTTTTTGGGCATATTTGGGCTGTGCCGAGAGTCCTGACATGTTTTTAGAACGTTTCCTGGCGCTCCTTGGCGAAAAAATGATTTTTGACCGTTTTTGAAATTTTGAAAAATGCGTAAGTACCCCCCCTTACAAAAAAGTCAAAAATGGACTTTTCTCAAAAGTCAACTTTTTTGGCATATTTGGGCTCTGCCGAGAGTCCTGACATGTTTTTAGAACGTTTCCCGGCGCTCCTTGGCCCAAAAGTGTGTTTTGACCGTTTTTGAAATTTTGAAAAATGCGTAAGTACCCCCCCTTACAAAAAAGTCAAAAATGGACTTTTCTCAAAAGTCAACTTTTTGGGCATATTTGGGCTCTGCCGAGAGTCCTGACATGTTTTTAGAACGTTTCCTGGCGCTCCTTGGCGAAAAAATGATTTTTGACCGTTTTTGAAATTTTGAAAAAAAGCGTAAGTACCCCCCCTTACAAAAAAGTCAAAAATGGACTTTTCTCAAAAGTCAAATTTTTGGGCATATTTGGGCTCTGCCGAGAGTCCTGACATGTTTTTAGAACGTTTCCTGGTGCTCCTTGGCCCAAAAGTGTTTTTTGACAGTTTTTGAAATTTTGAAAAAAAGCGTAAGTACCCCCCCCTTACAAAAAAGTCAAAAACTGACTTTTCTCAAAAGTCATTTTTTTTGGCATATTTGGGCTTTGCCAAGAGTCCTGACATGTTTTTGGAACGTTTCCCGGCGCTCCTAGGCTCAAAAGTGATTTTTGACCGTTTTTGAAATTTTGAAAAATGCGAAAGCACCCCCCCTTACAAAAAAGTCAAAAATGGACTTTTCTCAAAAGTCAACTTTTTGGGCATATTTGGGCTCTGCCGAGAGTCCTGACATGTTTTTAGAACGTTTCCTGGCGCTCCTTGGCCCAAAAGTGTTTTTTGACCGTTTTTGAAATTTTGAAAAAAAGCGTAAGTACCCCCCCTTACAAAAAAGTCAAAAATTGACTTTTCTCAAAAGTCAACTTTTTGGGCATATTTGGGCTCTGCCGAGAGTCCTGACATGTTTTTAGAAAGTTTCCCGGCGCTCCTTGGCACAAACATTTTTTTTGACCGTTTTTGAAATTTTGAAAAATGCGTAAGCACCCCCCCCTTAAAAAAAAGTCAAAAACTGACTTTTCTCAAAAGTCATTTTTTTGGGCATATTTGGGCTTTGCCAAGAGTCCTGACATGTTTTTGGAACGTTTCCCGGCGCTCCTAGGCTCAAAAGTGATTTTTGACCGTTTTTGAAATTTTGAAAAATGCGAAAGCACCCCCCCTTACAAAAAAGTCAAAAATGGACTTTTCTCAAAAGTCAACTGTTTTGGCCTATTTGGGCTGTGCCGAGAGTCCTGACATGTTTTTAGAACGTTTCCTGGCGCTCCTTGGCGAAAAAATGATTTTTGACCGTTTTTGAAATTTTGAAAAATGCGTAAGTACCCCCCCTTACAAAAAAGTCAAAAATGGACTTTTCTCAAAAGTCAACTTTTTGGGCATATTTGGGCTCTGCCGAGAGTCCTGACATGTTTTTAGAACGTTTCCTGGCGCTCCTTGGCCCAAAAGTGTTTTTTGACCGTTTTTGAAATTTTGAAAAAAAGCCTAAGTAACCCCCCCTTACAAAAAAGTCAAAAATTGACTTTTCTCAAAAGTCAACTTTTTGGGCATATTTGGGCTCTGCCGAGAGTCCTGACATGTTTTTAGAACGTTTCCTGGCGCTCCTTGGCGAAAAAATGATTTTTGACCGTTTTTGAAATTTTGAAAAATGCGTAAGTACCCCCCCTTACAAAAAAGTCAAAAATGGACTTTTCTCAAAAGTCAACTGTTTTGGCCTATTTGGGCTGTGCCGAGAGTCCTGACATGTTTTTAGAACGTTTCCTGGCGCTCCTTGGCGAAAAAATGATTTTTGACCGTTTTTGAAATTTTGAAAAAAAGCCTAAGTACCCCCCCTTACAAAAAAGTCAAAAATTGACTTTTCTCAAAAGTCAACTTTTTGGGCATATTTGGGCTCTGCCGAGAGTCCTGACATGTTTTTAGAACGTTTCCTGGCGCTCCTTGGCGAAAAAATGATTTTTGACCGTTTTTGAAATTTTGAAAAATGCGTAAGTACCCCCCCTTACAAAAAAGTCAAAAATGGACTTTTCTCAAAAGTCAACTGTTTTGGCCTATTTGGGCTGTGCCGAGAGTCCTGACATGTTTTTAGAACGTTTCCTGGCGCTCCTTGGCGAAAAAATGATTTTTGACCGTTTTTGAAATTTTGAAAAATGCGTAAGTACCCCCCCTTACAAAAAAGTCAAAAATTGACTTTTCTCAAAAGTCAACTTTTTGGGCATATTTGGGCTCTGCCGAGAGTCCTGACATGTTTTTAGAACGTTTCCTGGCGCTCCTTGGCCCAAAAGTGTTTTTTGACCGTTTTTGAAATTTTGAAAAATGCGTAAGCACCCCCCCCCCCCCTTAAAAAAAAGTCAAAAACTGACTTTTCTCAAAAGTCATTTTTTTTGGCATATTTGGGCTTTGCCAAGAGTCCTGACATGTTTTTGGAACGTTTCCCGGCGCTCCTAGGCTCAAAAGTGATTTTTGACCGTTTTTGAAATTTTGAAAAATGCGAAAGCACCCCCCCTTAAAAAAAAGTCAAAAATGGACTTTTCTCAAAAGTCAACTGTTTTGGCCTATTTGGGCTGTGCCGAGAGTCCTGACATGTTTTTAGAACGTTTCCTGGCGCTCCTTGGCGAAATAATGATTTTTGACCGTTTTTGAAATTTTGAAAAATGCGTAAGTACCCCCCCTTACAAAAAAGTCAAAAATGGACTTTTCTCAAAAGTCAACTGTTTTGGCCTATTTGGGCTGTGCCGAGAGTCCTGACATGTTTTTAGAACGTTTCCTGGCGCTCCTTGGCGAAAAAATGATTTTTGACCGTTTTTGAAATTTTGAAAAATGCGTAAGTACCCCCCCTTACAAAAAAGTCAAAAATTGACTTTTCTCAAAAGTCAACTTTTTGGGCATATTTGGGCTGTGCCGAGAGTCCTGACATGTTTTTAGAACGTTTCCTGGCGCTCCTTGGCGAAAAAATGATTTTTGACCGTTTTTGAAATTTTGAAAAATGCGTAAGTACCCCCCTTACAAAAAAGTCAAAAATGGACTTTTCTCAAAAGTCAACTTTTTTGGCATATTTGGGCTCTGCCGAGAGTCCTGACATGTTTTTAGAACTATTCCCGGCGCTCCTTGGCCCAAAAGTGTGTTTTGACCGTTTTTGAAATTTTGAAAAATGCGTAAGTACCCCCCCTTACAAAAAAGTCAAAAATGGACTTTTCTCAAAAGTCAACTTTTTGGGCATATTTGGGCTCTGCCGAGAGTCCTGACATGTTTTTAGAACGTTTCCTGGCGCTCCTTGGCGAAAAAATGATTTTTGACCGTTTTTGAAATTTTGAAAAAAAGCGTAAGTACCCCCCCTTACAAAAAAGTCAAAAATGGACTTTTCTCAAAAGTCAAATTTTTGGGCATATTTGGGCTCTGCCGAGAGTCCTGACATGTTTTTAGAACGTTTCCTGGTGCTCCTTGGCCCAAAAGTGTTTTTTGACAGTTTTTGAAATTTTGAAAAAAAGCGTAAGTACCCCCCCCTTACAAAAAAGTCAAAAATGGACTTTTCTCAAAAGTCAACTGTTTTGGCCTATTTGGGCTGTGCCGAGATTCCTGACATGTTTTTAGAACGTTTCCCGGCGCTCCTTGGCACAAACATTTTTTTTGACCGTTTTTGAAATTTTGAAAAATGCGTAAGCACCCCCCCCTTAAAAAAAAGTCAAAAACTGACTTTTCTCAAAAGTCATTTTTTTTGGCATATTTGGGCTTTGCCAAGAGTCCTGACATGTTTTTGGAACGTTTCCCGGCGCTCCTAGGCTCAAAAGTGATTTTTGACCGTTTTTGAAATTTTGAAAAATGCGAAAGCACCCCCCCTTACAAAAAAGTCAAAAATGGACTTTTCTCAAAAGTCAACTGTTTTGGCCTTTTTGGGCTGTGCCGAGAGTCCTGACATGTTTTTAGAACGTTTCCTGGCGCTCCTTGGCGAAAAAATGATTTTTGACCGTTTTTGAAATTTTGAAAAATGCGTAAGTACCCCCCCTTACAAAAAAGTCAAAAATTGACTTTTCTCAAAAGTCAACTTTTTGGGCATATTTGGGCTCTGCCGAGAGTCCTGACATGTTTTTAGAACGTTTCCTGGCGCTCCTTGGCGAAAAAATGATTTTTGACCGTTTTTGAAATTTTGAAAAATGCGTAAGTACCCCCCCTTACAAAAAAGTCAAAAATTGACTTTTCTCAAAAGTCATTTTTTTTGGCATATTTGGGCTTTGCCAAGAGTCCTGACATGTTTTTGGAACGTTTCCCGGCGCTCCTAGGCTCAAAAGTGATTTTTGACCGTTTTTGAAATTTTGAAAAATGCGAAAGCACCCCCCCTTACAAAAAAGTCAAAAATTGACTTTTCTCAAAAGTCAACTGTTTTGGCCTATTTGGGCTGTGCCGAGAGTCCTGACATGTTTTTAGAACGTTTCCTGGCGCTCCTTGGCGAAAAAATGATTTTTGACCGTTTTTGAAATTTTGAAAAATGCGTAAGTACCCCCCCTTACAAAAAAGTCAAAAATTGACTTTTCTCAAAAGTCAACTGTTTTGGCCTATTTGGGCTGTGCCGAGAGTCCTGACATGTTTTTAGATCGTTTCCCGGCGCTCCTTGGCCCAAAAGTGTGTTTTGACCGTTTTTGAAATTTTGAAAAATGCGTAAGTACCCCCCCTTACAAAAAAGTCAAAAATGGACTTTTCTCAAAAGTCAACTTTTTGGGCATATTTGGGCTCTGCCGAGAGTCCTGACATGTTTTTAGAACGTTTCCTGGCGCTCCTTGGCGAAAAAATGATTTTTGAACGTTTTTGAAATTTTGAAAAAAAGCGTAAGTACCCCCCCTTACAAAAAAGTCAAAAATGGACTTTTCTCAAAAGTCAAATTTTTGGGCATATTTGGGCTCTGCCGAGAGTCCTGACATGTTTTTAGAACGTTTCCTGGTGCTCCTTGGCCCAAAAGTGTTTTTTGACAGTTTTTGAAATTTTGAAAAAAAGCGTAAGTACCCCCCCCTTACAAAAAAGTCAAAAATGGACTTTTCTCAAAAGTCAACTGTTTTGGCCTATTTGGGCTGTGCCGAGATTCCTGACATGTTTTTAGAACGTTTCCCGGCGCTCCTTGGCACAAACATTTTTTTTGACCGTTTTTGAAATTTTGAAAAATGCGTAAGCACCCCCCCCCCCTTAAAAAAAAGTCAAAAACTGACTTTTCTCAAAAGTCATTTTTTTTGGCATATTTGGGCTTTGCCAAGAGTCCTGACATGTTTTTGGAACGTTTCCCGGCGCTCCTAGGCTCAAAAGTGATTTTTGACCGTTTTTGAAATTTTGAAAAATGCGAAAGCACCCCCCCTTACAAAAAAGTCAAAAATGGACTTTTCTCAAAAGTCAACTGTTTGGGCATATTTGGGCTCTGCCGAGAGTCCTGACATGTTTTTAGAACGTTTCCTGGCGCTCCTTGGCGAAAAAATGATTTTTGACCGTTTTTGAAATTTTGAAAAATGCGTAAGTACCCCCCCTTACAAAAAAGTCATTTTTTTGGCATATTTGGGCTTTGCCAAGAGTCCTGACATGTTTTTGGAACGTTTCCCGGCGCTCCTAGGCTCAAAAGTGATTTTTGACCGTTTTTGAAATTTTGAAAAATGCGAAAGCACCCCCCCCTTACAAAAAAGTCAAAAATGGACTTTTCTCAAAAGTCAACTGTTTTGGCCTATTTGGGCTGTGCCGAGAGTCCTGACATGTTTTTAGAACGTTTCCTGGCGCTCCTTGGCGAAAAATTTGATTTTTGACCGTTTTTGAAATTTTGAAAAATGCGTAAGTACCCCCCTTACAAAAAAGTCAAAAATTGACTTTTCTCAAAAGTCAACTTTTTGGGCATATTTGGGCTCTGCCGAGAGTCCTGACATGTTTTTAGAACGTTTCCTGGCGCTCCTTGGCGAAAAAATGATTTTTGACCGTTTTTGAAATTTTGAAAAATGCGTAAGTACCCCCCCTTACAAAAAAGTCAAAAATTGACTTTTCTCAAAAGTCAACTGTTTTGGCCTATTTGGGCTGTGCCGAGAGTCCTGACATGTTTTTAGAACGTTTCCTGGCGCTCCTTGGCCCAAAAGTGTTTTTTGACCGTTTTTGAAATTTTGAAAAAAAGCGAAAGTACCCCCCCTTACAAAAAAATCAAAAATGGACTTTTCTCAAAAGTCAACTTTTTGGGCATATTTGGGCTCTGCCGAGAGTCCTGACATGTTTTTAGAACGTTTCCCGGCGCTCCTTGGCACAAACATTTTTTTTGACCGTTTTTGAAATTTTGAAAAATGCGTAAGTACCCCCCCTTACAAAAAAGTCAAAAATTGACTTTTCTCAAAAGTCAACTTTTTTGGCATATTTGGGCTCTGCCGAGAGTCCTGACATGTTTTTAGAACGTTTACCGGCCCTCCTTGGCCCAAAAGTGTGTTTTGACCGTTTTTGAAATTTTGAAAAAAAGCGTAAGTACCCCCCCTTACAAAAAAGTCAAAAATGGACTTTTCTCAAAAGTCAACTTTTTGGGCATATTTGGGCTCTGCCGAGAGTCCTGACATGTTTTTAGAACGTTTCCTGGCGCTCCTTGGCCCAAAAGTGTTTTTTGACCGTTTTTGAAATTTTGAAAGAAAGCGTAAGTACCCCCCCTTACAAAAAAGTCAAAAATTGACTTTTCTCAAAAGTCAACTTTTTGGGCATATTTGGGCTCTGCCGAGAGTCCTGACACGTTTTTAGAAAGTTTCCCGGCGCTCCTTGGCACAAACATTTTTTTTGACCGTTTTTGAAATTTTGAAAAATGCGTAAGCACCCCCCCCCCCCTTAAAAAAAAGTCAAAAACTGACTTTTCTCAAAAGTCAACTGTTTTGGCCTATTTGGGCTGTGCCGAGAGTCATGACATGTTTTTAGAACGTTTCCTGGCGCTCCTAGGCTCAAAAGTGATTTTTGACGGTTTTTGAAATTTTGAAAAATGCGAAAGCACCCCCCCTTACAAAAAAGTCAAAAATGGACTTTTCTCAAAAGTCAACTGTTTTGGCCTATTTGGGCTGTGCCGAGAGTCCTGACATGTTTTTAGAACGTTTCCTGGCGCTCCTTGGCGAAAAAAATTATTTTTGACCGTTTTTGAAATTTTGAAAAATGCGTAAGTACCCCCCCTTACAAAAAAGTCAAAAATGGACTTTTCTCAAAAGACAACTGTTTTGGCCTATTTGGGCTGTGCCGAGAGTCCTGACATGTTTTTAGAACGTTTCCTGGCGCTCCTTGGCCCAAAAGTGTTTTTTGACCGTTTTTGAAATTTTGAAAAAAAGCGAAAGTACCCCCCCTTACAAAAAAGTCAAAAATGGACTTTTCTCAAAAGTCAACTTTTTGGGCATATTTGGGCTCTGCCGAGAGTCCTGACATGTTTTTAGAACGTTTCCTGGCGCTCCTTGGCACAAACATTTTTTTTGACCGTTTTTGAAATTTTGAAAAATGCGTAAGTACCCCCCCTTACAAAAAAGTCAAAAATTGACTTTTCTCAAAAGTCAACTTTTTTGGCATATTTGGGCTCTGCCGAGAGTCCTGACATGTTTTTAGAACGTTTACCGGCCCTCCTTGGCCCAAAAGTGTGTTTTGACCGTTTTTGAAATTTTGAAAAAAAAGCGTAAGTTCCCCCCCCTTACAAAAAAGTCAAAAATGGACTTTTCTCAAAAGTCAAATTTTTGGGCATATTTGGGCTCTGCCGAGAGTCCTGACATGTTTTTAGAACGTTTCCTGGCGCTCCTTGGCCCAAAAGTGCTTTTTGACCGTTTTTGAAATTTTGAAAAAAAGCGTAAGTACCCCCCCTTACAAAAAAGTCAAAAATTGACTTTTCTCAAAAGTCAACTTTTTGGGCATATTTGGGCTGTGCCGAGAGTCCTGACATGTTTTTAGAACGTTTCCTGGCGCTCCTTGGCGAAAAAATGATTTTTGACCGTTTTGATATTTTGAAAAATGCGTAAGTACCCCCCCCCCCCTTACAAAAAAGTCAAAAATTGACTTTTCTCAAAAGTCAACTTTTTGGGCATATTTGGGCTCTGCCGTGAGTCCTGACATGTTTTTAGAACGTTTCCCGGCGCTCCTTGGCACAAACATTTTTTTTGACCGTTTTTGAAATTTTGAAAAATGCGTAAGCAACCCCCCCCCCTTAAAAAAAAGTCAAAAACTGACTTCTCTCAAAAGTCATTTTTTTTGGCATATTTGGGCTTTGCCAAGAGTCCTGAAATGTTTTTGGAACGTTTCCCGGCGCTCCTAGGCTCAAAAGTGATTTTTGACCGTTTTTGAAATTTTGAAAAATGCGTAAGTACCCCACCTTACAAAAAAGTCAAAAATGGACTTTTCTCAAAAGTCAACTGTTTTGGCCGATTTGGGCTGTGCCGAGAGTCCTGACATGTTTTTAGAACGTTTCCTGGCGCTCCTTGGCGAAAATATGATTTTTGACCGTTTTTGAAATTTTGAAAAATGCGTAAGTACCCCCCCTTACAAAAAAGTCAAAAATTGACTTTTCTCAAAAGTCAACTGTTTTGGCCTATTTGGGCTGTGCCGAGAGTCCTGACATGTTTTTAGAACGTTTCCTGGCGCTCCTTGGCGAAAAAATGATTTTTGACCGTTTTTGAAATTTTGAAAAATGCGTAAGTACCCCCCCTTACAAAAAAGTCATAAATATACTTTTCTCAAAAGTCAACTTTTTTGGCATATTTGGGCTGTGCCAAGAGTCTTGACATGTTTTTAGAACGTTTCCCGGCGCTCCTAGGCTCAAAAGTGATTTTTGACCGTTTTTGAAATTTTGAAAAATGCAAAAGCACCCCCCCTTACAAAAAAGTCAAAAACTGACTTCTCTCAAAAGTCAACTTTTTGGGCATATTTGGGCTCTGCCGAGAGTCCTGACATGTTTTTAGAACGTTTCCTGGCGCTCCTTGGCCCAAAAGTGTTTTTTGACCGTTTTTGAAATTTTGAAAAAAAGCGTAAGTACCCCCCCTTACAAAAAAATCAAAAATTGACTTTTCTCAAAAGTCAACTGTTTTGGCCTATTTGGGCTGTGCCGAGAGTCCTGACATGTTTTTAGAACGTTTCCTGGCGCTCCTTGGCACAAACATTTTTTTTGACCGTTTTTGAAATTTTGGAAAAAAAGCGTAAGTACCCCCCCTTACAAAAAAATAAAAAATTGACTTTTCTCAAAAGTCATTTTTTTTGGCATATTTGGGCTTTGCCAAGAGTCCTGACATGTTTTTGGAACGTTTCCCGGCGCTCCTAGGCTCAAAAGTGATTTTTGACCGTTTTTGAAATTTTGAAAAATGCGAAAGCACCCCCCCTTACAAAAAAGTCAAAAATGGACTTTTCTCAAAAGTCAACTGTTTTGGCCTATTTGGGCTGTGCCGAGAGTCCTGACATGTTTTTAGAACGTTTCCTGGCGCTCCTTGGCGAAAAAATGATTTTTGACCGTTTTTGAAATTTTGAAAAATGCGTAAGTACCCCCCCTTACAAAAAAGTCAAAAATGGACTTTTCTCAAAAGTCAACTGTTTTGGCCTATTTGGGCTGTGCCGAGAGTCCTGACATGTTTTTAGAACGTTTCCTGGCGCTCCTTGGCGAAAAAATGATTTTTGACCGTTTTTGAAATTTTGAAAAATGCGTAAGTACCCCCCCTTACAAAAAAGTCAAAAATGGACTTTTCTCAAAAGTCAACTTTTTGGGCATATTTGGGCTCTGCCGAGAGTCCTGACATGTTTTTAGAACGTTTCCTGGCGCTCCTTGGCCCAAAAGTGTTTTTTGACCGTTTTTGAAATTTTGAAAAAAAGCGTAAGTACCCCCCCTTACAAAAAAATCAAAAATTGACTTTTCTCAAAAGTCAACTTTTTGGGCATATTTGGGCTCTGCCGAGAGTCCTG
Organism: Corythoichthys intestinalis; assembly: GCF_030265065.1. Classification (NCBI taxonomy): domain Eukaryota; kingdom Metazoa; phylum Chordata; class Actinopteri; order Syngnathiformes; family Syngnathidae; genus Corythoichthys; species Corythoichthys intestinalis. The sequence continues at coordinate 34,580,008 of NC_080409.1, read as the reverse complement.
ACATGTTTTTAGAACTTTTTCCGGCGCTCCTTGGCACAAACATTTTTTTTGACCGTTTTTGAAATTTTGAAAAATGCGTAAGCACCCCCCCCCTTAAAAAAAAGTAAAAAACTGACTTTTCTCAAAAGTCATTTTTTTTGGCATATTTGGGCTTTGCCAAGAGTCCTGACATGTTTTTGGAACGTTTCCCGGCGCTCCTAGGCTCAAAAGTGATTTTTGACCGTTTTTGAAATTTTGAAAAATGCGAAAGCACCCCCCCTTACAAAAAAGTCAAAAATGGACTTTTCTCAAAAGTCAACTGTTTTGGCCTATTTGGGCTGTGCCGAGAGTCCTGACATGTTTTTAGAACGTTTCCTGGCGCTCCTTGGCCCAAAAGTGTTTTTTGACCGTTTTTGAAATTTTGAAAAAAAGCGAAAGTACCCCCCCTTACAAAAAAGTCAAAAATGGACTTTTCTCAAAAGTCAACTTTTTGGGCATATTTGGGCTCTGCCGAGAGTCCTGACATGTTTTTAGAACGTTTCCCGGCGCTCCTTGGCACAAACATTTTTTTTGACCCTTTTTGAAATTTTGAAAAATGCGTAAGTACCCCCCCTTACAAAAAAGTCAAAAATTGACTTTTCTCAAAAGTCAACTTTTTTTGGCATATTTGGGCTCTGCCGAGAGTCCTGACATGTTTTTAGAACGTTTACCGGCCCTCCTTGGCCCAAAAGTGTGTTTTGACCGTTTTTGAAATTTTGAAAAAAAGCGTAAGTACCCCCCCTTACAAAAAAGTCAAAAATGGACTTTTCTCAAAAGTCAAATTTTTGGGCATATTTGGGCTCTGCCGAGAGTCCTGACATGTTTTTAGAACGTTTCCTGGCGCTCCTTGGCCCAAAAGTGTTTTTTGACCGTTTTTGAAATTTTGAAAAAAAGCGTAAGTACCCCCCCTTACAAAAAAGTCAAAAATGGACTTTTCTCAAAAGTCAACTTTTTGGGCATATTTGGGCTCTGCCGAGAGTCCTGACATGTTTTTAGAACGTTTCCTGGCGCTCCTTGGCCCAAAAGTGTTTTTTGACCGTTTTTGAAATTTTGAAAAAAAGCGTAAGTACCCCCCCTTACAAAAAAGTCAAAAATTGACTTTTCTCAAAAGTCAACTTTTTGGGCATATTTGGGCTCTGCCGAGAGTCCTGACATGTTTTTAGAAAGTTTCCCGGCGCTCCTTGGCACAAACATTTTTTTTGACCGTTTTTGAAATTTTGAAAAATGCGTAAGCACCCCCCCCCCTTAAAAAAAAGTCAAAAACTGACTTTTCTCAAAAGTCATTTTTTGTTGGCATATTTGGGCTTTGCCAAGAGTCCTGACATGTTTTTGGAACGTTTCCCGGCGCTCCTAGGCTCAAAAGTGATTTTTGACGGTTTTTGAAATTTTGAAAAATGCGAAAGCACCCCCCCTTACAAAAAAGTCAAAAATGGACTTTTCTCAAAAGTCAACTGTTTTAGCCGATTTGGGTTGTGCCGAGAGTCCTGACATGTTTTTAGAACGTTTCCTGGCGCTCCTTGGCGAAAATATGATTTTTGACCGTTTTTGAAATTTTGAAAAATGCGTAAGTACCCCCCCTTACAAAAAAGTCAAAAATTGACTTTTCTCAAAAGTCAACTGTTTTGGCCTATTTGGGCTGTGCCGAGAGTCCTGACATGTTTTTAGAACGTTTCCTGGCGCTCCTTGGCGAAAAAATGATTTTTGACCGTTTTTGAAATTTTGAAAAATGCGTAAGTACCCCCCCTTACAAAAAAGTCAAAAATTGACTTTTCTCAAAAGTCAACTTTTTGGGCATATTTGGGCTCTGCCGAGAGTCCTGACATGTTTTTAGAACGTTTCCTGGCGCTCCTTGGCCCAAAAGTGTTTTTTGACCGTTTTTGAAATTTTGAAAAAAAGCGTAAGTACCCCCCCTTACAAAAAAGTCAAAAATTGACTTTTCTCATAAGTCAACTGTTTTGGCCTATTTGGGCTGTGCCGAGAGTCCTGACATGTTTTTAGAACGTTTCCTGGCGCTCCTTGGCGAAAAAATGATTTTTGACCGTTTTTGAAATTTTGAAAAATGCGTAAGTACCCCCCCTTACAAAAAAGTCATAAATTGACTTTTCTCAAAAGTCAACTTTTTTGGCATATTTGGGCTGTGCCGAGAGTCTCGACATGTTTTTAGAACGTTTCCCGGCGCTCCTAGGCTCAAAAGTGATTTTTGACCGTTTTTGAAATTTTGAAAAATGCGAAAGCACCCCCCCTTACAAAAAAGTCAAAAATGGACTTTTCTCAAAAGTCAACTGTTTTGGCCTATTTGGGCTGTGCCGAGAGTCCTGACATGTTTTTAGAACGTTTCCTGGCGCTCCTTGGCGAAAAAAATGATTTTTGACCGTTTTTGAAATTTTGAAAAATGCGTAAGTACCCCCCCTTACAAAAAAGTCAAAAATTGACTTTTCTCAAAAGTCAACTGTTTTGGCCGATTTGGGCTGTGCCGAGAGTCCTGACATGTTTTTAGAACGTTTCCTGGCGCTCCTTGGCCCAAAAGTGTTTTTTGACCGTTTTTGAAATTTTGAAAAAAAAGCGTAAGTACCCCCCCTTACAAAAAAGTCAAAAATTGACTTTTCTCAAAAGTCAACTGTTTTGGCCTATTTGGGCTGTGCCAAGAGTCCTGACATGTTTTTAGAACGTTTCCTGGCGCTCCTTGGCCCAAAAGTGTTTTTTGACCGTTTTTGAAATTTTGAAAAAAAGCGTAAGTACCCCCCCTTACAAAAAAGTCAAAAATTGACTTTTCTCAAAAGTCAACTTTTTGGGCATATTTGGGCTCTGCCGAGAGTCCTGACATGTTTTTAGAACGTTTCCCGGCGCTCCTTGGCACAAACATTTTTTTTGACCGTTTTTGAAATTTTGAAAAATGCGTAAGTACCCCCCCTTACAAAAAAGTCAAAAATGGACTTTTCTCAAAAGTCAAATTTTTGGGCATATTTGGGCTCTGCCGAGAGTCCTGACATGTTTTTAGAACGTTTCCTGGCGCTCCTTGGCGAAAAAATGATTTTTGACCGTTTTTGAAATTTTTAAAAAATGCGTAAGTACCCCCCCTTACAAAAAAGTCAAAAATGGACTTTTCTCAAAAGTCAAATTTTTGGGCATATTTGGGCTCTGCCGAGAGTCCTGACATGTTTTTAGAACGTTTCCTGGCGCTCCTTGGCCCAAAAGTGTTTTTTGACCGTTTTTGAAATTTTGAAAAAAAGCGTAAGTACCCCCCCTTACAAAAAAATCAAAAATTGACTTTTCTCAAAAGTCAACTTTTTGGGCATTTTTGGGCTCTGCCGAGAGTCCTGACATGTTTTTAGAACGTTTCCTGGCGCTCCTTGGCACAAACATTTTTTTTGACCGTTTTTGAAATTTTGAAAAATGCGTAAGCACCCCCCCCCCCCTTAAAAAAAAGTCAAAAACTGACTTTTCTCAAAAGTCATTTTTTTTGGCATATTTGGGCTTTGCCAAGAGTCCTGACATGTTTTTGGAACGTTTCCCGGCGCTCCTAGGCTCAAAAGTGATTTTTGACCGTTTTTGAAATTTTGAAAAATGCGAAAGCACCCCCCCTTACAAAAAAGTCAAAAATGGACTTTTCTCAAAAGTCAACTGTTTTGGCCTATTTGGGCTGTGCCGAGAGTCCTGACATGTTTTTAGAACGTTTCCTGGCGCTCCTTGGCGAAAAAATGAATTTTGACCGTTTTTGAAATTTTGAAAAATGCGTAAGTACCCCCCCTTACAAAAAAGTCAAAAATGGACTTTTCTCAAAAGTCAACTGTTTTGGCCTATTTGGGCTGTGCCGAGAGTCCTGACATGTTTTTAGAACGTTTCCTGGCGCTCCTTGGCCCAAAAGTGTTTTTTGACCGTTTTTGAAATTTTGAAAAAAAGGGTAAGTACCCCCCCTTACAAAAAAGTCAAAAATTGACTTTTCTCATAAGTCAACTGTTTTGGCCTATTTGGGCTGTGCCGAGAGTCCTGACATGTTTTTAGAACGTTTCCTGGCGCTCCTTGGCGAAAAAATGATTTTTGACCGTTTTTGAAATTTTGAAAAATGCGTAAGTACCCCCCCTTACAAAAAAGTCATGAATTGACTTTTCTCAAAAGTCAACTTTTTTGGCATATTTGGGCTGTGCCGAGAGTCTCGACATGTTTTTAGAACGTTTCCCGGCGCTCCTAGGCTCAAAAGTGATTTTTGACCGTTTTTGAAATTTTGAAAAATGCGAAAGCACCCCCCCTTACAAAAAAGTCAAAAATGGACTTTTCTCAAAAGTCAACTGTTTTGGCCTATTTGGGCTGTGCCGAGAGTCCTGACATGTTTTTAGAACGTTTCCTGGCGCTCCTTGGCGAAAAAAATGATTTTTGACCGTTTTTGAAATTTTGAAAAATGCGTAAGTACCCCCCCTTACAAAAAAGTCAAAAATGGACTTTTCTCAAAAGTCAACTGTTTTGGCCGATTTGGGCTGTGCCGAGAGTCCTGACATGTTTTTAGAACGTTTCCTGGCGCTCCTTGGCCCAAAAGTGTTTTTTGACCGTTTTTGAAATTTTGAAAAAAAAGCGTAAGTACCCCCCCTTACAAAAAAGTCAAAAATTGACTTTTCTCAAAAGTCAACTGTTTTGGCCTATTTGGGCTGTGCCAAGAGTCCTGACATGTTTTTGGAACGTTTCCTGGCGCTCCTTGGCCCAAAAGTGTTTTTTGACCGTTTTTGAAATTTTGAAAAAAAGCGTAAGTACCCCCCCTTACAAAAAAGTCAAAAATTGACTTTTCTCAAAAGTCAACTTTTTGGGCATATTTGGGCTCTGCCGAGAGTCCTGACATGTTTTTAGAACGTTTCCCGGCGCTCCTTGGCACAAACATTTTTTTTGACCGTTTTTGAAATTTTGAAAAATGCGTAAGTACCCCCCCTTACAAAAAAGTCAAAAATTGACTTTTCTCAAAAGTCAACTTTTTTGGCATATTTGGGCTCTGCCGAGAGTCCTGACATGTTTTTAGAACGTTTCCTGGCGCTCCTTGGCGAAAAAATGATTTTTGACCGTTTTTGAAATTTTGAAAAAAAGCGTCAGTACCCCCCCTTACAAAAAAAGTCAAAAATGGACTTTTCTCAAAAGTCAAATTTTTGGGCATATTTGGGCTCTGCCGAGAGTCCTGACATGTTTTTAGAACGTTTCCTGGCGCTCCTTGGCGAAAAAATGATTTTTGACCGTTTTTGAAATTTTTAAAAAATGCGTAAGTACCCCCCCTTACAAAAAAGTCAAAAATGGACTTTTCTCAAAAGTCAAATTTTTGGGCATATTTGGGCTCTGCCGAGAGTCCTGACATGTTTTTAGAACGTTTCCTGGCGCTCCTTGGCCCAAAAATGACCGTTTTTGAAATTTTGAAAAAAAGCGTAAGTACCCCCCCTTACAAAAAAGTCAAAAATGGACTTTTCTCAAAAGTCAACTGTTTTGGCTTATTTGGGCTGTGCCGAGAGTCCTGACATGTTTTTAGAACGTTTCCTGGCGCTCCTTGGCGAAAAAATGATTTTTGACCGTTTTTGAAATTTTGAAAAATGCGTAAGTACCCCCCCTTACAAAAAAGTCAAAAATGGACTTTTCTCAAAAGTCAACTGTTTTGGCCTATTTGGGCTGTGCCGAGAGTCCTGACATGTTTTTAGAACGTTTCCTGGCGCTCCTTGGCCCAAAAGTGTTTTTTGACCGTTTTTGAAATTTTGAAAAAAAGCGAAAGTACCCCCCCTTACAAAAAAGTCAAAAATGGACTTTTCTCAAAAGTCAACTTTTTGGGCATATTTGGGCTCTGCCGAGAGTCCTGACATGTTTTTAGAACGTTTCCCGGCGCTCCTTGGCACAAACATTTTTTTTGACCGTTTTTGAAATTTTGAAAAATGCGTAAGTACCCCCCCTTACAAAAAAGTCAAAAATTGACTTTTCTCAAAAGTCAACTTTTTTGGCATATTTGGGCTCTGCCGAGAGTCCTGACATGTTTTTAGAACGTTTCCTGGCGCTCCTTGGCCCAAAAGTGTTTTTTGACCGTTTTTGAAATTTTGAAAAAAAGCGTAAGTACCCCCCCTTACAAAAAAGTCAAAAATGGACTTTTCTCAAAAGTCAACTTTTTGGGCATATTTGGGCTCTGCCGAGAGTCCTGACATGTTTTTAGAACGTTTCCTGGCGCTCCTTGGCCCAAAAGTGTTTTTTGACCGTTTTTGAAATTTTGAAAAAAAGCGTAAGTACCCCCCCTTACAAAAAAGTCAAAAATTGACTTTTCTCAAAAGTCAACTTTTTGGGCATATTTGGGCTCTGCCGAGAGTCCTGACATGTTTTTAGAAAGTTTCCCGGCGCTCCTTGGCACAAACATTTTTTTTGACCGTTTTTGAAATTTTGAAAAATGCGTAAGCACCCCCCCCCCCTTAAAAAAAAGTCAAAAACTGACTTTTCTCAAAAGTCATTTTTTGTTGGCATATTTGGGCTTTGCCAAGAGTCCTGACATGTTTTTGGAACGTTTCCCGGCGCTCCTAGGCTCAAAAGTGATTTTTGACCGTTTTTGAAATTTTGAAAAATGCGAAAGCACCCCCCCTTACAAAAAAGTCAAAAATGGACTTTTCTCAAAAGTCAACTGTTTTGGCCTATTTGGGCTGTGCCGAGAGTCCTGACATGTTTTTAGAACGTTTCCTGGCGCTCCTTGGCGAAAAAATGATTTTTGACCGTTTTTGAAATTTTGAAAAATGCGTAAGTACCCCCCTTTACAAAAAAGTCAAAAATGGACTTTTCTCAAAAGTCAACTTTTTGGGCATATTTGGGCTGTGCCGGGAGTCCTGACATGTTTTTAGAACGTTTCCTGGCGCTCCTTGGCGAAAAAATGATTTTTGACCGTTTTTGAAATTTTGAAAAATGCGAAAGCACCCCCCCTTACAAAAAAGTCAAAAATGGACTTTTCTCAAAAGTCAACTGTTTTGGCCTATTTGGGCTCTGCTGAGAGTCCTGACATGTTTTTAGAACGTTTCCTGGCGCTCCTTGGCCCAAAAGTGTTTTTTGACCGTTTTTGAAATTTTGAAAAAAAGCGTAAGTACCCCCCCTTACAAAAAAATCAAAAATTGACTTTTCTCAAAAGTCAACTTTTTGGGCATATTTGGGCTCTGCCGAGAGTCCTGACATGTTTTTAGAACGTTTCCTGGCGCTCCTTGGCACAAACATTTTTTTTGACCGTTTTTGAAATTTTGAAAAATGCGTAAGCACCCCCCCCCCCTTAAAAAAAAGTCAAAAATTGACTTTTCTCAAAAGTCAACTGTTTTGGCCTATTTGGGCTGTGCCGAGAGTCCTGACATGTTTTTAGAACGTTTCCTGGCGCTCCTTGGCCCAAAAGTGTTTTTTGACCGTTTTTGAAATTTTGAAAAAAAGCCTAAGTACCCCCCCTTACAAAAAAGTCAAAAATTGACTTTTCTCAAAAGTCAACTTTTTGGGCATATTTGGGCTCTGCCGAGAGTCCTGACATGTTTTTAGAACGTTTCCTGGCGCTCCTTGGCGAAAAAATGATTTTTGACCGTTTTTGAAATTTTGAAAAATGCGTAAGTACCCCCCCTTACAAAAAAGTCAAAAATTGACTTTTCTCAAAAGTCAACTTTTTGGGCATATTTGGGCTGTGCCGAGAGTCCTGACATGTTTTTAGAACGTTTCCTGGCGCTCCTTGGCCCAAAAGTGTTTTTTGACCGTTTTTGAAATTTTGAAAAAAAGCGTAAGTACCCCCCCTTACAAAAAAGTCAAAAATTGACTTTTCTCAAAAGTCAACTTTTTGGGCATATTTGGGCTCTGCCGAGAGTCCTGACATGTTTTTAGAACGTTTCCTGGCGCTCCTTGGCGAAAAAATGATTTTTGACCGTTTTTGAAATTTTGAAAAATGCGTAAGTACCCCCCCTTACAAAAAAGTCATAAATTGACTTTTCTCAAAAGTCAACTTTTTTGGCATATTTGGGCTGTGCCGAGAGTCTCGACATGTTTTTAGAACGTTTCCCGGCGCTCCTAGGCTCAAAAGTGATTTTTGACCGTTTTTGAAATTTTGAAAAATGCGAAAGCACCCCCCCTTACAAAAAAGTCAAAAATGGACTTTTCTCAAAAGTCAACTGTTTTGGCCTATTTGGGCTGTGCCGAGAGTCCTGACATGTTTTTAGAACGTTTCCTGGCGCTCCTTGGCGAAAAAAATGATTTTTGACCGTTTTTGAAATTTTGAAAAATGCGTAAGTACCCCCCCTTACAAAAAAGTCAAAAATGGACTTTTCTCAAAAGTCAACTGTTTTGGCCGATTTGGGCTGTGCCGAGAGTCCTGACATGTTTTTAGAACGTTTCCTGGCGCTCCTTGGCCCAAAAGTGTTTTTTGACCGTTTTTGAAATTTTGAAAAAAAAGCGTAAGTACCCCCCCTTACAAAAAAGTCAAAAATTGACTTTTCTCAAAAGTCAACTGTTTTGGCCTATTTGGGCTGTGCCAAGAGTCCTGACATGTTTTTGGAACGTTTCCTGGCGCTCCTTGGCCCAAAAGTGTTTTTTGACCGTTTTTGAAATTTTGAAAAAAAGCGTAAGTACCCCCCCTTACAAAAAAGTCAAAAATTGACTTTTCTCAAAAGTCAACTTTTTGGGCATATTTGGGCTCTGCCGAGAGTCCTGACATGTTTTTAGAACGTTTCCCGGCGCTCCTTGGCACAAACATTTTTTTTGACCGTTTTTGAAATTTTGAAAAATGCGTAAGTACCCCCCCTTACAAAAAAGTCAAAAATTGACTTTTCTCAAAAGTCAACTTTTTTGGCATATTTGGGCTCTGCCGAGAGTCCTGACATGTTTTTAGAACGTTTCCTGGCGCTCCTTGGCGAAAAAATGATTTTTGACCGTTTTTGAAATTTTGAAAAAAAGCGTCAGTACCCCCCCTTACAAAAAAGTCAAAAATGGACTTTTCTCAAAAGTCAAATTTTTGGGCATATTTGGGCTCTGCCGAGAGTCCTGACATGTTTTTAGAACGTTTCCTGGCGCTCCTTGGCGAAAAAATGATTTTTGACCGTTTTTGAAATTTTTAAAAAATGCGTAAGTACCCCCCCTTACAAAAAAGTCAAAAATGGACTTTTCTCAAAAGTCAAATTTTTGGGCATATTTGGGCTCTGCCGAGAGTCCTGACATGTTTTTAGAACGTTTCCTGGCGCTCCTTGGCCCAAAAATGACCGTTTTTGAAATTTTGAAAAAAAGCGTAAGTACCCCCCCTTACAAAAAAGTCAAAAATGGACTTTTCTCAAAAGTCAACTGTTTTGGCTTATTTGGGCTGTGCCGAGAGTCCTGACATGTTTTTAGAACGTTTCCTGGCGCTCCTTGGCGAAAAAATGATTTTTGACCGTTTTTGAAATTTTGAAAAATGCGTAAGTACCCCCCCTTACAAAAAAGTCAAAAATGGACTTTTCTCAAAAGTCAACTGTTTTGGCCTATTTGGGCTGTGCCGAGAGTCCTGACATGTTTTTAGAACGTTTCCTGGCGCTCCTTGGCCCAAAAGTGTTTTTTGACCGTTTTTGAAATTTTGAAAAAAAGCGAAAGTACCCCCCCTTACAAAAAAGTCAAAAATGGACTTTTCTCAAAAGTCAACTTTTTGGGCATATTTGGGCTCTGCCGAGAGTCCTGACATGTTTTTAGAACGTTTCCCGGCGCTCCTTGGCACAAACATTTTTTTTGACCGTTTTTGAAATTTTGAAAAATGCGTAAGTACCCCCCCTTACAAAAAAGTCAAAAATTGACTTTTCTCAAAAGTCAACTTTTTTGGCATATTTGGGCTCTGCCGAGAGTCCTGACATGTTTTTAGAACGTTTCCTGGCGCTCCTTGGCCCAAAAGTGTTTTTTGACCGTTTTTGAAATTTTGAAAAAAAGCGTAAGTACCCCCCCTTACAAAAAAGTCAAAAATGGACTTTTCTCAAAAGTCAACTTTTTGGGCATATTTGGGCTCTGCCGAGAGTCCTGACATGTTTTTAGAACGTTTCCTGGCGCTCCTTGGCCCAAAAGTGTTTTTTGACCGTTTTTGAAATTTTGAAAAAAAGCGTAAGTACCCCCCCTTACAAAAAAGTCAAAAATTGACTTTTCTCAAAAGTCAACTTTTTGGGCATATTTGGGCTCTGCCGAGAGTCCTGACATGTTTTTAGAAAGTTTCCCGGCGCTCCTTGGCACAAACATTTTTTTTGACCGTTTTTGAAATTTTGAAAAATGCGTAAGCACCCCCCCCCCCTTAAAAAAAAGTCAAAAACTGACTTTTCTCAAAAGTCATTTTTTGTTGGCATATTTGGGCTTTGCCAAGAGTCCTGACATGTTTTTGGAACGTTTCCCGGCGCTCCTAGGCTCAAAAGTGATTTTTGACCGTTTTTGAAATTTTGAAAAATGCGAAAGCACCCCCCCTTACAAAAAAGTCAAAAATGGACTTTTCTCAAAAGTCAACTGTTTTGGCCTATTTGGGCTGTGCCGAGAGTCCTGACATGTTTTTAGAACGTTTCCTGGCGCTCCTTGGCGAAAAAATGATTTTTGACCGTTTTTGAAATTTTGAAAAATGCGTAAGTACCCCCCTTTACAAAAAAGTCAAAAATGGACTTTTCTCAAAAGTCAACTTTTTGGGCATATTTGGGCTGTGCCGGGAGTCCTGACATGTTTTTAGAACGTTTCCTGGCGCTCCTTGGCGAAAAAATGATTTTTGACCGTTTTTGAAATTTTGAAAAATGCGAAAGCACCCCCCCTTACAAAAAAGTCAAAAATGGACTTTTCTCAAAAGTCAACTGTTTTGGCCTATTTGGGCTCTGCCGAGAGTCCTGACATGTTTTTAGAACGTTTCCTGGCGCTCCTTGGCCCAAAAGTGTTTTTTGACCGTTTTTGAAATTTTGAAAAAAAGCGTAAGTACCCCCCCTTACAAAAAAATCAAAAATTGACTTTTCTCAAAAGTCAACTTTTTGGGCATATTTGGGCTCTGCCGAGAGTCCTGACATGTTTTTAGAACGTTTCCTGGCGCTCCTTGGCACAAACATTTTTTTTGACCGTTTTTGAAATTTTGAAAAATGCGTAAGCACCCCCCCCCCCTTAAAAAAAAGTCAAAAATTGACTTTTCTCAAAAGTCAACTGTTTTGGCCTATTTGGGCTGTGCCGAGAGTCCTGACATGTTTTTAGAACGTTTCCTGGCGCTCCTTGGCCCAAAAGTGTTTTTTGACCGTTTTTGAAATTTTGAAAAAAAGCCTAAGTACCCCCCCTTACAAAAAAGTCAAAAATTGACTTTTCTCAAAAGTCAACTTTTTGGGCATATTTGGGCTCTGCCGAGAGTCCTGACATGTTTTTAGAACGTTTCCTGGCGCTCCTTGGCGAAAAAATGATTTTTGACCGTTTTTGAAATTTTGAAAAATGCGTAAGTACCCCCCCTTACAAAAAAGTCAAAAATGGACTTTTCTCAAAAGTCAACTGTTTTGGCCTATTTGGGCTGTGCCGAGAGTCCTGACATGTTTTTAGAACGTTTCCTGGCGCTCCTTGGCGAAAAAATGATTTTTGACCGTTTTTGAAATTTTGAAAAATGCGTAAGTACCCCCCCTTACAAAAAAGTCAAAAATTGACTTTTCTCAAAAGTCAACTTTTTGGGCATATTTGGGCTGTGCCGAGAGTCCTGACATGTTTTTAGAACGTTTCCTGGCGCTCCTTGGCCCAAAAGTGTTTTTTGACCGTTTTTGAAATTTTGAAAAATGCGTAAGCACCCCCCCCCTTAAAAAAAAAGTCAAAAACTGACTTTTCTCAAAAGTCATTTTTTTTGGCATATTTGGGCTTTGCCAAGAGTCCTGACATGTTTTTGGAACGTTTCCCGGCGCTCCTAGGCTCAAAAGTGATTTTTGACCGTTTTTGAAATTTTGAAAAATGCGAAAGCACCCCCCCTTACAAAAAAGTCAAAAATGGACTTTTCTCAAAAGTCAACTGTTTTGGCCTTTTTGGGCTGTGCCGAGAGTCCTGACATGTTTTTAGAACGTTTCCTGGCGCTCCTTGGCGAAAAAATGATTTTTGACCGTTTTTGAAATTTTGAAAAATGCGTAAGTACCCCCCCTTACAAAAAAGTCAAAAATTGACTTTTCTCAAAAGTCAACTTTTTGGGCATATTTGGGCTCTGCCGAGAGTCCTGACATGTTTTTAGAACGTTTCCTGGCGCTCCTTGGCGAAAAAATGATTTTTGACCGTTTTTGAAATTTTGAAAAATGCGTAAGTACCCCCCCTTACAAAAAAGTCAAAAATTGACTTTTCTCAAAAGTCATTTTTTTTGGCATATTTGGGCTTTGCCAAGAGTCCTGACATGTTTTTGGAACGTTTCCCGGCGCTCCTAGGCTCAAAAGTGATTTTTGACCGTTTTTGAAATTTTGAAAAATGCGAAAGCACCCCCCCTTACAAAAAAGTCAAAAATGGACTTTTCTCAAAAGTCAACTGTTTTGGCCTATTTGGGCTGTGCCGAGAGTCCTGACATGTTTTTAGAACGTTTCCTGGCGCTCCTTGGCGAAAAATTTGATTTTTTACCGTTTTTGAAATTTTGAAAAATGCGTAAGTACCCCCCCTTACAAAAAAGTCAAAAATTGACTTTTCTCAAAAGTCAACTGTTTTGGCCTATTTGGGCTGTGCCGAGAGTCCTGACATGTTTTTAGATCGTTTCCCGGCGCTCCTTGGCCCAAAAGTGTGTTTTGACCGTTTTTGAAATTTTGAAAAATGCGTAAGTACCCCCCCTTACAAAAAAGTCAAAAATGGACTTTTCTCAAAAGTCAACTTTTTGGGCATATTTGGGCTCTGCCGAGAGTCCTGACATGTTTTTAGAACGTTTCCTGGCGCTCCTTGGCGAAAAAATGATTTTTGACCGTTTTTGAAATTTTGAAAAAAAGCGTAAGTACCCCCCCTTACAAAAAAGTCAAAAATGGACTTTTCTCAAAAGTCAAATTTTTGGGCATATTTGGGCTCTGCCGAGAGTCCTGACATGTTTTTAGAACGTTTCCTGGTGCTCCTTGGCCCAAAAGTGTTTTTTGACAGTTTTTGAAATTTTGAAAAAAAGCGTAAGTACCCCCCCTTACAAAAAAATCAAAAATTGACTTTTCTCAAAAGTCAACTTTTTGGGCATATTTGGGCTCTGCCGAGAGTCCTGACATGTTTTTAGAACGTTTCCTGGCGCTCCTTGGCACAAACATTTTTTTTGACCGTTTTTGAAATTTTGAAAAATGCGTAAGCACCCCCCCCCCCCTTAAAAAAAAGTCAAAAACTGACTTTTCTCAAAAGTCATTTTTTTTGGCATATTTGGGCTTTGCCAAGAGTCCTGACATGTTTTTGGAACGTTTCCCGGCGCTCCTAGGCTCAAAAGTGATTTTTGACCGTTTTTGAAATTTTGAAAAATGCGAAAGCACCCCCCCTTACAAAAAAGTCAAAAATGGACTTTTCTCAAAAGTCAACTGTTTTGGCCTATTTGGGCTGTGCCGAGAGTCCTGACATGTTTTTAGAACGTTTCCTGGCGCTCCTTGGCGAAAAAATGATTTTTGACCGTTTTTGAAATTTTGAAAAATGCGTAAGTACCCCCCCTTACAAAAAAGTCAAAAATGGACTTTTCTCAAAAGTCAACTGTTTTGGCCTATTTGGGCTGTGCCGAGAGTCCTGACATGTTTTTAGAACGTTTCCTGGCGCTCCTTGGCGAAAAAATGATTTTTGACCGTTTTTGAAATTTTGAAAAATGCGTAAGTACCCCCCCTTACAAAAAAGTCAAAAATGGACTTTTCTCAAAAGTCAACTGTTTTGGCCTATTTGGGCTGTGCCGAGAGTCCTGACATGTTTTTAGAACGTTTCCTGGCGCTCCTTGGCCCAAAAGTGTTTTTTGACCGTTTTTGAAATTTTGAAAAAAAGCGAAAGTACCCCCCCTTACAAAAAAGTCAAAAATGGACTTTTCTCAAAAGTCAACTTTTTGGGCATATTTGGGCTCTGCCGAGAGTCCTGACATGTTTTTAGAACGTTTCCCGGCGCTCCTTGGCACAAACATTTTTTTTTACCGTTTTTGAAATTTTGAAAAATGCGTAAGTACCCCCCCTTACAAAAAAGTCAAAAATTGACTTTTCTCAAAAGTCAACTTTTTGGGCATATTTGGGCTCTGCCGAGAGTCCTGACATGTTTTTAGAACGTTTCCTGGCGCTCCTTGGCCCAAAAGTGTTTTTTGACCGTTTTTGAAATTTTGAAAAACGCGTAAGCACCCCCCCCCCCCCCCTTAAAAAAAAGTCAAAAACTGACTTTTCTCAAAAGTCATTTTTTGTTGGCATATTTGGGCTTTGCCAAGAGTCCTGACATGTTTTTGGAACGTTTCCCGGCGCTCCTAGGCTCAAAAGTGATTTTTGACCGTTTTTGAAATTTTGAAAAATGCGAAAGCACCCCCCCTTACAAAAAAGTCAAAAATGGACTTTTCTCAAAAGTCAACTGTTTTGGCCTATTTGGGCTGTGCCGAGAGTCCTGACATGTTTTTAGAACGTTTCCTGGCGCTCCTTGGCGAAAAAATGATTTTTGACCGTTTTTGAAATTTTGAAAAATGCGTAAGTACCCCCCCTTACAAAAAAGTCAAAAATGGACTTTTCTCAAAAGACAACTGTTTTGGCCTATTTGGGCTGTGCCGAGAGTCCTGACATGTTTTTAGAACGTTTCCTGGCGCTCCTTGGCGAAAATATGATTTTTGACCGTTTTTGAAATTTTGAAAAAAAGCCTAAGTACCCCCCCTTACAAAAAAGTCAAAAATTGACTTTTCTCAAAAGTCAACTGTTTTGGCCTATTTGGGCTGTGCCGAGAGTCCTGACATGTTTTTAGAACGTTTCCTGGCGCTCCTTGGCCCAAAAGTGTTTTTTGACCGTTTTTGAAATTTTGAAAAAAAGCGAAAGTACCCCCCCTTACAAAAAAGTCAAAAATGGACTTTTCTCAAAAGTCAACTTTTTGGGCATATTTGGGCTCTGCCGAGAGTCCTGACATGTTTTTAGAACGTTTCCCGGCGCTCCTTGGCACAAACATTTTTTTTGACCGTTTTTGAAATTTTGAAAAATGCGTAAGCACCCCCCCCCCCCCCTTAAAAAAAAGTAAAAAACTGACTTTTCTCAAAAGTCATTTTTTTTGGCATATTTGGGCTTTGCCAAGAGTCCTGACATGTTTTTGTAACGTTTCCCGGCGCTCCTAGGCTCAAAAGTGATTTTTGACCGTTTTTGAAATTTTGAAAAATGCGAAAGCACCCCCCCTTACAAAAAAGTCAAAAATGGACTTTTCTCAAAAGTCAACTGTTTTGGCCGATTTGGGCTGTGCCGAGAGTCCTGACATGTTTTTAGAACGTTTCCTGGCGCTCCTTGGCCCAAAAGTGTTTTTTGACCGTTTTTGAAATTTTGAAAAAAAAGCGTAAGTACCCCCCCTTACAAAAAAGTCAAAAATTGACTTTTCTCAAAAGTCAACTGTTTTGGCCTATTTGGGCTGTGCCAAGAGTCCTGACATGTTTTTAGAACGTTTCCTGGCGCTCCTTGGCCCAAAAGTGTTTTTTGACCGTTTTTGAAAGTTTGAAAAAAAGCGTAAGTACCCCCCCTTACAAAAAAGTCAAAAATTGACTTTTCTCAAAAGTCAACTTTTTGGGCATATTTGGGCTCTGCCGAGAGTCCTGACATGTTTTTAGAACGTTTCCCGGCGCTCCTTGGCACAAACATTTTTTTTGACCGTTTTTGAAATTTTGAAAAATGCGTAAGTACCCCCCCTTACAAAAAAGTCAAAAATTGACTTTTCTCAAAAGTCAACTTTTTTGGCATATTTGGGCTCTGCCGAGAGTCCTGACATGTTTTTAGAACGTTTCCTGGCGCTCCTTGGCGAAAAAATGATTTTTGACCGTTTTTGAAATTTTGAAAAAAAGCGTAAGTACCCCCCCTTACAAAAAAGTCAAAAATGGACTTTTCTCAAAAGTCAAATTTTTGGGCATATTTGGGCTCTGCCGAGAGTCCTGACATGTTTTTAGAAAGTTTCCTGGCGCTCCTTGGCGAAAAAATGATTTTTGACCGTTTTTGAAATTTTTAAAAAATGCGTAAGTACCCCCCCTTACAAAAAAGTCAAAAATTGACTTTTCTCAAAAGTCAACTTTTTTTGGCATATTTGGGCTCTGCCGAGAGTCCTGACATGTTTTTAGAACGTTTACCGGCCCTCCTTGGCCCAAAAGTGTGTTTTGACCGTTTTTGAAATTTTGAAAAAAAGCGTAAGTACCCCCCCTTACAAAAAAGTCAAAAATGGACTTTTCTCAAAAGTCAAATTTTTGGGCATATTTGGGCTCTGCCGAGAGTCCTGACATGTTTTTAGAACGTTTCCTGGCGCTCCTTGGCCCAAAAGTGTTTTTTGACCGTTTTTGAAATTTTGAAAAAAAGCGTAAGTACCCCCCCTTACAAAAAAGTCAAAAATGGACTTTTCTCAAAAGTCAACTTTTTGGGCATATTTGGGCTCTGCCGAGAGTCCTGACATGTTTTTAGAACGTTTCCTGGCGCTCCTTGGCCCAAAAGTGTTTTTTGACCGTTTTTGAAATTTTGAAAAAAAGCGTAAGTACCCCCCCTTACAAAAAAGTCAAAAATTGACTTTTCTCAAAAGTCAACTTTTTGGGCATATTTGGGCTCTGCCGAGAGTCCTGACATGTTTTTAGAAAGTTTCCCGGCGCTCCTTGGCACAAACATTTTTTTTGACCGTTTTTGAAATTTTGAAAAATGCGTAAGCACACCCCCCCCCCTTAAAAAAAAGTCAAAAACTGACTTTTCTCAAAAGTCATTTTTTGTTGGCATATTTGGGCTTTGCCAAGAGTCCTGACATGTTTTTGGAACGTTTCCCGGCGCTCCTAGGCTCAAAAGTGATTTTTGACGGTTTTTGAAATTTTGAAAAATGCGAAAGCACCCCCCCCTTACAAAAAAGTCAAAAATGGACTTTTCTCAAAAGTCAACTGTTTTAGCCGATTTGGGTTGTGCCGAGAGTCCTGACATGTTTTTAGAACGTTTCCTGGCGCTCCTTGGCGAAAATATGATTTTTGACCGTTTTTGAAATTTTAAAAAATGCGTAAGTACCCCCCCTTACAAAAAAGTCAAAAATTGACTTTTCTCAAAAGTCAACTGTTTTGGCCTATTTGGGCTGTGCCGAGAGTCCTGACATGTTTTTAGAACGTTTCCTGGCGCTCCTTGGCGAAAAAATGATTTTTGACCGTTTTTGAAATTTTGAAAAATGCGAAAGCACCCCCCCTTACAAAAAAGTCAAAAATGGACTTTTCTCAAAAGTCAACTGTTTTGGCCTATTTGGGCTGTGCCGAGAGTCCTGACATGTTTTTAGAACGTTTCCTGGCGCTCCTTGGCGAAAAAAATGATTTTTGACCGTTTTTGAAATTTTGAAAAATGCGTAAGTACCCCCCCTTACAAAAAAGTCAAAAATGGACTTTTCTCAAAAGTCAACTGTTTTGGCCGATATGGGCTGTGCCGAGAGTCCTGACATGTTTTTAGAACGTTTCCTGGCGCTCCTTGGCCCAAAAGTGTTTTTTGACCGTTTTTGAAATTTTGAAAAAAAAGCGTAAGTACCCCCCCCTTACAAAAAAGTCAAAAATTGACTTTTCTCAAAAGTCAACTGTTTTGGCCTATTTGGGCTGTGCCAAGAGTCCTGACATGTTTTTAGAACGTTTCCTGGCGCTCCTTGGCCCAAAAGTGTTTTTTGACCGTTTTTGAAATTTTGAAAAAAAGCGTAAGTACCCCCCCTTACAAAAAAGTCAAAAATTGACTTTTCTCAAAAGTCAACTGTTTTGGCCTATTTGGGCTGTGCCGAGAGTCCTGACATGTTTTTAGAACGTTTCCTGGCGCTCCTTGGCGAAAAAATGATTTTTGACCGTTTTTGAAATTTTGAAAAATGCGAAAGCACCCCCCCTTACAAAAAAGTCAAAAATGGACTTTTCTCAAAAGTCAACTGTTTTGGCCTATTTGGGCTGTGCCGAGAGTCCTGACATGTTTTTAGAACGTTTCCTGGCGCTCCTTGGCGAAAAAAATGATTTTTGACCGTTTTTGAAATTTTGAAAAATGCGTAAGTACCCCCCCTTACAAAAAAGTCAAAAATGGACTTTTCTCAAAAGTCAACTGTTTTGGCCGATATGGGCTGTGCCGAGAGTCCTGACATGTTTTTAGAACGTTTCCTGGCGCTCCTTGGCCCAAAAGTGTTTTTTGACCGTTTTTGAAATTTTGAAAAAAAAGCGTAAGTACCCCCCCTTACAAAAAAGTCAAAAATTGACTTTTCTCAAAAGTCAACTGTTTTGGCCTATTTGGGCTGTGCCAAGAGTCCTGACATGTTTTTAGAACGTTTCCTGGCGCTCCTTGGCCCAAAAGTGTTTTTTGACCGTTTTTGAAATTTTGAAAAAAAGCGTAAGTACCCCCCCTTACAAAAAAGTCAAAAATTGACTTTTCTCAAAAGTCAACTTTTTGGGCATATTTGGGCTCTGCCGAGAGTCCTGACATGTTTTTAGAACGTTTCCCGGCGCTCCTTGGCACAAACATTTTTTTTGACCGTTTTTGAAATTTTGAAAAATGCGTAAGTACCCCCCCTTACAAAAAAGTCAAAAATTGACTTTTCTCAAAAGTCAACTTTTTTGGCATATTTGGGCTCTGCCGAGAGTCCTGACATGTTTTTAGAACGTTTCCTGGCGCTCCTTGGCGAAAAAATGATTTTTGACCGTTTTTGAAATTTTGAAAAAAAGCGTAAGTACCCCCCCTTACAAAAAAGTCAAAAATGGACTTTTCTCAAAAGTCAAATTTTTGGGCATATTTGGGCTCTGCCGAGAGTCCTGACATGTTTTTAGAACGTTTCCTGGCGCTCCTTGGCGAAAAAATGATTTTTGACCGTTTTTGAAATTTTTAAAAAATGCGTAAGTACCCCCCCTTACAAAAAAGTCAAAAATGGACTTTTCTCAAAAGTCAAATTTTTGGGCATATTTGGGCTCTGCCGAGAGTCCTGACATGTTTTTAGAACGTTTCCTGGCGCTCCTTGGCCCAAAAGTGTTTTTTGACCGTTTTTGAAATTTTGAAAAAAAGCGTAAGTACCCCCCCTTACAAAAAAATCAAAAATGGACTTTTCTCAAAAGTCAACTTTTTGGGCATATTTGGGCTCTGCCGAGAGTCCTGACATGTTTTTAGAACGTTTCCTGGCGCTCCTTGGCACAAACATTTTTTTTGACCGTTTTTGAAATTTTGAAAAATGCGTAAGCACCCCCCCCCCCCCCTTAAAAAAAAGTCAAAAACTGACTTTTCTCAAAAGTCATTTTTTTTGGCATATTTGGGCTTTGCCAAGAGTCCTGACATGTTTTTGGAACGTTTCCCGGCGCTCCTAGGCTCAAAAGTGATTTTTGACCGTTTTTGAAATTTTGAAAAATGCGAAAGCACCCCCCCTTACAAAAAAGTCAAAAATGGACTTTTCTCAAAAGTCAACTGTTTTGGCCTATTTGGGCTGTGCCGAGAGTCCTGACATGTTTTTAGAACGTTTCCTGGCGCTCCTTGGCGAAAAAATGATTTTTGACCGTTTTTGAAATTTTGAAAAATGCGTAAGTACCCCCCCTTACAAAAAAGTCAAAAATGGACTTTTCTCAAAAGTCAACTGTTTTGGCCTATTTGGGCTGTGCCGAGAGTCCTGACATGTTTTTAGAACGTTTCCTGGCGCTCCTTGGCGAAAAAATGATTTTTGACCGTTTTTGAAATTTTGAAAAATGCGTAAGTACCCCCCCTTACAAAAAAGTCAAAAATGGACTTTTCTCAAAAGTCAACTGTTTTGGCCTATTTGGGCTGTGCCGAGAGTCCTGACATGTTTTTAGAACGTTTCCTGGCGCTCCTTGGCCCAAAAGTGTTTTTTGACCGTTTTTGAAATTTTGAAAAAAAGCGAAAGTACCCCCCCTTACAAAAAAGTCAAAAATGGACTTTTCTCAAAAGTCAACTTTTTGGGCATATTTGGGCTCTGCCGAGAGTCCTGACATGTTTTTAGAACGTTTCCCGGCGCTCCTTGGCACAAACATTTTTTTTGACCGTTTTTGAAATTTTGAAAAATGCGTAAGTACCCCCCCTTACAAAAAAGTCAAAAATTGACTTTTCTCAAAAGTCAACTTTTTTGGCATATTTGGGCTCTGCCGAGAGTCCTGACATGTTTTTAGAACGTTTCCTGGCGCTCCTTGGCCCAAAAGTGTTTTTTGACCGTTTTTGAAATTTTGAAAAAAAGCGTAAGTACCCCCCCTTACAAAAAAGTCAAAAATGGACTTTTCTCAAAAGTCAACTTTTTGGGCATATTTGGGCTCTGCCGAGAGTCCTGACATGTTTTTAGAACGTTTCCTGGCGCTCCTTGGCCCAAAAGTGTTTTTTGACCGTTTTTGAAATTTTGAAAAATGCGTAAGCACCCCCCCCCCTTAAAAAAAAGTCAAAAACTGACTTTTCTCAAAAGTCATTTTTTGTTGGCATATTTGGGCTTTGCCAAGAGTCCTGACATGTTTTTGGAACGTTTCCCGGCGCTCCTAGGCTCAAAAGTGATTTTTGACCGTTTTTGAAATTTTGAAAAATGCGAAAGCACCCCCCCTTACAAAAAAGTCAAAAATGGACTTTTCTCAAAAGTCAACTGTTTTGGCCTATTTGGGCTGTGCCGAGAGTCCTGACATGTTTTTAGAACGTTTCCTGGCGCTCCTTGGCGAAAAAATGATTTTTGACCGTTTTTGAAATTTTGAAAAATGCGTAAGTACCCCCCCTTACAAAAAAGTCAAAAATGGACTTTTCTCAAAAGACAACTGTTTTGGCCTATTTGGGCTGTGCCGAGAGTCCTGACATGTTTTTAGAACGTTTCCTGGCGCTCCTTGGCGAAAATATGATTTTTGACCGTTTTTGAAATTTTGAAAAAAAGCCTAAGTACCCCCCCTTACAAAAAAGTCAAAAATTGACTTTTCTCAAAAGTCAACTGTTTTGGCCTATTTGGGCTGTGCCGAGAGTCCTGACATGTTTTTAGAACGTTTCCTGGCGCTCCTTGGCCCAAAAGTGTTTTTTGACCGTTTTTGAAATTTTGAAAAAAAGCGTAAGTACCCCCCCTTACAAAAAAGTCAAAAATTGACTTTTCTCAAAAGTCAACTTTTTGGGCATATTTGGGCTCTGCCGAGAGTCCTGACATGTTTTTAGAACGTTTCCCGGCGCTCCTTGGCACAAACATTTTTTTTGACCGTTTTTGAAATTTTGAAAAATGCGTAAGTACCCCCCCTTACAAAAAAGTCAAAAATTGACTTTTCTCAAAAGTCAACTTTTTTGGCATATTTGGGCTCTGCCGAGAGTCCTGACATGTTTTTAGAACGTTTCCTGGCGCTCCTTGGCGAAAAAATGATTTTTGACCGTTTTTGAAATTTTGAAAAAAAGCGTAAGTACCCCCCCTTACAAAAAAGTCAAAAATGGACTTTTCTCAAAAGTCAAATTTTTGGGCATATTTGGGCTCTGCCGAGAGTCCTGACATGTTTTTAGAAAGTTTCCTGGCGCTCCTTGGCGAAAAAATGATTTTTGACCGTTTTTGAAATTTTTAAAAAATGCGTAAGTACCCCCCCTTACAAAAAAGTCAAAAATTGACTTTTCTCAAAAGTCAACTTTTTTTGGCATATTTGGGCTCTGCCGAGAGTCCTGACATGTTTTTAGAACGTTTACCGGCCCTCCTTGGCCCAAAAGTGTGTTTTGACCGTTTTTGAAATTTTGAAAAAAAGCGTAAGTACCCCCCCTTACAAAAAAGTCAAAAATGGACTTTTCTCAAAAGTCAAATTTTTGGGCATATTTGGGCTCTGCCGAGAGTCCTGACATGTTTTTAGAACGTTTCCTGGCGCTCCTTGGCCCAAAAGTGTTTTTTGACCGTTTTTGAAATTTTGAAAAAAAGCGTAAGTACCCCCCCTTACAAAAAAGTCAAAAATGGACTTTTCTCAAAAGTCAACTTTTTGGGCATATTTGGGCTCTGCCGAGAGTCCTGACATGTTTTTAGAACGTTTCCTGGCGCTCCTTGGCCCAAAAGTGTTTTTTGACCGTTTTTGAAATTTTGAAAAAAAGCGTAAGTACCCCCCCTTACAAAAAAGTCAAAAATTGACTTTTCTCAAAAGTCAACTTTTTGGGCATATTTGGGCTCTGCCGAGAGTCCTGACATGTTTTTAGAAAGTTTCCCGGCGCTCCTTGGCACAAACATTTTTTTTGACCGTTTTTGAAATTTTGAAAAATGCGTAAGCACACCCCCCCCCCTTAAAAAAAAGTCAAAAACTGACTTTTCTCAAAAGTCATTTTTTGTTGGCATATTTGGGCTTTGCCAAGAGTCCTGACATGTTTTTGGAACGTTTCCCGGCGCTCCTAGGCTCAAAAGTGATTTTTGACGGTTTTTGAAATTTTGAAAAATGCGAAAGCACCCCCCCCTTACAAAAAAGTCAAAAATGGACTTTTCTCAAAAGTCAACTGTTTTAGCCGATTTGGGTTGTGCCGAGAGTCCTGACATGTTTTTAGAACGTTTCCTGGCGCTCCTTGGCGAAAATATGATTTTTGACCGTTTTTGAAATTTTGAAAAATGCGTAAGTACCCCCCCTTACAAAAAAGTCAAAAATTGACTTTTCTCAAAAGTCAACTGTTTTGGCCTATTTGGGCTGTGCCGAGAGTCCTGACATGTTTTTAGAACGTTTCCTGGCGCTCCTTGGCGAAAAAATGATTTTTGACCGTTTTTGAAATTTTGAAAAATGCGTAAGTACCCCCCCTTACAAAAAAGTCAAAAATTGACTTTTCTCAAAAGTCAACTTTTGGGCATATTTGGGCTCTGCCGAGAGTCCTGACATGTTTTTAGAACGTTTCCTGGCGCTCCTTGGCCCAAAAGTGTTTTTTGACCGTTCTTGAAATTTTGAAAAAAAGCGTAAGTACCCCCCCTTACAAAAAAGTCAAAAATTGACTTTTCTCAAAAGTCAACTGTTTTGGCCTATTTGGGCTGTGCCGAGAGTCCTGACATGTTTTTAGAACGTTTCCTGGCGCTCCTTGGCGAAAAAATGATTTTTGACCGTTTTTGAAATTTTGAAAAATGCGAAAGCACCCCCCCTTACAAAAAAGTCAAAAATGGACTTTTCTCAAAAGTCAACTGTTTTGGCCTATTTGGGCTGTGCCGAGAGTCCTGACATGTTTTTAGAACGTTTCCTGGCGCTCCTTGGCGAAAAAAATGATTTTTGACCGTTTTTGAAATTTTGAAAAATGCGTAAGTACCCCCCCTTACAAAAAAGTCAAAAATGGACTTTTCTCAAAAGTCAACTGTTTTGGCCGATATGGGCTGTGCCGAGAGTCCTGACATGTTTTTAGAACGTTTCCTGGCGCTCCTTGGCCCAAAAGTGTTTTTTGACCGTTTTTGAAATTTTGAAAAAAAAGCGTAAGTACCCCCCCTTACAAAAAAGTCAAAAATTGACTTTTCTCAAAAGTCAACTGTTTTGGCCTATTTGGGCTGTGCCAAGAGTCCTGACATGTTTTTAGAACGTTTCCTGGCGCTCCTTGGCCCAAAAGTGTTTTTTGACCGTTTTTGAAATTTTGAAAAAAAGCGTAAGTACCCCCCCTTACAAAAAAGTCAAAAATTGACTTTTTTCAAAAGTCAACTTTTTGGGCATATTTGGGCTCTGCCGAGAGTCCTGACATGTTTTTAGAACGTTTCCTGGCGCTCCTTGGCACAAACATTTTTTTTGACCGTTTTTGAAATTTTGAAAAATGCGTAAGTACCCCCCCTTACAAAAAAGTCAAAAATTGACTTTTCTCAAAAGTCAACTTTTTTGGCATATTTGGGCTCTGCCGAGAGTCCTGACATGTTTTTAGAACGTTTCCTGGCGCTCCTTGGCGAAAAAATGATTTTTGACCGTTTTTGAAATTTTGAAAAAAAGCGTAAGTACCCCCCCTTACAAAAAAGTCAAAAATGGACTTTTCTCAAAAGTCAAATTTTTGGGCATATTTGGGCTCTGCCGAGAGTCCTGACATGTTTTTAGAACGTTTCCTAGCGCTCCTTGGCGAAAAAATGATTTTTGACCGTTTTTGAAATTTTTAAAAAATGCGTAAGTACCCCCCCTTACAAAAAAGTCAAAAATGGACTTTTCTCAAAAGTCAAATTTTTGGGCATATTTGGGCTCTGCCGAGAGTCCTGACATGTTTTTAGAACGTTTCCTGGCGCTCCTTGGCCCAAAAGTGTTTTTTGACCGTTTTTGAAATTTTGAAAAAAAGCGTAAGTACCCCCCCTTACAAAAAAATCAAAAATTGACTTTTCTCAAAAGTCAACTTTTTGGGCATATTTGGGCTCTGCCGAGAGTCCTGACATGTTTTTAGAACGTTTCCTGGCGCTCCTTGGCACAAACATTTTTTTTGACCGTTTTTGAAATTTTGAAAAATGCGTAAGCACCCCCCCCTTCCTTAAAAAAAAGTCAAAAACTGACTTTTCTCAAAAGTCATTTTTTTTGGCATATTTGGGCTTTGCCAAGAGTCCTGACATGTTTTTGGAACGTTTCCCGGCGCTCCTAGGCTCAAAAGTGATTTTTGACCGTTTTTGAAATTTTGAAAAATGCGAAAGCACCCCCCCTTACAAAAAAGTCAAAAATGGACTTTTCTCAAAAGTCAACTGTTTTGGCCTATTTGGGCTGTGCCGAGAGTCCTGACATGTTTTTAGAACGTTTCCTGGCGCTCCTTGGCGAAAAAATGATTTTTGACCGTTTTTGAAATTTTGAAAAATGCGTAAGTACCCCCCCTTACAAAAAAGTCAAAAATGTACTTTTCTCAAAAGTCAACTGTTTTGGCCTATTTGGGCTGTGCCGAGAGTCCTGACATGTTTTTAGAACGTTTCCTGGCGCTCCTTGGCGAAAAAATGATTTTTGACCGTTTTTGAAATTTTGAAAAATGCGTAAGTACCCCCCCTTACAAAAAAGTCAAAAATGGACTTTTCTCAAAAGTCAACTGTTTTGGCCTATTTGGGCTGTGCCGAGAGTCCTGACATGTTTTTAGAACGTTTCCTGGCGCTCCTTGGCCCAAAAGTGTTTTTTGACCGTTTTTGAAATTTTGAAAAAAAGCGAAAGTACCCCCCCTTACAAAAAAGTCAAAAATGGACTTTTCTCAAAAGTCAACTTTTTGGGCATATTTGGGCTCTGCCGAGAGTCCTGACATGTTTTTAGAACGTTTCCCGGCGCTCCTTGGCACAAACATTTTTTTTGACCGTTTTTGAAATTTTGAAAAATGCGTAAGTACCCCCCCTTACAAAAAAGTCAAAAATTGACTTTTCTCAAAAGTCAACTTTTTTGGCATATTTGGGCTCTGCCGAGAGTCCTGACATGTTTTTAGAACGTTTCCTGGCGCTCCTTGGCCCAAAAGTGTTTTTTGACCGTTTTTGAAATTTTGAAAAAAAGCGTAAGTACCCCCCCTTACAAAAAAGTCAAAAATGGACTTTTCTCAAAAGTCAACTTTTTGGGCATATTTGGGCTCTGCCGAGAGTCCTGACATGTTTTTAGAACGTTTCCTGGCGCTCCTTGGCCCAAAAGTGTTTTTTGACCGTTTTTGAAATTTTGAAAAAAAGCGTAAGTACCCCCCCTTACAAAAAAGTCAAAAATTGACTTTTCTCAAAAGTCAACTTTTTGGGCATATTTGGGCTCTGCCGAGAGTCCTGACATGTTTTTAGAAAGTTTCCCGGCGCTCCTTGGCACAAACATTTTTTTTGACCGTTTTTGAAATTTTGAAAAATGCGTAAGCACCCCCCCCCCCCCTTAAAAAAAAGTCAAAAACTGACTTTTCTCAAAAGTCATTTTTTGTTGGCATATTTGGGCTTTGCCAAGAGTCCTGACATGTTTTTGGAACGTTTCCCGGCGCTCCTAGGCTCAAAAGTGATTTTTGACCGTTTTTGAAATTTTGAAAAATGCGAAAGCACCCCCCCTTACAAAAAAGTCAAAAATGGACTTTTCTCAAAAGTCAACTGTTTTGGCCTATTTGGGCTGTGCCGAGAGTCCTGACATGTTTTTAGAACGTTTCCTGGCGCTCCTTGGCGAAAAAATGATTTTTGACCGTTTTTGAAATTTTGAAAAATGCGTAAGTACCCCCCCTTACAAAAAAGTCAAAAATGGACTTTTCTCAAAAGACAACTGTTTTGGCCTATTTGGGCTGTGCCGAGAGTCCTGACATGTTTTTAGAACGTTTCCTGGCGCTCCTTGGCGAAAATATGATTTTTGACCGTTTTTGAAATTTTGAAAAAAAGCCTAAGTACCCCCCCTTACAAAAAAGTCAAAAATTGACTTTTCTCAAAAGTCAACTGTTTTGGCCTATTTGGGCTGTGCCGAGAGTCCTGACATGTTTTTAGAACGTTTCCTGGCGCTCCTTGGCCCAAAAGTGTTTTTTGACCGTTTTTGAAATTTTGAAAAAAAGCGAAAGTACCCCCCCTTACAAAAAAGTCAAAAATGGACTTTTCTCAAAAGTCAACTTTTTGGGCATATTTGGGCTCTGCCGAGAGTCCTGACATGTTTTTAGAACGTTTCCTGGCGCTCCTTGGCGAAAAAATGATTTTTGACCGTTTTTGAAATTTTGAAAAATGCGTAAGTACCCCCCCTTACAAAAAAGTCAAAAATTGACTTTTCTCAAAAGTCAACTTTTTGGGCATATTTGGGCTCTGCCGAGAGTCCTGACATGTTTTTAGAACGTTTCCTGGCGCTCCTTGGCGAAAAAAATGATTTTTGACCGTTTTTGAAATTTTGAAAAATGCGTAAGTTCCCCCCCTTACAAAAAAGTCAAAAATGGACTTTTCTCAAAAGTCAACTGTTTTGGCCGATTTGGGCTGTGCCGAGAGTCCTGACATGTTTTTAGAACGTTTCCTGGCGCTCCTTGGCCCAAAAGTGTTTTTTGACCGTTTTTGAAATTTTGAAAAAAAAAGCGTAAGTACCCCCCCTTACAAAAAAGTCAAAAATTGACTTTTCTCAAAAGTCAACTGTTTTGGCCTATTTGGGCTGTGCCGAGAGTCCTGACATGTTTTTAGAACGTTTCCTGGCGCTCCTTGGCCCAAAAGTGTTTTTTGACCGTTTTTGAAATTTTGAAAAAAAGCGTAAGTACCCCCCCTTACAAAAAAGTCAAAAATTGACTTTTCTCAAAAGTCAACTTTTTGGGCATATTTGGGCTCTGCCGAGAGTCCTGACATGTTTTTAGAACGTTTCCCGGCGCTCCTTGGCACAAACATTTTTTTTGACCGTTTTTGAAATTTTGAAAAATGCGTAAGTACCCCCCCTTACAAAAAAGTCAAAAATGGACTTTTCTCAAAAGTCAAATTTTTGGGCATATTTGGGCTTTGCCGAGAGTCCTGACATGTTTTTAGAACGTTTCCTGGCGCTCCTAGGCGAAAAAATGATTTTTGACCGTTTTTGAAATTTTGAAAAAAAAGTGTAAGTACCCCCCCTTACAAAAAAGTCAAAAATGGACTTTTCTCAAAAGTCAAATTTTTGGGCATATTTGGGCTCTGCCGAGAGTCCTGACATGTTTTTAGAACGTTTCCTGGCGCTCCTTGGCCCAAAAGTGTTTTTTGACCGTTTTTGAAATTTTGAAAAATGCGTAAGTACCCCCCCTTACAAAAAAGTCAAAAATGGACTTTTCTCAAAAGTCAACTTTTTGGGCATATTTGGGCTCTGCCGAGAGTCCTGACATGTTTTTAGAACGTTTACCGGCCCTCCTTGGCCCAAAAGTGTGTTTTGACCGTTTTTGAAATTTAAAAAAAAAGCGTAAGTACCCCCCCTTACAAAAAAGTCAAAAATGGACTTTTCTCAAAAGTCAAATTTTTGGGCATATTTGGGCTCTGCCGAGAGTCCTGACATGTTTTTAGAACGTTTCCTGGCGCTCCTTGGCCCAAAAGTGTTTTTTGACCGTTTTTGAAATTTTGAAAAAAAGCGTAAGTACCCCCCCTTACAAAAAAGTCAAAAATGGACTTTTCTCAAAAGTCAACTTTTTGGGCATATTTGGGCTCTGCCGAGAGTCCTGACATGTTTTTAGAACGTTTCCTGGCGCTCCTTGGCGAAAAAATGATTTTTGACCGTTTTGATATTTTGAAAAATGCGTAAGTACCCCCCCTTACAAAAAAGTCAAAAATGGAATTTTCTCAAAAGTCAACTTTTTTGGCCTATTTGGGCTGTGCCGAGAGTCCTGACATGTTTTTAGAACGTTTCCTGGCGCTCCTTGGCGAAAAAATGATTTTTGACCGTTTTTGAAATTTTGAAAAAAAGCGTAAGTGCCCCCCCTTACAAAAAAAGTCAAAAATTGACTTTTCTCAAAAGTCAAATTTTTGGGCATATTTGGGCTGTGCCGAGAGTCCTGACATGTTTTTAGAACGTTTCCTGGCGCTCCTTGGCCCAAAAGTGTTTTTTGACCGTTTTTGAAAATTTGAAAAAAAGCGTAAGTACCCCCCCCCCCCCACCCCTTACAAAAAAGTCAAAAATTGACTTTTCTCAAAAGTCAACTTTTTGGGCATATTTGGGCTCTGCCGAGAGTCCTGACATGTTTTTAGAACGTTTCCCGGCGCTCCTTGGCACAAACATTTTTTTTGACCGTTTTTGAAATTTTGAAAAATGCGTAAGCAACCCCCCCCCCCCCTTAAAAAAAAGTCAAAAACTGACTTCTCTCAAAAGTCATTTTTTTTGGCATATTTGGGCTTTGCCAAGAGTCCTGACATGTTTTTGGAACGTTTCCCGGCGCTCCTAGGCTCAAAAGTGATTTTTGACCGTTTTTGAAATTTTGAAAAATGCGTAAGTACCCCACCTTACAAAAAAGTCAAAAATGGACTTTTCTCAAAAGTCAACTGTTTTGGCCGATTTGGGCTGTGCCGAGAGTCCTGACATGTTTTTAGAACGTTTCCTGGCGCTCCTTGGCGAAAATATGATTTTTGACCGTTTTTGAAATTTTGAAAAATGCGTAAGTACCCCCCCTTACAAAAAAGTCAAAAATTGACTTTTCTCAAAAGTCAACTGTTTTGGCCTATTTGGGCTGTGCCGAGAGTCCTGACATGTTTTTAGAACGTTTCCTGGCGCTCCTTGGTGAAAAAATGATTTTTGACCGTTTTTGAAATTTTGAAAAATGCGTAAGTACCCCCCCTTACAAAAAAGTCAAAAATTGACTTTTCTCAAAAGTCAACTTTTTGGGCATATTTGGGCTCTGCCGAGAGTCCTGACATGTTTTTAAAACGTTTCCTGGCGCTCCTTGGCCCAAAAGTGTTTTTTGACCGTTTTTGAAATTTTGAAAAAAAGCGTAAGTACCCCCCCTTACAAAAAAGTCAAAAATTGACTTTTCTCAAAAGTCAACTGTTTTGGCCTATTTGGGCTGTGCCGAGAGTCCTGACATGTTTTTAGAACGTTTCCTGGCGCTCCTTGGCGAAAAAATGATTTTTGACCGTTTTTGAAATTTTGAAAAATGCGTAAGTACCCCCCCTTACAAAAAAGTCATAAATATACTTTTCTCAAAAGTCAACTTTTTTGGCATATTTGGGCTGTGCCGAGAGTCTTGACATGTTTTTAGAACGTTTCCCGGCGCTCCTAGGCTCAAAAGTGATTTTTGACCGTTTTTGAAATTTTGAAAAATGCAAAAGCACCCCCCCTTACAAAAAAGTCAAAAATGGACTTTTCTCAAAAGTCAACTGTTTTGGCCTATTTGGGCTGTGCCGAGAGTCCTGACATGTTTTTAGAACGTTTCCTGGCGCTCCTTGGCGAAAAAATGATTTTTGACCGTTTTTGAAATTTTGAAAAATGCGTAAGTACCCCCCCTTACAAAAAAGTCAAAAATGGACTTTTCTCAAAAGACAACTGTTTTGGCCTATTTGGGCTGTGCCGAGAGTCCTGACATGTTTTTAGAACGTTTCCTGGCGCTCCTTGGCGAAAATATGATTTTTGACCGTTTTTGAAATTTTGAAAAAAAGCCTAAGTACCCCCCCTTACAAAAAAGTCAAAAATTGACTTTTCTCAAAAGTCAACTGTTTTGGCCTATTTGGGCTGTGCCGAGAGTCCTGACATGTTTTTAGAACGTTTCCTGGCGCTCCTTGGCCCAAAAGTGTTTTTTGACCGTTTTTGAAATTTTGAAAAAAAGCGAAAGTACCCCCCCTTACAAAAAAGTCAAAAATGGACTTTTCTCAAAAGTCAACTTTTTGGGCATATTTGGGCTGTGCCGAGAGTCCTGACATGTTTTTAGAACGTTTCCTGGCGCTCCTTGGCCCAAAAGTGTTTTTTGACCGTTTTTGAAATTTTGAAAAAAAGCGTAAGTACCCCCCCTTACAAAAAAGTCAAAAATTGACTTTTCTCAAAAGTCAACTTTTTGGGCATATTTGGGCTCTGCCGAGAGTCCTGACATGTTTTTAGAAAGTTTCCTGGCGCTCCTTGGCCCAAAAGTTCTTTTTGACCGTTTTTGAAATTTTGAAAAAAAGCGTAAGTACCCCCCCCTTACAAAAAAGTCAAAAATTGACTTTTCTCAAAAGTCAACTTTTTGGGCATATTTGGGCTCTGCCGAGAGTCCTGACATGTTTTTAGAACGTTTCCTGGCGCTCCTTGGCGAAAAAATGATTTTTGACCGTTTTGATATTTTGAAAAATGCGTAAGTACCCCCCCTTACAAAAAAGTCAAAAATGGAATTTTCTCAAAAGTCAACTGTTTTGGCCTATTTGGGCTGTGCCGAGAGTCCTGACATGTTTTTAGAACGTTTCCTGGCGCTCCTTGGCGAAAATATGATTTTTGACCGTTTTTGAAATTTTGAAAAAAAGCCTAAGTACCCCCCCTTACAAAAAAGTCAAAAATTGACTTTTCTCAAAAGTCAACTGTTTTGGCCTATTTGGGCTGTGCCGAGAGTCCTGACATGTTTTTAGAACGTTTCCTGGCGCTCCTTGGCCCAAAAGTGTTTTTTGACCGTTTTTGAAATTTTGAAAAAAAGCGAAAGTACCCCCCCTTACAAAAAAGTCAAAAATGGACTTTTCTCAAAAGTCAACTTTTTGGGCATATTTGGGCTCTGCCGAGAGTCCTGACATGTTTTTAGAACGTTTCCCGGCGCTCCTTGGCACAAACATTTTTTTTGACCGTTTTTGAAATTTTGAAAAATGCGTAAGTACCCCCCCTTACAAAAAAGTCAAAAATTGACTTTTCTCAAAAGTCAACTTTTTTGGCATATTTGGGCTCTGCCGAGAGTCCTGACATGTTTTTAGAACGTTTACCGGCCCTCCTTGGCCCAAAAGTGTGTTTTGACCGTTTTTGAAATAAAAAAAAAAAGCGTAAGTACCCCCCCTTACAAAAAAGTCAAAAATGGAATTTTCTCAAAAGTCAACTGTTTTGGCCTATTTGGGCTGTGCCGAGAGTCCTGACATGTTTTTAGAACGTTTCCTGGCGCTCCTTGGCGAAAAAATGATTTTTGACCGTTTTTGAAATTTTGAAAAAAAGCGTAAGTGCCCCCCCTTACAAAAAAAGTCAAAAATGGACTTTTCTCAAAAGTCAAATTTTTGGGCATATTTGGGCTCTGCCGAGAGTCCTGACATGTTTTTAGAACGTTTCCTGGCGCTCCTTGGCCCAAAAGTGTTTTTTGACCGTTTTTGAAATTTTGAAAAATGCGTAAGTACCCCCCCTTACAAAAAAGTCAAAAATGGACTTTTCTCAAAAGTCAACTTTTTGGGCATATTTGGGCTCTGCCGAGAGTCCTGACATGTTTTTAGAACGTTTCCCGGCGCTCCTTGGCCCAAAAGTGTTTTTTGACCGTTTTTGAAATTTTGAAAAATGCGTAAGTACCCCCCCTTACAAAAAAGTCAAAAATGGACTTTTCTCAAAAGTCAACTGTTTTGGCCTATTTGGGCTCTGCCGAGAGTCCTGACATGTTTTTAGAACGTTTCCTGGCGCTCCTTGGCGAAAAAATGATTTTTGACCGTTTTTGAAATTTTGAAAAATGCGTAAGCACCCCCCCTTACAAAAAAGTCAAAAATGGACTTTTCTCAAAAGTCAACTGTTTTGGCCTATTTGGGCTGTGCCGAGAGTCCTGACATGTTTTTAGAACGTTTCCTGGCGCTCCTTGGCGAAAAAATGATTTTTGACCGTTTTTGAAATTTTGAAAAATGCGTAAGCACCCCCCCTTACAAAAAAGTCAAAAATGGACTTTTCTCAAAAGTCAACTTTTTGGGCATATTTGGGCTCTGCCGAGAGTCCTGACATGTTTTTAGAACGTTTCCCGGCGCTCCTTGGCCCAAAAGTGTTTTTTGACCGTTTTTGAAATTTTGAAAAATGCGTAAGTACCCCCCCTTACAAAAAAGTCAAAAATGGACTTTTCTCAAAAGTCAACTGTTTTGGCCTATTTGGGCTGTGCCGAGAGTCCTGACATGTTTTTAGAACGTTTCCTGGCGCTCCTTGGCGAAAAAATGATTTTTGACCGTTTTTGAAATTTTGAAAAATGCGTAAGCACCCCCCCTTACAAAAAAGTCAAAAATGGACTTTTCTCAAAAGTCAACTGTTTTGGCCTATTTGGGCTGTGCCGAGAGTCCTGACATGTTTTTAGAACGTTTCCTGGCGCTCCTTGGCGAAAAAATGATTTTTGACCGTTTTTGAAATTTTGAAAAATGCGTAAGTACCCCCCCTTACAAAAAAGTCAAAAATGGACTTTTCTCAAAAGACAACTGTTTTGGCCTATTTGGGCTATGCCGAGAGTCCTGACATGTTTTTAGAACGTTTCCTGGCGCTCCTTGGCGAAAATATGATTTTTGACCGTTTTTGAAATTTTGAAAAAAAGCCTAAGTACCCCCCCTTACAAAAAAGTCAAAAATTGACTTTTCTCAAAAGTCAACTGTTTTGGCCTATTTGGGCTGTGCCGAGAGTCCTGACATGTTTTTAGAACGTTTCCTGGCGCTCCTTGGCCCAAAAGTGTTTTTTGACCGTTTTTGAAATTTTGAAAAAAAGCGAAAGTACCCCCCCTTACAAAAAAGTCAAAAATGGACTTTTCTCAAAAGTCAACTTTTTGGGCATATTTGGGCTCTGCCGAGAGTCCTGACATGTTTTTAGAACGTTTCCTGGCGCTCCTTGGCCCAAAAGTGTTTTTTGACCGTTTTTGAAATTTTGAAAAATGCGTAAGTACCCCCCCTTACAAAAAAGTCAAAAATGGACTTTTCTCAAAAGTCAACTTTTTGGGCATATTTGGGCTCTGCCGAGAGTCCTGACATGTTTTTAGAACGTTTCCCGGCGCTCCTTGGCCCAAAAGTGTTTTTTGACCGTTTTTGAAATTTGAAATATGCGTAAGTACCCCCCCTTACAAAAAAGTCAAAAATGGACTTTTCTCAAAAGTCAACTGTTTTGGCCTATTTGGGCTGTGCCGAGAGTCCTGACATGTTTTTAGAACGTTTCCTGGCGCTCCTTGGCGAAAAAATGATTTTTGACCGTTTTTGAAATTTTGAAAAATGCGTAAGTACCCCCCCTTACAAAAAAGTCAAAAATGGACTTTTCTCAAAAGACAACTGTTTTGGCCTATTTGGGCTGTGCCGAGAGTCCTGACATGTTTTTAGAACGTTTCCTGGCGCTCCTTGGCGAAAATATGATTTTTGACCGTTTTTGAAATTTTGAAAAAAAGCCTAAGTACCCCCCCTTACAAAAAAGTCAAAAATTGACTTTTCTCAAAAGTCAACTGTTTTGGCCTATTTGGGCTGTGCCGAGAGTCCTGACATGTTTTTAGAACGTTTCCTGGCGCTCCTTGGCCCAAAAGTGTTTTTTGACCGTTTTTGAAATTTTGAAAAAAAGCGTAAGTACCCCCCCTTACAAAAAAGTCAAAAATGGACTTTTCTCAAAAGTCAACTTTTTGGGCATATTTGGGCTCTGCCGAGAGTCCTGACATGTTTTTAGAAAGTTTCCTGGCGCTCCTTGGCCCAAAAGTTCTTTTTGACCGTTTTTGAAATTTTGAAAAAAAGCGTAAGTACCCCCCCTTACAAAAAAGTCAAAAATTGACTTTTCTCAAAAGTCAACTTTTTGGGCATATTTGGGCTCTGCCGAGAGTCCTGACATGTTTTTAGAACGTTTCCTGGCGCTCCTTGGCGAAAAAATGATTTTTGACCGTTTTGATATTTTGAAAAATGCGTAAGTACCCCCCCTTACAAAAAAGTCAAAAATGGAATTTTCTCAAAAGTCAACTGTTTTGGCCTATTTGGGCTGTGCCGAGAGTCCTGACATGTTTTTAGAACGTTTCCTGGCGCTCCTTGGCGAAAATATGATTTTTGACCGTTTTTGAAATTTTGAAAAAAAGCCTAAATACCCCCCCTTACAAAAAAGTCAAAAATTGACTTTTCTCAAAAGTCAACTGTTTTGGCCTATTTGGGCTGTGCCGAGAGTCCTGACATGTTTTTAGAACGTTTCCTGGCGCTCCTTGGCCCAAAAGTGTTTTTTGACCGTTTTTGAAATTTTGAAAAAAAGCGAAAGTACCCCCCCTTACAAAAAAGTCAAAAATGGACTTTTCTCAAAAGTCAACTTTTTGGGCATATTTGGGCTCTGCCGAGAGTCCTGACATGTTTTTAGAACGTTTCCCGGCGCTCCTTGGCACAAACATTTTTTTTGACCGTTTTTGAAATTTTGAAAAATGCGTAAGTACCCCCCCTTACAAAAAAGTCAAAAATTGACTTTTCTCAAAAGTCAACTTTTTTGGCATATTTGGGCTCTGCCGAGAGTCCTGACATGTTTTTAGAACGTTTACCGGCCCTCCTTGGCCCAAAAGTGTGTTTTGACCGTTTTTGAAATTAAAAAAAAAAGCGTAAGTACCCCCCCTTACAAAAAAGTCAAAAATGGAATTTTCTCAAAAGTCAACTGTTTTGGCCTATTTGGGCTGTGCCGAGAGTCCTGACATGTTTTTAGAACGTTTCCTGGCGCTCCTTGGCGAAAAAATGATTTTTGACCGTTTTTGAAATTTTGAAAAAAAGCGTAAGTGCCCCCCCTTACAAAAAAAGTCAAAAATGGACTTTTCTCAAAAGTCAAATTTTTGGGCATATTTGGGCTCTGCCGAGAGTCCTGACATGTTTTTAGAACGTTTCCCGGCGCTCCTTGGCCCAAAAGTGTTTTTTGACCGTTTTTGAAATTTTGAAAAATGCGTAAGTACCCCCCCCTTACAAAAAAGTCAAAAATGGACTTTTCTCAAAAGTCAACTGTTTTGGCCTATTTGGGCTCTGCCGAGAGTCCTGACATGTTTTTAGAACGTTTCCTGGCGCTCCTTGGCGAAAAAATGATTTTTGACCGTTTTTGAAATTTTGAAAAATGCGTAAGCACCCCCCCTTACAAAAAAGTCAAAAATGGACTTTTCTCAAAAGTCAACTGTTTTGGCCTATTTGGGCTGTGCCGAGAGTCCTGACATGTTTTTAGAACGTTTCCTGGCGCTCCTTGGCGAAAAAATGATTTTTGACCGTTTTTGAAATTTTGAAAAATGCGTAAGCACCCCCCCTTACAAAAAAGTCAAAAATGGACTTTTCTCAAAAGTCAACTTTTTGGGCATATTTGGGCTCTGCCGAGAGTCCTGACATGTTTTTAGAACGTTTCCCGGCGCTCCTTGGCCCAAAAGTGTTTTTTGACCGTTTTTGAAATTTTGAAAAATGCGTAAGTACCCCCCCTTACAAAAAAGTCAAAAATGGACTTTTCTCAAAAGTCAACTGTTTTGGCCTATTTGGGCTGTGCCGAGAGTCCTGACATGTTTTTAGAACGTTTCCTGGCGCTCCTTGGCGAAAAAATGATTTTTGACCGTTTTTGAAATTTTGAAAAATGCGTAAGCACCCCCCCTTACAAAAAAGTCAAAAATGGACTTTTCTCAAAAGTCAACTGTTTTGGCCTATTTGGGCTGTGCCGAGAGTCCTGACATGTTTTTAGAACGTTTCCTGGCGCTCCTTGGCGAAAAAATGATTTTTGACCGTTTTTGAAATTTTGAAAAATGCGTAAGTACCCCCCCTTACAAAAAAGTCAAAAATGGACTTTTCTCAAAAGACAACTGTTTTGGCCTATTTGGGCTGTGCCGAGAGTCCTGACATGTTTTTAGAACGTTTCCTGGCGCTCCTTGGCGAAAATATGATTTTTGACCGTTTTTGAAATTTTGAAAAATGCGTAAGCACCCCCCCTTACAAAAAAGTCAAAAATTGACTTTTCTCAAAAGTCAACTGTTTTGGCCTATTTGGGCTGTGCCGAGAGTCCTGACATGTTTTTAGAACGTTTCCTGGCGCTCCTTGGCGAAAATATGATTTTTGACCGTTTTTGAAATTTTGAAAAAAAGCCTAAGTACCCCCCCTTACAAAAAAGTCAAAAATTGACTTTTCTCAAAAGTCAACTGTTTTGGCCTATTTGGGCTGTGCCGAGAGTCCTGACATGTTTTTAGAACGTTTCCTGGCGCTCCTTGGCCCAAAAGTGTTTTTTGACCGTTTTTGAAATTTTGAAAAAAAGCGAAAGTACCCCCCCTTACAAAAAAGTCAAAAATGGACTTTTCTCAAAAGTCAACTTTTTGGGCATATTTGGGCTCTGCCGAGAGTCCTGACATGTTTTTAGAACGTTTCCTGGCGCTCCTTGGCCCAAAAGTGTTTTTTGACCGTTTTTGAAATTTTGAAAAATGCGTAAGTACCCCCCCTTACAAAAAAGTCAAAAATGGACTTTTCTCAAAAGTCAACTTTTTGGGCATATTTGGGCTCTGCCGAGAGTCCTGACATGTTTTTAGAACGTTTCCCGGCGCTCCTTGGCCCAAAAGTGTTTTTTGACCGTTTTTGAAATTTGAAATATGCGTAAGTACCCCCCCTTACAAAAAAGTCAAAAATGGACTTTTCTCAAAAGTCAACTGTTTTGGCCTATTTGGGCTGTGCCGAGAGTCCTGACATGTTTTTAGAACGTTTCCTGGCGCTCCTTGGCGAAAAAATGATTTTTGACCGTTTTTGAAATTTTGAAAAATGCGTAAGCACCCCCCCTTACAAAAAAGTCAAAAATGGACTTTTCTCAAAAGTCAACTGTTTTGGCCTATTTGGGCTGTGCCGAGAGTCCTGACATGTTTTTAGAACGTTTCCTGGCGCTCCTTGGCGAAAAAATGATTTTTGACCGTTTTTGAAATTTTGAAAAATGCGTAAGTACCCCCCCTTACAAAAAAGTCAAAAATGGACTTTTCTCAAAAGACAACTGTTTTGGCCTATTTGGGCTGTGCCGAGAGTCCTGACATGTTTTTAGAACGTTTCCTGGCGCTCCTTGGCGAAAATATGATTTTTGACCGTTTTTGAAATTTTGAAAAAAAGCCTAAGTACCCCCCCTTACAAAAAAGTCAAAAATTGACTTTTCTCAAAAGTCAACTGTTTTGGCCTATTTGGGCTGTGCCGAGAGTCCTGACATGTTTTTAGAACGTTTCCTGGCGCTCCTTGGCCCAAAAGTGTTTTTTGACCGTTTTTGAAATTTTGAAAAAAAGCGAAAGTACCCCCCCTTACAAAAAAGTCAAAAATGGACTTTTCTCAAAAGTCAACTTTTTGGGCATATTTGGGCTCTGCCGAGAGTCCTGACATGTTTTTAGAACGTTTCCTGGCGCTCCTTGGCCCAAAAGTGTTTTTTGACCGTTTTTGAAATTTTGAAAAATGCGTAAGTACCCCCCCTTACAAAAAAGTCAAAAATGGACTTTTCTCAAAAGTCAACTTTTTGGGCATATTTGGGCTCTGCCGAGAGTCCTGACATGTTTTTAGAACGTTTCCCGGCGCTCCTTGGCCCAAAAGTGTTTTTTGACCGTTTTTGAAATTTTGAAAAATGCGTAAGTACCCCCCCTTACAAAAAAGTCAAAAATGGACTTTTCTCAAAAGTCAACTGTTTTGGCCTATTTGGGCTGTGCCGAGAGTCCTGACATGTTTTTAGAACGTTTCCTGGCGCTCCTTGGCGAAAAAATGATTTTTGACCGTTTTTGAAATTTTGAAAAATGCGTAAGCACCCCCCCTTACAAAAAAGTCAAAAATGGACTTTTCTCAAAAGTCAACTGTTTTGGCCTATTTGGGCTGTGCCGAGAGTCCTGACATGTTTTTAGAACGTTTCCTGGCGCTCCTTGGCGAAAAAATGATTTTTGACCGTTTTTGAAATTTTGAAAAATGCGTAAGTACCCCCCCTTACAAAAAAGTCAAAAATGGACTTTTCTCAAAAGACAACTGTTTTGGCCTATTTGGGCTGTGCCGAGAGTCCTGACATGTTTTTAGAACGTTTCCTGGCGCTCCTTGGCGAAAAAATGATTTTTGACCGTTTTTGAAATTTTGAAAAATGCGTAAGTACCCCCCCTTACAAAAAAGTCAAAAATGGACTTTTCTCAAAAGACAACTGTTTTGGCCTATTTGGGCTGTGCCGAGAGTCCTGACATGTTTTTAGAACGTTTCCTGGCGCTCCTTGGCGAAAATATGATTTTTGACCGTTTTTGAAATTTTGAAAAAAAGCCTAAGTACCCCCCCTTACAAAAAAGTCAAAAATTGACTTTTCTCAAAAGTCAACTGTTTTGGCCTATTTGGGCTGTGCCGAGAGTCCTGACATGTTTTTAGAACGTTTCCTGGCGCTCCTTGGCCCAAAAGTGTTTTTTGACCGTTTTTGAAATTTTGAAAAAAAGCGAAAGTACCCCCCCTTACAAAAAAGTCAAAAATGGACTTTTCTCAAAAGTCAACTTTTTGGGCATATTTGGGCTCTGCCGAGAGTCCTGACATGTTTTTAGAACGTTTCCTGGCGCTCCTTGGCCCAAAAGTGTTTTTTGACCGTTTTTGAAATTTTGAAAAATGCGTAAGTACCCCCCCTTACAAAAAAGTCAAAAATGGACTTTTCTCAAAAGTCAACTTTTTGGGCATATTTGGGCTCTGCCGAGAGTCCTGACATGTTTTTAGAACGTTTCCCGGCGCTCCTTGGCCCAAAAGTGTTTTTTGACCGTTTTTGAAATTTGAAATATGCGTAAGTACCCCCCCTTACAAAAAAGTCAAAAATGGACTTTTCTCAAAAGTCAACTGTTTTGGCCTATTTGGGCTGTGCCGAGAGTCCTGACATGTTTTTAGAACGTTTCCTGGCGCTCCTTGGCGAAAAAATGATTTTTGACCGTTTTTGAAATTTTGAAAAATGCGTAAGCACCCCCCCTTACAAAAAAGTCAAAAATGGACTTTTCTCAAAAGTCAACTGTTTTGGCCTATTTGGGCTGTGCCGAGAGTCCTGACATGTTTTTAGAACGTTTCCTGGCGCTCCTTGGCGAAAAAATGATTTTTGACCGTTTTTGAAATTTTGAAAAATGCGTAAGTACCCCCCCTTACAAAAAAGTCAAAAATGGACTTTTCTCAAAAGACAACTGTTTTGGCCTATTTGGGCTGTGCCGAGAGTCCTGACATGTTTTTAGAACGTTTCCTGGCGCTCCTTGGCGAAAATATGATTTTTGACCGTTTTTGAAATTTTGAAAAAAAGCCTAAGTACCCCCCCTTACAAAAAAGTCAAAAATTGACTTTTCTCAAAAGTCAACTGTTTTGGCCTATTTGGGCTGTGCCGAGAGTCCTGACATGTTTTTAGAACGTTTCCTGGCGCTCCTTGGCCCAAAAGTGTTTTTTGACCGTTTTTGAAATTTTGAAAAAAAGCGAAAGTACCCCCCCTTACAAAAAAGTCAAAAATGGACTTTTCTCAAAAGTCAACTTTTTGGGCATATTTGGGCTCTGCCGAGAGTCCTGACATGTTTTTAGAACGTTTCCTGGCGCTCCTTGGCCCAAAAGTGTTTTTTGACCGTTTTTGAAATTTTGAAAAATGCGTAAGTACCCCCCCTTACAAAAAAGTCAAAAATGGACTTTTCTCAAAAGTCAACTTTTTGGGCATATTTGGGCTCTGCCGAGAGTCCTGACATGTTTTTAGAACGTTTCCCGGCGCTCCTTGGCCCAAAAGTGTTTTTTGACCGTTTTTGAAATTTTGAAAAATGCGTAAGTACCCCCCCTTACAAAAAAGTCAAAAATGGACTTTTCTCAAAAGTCAACTGTTTTGGCCTATTTGGGCTGTGCCGAGAGTCCTGACATGTTTTTAGAACGTTTCCTGGCGCTCCTTGGCGAAAAAATGATTTTTGACCGTTTTTGAAATTTTGAAAAATGCGTAAGCACCCCCCCTTACAAAAAAGTCAAAAATGGACTTTTCTCAAAAGTCAACTGTTTTGGCCTATTTGGGCTGTGCCGAGAGTCCTGACATGTTTTTAGAACGTTTCCTGGCGCTCCTTGGCGAAAAAATGATTTTTGACCGTTTTTGAAATTTTGAAAAATGCGTAAGTACCCCCCCTTACAAAAAAGTCAAAAATGGACTTTTCTCAAAAGACAACTGTTTTGGCCTATTTGGGCTGTGCCGAGAGTCCTGACATGTTTTTAGAACGTTTCCTGGCGCTCCTTGGCGAAAAAATGATTTTTGACCGTTTTTGAAATTTTGAAAAATGCGTAAGCACCCCCCCTTACAAAAAAGTCAAAAATGGACTTTTCTCAAAAGTCAACTGTTTTGGCCTATTTGGGCTGTGCCGAGAGTCCTGACATGTTTTTAGAACGTTTCCTGGCGCTCCTTGGCGAAAAAATGATTTTTGACCGTTTTTGAAATTTTGAAAAATGCGTAAGTACCCCCCCTTACAAAAAAGTCAAAAATGGACTTTTCTCAAAAGTCAACTTTTTGGGCATATTTGGGCTCTGCCGAGAGTCCTGACATGTTTTTAGAACGTTTCCTGGCGCTCCTTGGCCCAAAAGTGTTTTTTGACCGTTTTTGAAATTTTGAAAAAAAGCGTAAGTACCCCCCCTCACAAAAAAATCAAAAATTGACTTTTCTCAAAAGTCAACTTTTTGGGCATATTTGGGCTCTGCCGAGAGTCCTGACATATTTTTAGAACGTTTCCCGGCGCTCCTTGGCCCAAAAGTGTTTTTTGACCGTTTTTGAAATTTTGAAAAAAAGCGTAAGTACCCCCCCTTACAAAAAAGTCAAAAATTGACTTTTCTCAAAAGTCAACTTTTTTGGCATATTTGGGCTCTGCCGAGAGTCCTGACATGTTTTTAGAACGTTTCCTGGCGCTCCTTGGCGAAAAAATGATTTTTGACCGTTTTTGAAATTTTGAAAAAAAGCGTAAGTA
This sequence comes from Corythoichthys intestinalis, assembly GCF_030265065.1. Taxonomy (NCBI): domain Eukaryota; kingdom Metazoa; phylum Chordata; class Actinopteri; order Syngnathiformes; family Syngnathidae; genus Corythoichthys; species Corythoichthys intestinalis. Next base: position 34,538,867 of record NC_080409.1, on the reverse strand, counting down.
CCCCCCCTTACAAAAAAGTCAAAAATGGACTTTTCTCAAAAGTCAAATTTTTGGGCATATTTGGGCTTTGCCGAGAGTCCTGACATGTTTTTAGAACGTTTCCTGGCGCTCCTTGGCGAAAAAATTATTTTTGACCGTTTTTGAAATTTTGAAAAATGCGTAAGTACCCCCCCTTACAAAAAAGTCAAAAATGGACTTTTCTCAAAAGTCAAATTTTTGGGCATATTTGGGCTCTGCCGAGAGTCCTGACATGTTTTTAGAACGTTTCCTGGCGCTCCTTGGCCCAAAAGTGTTTTTTGACCGTTTTTGAAATTTTGAAAAAAAAGCGTAAGTACCCCCCCTTACAAAAAAGTCAAAAATGGACTTTTCTCAAAAGTCAACTGTTTTGGCCGATTTGGGCTGTGCCGAGAGTCCTGACATGTTTTTAGAACGTTTCCTGGCGCTCCTTGGCCCAAAAGTGTTTTTTGACCGTTTTTGAAATTTTGAAAAAAAAGCGTAAGTACCCCCCCTTACAAAAAAGTCAAAAATTGACTTTTCTCAAAAGTCAACTGTTTTGGCCTATTTGGGCTGTGCCGAGAGTCCTGACATGTTTTTAGAACGTTTCCCGGCGCTCCTTGGCCCAAAAGTGTTTTTTGACCGTTTTTGAAATTTTGAAAAAAAGCGTAAGTACCCCCCCTTACAAAAAAGTCAAAAATTGACTTTTCTCAAAAGTCAACTTTTTGGGCATATTTGGGCTCTGCCGAGAGTCCTGACATGTTTTTAGAACGTTTCCCGGCGCTCCTTGGCACAAACATTTTTTTTGACCGTTTTTGAAATTTTGAAAAATGCGTAAGTACCCCCCCTTACAAAAAAGTCAAAAATTGACTTTTCTCAAAAGTCAACTTTTTTGGCATATTTGGGCTCTGCCGAGAGTCCTGACATGTTTTTAGAACGTTTCCTGGCGCTCCTTGGCGAAAAAATGATTTTTGACCGTTTTTGAAATTTTGAAAAAAAGCGTAAGTACCCCCCCTTACAAAAAAGTCAAAAATGGACTTTTCTCAAAAGTCAAATTTTTGGGCATATTTGGGCTCTGCCGAGAGTCCTGACATGTTTTTAGAACGTTTCCTGGCGCTCCTTGGCGAAAAAATGATTTTTGACCGTTTTTGAAATTTTGAAAAAAAGTGTAAGTACCCCCCCTTACAAAAAAGTCAAAAATGGAATTTTCTCAAAAGTCAAATTTTTGGGCATATTTGGGCTCTGCCGAGAGTCCTGACATGTTTTTAGAACGTTTCCTGGCGCTCCTTGGCCCAAAAGTGTTTTTTGACCGTTTTTGAAATTTTGAAAAATGCGTAAGTACCCCCCCTTACAAAAAAGTCAAAAATGGACTTTTCTCAAAAGTCAACTTTTTGGGCATATTTGGGCTCTGCCGAGAGTCCTGACATGTTTTTAGAACGTTTCCCGGCGCTCCTTGGCCCAAAAGTGTTTTTTGACCGTTTTTGAAATTTTGAAAAATGCGTAAGTACCCCCCCTTACAAAAAAGTCAAAAATGGACTTTTCTCAAAAGTCAACTGTTTTGGCCTATTTGGGCTGTGCCGAGAGTCCTGACATGTTTTTAGAACGTTTCCTGGCGCTCCTTGGCGAAAAAATGATTTTTGACCGTTTTTGAAATTTTGAAAAATGCGTAAGTACCCCCCCTTACAAAAAAGTCAAAAATGGACTTTTCTCAAAAGTCAACTTTTTGGGCATATTTGGGCTCTGCCGAGAGTCCTGACATGTTTTTAGAACGTTTCCTGGCGCTCCTTGGCCCAAAAGTGTTTTTTGACCGTTTTTGAAATTTTGAAAAAAAGCGTAAGTACCCCCCCTCACAAAAAAATCAAAAATTGACTTTTCTCAAAAGTCAACTTTTTGGGCATATTTGGGCTCTGCCGAGAGTCCTGACATATTTTTAGAACGTTTCCCGGCGCTCCTTGGCCCAAAAGTGTTTTTTGACCGTTTTTGAAATTTTGAAAAAAAGCGTAAGTACCCCCCCTTACAAAAAAGTCAAAAATTGACTTTTCTCAAAAGTCAACTTTTTTGGCATATTTGGGCTCTGCCGAGAGTCCTGACATGTTTTTAGAACGTTTCCTGGCGCTCCTTGGCGAAAAAATGATTTTTGACCGTTTTTGAAATTTTGAAAAAAAGCGTAAGTACCCCCCCTTACAAAAAAGTCAAAAATGGACTTTTCTCAAAAGTCAAATTTTTGGGCATATTTGGGCTTTGCCGAGAGTCCTGACATGTTTTTAGAACGTTTCCTGGCGCTCCTTGGCGAAAAAATTATTTTTGACCGTTTTTGAAATTTTGAAAAATGCGTAAGTACCCCCCCTTACAAAAAAGTCAAAAATGGACTTTTCTCAAAAGTCAAATTTTTGGGCATATTTGGGCTCTGCCGAGAGTCCTGACATGTTTTTAGAACGTTTCCTGGCGCTCCTTGGCCCAAAAGTGTTTTTTGACCGTTTTTGAAATTTTGAAAAAAAAGCGTAAGTACCCCCCCTTACAAAAAAGTCAAAAATGGACTTTTCTCAAAAGTCAACTGTTTTGGCCGATTTGGGCTGTGCCGAGAGTCCTGACATGTTTTTAGAACGTTTCCTGGCGCTCCTTGGCCCAAAAGTGTTTTTTGACCGTTTTTGAAATTTTGAAAAAAAAGCGTAAGTACCCCCCCTTACAAAAAAGTCAAAAATTGACTTTTCTCAAAAGTCAACTGTTTTGGCCTATTTGGGCTGTGCCGAGAGTCCTGACATGTTTTTAGAACGTTTCCCGGCGCTCCTTGGCCCAAAAGTGTTTTTTGACCGTTTTTGAAATTTTGAAAAAAAGCGTAAGTACCCCCCCTTACAAAAAAGTCAAAAATTGACTTTTCTCAAAAGTCAACTTTTTGGGCATATTTGGGCTCTGCCGAGAGTCCTGACATGTTTTTAGAACGTTTCCCGGCGCTCCTTGGCACAAACATTTTTTTTGACCGTTTTTGAAATTTTGAAAAATGCGTAAGTACCCCCCCTTACAAAAAAGTCAAAAATTGACTTTTCTCAAAAGTCAACTTTTTTGGCATATTTGGGCTCTGCCGAGAGTCCTGACATGTTTTTAGAACGTTTCCTGGCGCTCCTTGGCGAAAAAATGATTTTTGACCGTTTTTGAAATTTTGAAAAAAAGCGTAAGTACCCCCCCTTACAAAAAAGTCAAAAATGGACTTTTCTCAAAAGTCAAATTTTTGGGCATATTTGGGCTCTGCCGAGAGTCCTGACATGTTTTTAGAACGTTTCCTGGCGCTCCTTGGCGAAAAAATGATTTTTGACCGTTTTTGAAATTTTGAAAAAAAGTGTAAGTACCCCCCCTTACAAAAAAGTCAAAAATGGAATTTTCTCAAAAGTCAAATTTTTGGGCATATTTGGGCTCTGCCGAGAGTCCTGACATGTTTTTAGAACGTTTCCTGGCGCTCCTTGGCCCAAAAGTGTTTTTTGACCGTTTTTGAAATTTTGAAAAATGCGTAAGTACCCCCCCTTACAAAAAAGTCAAAAATGGACTTTTCTCAAAAGTCAACTTTTTGGGCATATTTGGGCTCTGCCGAGAGTCCTGACATGTTTTTAGAACGTTTCCCGGCGCTCCTTGGCCCAAAAGTGTTTTTTGACCGTTTTTGAAATTTTGAAAAATGCGTAAGTACCCCCCCTTACAAAAAAGTCAAAAATGGACTTTTCTCAAAAGTCAACTGTTTTGGCCTATTTGGGCTGTGCCGAGAGTCCTGACATGTTTTTAGAACGTTTCCCGGCGCTCCTTGGCCCAAAAGTGTTTTTTGACCGTTTTTGAAATTTTGAAAAAAAGCGTAAGTACCCCCCCTTACAAAAAAGTCAAAAATTGACTTTTCTCAAAAGTCAACTTTTTTGGCATATTTGGGCTCTGCCGAGAGTCCTGACATGTTTTTAGAACGTTTCCTGGCGCTCCTTGGCGAAAAAATGATTTTTGACCGTTTTTGAAATTTTGAAAAAAAGCGTAAGTACCCCCCCTTACAAAAAAGTCAAAAATGGACTTTTCTCAAAAGTCAAATTTTTGGGCATATTTGGGCTCTGCCGAGAGTCCTGACATGTTTGTAGAACGTTTCCTGGCGCTCCTTGGCCCAAAAGTGTTTTTTGACCGTTTTTGAAATTTTGAAAAAAAAGCGTAAGTACCCCCCCTTACAAAAAAGTCAAAAATGGACTTTTCTCAAAAGTCAACTGTTTTGGCCGATTTGGGCTGTGCCGAGAGTCCTGACATGTTTTTAGAACGTTTCCTGGCGCTCCTTGGCCCAAAAGTGTTTTTTGACCGTTTTTGAAATTTTGAAAAAAAAGCGTAAGTACCCCCCCTTACAAAAAAGTCAAAAATTGACTTTTCTCAAAAGTCAACTGTTTTGGCCTATTTGGGCTGTGCCGAGAGTCCTGACATGTTTTTAGAACGTTTCCTGGCGCTCCTTGGCCCAAAAGTGTTTTTTGACCGTTTTTGAAATTTTGAAAAAAAGCGTAAGTACCCCCCCTTACAAAAAAGTCAAAAATTGACTTTTCTCAAAAGTCAACTTTTTGGGCATATTTGGGCTCTGCCGAGAGTCCTGACATGTTTTTAGAACGTTTCCCGGCGCTCCTTGGCACAAACATTTTTTTTGACCGTTTTTGAAATTTTGAAAAATGCGTAAGTACCCCCCCTTACAAAAAAGTCAAAAATTGACTTTTCTCAAAAGTCAACTTTTTTGGCATATTTGGGCTCTGCCGAGAGTCCTGACATGTTTTTAGAACGTTTCCTGGCGCTCCTTGGCGAAAAAATGATTTTTGACCGTTTTTGAAATTTTGAAAAAAAGCGTAAGTACCCCCCCTTACAAAAAAGTCAAAAATGGACTTTTCTCAAAAGTCAAATTTTTGGGCATATTTGGGCTCTGCCGAGAGTCCTGACATGTTTTTAGAACGTTTCCTGGCGCTCCTTGGCGAAAAAATGATTTTTGACCGTTTTTGAAATTTTGAAAAAAAGTGTAAGTACCCCCCCTTACAAAAAAGTCAAAAATGGACTTTTCTCAAAAGTCAAATTTTTGGGCATATTTGGGCTCTGCCGAGAGTCCTGACATGTTTTTAGAACGTTTCCTGGCGCTCCTTGGCCCAAAAGTGTTTTTTGACCGTTTTTGAAATTTTGAAAAATGCGTAAGTACCCCCCCTTACAAAAAAGTCAAAAATGGACTTTTCTCAAAAGTCAACTTTTTGGGCATATTTGGGCTCTGCCGAGAGTCCTGACATGTTTTTAGAACGTTTCCCGGCGCTCCTTGGCCCAAAAGTGTTTTTTGACCGTTTTTGAAATTTTGAAAAATGCGTAAGTACCCCCCCTTACAAAAAAGTCAAAAATGGACTTTTTTCAAAAGTCAACTGTTTTGGCCTATTTGGGCTGTGCCGAGAGTCCTGACATGTTTTTAGAACGTTTCCTGGCGCTCCTTGGCCCAAAAGTGTTTTTTGACCGTTTTTGAAATTTTGAAAAAAAGCGTAAGTACCCCCCCCTTACAAAAAAATCAAAAATTGACTTTTCTCAAAAGTCAACTTTTTGGGCATATTTGGGCTCTGCCGAGAGTCCTGACATGTTTTTAGAACGTTTCCCGGCGCTCCTTGGCCCAAAAGTGTTTTTTGACCGTTTTTGAAATTTTGAAAAAAAGCGTAAGTACCCCCCCTTACAAAAAAGTCAAAAATTGACTTTTCTCAAAAGTCAACTTTTTTGGCATATTTGGGCTCTGCCGAGAGTCCTGACATGTTTTTAGAACGTTTCCTGGCGCTCCTTGGCGAAAAAATGATTTTTGACCGTTTTTGAAATTTTGAAAAAAAGCGTAAGTACCCCCCCTTACAAAAAAGTCAAAAATGGACTTTTCTCAAAAGTCAAATTTTTGGGCATATTTGGGCTGTGCCGAGAGTCCTGACATGTTTTTAGAACGTTTCCTGGCGCTCCTTGGCGAAAAAATGATTTTTGACCGATTTTGAAATTTTGAAAAATGCGTAAGTACCCCCCCTTACAAAAAAGTCAAAAATGGACTTTTCTCAAAAGTCAAATTTTTGGGCATATTTGGGCTCTGCCGAGAGTCCTGACATGTTTTTAGAACGTTTCCTGGCGCTCCTTGGCCCAAAAGTGTTTTTTGACCGTTTTTGAAATTTTGAAAAAAAAGCGTAAGTACCCCCCCTTACAAAAAAGTCAAAAATGGACTTTTCTCAAAAGTCAACTGTTTTGGCCGATTTGGGCTGTGCCGAGAGTCCTGACATGTTTTTAGAACGTTTCCTGGCGCTCCTTGGCCCAAAAGTGTTTTTTGACCGTTTTTGAAATTTTGAAAAAAAAAGCGTAAGTACCCCCCCTTACAAAAAAGTCATAAATTGACTTTTCTCAAAAGTCAACTGTTTTGGCCTATTTGGGCTGTGCCGAGAGTCCTGACATGTTTTTAGAACGTTTCCAGGCGCTCCTTGGCCCAAAAGTGTTTTTTGACCGTTTTTGAAATTTTGAAAAAAAGCGTAAGTACCCCCCCTTACAAAAAAGTCAAAAATTGACTTTTCTCAAAAGTCAACTTTTTGGGCATATTTGGGCTCTGCCGAGAGTCCTGGCATGTTTTTAGAACGTTTCCCGGCGCTCCTTGGCACAAACATTTTTTTTGACCGTTTTTGAAATTTTGAAAAATGCGTAAGTACCCCCCCTTACAAAAAAGTCAAAAATTGACATTTCTTTAAAGTCAACTTTTTTGGCATATTTGGGCTCTGCCGAGAGTCCTGACATGTTTTTAGAACGTTTCCTGGCGCTCCTTGGCGAAAAAATGATTTTTGACCGTTTTTGAAATTTTGAAAAAAAGCGTAAGTACCCCCCCTTACAAAAAAGTCAAAAATGGAATTTTCTCAAAAGTCAAATCTTTGGGCATATTTGGGCTCTGCCGAGAGTCCTGACATGTTTTTAGAACGTTTCCTGGCGTTCCTTGGCGAAAAAATGATTTTTGACCGTTTTTGAAATTTTGAAAAAAAGCGTAAGTGCCCCCCCTTACAAAAAAAGTCAAAAATGGACTTTTCTCAAAAGTCAACTTTTTGGGCATATTTGGGCTCTGCCGAGAGTCCTGACATGTTTTTAGAACGTTTCCTGGCGCTCCTTGGCCCAAAAGTGTTTTTTGACCGTTTTTGAAATTTTGAAAAATGCGTAAGTACCCCCCCTTACAAAAAAGTCAAAAATGGACTTTTCTCAAAAGTCAACTGTTTTGGCCTATTTGGGCTGTGCCGAGAGTCCTGACATGTTTTTAGAACGTTTCCTGGCGCTCCTTGGCGAAAAAATGATTTTTGACCGTTTTTGAAATTTTGAAAAATGCGTAAGCACCCCCCCTTACAAAAAAGTCAAAAATGGACTTTTCTCAAAAGTCAACTGTTTTGGCCTATTTGGGCTGTGCCGAGAGTCCTGACATGTTTTTAGAACGTTTCCTGGCGCTCCTTGGCGAAAAAATGATTTTTGACCGTTTTTGAAATTTTGAAAAATGCGTAAGTACCCCCCCTTACAAAAAAGTCAAAAATGGACTTTTCTCAAAAGACAACTGTTTTGGCCTATTTGGGCTGTGCCGAGAGTCCTGACATGTTTTTAGAACGTTTCCTGGCGCTCCTTGGCGAAAATATGATTTTTGACCGTTTTTGAAATTTTGAAAAAAAGCCTAAGTACCCCCCCTTACAAAAAAGTCAAAAATTGACTTTTCTCAAAAGTCAACTGTTTTGGCCTATTTGGGCTGTGCCGAGAGTCCTGACATGTTTTTAGAACGTTTCCTGGCGCTCCTTGGCCCAAAAGTGTTTTTTGACCGTTTTTGAAATTTTGAAAAAAAGCGAAAGTACCCCCCCTTACAAAAAAGTCAAAAATGGACTTTTCTCAAAAGTCAACTTTTTGGGCATATTTGGGCTCTGCCGAGAGTCCTGACATGTTTTTAGAACGTTTCCTGGCGCTCCTTGGCCCAAAAGTGTTTTTTGACCGTTTTTGAAATTTGAAATATGCGTAAGTACCCCCCCTTACAAAAAAGTCAAAAATGGACTTTTCTCAAAAGTCAACTGTTTTGGCCTATTTGGGCTGTGCCGAGAGTCCTGACATGTTTTTAGAACGTTTCCTGGCGCTCCTTGGCGAAAAAATGATTTTTGACCGTTTTTGAAATTTTGAAAAATGCGTAAGCACCCCCCCTTACAAAAAAGTCAAAAATGGACTTTTCTCAAAAGTCAACTGTTTTGGCCTATTTGGGCTGTGCCGAGAGTCCTGACATGTTTTTAGAACGTTTCCTGGCGCTCCTTGGCGAAAAAATGATTTTTGACCGTTTTTGAAATTTTGAAAAATGCGTAAGCACCCCCCCTTACAAAAAAGTCAAAAATTGACTTTTCTCAAAAGTCAACTGTTTTGGCCTATTTGGGCTGTGCCGAGAGTCCTGACATGTTTTTAGAACGTTTCCTGGCGCTCCTTGGCGAAAAAATGATTTTTGACCGTTTTTGAAATTTTGAAAAATGCGTAAGTACCCCCCCTTACAAAAAAGTCAAAAATGGACTTTTCTCAAAAGTCAACTTTTTGGGCATATTTGGGCTCTGCCGAGAGTCCTGACATGTTTTTAGAACGTTTCCTGGCGCTCCTTGGCCCAAAAGTGTTTTTTGACCGTTTTTGAAATTTTGAAAAAAAGCGTAAGTACCCCCCCTCACAAAAAAATCAAAAATTGACTTTTCTCAAAAGTCAACTTTTTGGGCATATTTGGGCTCTGCCGAGAGTCCTGACATGTTTTTAGAACGTTTCCCGGCGCTCCTTGGCCCAAAAGTGTTTTTTGACCGTTTTTGAAATTTTGAAAAAAAGCGTAAGTACCCCCCCTTACAAAAAAGTCAAAAATTGACTTTTCTCAAAAGTCAACTTTTTTGGCATATTTGGGCTCTGCCGAGAGTCCTGACATGTTTTTAGAACGTTTCCTGGCGCTCCTTGGCGAAAAAATGATTTTTGACCGTTTTTGAAATTTTGAAAAAAAGCGTAAGTACCCCCCCTTACAAAAAAGTCAAAAATGGACTTTTCTCAAAAGTCAAATTTTTGGGCATATTTGGGCTTTGCCGAGAGTCCTGACATGTTTTTAGAACGTTTCCTGGCGCTCCTTGGCGAAAAAATTATTTTTGACCGTTTTTGAAATTTTGAAAAATGCGTAAGTACCCCCCCTTACAAAAAAGTCAAAAATGGACTTTTCTCAAAAGTCAAATTTTTGGGCATATTTGGGCTCTGCCGAGAGTCCTGACATGTTTTTAGAACGTTTCCTGGCGCTCCTTGGCCCAAAAGTGTTTTTTGACCGTTTTTGAAATTTTGAAAAAAAAGCGTAAGTACCCCCCCTTACAAAAAAGTCAAAAATGGACTTTTCTCAAAAGTCAACTGTTTTGGCCGATTTGGGCTGTGCCGAGAGTCCTGACATGTTTTTAGAACGTTTCCTGGCGCTCCTTGGCCCAAAAGTGTTTTTTGACCGTTTTTGAAATTTTGAAAAAAAAGCGTAAGTACCCCCCCTTACAAAAAAGTCAAAAATTGACTTTTCTCAAAAGTCAACTGTTTTGGCCTATTTGGGCTGTGCCGAGAGTCCTGACATGTTTTTAGAACGTTTCCCGGCGCTCCTTGGCCCAAAAGTGTTTTTTGACCGTTTTTGAAATTTTGAAAAAAAGCGTAAGTACCCCCCCTTACAAAAAAGTCAAAAATTGACTTTTCTCAAAAGTCAACTTTTTGGGCATATTTGGGCTCTGCCGAGAGTCCTGACATGTTTTTAGAACGTTTCCCGGCGCTCCTTGGCACAAACATTTTTTTTGACCGTTTTTGAAATTTTGAAAAATGCGTAAGTACCCCCCCTTACAAAAAAGTCAAAAATTGACTTTTCTCAAAAGTCAACTTTTTTGGCATATTTGGGCTCTGCCGAGAGTCCTGACATGTTTTTAGAACGTTTCCTGGCGCTCCTTGGCGAAAAAATGATTTTTGACCGTTTTTGAAATTTTGAAAAAAAGCGTAAGTACCCCCCCTTACAAAAAAGTCAAAAATGGACTTTTCTCAAAAGTCAAATTTTTGGGCATATTTGGGCTCTGCCGAGAGTCCTGACATGTTTTTAGAACGTTTCCTGGCGCTCCTTGGCGAAAAAATGATTTTTGACCGTTTTTGAAATTTTGAAAAAAAGTGTAAGTACCCCCCCTTACAAAAAAGTCAAAAATGGACTTTTCTCAAAAGTCAAATTTTTGGGCATATTTGGGCTCTGCCGAGAGTCCTGACATGTTTTTAGAACGTTTCCTGGCGCTCCTTGGCCCAAAAGTGTTTTTTGACCGTTTTTGAAATTTTGAAAAATGCGTAAGTACCCCCCCTTACAAAAAAGTCAAAAATGGACTTTTCTCAAAAGTCAACTTTTTGGGCATATTTGGGCTCTGCCGAGAGTCCTGACATGTTTTTAGAACGTTTCCCGGCGCTCCTTGGCCCAAAAGTGTTTTTTGACCGTTTTTGAAATTTTGAAAAATGCGTAAGTACCCCCCCTTACAAAAAAGTCAAAAATGGACTTTTCTCAAAAGTCAACTGTTTTGGCCTATTTGGGCTGTGCCGAGAGTCCTGACATGTTTTTAGAACGTTTCCCGGCGCTCCTTGGCCCAAAAGTGTTTTTTGACCGTTTTTGAAATTTTGAAAAAAAGCGTAAGTACCCCCCCTTACAAAAAAGTCAAAAATTGACTTTTCTCAAAAGTCAACTTTTTTGGCATATTTGGGCTCTGCCGAGAGTCCTGACATGTTTTTAGAACGTTTCCTGGCGCTCCTTGGCGAAAAAATGATTTTTGACCGTTTTTGAAATTTTGAAAAAAAGCGTAAGTACCCCCCCTTACAAAAAAGTCAAAAATGGACTTTTCTCAAAAGTCAAATTTTTGGGCATATTTGGGCTCTGCCGAGAGTCCTGACATGTTTTTAGAACGTTTCCTGGCGCTCCTTGGCCCAAAAGTGTTTTTTGACCGTTTTTGAAATTTTGAAAAAAAAGCGTAAGTACCCCCCCTTACAAAAAAGTCAAAAATGGACTTTTCTCAAAAGTCAACTGTTTTGGCCGATTTGGGCTGTGCCGAGAGTCCTGACATGTTTTTAGAACGTTTCCTGGCGCTCCTTGGCCCAAAAGTGTTTTTTGACCGTTTTTGAAATTTTGAAAAAAAAGCGTAAGTACCCCCCCTTACAAAAAAGTCAAAAATGGACTTTTCTCAAAAGTCAACTGTTTTGGCCTATTTGGGCTGTGCCGAGAGTCCTGACATGTTTTTAGAACGTTTCCTGGCGCTCCTTGGCCCAAAAGTGTTTTTTGACCGTTTTTGAAATTTTGAAAAAAAGCGTAAGTACCCCCCCCTTACAAAAAAATCAAAAATTGACTTTTCTCAAAAGTCAACTTTTTGGGCATATTTGGGCTCTGCCGAGAGTCCTGACATGTTTTTAGAACGTTTCCCGGCGCTCCTTGGCCCAAAAGTGTTTTTTGACCGTTTTTGAAATTTTGAAAAAAAGCGTAAGTACCCCCCCTTACAAAAAAGTCAAAAATTGACTTTTCTCAAAAGTCAACTTTTTTGGCATATTTGGGCTCTGCCGAGAGTCCTGACATGTTTTTAGAACGTTTCCTGGCGCTCCTTGGCGAAAAAATGATTTTTGACCGTTTTTGAAATTTTGAAAAAAAGCGTAAGTACCCCCCCTTACAAAAAAGTCAAAAATGGACTTTTCTCAAAAGTCAAATTTTTGGGCATATTTGGGCTGTGCCGAGAGTCCTGACATGTTTTTAGAACGTTTCCTGGCGCTCCTTGGCGAAAAAATGATTTTTGACCGATTTTGAAATTTTGAAAAATGCGTAAGTACCCCCCCTTACAAAAAAGTCAAAAATGGACTTTTCTCAAAAGTCAAATTTTTGGGCATATTTGGGCTCTGCCGAGAGTCCTGACATGTTTTTAGAACGTTTCCTGGCGCTCCTTGGCCCAAAAGTGTTTTTTGACCGTTTTTGAAATTTTGAAAAAAAAGCGTAAGTACCCCCCCCTTACAAAAAAGTCAAAAATGGACTTTTCTCAAAAGTCAACTGTTTTGGCCGATTTGGGCTGTGCCGAGAGTCCTGACATGTTTTTAGAACGTTTCCTGGCGCTCCTTGGCCCAAAAGTGTTTTTTGACCGTTTTTGAAATTTTGAAAAAAAAAGCGTAAGTACCCCCCCTTACAAAAAAGTCATAAATTGACTTTTCTCAAAAGTCAACTGTTTTGGCCTATTTGGGCTGTGCCGAGAGTCCTGACATGTTTTTAGAACGTTTCCAGGCGCTCCTTGGCCCAAAAGTGTTTTTTGACCGTTTTTGAAATTTTGAAAAAAAGCGTAAGTACCCCCCCTTACAAAAAAGTCAAAAATTGACTTTTCTCAAAAGTCAACTTTTTGGGCATATTTGGGCTCTGCCGAGAGTCCTGACATGTTTTTAGAACGTTTCCCGGCGCTCCTTGGCACAAACATTTTTTTTGACCGTTTTTGAAATTTTGAAAAATGCGTAAGTACCCCCCCTTACAAAAAAGTCAAAAATTGACATTTCTTTAAAGTCAACTTTTTTGGCATATTTGGGCTCTGCCGAGAGTCCTGACATGTTTTTAGAACGTTTCCTGGCGCTCCTTGGCGAAAAAATGATTTTTGACCGTTTTTGAAATTTTGAAAAAAAGCGTAAGTACCCCCCCTTACAAAAAAGTCAAAAATGGACTTTTCTCAAAAGTCAAATTTTTGGGCATATTTGGGCTCTGCCGAGAGTCCTGACATGTTTTTAGAACGTTTCCTGGCGCTCCTTGGCGAAAAAATGTTTTTTGACCGTTTTTGAAATTTTGAAAAAAAGTGTAAGTACCCCCCCTTACAAAAAAGTCAAAAATGGATTTTTCTCAAAAGTCAAATTTTTGGACATATTTGGGCTCTGCCGAGAGTCCTGACATGTTTTTAGAACGTTTCCTGGCGCTCCTTGGCCCAAAAGTGTTTTTTGACCGTTTTTGAAATTTTGAAAAATGCGTAAGTACCCCCCCTTACAAAAAAGTAAAAAATGGACTTTTCTCAAACGTCAACTTTTTGGGCATATTTGGGCTCTGCCGAGAGTCCTGACATGTTTTTAGAACGTTTCCCGGCGCTCCTTGGCCCAAAAGTGTTTTTTGACCATTTTTGAAATTTTGAAAAATGCGTAAGTACCCCCCCTTACAAAAAAGTCAAAAATGGACTTTTCTCAAAAGTCAACTGTTTTGGCCTATTTGGGCTGTGCCGAGAGTCCTGACATGTTTTTAGAACGTTTCCTGGCGCTCCTTGGCCCAAAAGTGTTTTTTGACCGTTTTTGAAATTTTGAAAAAAAGCGTAAGTACCCCCCCTTACAAAAAAATCAAAAATTGACTTTTCTCAAAAGTCAACTTTTTGGGCATATTTGGGCTGTGCCGAGAGTCCTGACATGTTTTTAGAACGTTTCCTGGAGCTCCTTGGCCCAAAAGTGTTTTTTGACCGTTTTTGAAATTTTGAAAAAAAGCGTAAGTACCCCCCCTTACAAAAAAGTCAAAAATTGACTTTTCTCAAAAGTCAACTTTTTGGGCATATTTGGGCTCTGCCGAGAGTCCTGACATGTTTTTAGAACGTTTCCTGGCGCTCCTTGGCACAAACATTTTTTTTGACCGTTTTTGAAATTTTGAAAAAAAGCGTAAGTACCCCCCCTTACAAAAAAGTCAAAAATGGACTTTTCTCAAAAGTCAAATTTTTGGGCATATTTGGGCTGTGCCGAGAGTCCTGACATGTTTTTAGAACGTTTCCTGGCGCTCCTTGGCGAAAAAATGATTTTTGACCGATTTTGAAATTTTGAAAAATGCGTAAGTACCCCCCCTTACAAAAAAGTCAAAAATGGACTTTTCTCAAAAGTCAAATTTTTGGGCATATTTGGGCTCTGCCGAGAGTCCTGACATGTTTTTAGAACGTTTCCCGGCGCTCCTTGGCCCAAAAGTGTTTTTTGACCGTTTTTGAAATTTTGAAAAATGCGTAAGTACCCCCCCTTACAAAAAAGTCAAAAATTGACTTTTCTCAAAAGTCAACTGTTTTGGCCTATTTGGGCTGTGCCGAGAGTCCTGACATGTTTTTAGAACGTTTCCTGGCGCTCCTTGGCCCAAAAAAGTTTTTTGACCGTTTTTGAAATTTTGAAAAAAAGCGTAAGTACCCCACCCTTACAAAAAAATCAAAAATTGACTTTTCTCAAAAGTCAACTTTTTGGGCATATTTGGGCTCTGCCGAGAGTCCTGACATGTTTTTAGAACGTTTCCCGGCGCTCCTTGGCCCAAAAGTGTTTTTTGACCGTTTTTGAAATTTTGAAAAAAAGCGTAAGTACCCCCCCTTACAAAAAAGTCAAAAATTGACTTTTCTCAAAAGTCAACTTTTTGGGCATATTTGGGCTCTGCCGAGAGTCCTGACATGTTTTTAGAACGTTTCCTGGCGCTCCTTGGCGAAAAAATGATTTTTGACCGTTTTTGAAATTTTGAAAAAAAGCGTAAGTACCCCCCCTTACAAAAAAGTCAAAAATGGACTTTTCTCAAAAGTCAAATTTTTGGGCATATTTGGGCTCTGCCGAGAGTCCTGACATGTTTTTAGAACGTTTCCTGGCGCTCCTTGGCCCAAAAGTGTTTTTTGACCGTTTTTGAAATTTTGAAAAAAAAGCGTAAGTACCCCCCCTTACAAAAAAGTCAAAAATGGACTTTTCTCAAAAGTCAACTGTTTTGGCCGATTTGGGCTGTGCCGAGAGTCCTGACATGTTTTTAGAACGTTTCCTGGCGCTCCTTGGCCCAAAAGTGTTTTTTGACCGTTTTTGAAATTTTGAAAAAAAAGCGTAAGTACCCCCCTTACAAAAAAGTCAAAAATTGACTTTTCTCAAAAGTCAACTGTTTTGGCCTATTTGGGCTGTGCCGAGAGTCCTGACATGTTTTTAGAACGTTTCCAGGCGCTCCTTGGCCCAAAAGTGTTTTTTGACCGTTTTTGAAATTTTGAAAAAAAGCGTAAGTACCCCCCCTTACAAAAAAGTCAAAAATTGACTTTTCTCAAAAGTCAACTTTTTGGGCATATTTGGGCTCTGCCGAGAGTCCTGACATGTTTTTAGAACGTTTCCCGGCGCTCCTTGGCACAAACATTTTTTTTGACCGTTTTTGAAATTTTGAAAAATGCGTAAGTACCCCCCCTTACAAAAAAGTCAAAAATTGACTTTTCTCAAAAGTCAACTTTTTTGGCATATTTGGGCTCTGCCGAGAGTCCTGACATGTTTTTAGAACGTTTCCTGGCGCTCCTTGGCGAAAAAATGATTTTTGACCGTTTTTGAAATTTTGAAAAAAAGCGTAAGTACCCCCCCTTACAAAAAAGTCAAAAATGGACTTTTCTCAAAAGTCAAATTTTTGGGCATATTTGGGCTCTGCCGAGAGTCCTGACATGTTTTTAGAACGTTTCCTGGCGCTCCTTGGCGAAAAAATGATTTTTGACCGTTTTTGAAATTTTGAAAAAAAGTGTAAGTACCCCCCCTTACAAAAAAGTCAAAAATGGACTTTTCTCAAAAGTCAAATTTTTGGGCATATTTGGGCTCTGCCGAGAGTCCTGACATGTTTTTAGAACGTTTCCTGGCGCTCCTTGGCCCAAAAGTGTTTTTTGACCGTTTTTGAAATTTTGAAAAATGCGTAAGTACCCCCCCTTACAAAAAAGTCAAAAATGGACTTTTCTCAAAAGTCAACTTTTTGGGCATATTTGGGCTCTGCCGAGAGTCCTGACATGTTTTTAGAACGTTTCCCGGCGCTCCTTGGCCCAAAAGTGTTTTTTGACCGTTTTTGAAATTTTGAAAAATGCGTAAGTACCCCCCCTTACAAAAAAGTCAAAAATTGACTTTTCTCAAAAGTCAACTTTTTTGGCATATTTGGGCTCTGCCGAGAGTCCTGACATGTTTTTAGAACGTTTCCTGGCGCTCCTTGGCGAAAAAATGATTTTTGACCGTTTTTGAAATTTTGAAAAAAAGTGTAAGTACCCCCCCTTACAAAAAAGTCAAAAATGGACTTTTCTCAAAAGTCAAATTTTTGGACATATTTGGGCTCTGCCGAGAGTCCTGACATGTTTTTAGAACGTTTCCTGGCGCTCCTTGGCCCAAAAGTGTTTTTTGACCGTTTTTGAAATTTTGAAAAATGCGTAAGTACCCCCCCTTACAAAAAAGTCAAAAATGGACTTTTCTCAAAAGTCAAATTTTTGGGCATATTTGGGCTGTGCCGAGAGTCCTGACATGTTTTTAGAACGTTTCCTGGAGCTCCTTGGCCCAAAAGTGTTTTTTGACCGTTTTTGAAATTTTGAAAAAAAGCGTAAGTACCCCCCCTTACAAAAAAGTCAAAAATTGACTTTTCTCAAAAGTCAACTTTTTGGGCATATTTGGGCTCTGCCGAGAGTCCTGACATGTTTTTAGAACGTTTCCTGGCGCTCCTTGGCACAAACATTTTTTTTGACCGTTTTTGAAATTTTGAAAAAAAGCGTAAGTACCCCCCCTTACAAAAAAGTCAAAAATGGACTTTTCTCAAAAGTCAAATTTTTGGGCATATTTGGGCTGTGCCGAGAGTCCTGACATGTTTTTAGAACGTTTCCTGGCGCTCCTTGGCGAAAAAATGATTTTTGACCGATTTTGAAATTTTGAAAAATGCGTAAGTACCCCCCCTTACAAAAAAGTCAAAAATGGACTTTTCTCAAAAGTCAAATTTTTGGGCATATTTGGGCTCTGCCGAGAGTCCTGACATGTTTTTAGAACATTTCCCGGCGCTCCTTGGCCCAAAAGTGTTTTTTGACCGTTTTTGAAATTTTGAAAAATGCGTAAGTACCCCCCCTTACAAAAAAGTCAAAAATTGACTTTTCTCAAAAGTCAACTGTTTTGGCCTATTTGGGCTGTGCCGAGAGTCCTGACATGTTTTTAGAACGTTTCCTGGCGCTCCTTGGCCCAAAAAAGTTTTTTGACCGTTTTTGAAATTTTGAAAAAAAGCGTAAGTACCCCACCCTTACAAAAAAATCAAAAATTGACTTTTCTCAAAAGTCAACTTTTTGGGCATATTTGGGCTCTGCCGAGAGTCCTGACATGTTTTTAGAACGTTTCCCGGCGCTCCTTGGCCCAAAAGTGTTTTTTGACCGTTTTTGAAATTTTGAAAAAAAGCGTAAGTACCCCCCCTTACAAAAAAGTCAAAAATTGACTTTTCTCAAAAGTCAACTTTTTGGGCATATTTGGGCTCTGCCGAGAGTCCTGACATGTTTTTAGAACGTTTCCTGGCGCTCCTTGGCGAAAAAATGATTTTTGACCGTTTTTGAAATTTTGAAAAAAAGCGTAAGTACCCCCCCTTACAAAAAAGTCAAAAATGGACTTTTCTCAAAAGTCAAATTTTTGGGCATATTTGGGCTCTGCCGAGAGTCCTGACATGTTTTTAGAACGTTTCCTGGCGCTCCTTGGCCCAAAAGTGTTTTTTGACCGTTTTTGAAATTTTGAAAAAAAAGCGTAAGTACCCCCCCTTACAAAAAAGTCAAAAATGGACTTTTCTCAAAAGTCAACTGTTTTGGCCGATTTGGGCTGTGCCGAGAGTCCTGACATGTTTTTAGAACGTTTCCTGGCGCTCCTTGGCCCAAAAGTGTTTTTTGACCGTTTTTGAAATTTTGAAAAAAAAGCGTAAGTACCCCCCCTTACAAAAAAGTCAAAAATGGACTTTTCTCAAAAGTCAAATTTTTGGGCATATTTGGGCTCTGCCGAGAGTCCTGACATGTTTTTAGAACGTTTCCTGGCGCTCCTTGGCCCAAAAGTGTTTTTTGACCGTTTTTGAAATTTTGAAAAAAAAGCGTAAGTACCCCCCCTTACAAAAAAGTCAAAAATGGACTTTTCTCAAAAGTCAACTGTTTTGGCCGATTTGGGCTGTGCCGAGAGTCCTGACATGTTTTTAGAACGTTTCCTGGCGCTCCTTGGCCCAAAAGTGTTTTTTGACCGTTTTTGAAATTTTGAAAAAAAAGCGTAAGTACCCCCCCTTACAAAAAAGTCAAAAATTGACTTTTCTCAAAAGTCAACTGTTTTGGCCTATTTGGGCTGTGCCGAGAGTCCTGACATGTTTTTAGAACGTTTCCAGGCGCTCCTTGGCCCAAAAGTGTTTTTTGACCGTTTTTGAAATTTTGAAAAAAAGCGTAAGTACCCCCCCTTACAAAAAAGTCAAAAATTGACTTTTCTCAAAAGTCAACTTTTTGGGCATATTTGGGCTCTGCCGAGAGTCCTGACATGTTTTTAGAACGTTTCCCGGCGCTCCTTGGCACAAACATTTTTTTTGACCGTTTTTGAAATTTTGAAAAATGCGTAAGTACCCCCCCTTACAAAAAAGTCAAAAATTGACTTTTCTCAAAAGTCAACTTTTTTGGCATATTTGGGCTCTGCCGAGAGTCCTGACATGTTTTTAGAACGTTTCCTGGCGCTCCTTGGCGAAAAAATGATTTTTGACCGTTTTTGAAATTTTGAAAAAAAGCGTAAGTACCCCCCCTTACAAAAAAGTCAAAAATGGACTTTTCTCAAAAGTCAAATTTTTGGGCATATTTGGGCTCTGCCGAGAGTCCTGACATGTTTTTAGAACGTTTCCTGGCGCTCCTTGGCCCAAAAAAGTTTTTTGACCGTTTTTGAAATTTTGAAAAAAAGCGTAAGTACCCCACCCTTACAAAAAAATCAAAAATTGACTTTTCTCAAAAGTCAACTTTTTGGGCATATTTGGGCTCTGCCGAGAGTCCTGACATGTTTTTAGAACGTTTCCCGGCGCTCCTTGGCCCAAAAGTGTTTTTTGACCGTTTTTGAAATTTTGAAAAAAAGCGTAAGTACCCCCCCTTACAAAAAAGTCAAAAATTGACTTTTCTCAAAAGTCAACTTTTTGGGCATATTTGGGCTCTGCCGAGAGTCCTGACATGTTTTTAGAACGTTTCCTGGCGCTCCTTGGCGAAAAAATGATTTTTGACCGTTTTTGAAATTTTGAAAAAAAGCGTAAGTACCCCCCCTTACAAAAAAGTCAAAAATGGACTTTTCTCAAAAGTCAAATTTTTGGGCATATTTGGGCTCTGCCGAGAGTCCTGACATGTTTTTAGAACGTTTCCTGGCGCTCCTTGGCCCAAAAGTGTTTTTTGACCGTTTTTGAAATTTTGAAAAAAAAGCGTAAGTACCCCCCCTTACAAAAAAGTCAAAAATGGACTTTTCTCAAAAGTCAACTGTTTTGGCCGATTTGGGCTGTGCCGAGAGTCCTGACATGTTTTTAGAACGTTTCCTGGCGCTCCTTGGCCCAAAAGTGTTTTTTGACCGTTTTTGAAATTTTGAAAAAAAAGCGTAAGTACCCCCCCTTACAAAAAAGTCAAAAATGGACTTTTCTCAAAAGTCAAATTTTTGGGCATATTTGGGCTCTGCCGAGAGTCCTGACATGTTTTTAGAACGTTTCCTGGCGCTCCTTGGCCCAAAAGTGTTTTTTGACCGTTTTTGAAATTTTGAAAAAAAAGCGTAAGTACCCCCCCTTACAAAAAAGTCAAAAATGGACTTTTCTCAAAAGTCAACTGTTTTGGCCGATTTGGGCTGTGCCGAGAGTCCTGACATGTTTTTAGAACGTTTCCTGGCGCTCCTTGGCCCAAAAGTGTTTTTTGACCGTTTTTGAAATTTTGAAAAAAAAGCGTAAGTACCCCCCCTTACAAAAAAGTCAAAAATTGACTTTTCTCAAAAGTCAACTGTTTTGGCCTATTTGGGCTGTGCCGAGAGTCCTGACATGTTTTTAGAACGTTTCCAGGCGCTCCTTGGCCCAAAAGTGTTTTTTGACCGTTTTTGAAATTTTGAAAAAAAGCGTAAGTACCCCCCCTTACAAAAAAGTCAAAAATTGACTTTTCTCAAAAGTCAACTTTTTGGGCATATTTGGGCTCTGCCGAGAGTCCTGACATGTTTTTAGAACGTTTCCCGGCGCTCCTTGGCACAAACATTTTTTTTGACCGTTTTTGAAATTTTGAAAAATGCGTAAGTACCCCCCCTTACAAAAAAGTCAAAAATTGACTTTTCTCAAAAGTCAACTTTTTTGGCATATTTGGGCTCTGCCGAGAGTCCTGACATGTTTTTAGAACGTTTCCTGGCGCTCCTTGGCGAAAAAATGATTTTTGACCGTTTTTGAAATTTTGAAAAAAAGCGTAAGTACCCCCCCTTACAAAAAAGTCAAAAATGGACTTTTCTCAAAAGTCAAATTTTTGGGCATATTTGGGCTCTGCCGAGAGTCCTGACATGTTTTTAGAACGTTTCCTGGCGCTCCTTGGCGAAAAAATGATTTTTGACCGTTTTTGAAATTTTGAAAAAAAGTGTAAGTACCCCCCCTTACAAAAAAGTCAAAAATGGACTTTTCTCAAAAGTCAAATTTTTGGGCATATTTGGGCTCTGCCGAGAGTCCTGACATGTTTTTAGAACGTTTCCCGGCGCTCCTTGGCCCAAAAGTGTTTTTTGACCGTTTTTGAAATTTTGAAAAAAAGCGTAAGTACCCCCCCTTACAAAAAAGTCAAAAATTGACTTTTCTCAAAAGTCAACTTTTTGGGCATATTTGGGCTCTGCCGAGAGTCCTGACATGTTTTTAGAACGTTTCCTGGCGCTCCTTGGCGAAAAAATGATTTTTGACCGTTTTTGAAATTTTGAAAAAAAGCGTAAGTACCCCCCCTTACAAAAAAGTCAAAAATGGACTTTTCTCAAAAGTCAAATTTTTGGGCATATTTGGGCTCTGCCGAGAGTCCTGACATGTTTTTAGAACGTTTCCTGGCGCTCCTTGGCCCAAAAGTGTTTTTTGACCGTTTTTGAAATTTTGAAAAAAAAGCGTAAGTACCCCCCCTTACAAAAAAGTCAAAAATGGACTTTTCTCAAAAGTCAACTGTTTTGGCCGATTTGGGCTGTGCCGAGAGTCCTGACATGTTTTTAGAACGTTTCCTGGCGCTCCTTGGCCCAAAAGTGTTTTTTGACCGTTTTTGAAATTTTGAAAAAAAAGCGTAAGTACCCCCCCTTACAAAAAAGTCAAAAATGGACTTTTCTCAAAAGTCAAATTTTTGGGCATATTTGGGCTCTGCCGAGAGTCCTGACATGTTTTTAGAACGTTTCCTGGCGCTCCTTGGCCCAAAAGTGTTTTTTGACCGTTTTTGAAATTTTGAAAAAAAAGCGTAAGTACCCCCCCTTACAAAAAAGTCAAAAATGGACTTTTCTCAAAAGTCAACTGTTTTGGCCGATTTGGGCTGTGCCGAGAGTCCTGACATGTTTTTAGAACGTTTCCTGGCGCTCCTTGGCCCAAAAGTGTTTTTTGACCGTTTTTGAAATTTTGAAAAAAAAGCGTAAGTACCCCCCCTTACAAAAAAGTCAAAAATTGACTTTTCTCAAAAGTCAACTGTTTTGGCCTATTTGGGCTGTGCCGAGAGTCCTGACATGTTTTTAGAACGTTTCCAGGCGCTCCTTGGCCCAAAAGTGTTTTTTGACCGTTTTTGAAATTTTGAAAAAAAGCGTAAGTACCCCCCCTTACAAAAAAGTCAAAAATTGACTTTTCTCAAAAGTCAACTTTTTGGGCATATTTGGGCTCTGCCGAGAGTCCTGACATGTTTTTAGAACGTTTCCCGGCGCTCCTTGGCACAAACATTTTTTTTGACCGTTTTTGAAATTTTGAAAAATGCGTAAGTACCCCCCCTTACAAAAAAGTCAAAAATTGACTTTTCTCAAAAGTCAACTTTTTTGGCATATTTGGGCTCTGCCGAGAGTCCTGACATGTTTTTAGAACGTTTCCTGGCGCTCCTTGGCGAAAAAATGATTTTTGACCGTTTTTGAAATTTTGAAAAAAAGCGTAAGTACCCCCCCTTACAAAAAAGTCAAAAATGGACTTTTCTCAAAAGTCAAATTTTTGGGCATATTTGGGCTCTGCCGAGAGTCCTGACATGTTTTTAGAACGTTTCCTGGCGCTCCTTGGCGAAAAAATGATTTTTGACCGTTTTTGAAATTTTGAAAAAAAGTGTAAGTACCCCCCCTTACAAAAAAGTCAAAAATGGACTTTTCTCAAAAGTCAAATTTTTGGGCATATTTGGGCTCTGCCGAGAGTCCTGACATGTTTTTAGAACGTTTCCTGGCGCTCCTTGGCCCAAAAGTGTTTTTTGACCGTTTTTGAAATTTTGAAAAATGCGTAAGTACCCCCCCTTACAAAAAAGTCAAAAATGGACTTTTCTCAAAAGTCAACTTTTTGGGCATATTTGGGCTCTGCCGAGAGTCCTGACATGTTTTTAGAACGTTTCCCGGCGCTCCTTGGCCCAAAAGTGTTTTTTGACCGTTTTTGAAATTTTGAAAAATGCGTAAGTACCCCCCCTTACAAAAAAGTCAAAAATTGACTTTTCTCAAAAGTCAACTTTTTTGGCATATTTGGGCTCTGCCGAGAGTCCTGACATGTTTTTAGAACGTTTCCTGGCGCTCCTTGGCGAAAAAATGATTTTTGACCGTTTTTGAAATTTTGAAAAAAAGCGTAAGTACCCCCCCTTACAAAAAAGTCAAAAATGGACTTTTCTCAAAAGTCAAATTTTTGGGCATATTTGGGCTGTGCCGAGAGTC